>NC_092134.1:142061067-142661901 GCF_043159975.1 Macaca nemestrina | reverse complement strand
TAAAGGAAAATACTTTCTGAGTTGAGCAATTACTTGGGCCAACTTGGAGGACTGCAACCCAGAAGCATAGATTCAAGCTGCCCTGAATCTCTCCTCCCAGTAGCAGTAGTTGTGGTTTTTTTAAAAAAATCTATTTATTTATTTATTGACTGGGTTATGAGACTGGCTAAGTTTTGTATTTTTGATAGAGATGGGGCTTTCACCATGTCGCCCAGGCTGGTCTCGAACTCCTGGGCTCAAATGATCCACCCACCTCAGCCTCCCAAAGTGCTGGGAATCCAGGCGGGAGTCACTGCACCTGCCTACAAGTGGGTTTTTCTTTTCTTTTCTTTCTTTTTCTGGAACTTTATTTCTTCTAACAGGTACAAGTGGTAGTAGATTTTCCTTCTTTTAAAGGAAAAAAAAAAAGGAAAAGAAAAAGGCAGTTCCTATTTACCAAGAATTTAGGTAAAAATAACATAACATACTGACTGGCTATACATTGTTATTTGTATCACACATCCCAGGAACATGGAGATAATGGGTGAGGCAGCTAGTCAGGAAACTACAGGGAAGAAAAGAAAGAACAAAATGCCTTTAAACAGTTGCGCCCATGGGCATGGAGGTGGGGTTCGGGGAATATAGGTGGTTATGGGGAGGGCCACTAGGGACCCCTCTGAGCTATTTTTCTTTTCTCAAGTAGGAGTCGAAGTGTGATGCTGGAGAAAGAAACCTGGACCAAAATGGCGTGTGGGTAACTTGTTTCTCTTTTCTGGGTCTCAACTTCCTCCAGCTCGGTTGTTCAGAGAAGGAAGTTGCATGGGAAAGGAAATGGCAGTCAGTTCTGTCTCGCTGAAGCAGTCTAAGTTGAAGTATAAAAAAAGTAAGGCGGGCTGGAGTGAGAGGAAGGCTGGGGAAAGCTGGTGAGGTATCTCGAAACCCGTGTTAAGGAATTTCCCTGGCTTAGAACGGGGCAATTGGTTTTTACCATTAAAATCCCTTTGGTTTTTACCATTAAAATTCCAAAGTTACGGCCCTTTCTTCCTCTTTGTAAATGTTGGTTAGCCACTATTGGACATTGCCAGTGCTCAGGGGAAACTAGTTGAGATTAGAAGAAACGATTCTAAAAAGTAAAGTAGAGGTTCTTCTTCAGACTTTCCTCCCCATCTAATTAGGAATAAATAGTAACTTCTCTTAGAAGAAAAATTTATTCAAAGACCTGTGTTAATATTCTTAAATATCTGCTAGCCGTAATAAAGAAATCAATGGACTTTATGTTGTTAGCTCCCACAATTTAGCCTAAATATTTGCCGTGGCATGCTTATACCGGTCCAAGCAAGCATTAGGTCATAGCCTGTTCCTCTTCCTTATTTGAAGGTGTTTTTACCTTCCTCAGCATTCCACAAGTTACTCCTCCTTCCTTTGTTCTCCTCTGCCTTTGCCTCTTTTAAAAAGCTCTAAGTTGCTGGCCAATCGGGACAAATACGGAACGTGAGGTCCTGTTCCAGCCAATGGAAACCGGACACAGTGGTAGGGTGGACGCGTCAGGTTCTAAATGACCCTGCTCCTTTGTTTGGTGCACTCTCGTGGCAAAACTGCTGGCGAGCGCACCCTTTCTGCAGAAAGTAAAAGTGGCCTTGCTGAGGACATTAAATTAATGTTCAAGTGCTATTTCTTTACGGCACCAGGGAACAAGCATTTCTCACACAATTTTACACAGCGGTAGTCATAGCAGGTCTGCAAGGTTGACTCCAGCAGAGAACGTCAGGAAGACAGTTATCGCAGTCAAAGAACTAAAACCTAGGAAGGAGCCAGAATCGTCAGTTTCAAAGAAAAGATCCTTCGCATATGCAGAATTACAATCCCTGAACACAACTCGCTGGCCTGTATTTTGATTTTAATTGACTGCATGGTTCAAGATTAAGGGCTGGTAAATTGAGACCTGAATTCTCCTTCAGCAACAACCAGGGAGAGTTGGAGGAATGGGGGGTGGTGTACTGTACTCACTCATTTTTCAAATTAAGTCTTTGAGGCTCCTAGTAAGCCAACTGAAAGGAATTCTTAGTTCCTCAGGCTAAAAGAGCACAGAAGTTGCTCTGTGGGATGGGCACCCAGTGCCTCACACCTATAATCCCAGCACTTTGGGAGGCTAAGGAGGGATCAGTTGAGGCCAGGAGTTTAAGACCAGCCTGGGCTGGTGAGACTGTCTCTACAAAAAATTAGCCAGGCATGGTGGCACGTGTCTGTGGTCCCAGATACTTGGGAGGCTGAGAAGGCATGATTGCTTGAGCCCAGGAGTCTGAGGCTGCAGTGAGCTGAGATTGTACCACTGCACCTCAGCCTGGGTGACAGAGCAAGACCTTGTCTCAAATAAATAAATAAATAAATAAATAAATAAATAAATAAAAATTAGCCAGGTGTGGTGATACATGTCTGTAGTCCTAGCTACTTCGAGGCTCAGGTGGGAAGACCGCTGGAGCCCAGGAATTTGAGGCTGCAGTGAGCTCTGATTTTGGGTCTGGACTCCAGCCTGGGTGACAGAGCGAGGCCCCATTTCGATAATTTAAACAATGATTTTTTTCAGAAATGTTGCTATGTGGGCCGGGAGTGGTGACTCACACCTGTAATCCTAGCACTTTGGGAAGCCAAGGTGGGTGGATCACCTGAGGTCAGGAGTTCAAGACCAGCCTGACCAACATGGTGAAAGTCCGTCTCTATTAAAAATATAAAAATTAGCTGGGCGAGGAGGCGGGCGCCTGTAATCCTAGCTGCTCAGGAGGCTTAGGCAGGAGAATCACTTAAACCCAGGAGGCAGAGGTTGCATTTAGCCGAGATCATGCCACTGCACTCCAACCTGGGTGACACAGTGAGACTGTCTCCAAAAAAAAAAAAAAAAAAAAAATTGCTATGTGAAGGTAGAAGGAAAATAAAATAGGCAGAAGGCAATGAGTTCAGAGGACTTGCTTTTAATTGTACATTAAACTGTAAGAACTCTCAAATATTCTGCATTCTTTTTGAATGACTTTAGTGTGCTTTTCCTCCTACAGCTACATTGAGACCAGAGTACCAGCTTTCCTTGCAGAGAGAGAAAGGGAGTGAGAAGGGGGGAGAGAGAAACAATGGTGAAAATGATAAACGATGATGATTGTTTCTTCTGAGATAAAAACCTGAGCTCTATGCTAAGGAAAGAAAACTGGCTCTCTAGGATTTTTTTCTTCACCCTTCCTGTCTTATTCAGGAAGGAATAATAAAAGAGAGGAGGATAAAGAGTGCCGACATTTACTGAGGTCCTTTTGTGAACTAGGCACTTTCTCCTTCATGGGTTCTTTTAATCTCCACATTTTTATATGTGAGGAAACGGGAGGGTCAGAGTATTTAAGTAACAAGTTCTCTCGTTATAAAAGGCAGCAGTGGGATTCTTCTATCAAGGCCTGGCTTTTTCCACACCAAAGGAAAATCAGTCAGGCATCCTACAGGCCGTTAGCCGCTAGAGGGGCCGGATGAGTTGAGTGGCTTAGAGCACTGTTCTCTAACCGAAGCACGGCGCAGAAGCTCCTGGGGAGCCTTTTAAAACATGGAAGACCCCACCTCTGAGTTTCTGGTCCTGTAGGTCCGGAGTGGAACCAGACACTTCACATTTCTAAGAAGGTGTCCGTCCATCCAGAACCACACCTTGAGATGAATGAACTACCTTAGAGCTGCTAGTCTCCAGGAATGGAAAAAGCACTTCCCAGTTCACACTCTAATGACAGTGGGGTCAGGGAACGTGACAGTGTCACTCTCCTGTGGGAAGGCTAACGCATCCCCAAGTGCCCTTAAATAGAATTCCCCATGTTCTGAGAGGTGATAGAACCACGTGCTCTTGACTTCTGATTCCACTGCAAGATTTCACCCACAAGATATTTTCATTCTTGAATGTGCATGGTTACAATCAATCCTCATTATTCCTGGATTGCATCTTTGGGAATCTGCCTCCTCTCTGAAATTTATTTGGAACCCCCAAATCCATCCTTGCAGGACCTTCAGTCGTTCACAGACACGCGTAGAGACGGGAAAGATTTGAGTCACTCAGACCACGGTGATGTCCATTTCCAGCGGCAGTCGAACAAAGCCAGGCTCCGCCTTCTTGTTTTAGCTCTCCACAGTAAAGCAGCATCCTTCCTGTTTGCAGTATATGTAGTGTCAGGTTTTGACATTTCTGTGCTTTTTGTTGGTGATTTTGCTCTTTAAAAAATAGTCCCTAAACATAGTTCTGAAGTGCCGTCAACCGTTCCTAAGGGCAAGAAAGCTGTAATATGTCTTACGGAGAAAATATGTGTGTTAAATGAGCTTCATTCTGGTGTGAGTTATAGTGCTGTTGGCCATGGATCTAATGTTAATGAATCAATAATAATATATAATAATTACATAATTATCTTTAAACACAAACACACGTAATTGATTGGTTGATGAGACATGTGATCAGAGGTTCACGGGAACCTCACCCTGTATTGCCTCTAGGAGCAACACTTCAGTATTCACAGTAACCGTATGGAAAATGAGAATCGGCTGCATACCGTAGGGAATCTGATGGCTCAAGGCACACGAAAGAACCACAAAAATCAAGAGAAGAAAAAAATGAAAAAAACTTGAAAATTGACTCAAAGACTTGGCAAATGCAAATATATGTATGTAACATAAAAATGTTATTTTATTTTTCGTAGAGAAGGGGTCTCACTATGTCACATATCGTGTCGTTTCTCTAGTTAGTTGACACGCTGGAATACAGGAAATGGTTATAGGGAAAACAGTTGTGGGAACATCTCAGCCTTCCCCTGTTATCCTTACGGATGACATTTTGTCTGTAAAAAGTGAGTCTCATGCCCCCATCGTCATCAGCTCTGTCCTTCAAGAACCGTTAGAGCCCTCTGTGCTAATAATGCCAGGCTCCTCACGTTCAGTGCCCAGGCCTGGAGGGAGGAAGGGCAGGGTCCTCGCAGCTGCTGTTTATCTCACTCCTGTTGTAACCAGAGAACAATGGGTCCTGCTAAGGGAGGGATGAGAATAATACTACCATTGTTGGCACAGCAGCTAAAGATGGAGCTCTGAACGTGGGGACAAGTCCCGCTCCTCTCCTTTCATTCTGAGTATTCTCAGAAGCACAGCCACTTTTCAATGATACACAGTTATTCTGGGAAGCCAGGGGAGGAATCTAGTATCCAATACAGCCTTGAACCATGCACACACTAAGAATTCAAATAGTCGGGCATGGTGGCACATCCTTAATCCCAGCACTTTGAGAGGCTGAGGTGGGAGGATCACTTGAGGCCAAGAGTTCAAGACCAGCCTGAGTGACACAGTGAGACCCCCTTTCTCTGCAAAAAATAAAATAAATTAACCAGGCATGGTGGTGCATACCTGTAGTCCCAGCCACTTGGGAGGCTGAGGCAGGAGGATCATTGGAACCCAGGAGATCAAGGCTGCAAGTGAGCTGTAATCATGCCTTTGCCCTCCAGCCTGGGCAATAGAACGAGACCAGGTCTCTAAAATAATAATAATAAGAAGAAGAATACAAATAAATGGCCTGGAACTCAGACCGTACCTGTCTGATAAAGAGAACTCCATCCTCGCAGGTTTGGGTGGGGTAAACTCGTCAGAATCCTCCAGCCCACAGCGTGAGCATAGCAGGACTAACACGTCTGGGAAGAAGTTCAGCTCACACAGATGGGATAGAGGCGGGACGCTCATTTAGTCAGAGCAATGACAGACGATTGTCAGTCAAGTATACCAAGATGCTTTAACCTTTTTGTTTTTAAGTTCTATCTTGGAAAATGTGCGATTTTTATATATGTCCTCACAGTCTTCATTCCCTCTGTCACAGAATGGAGACCGAGTCTGTGTGCTCTTGACGGTTCCATTACACTCCTGCCGGTGGAGTTTCTTTCCTCTGTGACACGTGGCGGTTCCGTGTAAAGGGGATGGGAGGGACTATTTTCTCACCATAGGTGAGAGGTTTACAGGTTTCCACTCCTGTCGACGCCTGTGTCAGGTTTAGAGAGTGCACTGTATTTGCCTTTGAAGTGTGCCCACTTTGACAACTCCTAGCAATTGGTCAGTAGGGGTTGGGGCTTGAAAAATGCGTAGGAAGAAGGTGAAATAGAATGGGATGGCTGGAAAGAGGAAGAGAGAGTGGGAATCCCAAGCAATTTTCAATTTTGCTACAACTAAGATTCCTTTTTTTTTTTTTGAGACGGAGTCTCGCTCTTGTTGCCCAGGCTAGAGTGCAATGGCGTGATCTCGGCTCACTGCAACCTCCACCTCCCGGGTTCAAGCGCTTCTCCTACCTCAGCCTCCCGAGTAACTGGGATTGCCACCATGCCCGGCTAATTTTTGTATTTTTAGTAGAGATGGGGTTTCACCATGTTGGCCAGGCTGGTCTCGAAATCCTGACCTCAGGCAATTCGCCCGCCTCAGCCTCCCAAAGTGCTGGGATTACAGGCGTGAGCCACTGCGCCCGGCCTAATACTATACACTTAAAAATGGTTAAAATGGTAAATGTTATGTGTTTTTTAATCTCAATTTTAAAAAAATCCTTCATGAGGACAGACTTCAAAATTAAATTTTGGCAAGGGAACCTTTTTCAGAGAGCCTTTCTCAAACTTGCTCGTGGGCATATAATTCTCCGAAAACGGTAATAAATCTGAGATCTTGCCCAGTTGTAAGCCTTGGAAAGAGAGATGTAAATTTTTCCCCAACGTGTGCAACCAGAGAAAGACAAAGCCTTGAAGAACCATGACAAAGAAGAAAAAGAACAAGCAGGAAGTTCTCGGGGGAAATAGTGCCACGTGCAGGCGTGCCTGCCATAAGCCACAAGCGCTGATGTGTGGTGTCTGTGGGGACAGGCACTTTTTGTGTCCTGCGAGGGTACCTGAGTGAGGAAGAATGAGGAAGAGCGTGGAGCAAGCACTTGGGTTCACTCAGGGCTGCAAACTAACTGAAGGTAGTCGCATACCACGGCCAAAATAAACTGGAAGGAAAAACCATTTGTTGTGACTTTGTTGTGAGGGTAATCACAATGGGTGCTAAACAGGAAGAACCCAAAAAACTGTTCTGGAAACCCCATTCAGCACCTCTGGAGAAAAATGCCTCAAAGCGCTCCAAGACTGAAGTTTCGAAAGCAAAGATGGGCCGGGCCAGGTGGCTCACGCCTGAAATCCCAGCATTTTGGGAGGCTGAGGTGGATGAATCATTTGAGGTCAGGAGTTTGAGACCAGCCTGGCCAACATGGTGAAACCCCATCTCTACTAAAAATACAAACATTAGCCAGGTGTGGTGGCACATGCCTGTAATCCCAGCTACATGGGAGGCTAAGGCAGGAGAATCACTTGAACCTGGTGGGCAGAGGTTGCAGTGAGCTGAGATCATGCCACTGTACTCCAGCCTGGCTGACAGAGACTCCATCTCAAAAAAAAAAAAAAGGCCGGGCGCAGTGGCTCAAGCCTGTAATCCCAGCACTTTGGGAGGCCGAGACGGGCGGATCACGAGGTCAGGAGATCGAGACCATCCTGGCTAACACGGTGAAACCCCGTCTCTACTAAAAAATACAAAAAACTAGCCGGGCGAGGTGGCGGGCGCCTGTAGTCCCAGCTACTCGGGAGGCTGAGGCAGGAGAATGGCGTGAACCCGGGAGGCGGAGCTTGCAGTGAGCCGAGATCCGGCCACTCACTCCAGACTGGGCGACAGAGCGAGACTCCATCTCAAAAAAAAAAAGCAAGCAAAGATGACAACAGGCATGGATCAGTGCGTGGACTCGTGCAGCCTAGGACAGGAGCTGAAGATGCTGTGATCATGGATCCAGGTCCTTCTTGCATCCTTGGGTGCCAGGTGGTGATCTGGCCTCGGCCTTGGCTCACAACAGTGAAAGAGGAGCCAAACAAACAAATCAAGAGGAAAGCTAAACCTTGTAGGGTTCAATTTCAGAGTAACCCCAGTCAACTGACAACCTGAAACCACTTTCTCAAGGCATTGTCACTACCAGGTGCCCTAGCTAGAAACGCCCTGTGTGATGTACAGATGACAATTACCTGTCCAGCTCATAAATCCACCTTGTTTCCTTTTCCAAAGGCCCTTAAACATTGCCTTATACAATTAAGATGATACAGGTTGCCCTGGATGTTGTCAAAGAGGTCCCTTTGGAGTATTTTCAGTACTGTTTTCCTTCCTTCCCTCCTTCTTTCCTTCCTTCCCTCACTCTCTCTCTCCTTCCTTCTTTCCTTCCTTCCTTTCTTCCTTCCTTTCTTCCTTCCCTCTCCTCCTTCTGTCCTTCCTCCCTCCTTCCTTCCTTATTGTGGCAAAACATACATATCAACATTTACCTTTAAAAAAGGTTTTATTTATTTATTTTTTTTGAGACGGAGTCTCACTCTGTCGCCCAGGCTGGAGTGCAGTGGCGCTATCTCGGCTCACTGCAAGCTCCGCCTCCCGGGTTCACGCCATTCTCCTGCCTCAGCCTCCCGAGTAGCTGGGACTACAGGCGCCCGCCACCTCGCCCGGCTAATTTTTTTGTATTTTTAGTAGAGACGGGGTTTCATTGTGTTAGCCAGGATGGTCTCGATCTCCTGACCTCGTGATCCGCCCGTCTCGGCCTCCCAAAGTGCTGGGATTACAGGCTTGAGCCACCGCGCCCGGCCATGTTTTTTATTACATATAGGGTCTCACTATGTTGCCCAGGCTGAACTCAAACTCCTGGGCTCAAGCAATCCTCCTGCCTCAGCCTACTGAGTAGCTGAGTAACCCCCAGCCCCTGGTAACCTCTCGTTTCCTTTCTATCTCTATGAATTTGCCTATTCTACCTCAGACAAGTGGAACCATGCAATCTTTGTCCTTTGTGAAATATGTTGCTGGCTTATTTCACTGAGCATAACGTTTTCAAGGTTTATTCACGTAGCATGTATCAAAGCTTCATTCCTTTCTAAGGCTGAATCATATTCTATTCTAAGTGTATACCACATTTTGTTTATCCATTCCTCTGTTGATGGACATTTGGGTTGTTTTTAACTTTTGGCTGCTGCTACACATTGTGGATATAATGCTGCTATGAACATGGTGTGTAGGTATCTGTTTCAGTCCCTGTTTTCAATTATTTGGTGGTGTGTCCCTAGGAGTAAAACTGCTGGATGAAATAGTAATTCTATGTTTAATCTTTTAAGGAACTGACAAACTGCTTTGCACAGCAGCTGCACCATTTTGCATTCTTACCAGCAGTGCACAAGTGTTCTAGCTTCTTTTTTTTTTTTTTTTTTTTTTTTTTTTGAGACGGAGTCTCGCTCTGTCGCCCAGGCTGGAGTGCAGTGGCCGGATCTCAGTTCACTGCAAGCTCCGCCTCCTGGGTTCCCGCCATTCTCCTGCCTCAGCCTCCCAAGTAGCTGGGACTACAGGTGCCCGCCACCTCTCCCGGCTAGTTTTTTGTATTTTTAGTAGAGACGGGGTTTCACCGTGTTAGCCAGGATGGTCTCGATCTCCTGACCTCGTGATCCGCCCGTCTCGGCCTCCCAAAGTGCTGGGATTACAGGCTTGCGCCACCGCGCCCGGCCTGTTCTAGCTTCTATACATCTTTACCAGCTTTTGATTTTGTGGTGTGTTTTTAAAAAAAAAATGGCCATCCTAATGATTATAAAGCAGTATCTCATTGTGTTTTAAATTTGCATTTCTCTAATGACTAGTGAAGTTGAGCATCTTTTATGTGCTTACTGGCCATCTGCATATTTTCTTTATGATAGACATTTAAATTTATTTATTTATTTATTTATTTATTTATTTATTTATTTATTGAGATGGAGTCTCGCACTGTCACCCGACTGGAGTGCAGTGGCGCGATCTCAACTCACTGCAACCTCTGCGTCCCAGGTTCAAGCGATTCTCCTGCCTCAGCCTCCGGAGTCGCTGGGATTACAGGCACCCGCCACCATGCTAAATTTTTTGTATTTTTAGTAGAGACGGGGTTTCACTATGTTGGTCAGGCTGGTCTCGAACTCCTGACCTCGTGATCCACCCTGCTTGGCCTCCCAAAGTGCTAGGATTGCAGGTGTGAGCCACCACACCCGGCCCTACTTTTTGTTTTCTTTCTTTTGGGGTCATATGCAAGACATCATTACCAAACCCAATGTCATAAAAATGTTATGCTAATTCTTCTAAGAGTTTCTAAGAGTTGTAGTGCTTACATTTATAGTTTTAGGTCTTTGATCTATTTTGAGCTAATTTTTGTAAATGCAGTAAGGTAAGAGTTCAACTTCATTCTCTTCTTGTAGGTATCCAGTTTCCCCAGTACCATTTGTTGAAGAGACTGTCCTTTCCCAGGCTTAATTTCTTTTATATTTACATATTTTTAGTTTCCTTGTTATGGAAGGAAAAGCGGTAATTACAAAAATTGTAAGCAATGCATAAGCAACATATATGTATGTATTTATTTATTCATTATTTATTTATTTTGAGACGGAGTCTCGCTCTGTTGCCCATATTGGAGAGCATTGGCGCGATCTCGGCTCACTGCAACCTCTGCCTCCTGGGTTCACGCCATTCTCCTGCCTCAGCCTCCCGAGTAGCTGGGACTACAGGTGCCCACCACCACGCCTGCTGGCTAATTTTTTGTGTTTTTGGTAGAGACGGGGTTTCACCATGTTAGCCAGGGTGGTCTCCATCTCCTGACCTCGTGATCCGCCCGCCTTGGCCTCCCAAAGTGCTGGGATTACAGGCATGAGCCACTGTGCCTGGCCTATTAACATATATTTAAATAAATATGAGAATTAAACCGGGTAACTATTACATAGAGCCAGGTTAATATTGCAAATCTAAGTTTTACCTCATTTATGATGCCCTACCTCCTCAACCTAGAGTGAGTTCTTTCTTTCATTCAGCTCTTAGCATTCATTGTCTGTAATGTTTCTCAAATTATTAAAAAATTTTAAACTATCAAAGTTATTAAAATTAACCTTTCAATCCAGCCACTGTTGAGGCAACCGACTTTTCCTTTTTCTTTTCTTTTTTTTTTTTTTTTGAGACAGAGTCTTTCTCTGTTGCCCAGGTTGGAGTGCAGTGGCTCAATCTTGGCTCACTGCAACCTCTGCCTCCCGGGTTCAAGCAATTCTCCTGCCTCAGCCTCCTGAGTAGTTGGGATTACAGGTGCCCACCACTACGCCTGGCTAAATTTTGTATTTTTAGTAGAGACAGGGTTTCACCATGTTGGCCAGGCTGGTCTCGAACTCCTGACCTCAGGTGATCTACCCACCTTGGCCTCCCAAAGTGCTGGGATTACAGGCGTGAGCCACTGCGCTCAGCTGGCAACCTACTTTTCTTGAGCATAATTCCTGCGTTCTGTCCCAGAACTTGAAGACTGAGGTGGGGAACGCCTGCAAAACCCACGACTCACCCGTGCAAGCATGTCCATGGGGCAAACCTTGACCAGTGGGGACAGGAACCAATCCTTCCTTACCTCAGGTGGATCATTCCGAGGTCATTCCGTATGGCTCCCCAGAAGGCCCCAGAGGAATAGAGTGCCAGTTGCCCACAGTGAATGATTTGAGAAGATGCCTTTATGATGGTTTTTCCTGCTTTCATGTTTCACTCTTCCCAGTTCCATGAGATCAGTCTCTTCCTCCCGCTCCCCACACCATCTTGGCTCACTGCAGCCTTGACTCCCAGGCTCATGCAATCCTCCTGACTCAGCCTCCCAAGTAGCTGGGACTACGGACTCATGCCACCACCCCTGGCTAGTTTTTGCATTTTTCATAGAGATGGGGTTTCACCATGTTGCCAGGCACATCTTGAACATCTGGGCTGAAGCAATCTGCCCACCTTGGCCTCCCAAAGTGTTAGGGTTACGGGTGTGAGCTATCGTGCCCAGCCATCTCGCATATACATATATTTTAAGTCTAAAATAACAAATGATTTCCTGCAACTGTAATATAAGACTAAGAGGGGCCGGGTGCGGTGGCTCAAGCCTGTAATCCCAGCACTTTGGGAGGCCGAGACGGGTGGATCACGAGGTCAGGAGATCGAGACTATCCTGGCTAACACGGTGAAACCCCGTCTCTACTAAAAAATACAAAAAACTAGCCGGGCGAGGTGGCGGCGCCTGTAGTCCCAGCTACTCGGGAGGCTGAGGCAGGAGAATGGCGTGAACCCGGGAGGCGGAGCTTGCAGTGAGCTGAGATCCGGCCACTGCACTCCAGCCTGGGCGACAGAGCGAGACTCCGTCTCAAAAAAAAAAAAAAGACTAAGAGGAAAGTGACTGTTGGGAATTGGAAAGGATTTGCTGTGTGATTAAGAGAGAAATACTTGATTTTTGTGTTGCGCTAAGCAAAGGCAATAGCCTGAAAACAGCCACTCTTACTTGGAAGTCACTGTCAGTAAACTGGAAGCTGTAATTTCTACTGTCTGTCATTACAGTGCCCTCTTCACAAGACATGGCTCTATGCGGAGAGTGGGTGGGATAATCTTTCATATCGAACTGTGTCATACTCTTTCCCCTTGCCTTTAAAAAAATGGTTTTAAGCGTACAATTCAGTGGTTTTTAGGGTGTTCACAAAGTCATGCAATCACCACCACTATTTAATTCCTCAACATTTTGACCATTCCAAGCAGAAATCCATATTCATTGGGGTGGAGCTTCCCTGCCTTCTCCAGGGAACCATCCTCCCAGCACTTTAATGTGTTCACCAACCCAAAAGTTCTCCGAGCCCAGCTGTTTAGGGCTTTTATGGAGGTTTCATTACATGGGCATGATGGATTAAATCATTGGCCATTGGTGATTGGGAACTAGATCTCCAGCCCTTCTCCCCTCCCTGGAGGCCGGAGGTGGAAGGTGAGGGTGAAACCCTGTAATCAAGGGTTGGCAACCGGCTTCCATGGTGAAGCCATCAACACCCACCTCCCACCAGCAAGAGGCATCTCATTAGTACAGACTCAGGTATGATTGAAAGAAGTTCATTATGAACAACAGAAGACACTCCAATTCCCTATCACAAGGGTTTTAGGAGCTCTGTGCCAGGAAGCAGAAACAAAGACCAAATATATTTTCTTTTTCTTTTCTTTTCTTTCTTTTTTTTCTTATTCTTTCTTTTTTCTTTTTCTTTTTCTTTTTTTTTTTTTTGAGACCGAGTCTCGCTCTCATTCTGTTGCCCAGGTTGGAGTGCAGTGGCACAATCTCAGCTCACTGCAACCTCCACCTCCAGGCTTCAAGCAATTCTCCTGCCTCAGCCTCCTGAGTAGCTGGGATTATAGGCATGCACCATCACACTCGGCTAATTTTTGCATTTTTACTAGAGACGGGGTTTCATCATATTGGTCAGGCTGGTCTCGAAATCCTGACCTCATGATCCGCCTGCCTCAGCCTCCCAAAGTGCTGGGATTATAGGCATGAGCCACCGCGCCCGGCTTTCTTTTTTTTTTTTAAGCAAATGGAAATTTTGATTTATCCCATCTTTTTTTGTTGTTGTTATTGTATTTTATTTTCATTATGTTAATTTCTATCTTTTATATTTTAAAAATTATATATATATATATAGTTTTGAGAGGGAGTCTCACTCTGTGGCCTAGGCTGGAGTGCAGTGGAGCAATCTCAGCTCACCACAACCTCTGCTTCCTGGGTTCAAGAGATTCTCCTGCTTCAGCATCCTGAGTAGCTGGGACTACAGGCGCCGCCACCACACCCAGCTAATTTTTGTATTTTTAGTAGAGATGGGGTTTCACCATGTTAGGCAGGCTGGTCTCAAACTTCTGACCTCAGGTGACCCGCCCGTCTCAGCCTCCCAAAGTGCTGGAATTACAGGTGTGAGTCACTGCACCCAGCCTAAAAAATTACATCTATATTAGTTATACATATTTTGGGGGTATCTGTGATATTTTAATACTTGTATACAATGTGTAATGATCAACTCAGGGTAATTGGGCTAGCCATCACCTCAAACATTCATCTTTTCGTTTCTTCTTTCCTTTTCCTTTCTTTTGAGACAGGGTATTGCCCTGTCACCCAGGCTGGAGTGCAGTGGCACAATCATGGCTCACTGCGGCCTCGACCTTCTGGGCTCAAGCAATCCTCCCACCTCAGCCTCCCGACTACAGGCATTCATCACCACACCCAGCCAACTTTCTTATTATCTGTGTAGACGGGGTCTTGCTATGTTGCCCAGGCTAGTCTCACACTCCTAGCTTCAAGTGATCCTCTCATCTCAGCCTCCAAAAGTGCTGGGATTACAGGCATGAGCCACTGCCCCCAACCTCATTAATCCTTTCTTTACGTTGGAGCATTACAAATGTCTCCTCGCTATTTTGAAACACACAATAAAGTATCACTAACTAAATCCCCCTACTGTACTCTTGAGTTACCTTATGATACCACAATGTTTTCTTCCTTGGCATGAGTAAAATCCTGCTGAGTGACACTCTGTGTTCTGGGTACACTACATTCTGTTTATCCGTGCCGTGGCTGATAGACATCTGGCTTGTTTCTGCCTTTCGGCTACTGTGACCAGTGTGCCGCGAACACTCGCGTACACGTTTTTGTGTGGGCAGGTGTTTTCGTTGCTCTTAAGCAAATACCTAGAAGTGGAATTGTTGGATCAAATGGTTATCCCATGTTACTTTTTGAGGAACTGCCAAACTGTGAAACTATTTTCAAAAGTGTTTTTATATATATATAAAAATATATATATATAAAATATATATATTATATATACTATTTTATATATATAACGTATATTATATATAAATATATAATATATAAATATATACATATTTTAAATATATATATATTTAACTTTCGAGATACAGTATTTAGGTTTGTAAATCAAAAAGTGTCTGAGAAAGGTCTCAATCAATTTAGAAGTTTATTTTGCCAAGGTTAAGGAAATGCTCAGAAGAAAATAACATGGAGTCGCAGAAACAGTCTGTGGTCTATGTCATTCTCCAAAGATGATTTTGAAGGCTTCAATAGTTAAAAGGGAAAAGCAGGCTGGAGAGGAACGAGGAGGGTGATCCATATGTTGCAGGAAAAAGGAGCAGGTAGGGGAACAGTCAATTATTTGCTCATCTGATGCTCAGTAAGTTGGCCCTGTACATAAGGTAAGGTGAACACGGAGTAGCTACCTGTGGAGGTCTTTAGCCTTTTCTCTGTAGCTCTCTGCGTAGGAACAAAAGGAAAGGCTGCTTCTTGCATGACTCAGCTTTCAGTTTTATTTTTTTTCCTTTCTGCAGAATGAATTGGGGTGCTGGCTTTTCATTTTCCTTTCACAGGTTTTTATCTCCCAATTAACTTCATAAACTCCTGGAAGCAAGGAACAGTCTTCTACTTCCTGGCATCTGCCACCGTATCTACGTTAATGCCTACACCTAGTATTTGTGTGTGAATGTGTAATTAAGACAATATGTCCTTTATCCTGAGAGTCAGTAAAGAAACAGTCTTACCGTCAGCCGGCTGGTGGACATGTACATATATATAGCTTTCTTTGTTTTCCTTACTTAACATGCTGGAGAAATTCAAGCAGCTGTGGGTGTGTGTATGTCACGGGGAATAGACAGTTTGGTGATGGCGGTTGGCGGGTGGTGGCGTAAGGGAGATGGGGATTAGGAAGAGTGGCTTACCTAATCCTCTGGTACAGTGTTCATCCAGAGCCCCAGGAGAGAAGAAGCCATTCTTGGTTTTATTGTTTTGTTTTGTTTTATTTATTTATTTATTTATTTATTTATTTATTTTTGAGACAGAGTCTCTCTCCATCTCCCAGGCTGGAGTGCAGTGGCGCGATCTCGGCTCACTGCAACCTCCGCCTCCCGGGTTCAAGCGATTCTCCTGCCTTGGCCTCCTGAGTAGCTGGGATTACAGGCATGTGTCACTATGTCCAGATAATTTTGGTATTTTTAGTAGAGACGGGGTTTCACCATGTTGGTCAGGCTGGTCGCGAACCCCTGACCTTATGATCCACCCGCCTCGGCCTCCCAAAGTGCTGGGATTACAGGCGTGAGCCACCGCGCCCGGCCAAATCTGTTCTTATTTGAAGTGATAGAGTTTAAGCTACATCCACAGACCGGTGGTGACTTGGGAGGACCTTCCCTGCACTCTTCAGCTCCTCTCAATCTGTCCATGCTTAGGGAGCCTTATTCCAGAGGCTAGTCAGGACTTTCTTAGTTTCAAGTGCCAGAAAACTAACTTAAACTAATTTAAGCCTACCCCTGCTCCCCACCAAAAAAAAAAAAAAAGCAGGAGAGGAATGTATTTGGCCTTCAGTATTAGAGCGCCTAAGCTTCAGACGAGGCTGGGGTGACGGTCATCAGATTGTGCACTCGTGCTCCGTGTCCTCCTGACTCGAAGGCTCTGCTTTATTCTGTCTTGGCTTTATTCTCAGAAAGGTTCTTTTCACCCAGCAGTGAGATGTTCCCCAGCAGCTCACTTTCCCGTCGTTACTTCTTTGACACAAACATGAGAAAGCAAGGCAACTAAGTTGTATTCACCAATCTGCCGGTAACAATAGTAACCTAATATCCAGCTAACGTCAGTCTCATCATGGTGGATACTCTGGAGATACCCTCAGAGTCGCCCGGTGTCACTGCTTTTCTCCACACAAGTTCTTGTGGAAATGCTAGGCTCACCCACTTGCAACTCATGTTCAGATAGCAAGCACCGAAACCCGTCTGTACGTATTGGCAACAAGGGCGAAAATCACCTGTAGAATGCTTGGAAAATAATCGTGTTTCGGGACCGTTCTTTGACACTGCCTGCCATTCCTTTTGTTCTCATACCTTTGCTTTGGTCCTGCTCTTCTGACCTGCCAGGGGCCTCGTGCTGCTGGGCAGGCATGCAGGAGGCTGAGCCAGGTGGTGTGCAGGGCATTGTGTAGAGCGCACACCTGAGCTCTTTCTTCAGCTGACGCCAGCATTCCTGCTGGGCTCATGGTGCTAACATAGCACTTAGTCTTTTCCAGTATTAGGAAACAGATCCCTACAGTGATGACATTCCTGCTGGGCTCATGGTGCTAACATAGCACTTAGTCTTTTCCAATATTAGGAAACGGATCCCTACAACGATGACTGTGTTAGTCCACTCTTGTGTTGCTGTAAAGAAATACTTGAAGGTGGGGGTGTGGTGGCTCATGCGTGTAATCCCAGAACATTGGGAGGCCGAGGCGGGTGGATCACGAGGTCAGGAGTTTGAGACCAGCCTGGCCAACATGGTGAAACCTGGTCTCTACTAAAAATAGAAAAATTAGCTGGGCGTAGTGGCGCATGCCTGTAATCCCAGCTACCCGGGAGGCTGAGGCAGGAGAATTGCTTGAACCCGGGAGGTGAAGGTTGCAGTGAGCCGAGATTGTGCCACCGCACTCCAGCCTGGGTGACAGAGCGAGACTCTATCTCACCAACCAACCAACCAAACAAAAAACAAACAAAACAAAAAAAAACTTGAGGCCGGGCACGGTGGTTCACGCCTGTAATCCCAGCACTTTGGGAGTCTGAGGTGGGAGAATCCCTTGAACCTGGGAGGTCGAGGCTACGGTGAGCGGTTATGGCACCTCTGCACTCCCGCCTGAGCAAGAGTGAGACCCTGTCTCAAAATTATAAATAAAATAAAGAAAAAATAATAAAAAGAAATACCCAAGACTGGGTACTTTATAAAGAAAAGAGGTTTAACTGGCTCACGGTTCTGCAGGCTATACACAAAGCATAGTGCCAGCATCATGTCACCTGGCCAGAGCAAGAGCAAGAGGGAAAGCAGGGAAGTCCTAGACTTTTAAATAACCGATCTCTCATGAACTAACTGGGTGAGAACTCACCACCAAGGGGATGGTGCTAAGCCATTAATGAAGGATCCATCCACTTCCGTGATCCAGTCACCTCCCACCAGGCCCCACATTGGCCCAGCATTGGGAATCACATTTCAATATAAGATTTGGAGAGGGCAAACATCTGAACCACAATAAAATTAGTAATAAAAACTAGGATGCCTTTGCAAGCTCAGCTCAATTCAAGGATGAGACTTGGAAGTTCTTTTCTTCTAATATTTAATAGAAATGGGATCTCACTATGATGCCCAAGCTGGTCTCGAACTCTTGAGCTCAAGCGAACCTCTCACCTTGACCTCCCAAAGTGCTGGGATTACAGGCATGAACCACTGCACCTGGCCTCTTTTTTTTTTTTTTTTTTTTTTTTTTGAGATGGACTCGCTCTGTTACCCAGGCTGGAGTGCAGTGGCACGATCTTGGCTAACTGCAACCTTCGCCTCCCAGGTTCAAGTGATCCTCCTGCCTCAGCATCCCCTAGTAGCTGGGATTACAGGCATGCACCACCATGGCCAGCTAAGGTTTGTATTTTTAGTAGAGATGGGGTTTTACCATGTTGGCCAGGCTGGTCTTGAACTCCTGGCCTCAGGTGACCCACCTGCCTCTGCCTCCCAAAGTGCTGGGATTACAGGCGTGAGCCAACACACCCGGCCTTTTTTTTCCTTTTTTTTTAAATACAAGGTCTCTCTCTCTGTCATCCAGGTGGGAGTGTGGTGGTGCAGTCATGGCTCACTGCAGCCTCAACCTCCTGGGCTCACACAATGATCCTCCTGCCTCAGCCTCCTGGGTAGCTAAGACTACAGGCACATGCCAGCCTTCCTGGATTTTTTTTTTTTTTTTACTTTTTTTGTAGAGACTGAGATGGGGGGGGGGGTCTCATTATGTTGCCCAAGCTGGTCTTGAACTCCTGGACTCAAGCGAGCCTTCCACCTCAGCCTCCCAAAGTGCTGGGATTACAGGCATTTAGCCACCGACCCTGGAAAAAGTTGAAAGTTTTTTATCCTCTATGTCTTCTGGCCCTCTGTGGCTACTTCTCTATCATCCCCTAAAAATTTTTGAGCCAAGGATGGGAAAAGAAGTGGAGAGGACCAGAGTCTGGCTCACCTCACACAATTGTGTTCCTGCAAGAACTCCAAGGAGATCCAAACTTCTAAATTTAAGCCTGGTCAACATTATGACAACATATTTGTCAAGGTAGAAGAATATAACATGTTAACAATTTGCTTGCTTAATTTATAAATTTTAAATATCAAGTCTAGAGTTTCTTTCTTCACCTGTGCCTTGGGCCTTGCAAATGTTAGAAGCAATCCTCCCTTTCTTTTTTTCCCTCTTCTTGCCAGCTCTGCTGAGGTATGGTCTTAGCATTCTCATTAAAAGAAGGGAACCCAAAGCACTTAACCCAAAGCCTCTCCCGTCTTGAATGTGTGTCAGCTGTGCCTTCTATGCAGGAGAATCACTGACAGACTCAAACTCTAGCGAGCAGAGAGAGCTTGGGAAAGAGTATGATGTGATCAATGTACTTAGGTCTCATTTGGCAAATGTTGTTGGGTGTTAAAAGGAAGAAAAAAAAGCATGTCAGAGTGGGTTAAGAATAGAAGCTTCATCAGCAGCTGCAAGAAGCCCAAGCATGATAAGCAGCACGTGTGAGCACTCGCCTCGCGGAAGAAAACAGCTCCCAGGAGGGCTCACAGAACGTTCCTTGCCTTTCATTGACAACTTGCATTCACGGTCACACTACCTACCTGGGAAGGGAGACTTGTTGTGGCTTCTTGAAGATGAGGAAACTGAGGCACAAACAACTCAAGTATTTACAGTATGTTAATTATATCTCAATTTTTTTTTTTTGAGACAGAGTCTCGCTCTGTCGCCCAGGCTGGAGTGCAGTGGCGCGATCTCAGCTCACTGCAAGCTCCGCCTCCCGGGTTCACGCCATTCTCCTGCCTCAGCCTCCCGAGTAGCTGGGACCACAGGCGCCGCCACCGCGCCCGGCTAGTTTTTTGTATTTTTAGTAGAGACGGGGTTTCACCGTGTTAGCCAGGATGGTCTCGATCTCCTGACCTCGTGATCCGCCCGCCTCGGCCTCCCAAACTGCTGGGATTACAGGCCTGAGCCACCGCGCCTGGCCTTTTTTTTTTTTTTTTTTTTTTTTTTTTTTTTTTGAGATAGGGTCTTGCTCTGTTGCCCAGGCTAGAGTGAAGTGGTATAATCACAGCTCACTGCAGCCTCGACCTCCCAGGCACAAGCCATCCTCCCACCTCAGTCTCCTAAGTAGCTGGCACCACAAGCGCATGCCGCCACGCCTGGCTAACTTTTAAATTATTTGCAGAGAGGGGTCTTCCTGTGTTGTTCAGTCTGGTCTCGGGCTCCTGGGCTCAAGTGATCCTCCTGACTTGGCCCCGCAAAGTGCTGGGATTACAGGGGTGAGCTACCACACCGAGACACAGAGCAATTTTTTTTTTTTTTTTTGAGACAGAGTCTCACTCTGTCGCCCAGGCTGGAGTGAAGTGGCGCCATCTCAGCTCACTGCAACCTCCGCCTGCCGGGTTCAAGCGATTCTCCTGCCTCAGCCTCCTGAGTAGCTGGGATTACAGGAGTCTGCCACCATGCCCGGCTAAGTTTTTGTATCTTTAGGAGAGACGGAGTTTCACCATGTTGGCCAGGCTGGTCTCGAACTCCTGACCTCAGAAGATCCACCCGCCCTGGCCTCCCAAAGTGCTGGGATTATAGGCGTGAGCCACCGTGCCCCGCCAGCTCAATTTTTTTTTTAAAGTCAAGTATCTTGCCCAAGGTCACAAAATAAGACTACTAAATCATAATGTTTGACCTGGACCAGTTACAGAATTTACAGGGCCCATTTACAGAAGGGCCCATTTACAAAAAGAAAATGTGGGACCCCGTGTTCAGTTACTATGAGGAACTGCAGGACAGTGACAGCAGAGCAGTAAACCAGGTGTGAGAACTCTGGCCCTCTACAGGCTGCTTGCCCAGGAAGCCGGCCCTTTCCATGGTACAGGTAAAGTCAGACATAGACCTCAGGTCTTGTGGTTCCCAATCAGGCGTGTGAATGTCTCAAGCAGACCAGTGGTTCTCAAACAGAGGGACACCAATGCCTGGGGTTCCTCTGTTATAGTTCTCTATCGGTTAGACTTTTGGGGGTTGCTTTCCTGTCATCACTCAAGTTTGAGAAACAATGGGGCAGTTCTCTTCCTATCAAAGGCCAGTCCCTCCACACAGGGACAGAACCGTGTTTTGTGGGGGCCTGAAACCTACATCACTCGAGGGGCCTCTTTAAGAAAAAGAACATAAAATTATAAATAAAATGTAGGCCGGGCGCGGTGGCTCAAGCCTGTAATCCCAGCACTCTGGGAGGCCGAGGCGGGCGGATCACGAGGTCAGGAGATCGAGACCATCCTGGCTAACACGGTGAAACCCCGTCTCTACTAAAAAATACAAAAAACTAGCCGGGCGAGGTGGCAGGCGCCTGTAGTCCCAGCTACTCAGGAGGCTGAGACAGGAGAATGGCCCGAACCCGGGAGGCGGAGCTTGCAGTGAGCTGAGATCCGGCCACTACACTCCAGCCTGGGCGACAGAGCCAGACTCCGTCTCAAAAAAAAAAATAAATAAATAAAAATAAAAATAAATAAATAAATAAAATGTAAGTGTTGAAAGATGGCCCATGTAAGTGAGGAGCCCTAAGTCTTTGGCTTCACTGACTTTGTGATAAATCCTTCTCTTCCTGCACCTGTGTCCCTGACGTCATCTTCTCTCACCTTCTCAAGGACTTGGCTTCTTTGATTATCCCTTCCCTTTCCTGTGTCTTTAATTTCACTCCATCTACCACTATTTACATGCTTCTCTCCCCTTTGACTTCTCCTCTCTCTCCAGGACCCTTCCTTGTCTCTGATCTCTTCAGAGACAACATTCTTGGAAGAGTTAAGTCTTCACAGGCTACTCCTTCGCCTTCCATTCCCCTTCCTCCTGTTCCTACTGGAACTGACGTGCAAGTCAGTCACTCTGCTTGCAGAGTTCAACAACAAGAGTGAGGTCTGGTAGAAAGAAAGGGATTTATTTCCAAAGCTAGCTTAGGGGAACAGGCACAGGCATCCTGCCTTTAAACGTACACTTCTCTTTTGGAGCAGAAAGCAGGCACTTTCAAAAGGCAGGGGAGGAAGCAAGCAAGGTAGGGCCTTATCTACTGGGCAGCCGAGCTGGTGACTGCTGGCATCTTACTACTGAAAACTCTCCAAGTTTGAGAGAGTTGTGGGCATGCTGTTTGACTGCTATCTCTCTGGGCAACCTCCTGGAGGGTGAGCGTTCCATTGTGGGCACACTTTGGTCGGCAAATGGACTGTTAACTCTCGAGGAGAGTTCGATCTGGAAGCACAGTTAGATGAACTTGCCCTGTAGGGAGTGTCTGGTGAAGGGGAAGTAAAAGGCTATCTTTGCATTTCTAAAAGGTTAAGTAGGAAATGGGGAACCCAGGGAGTGAGAAAAAAAGAGAGAGAGAGAAAAATAATTTAAATATCTCTTAGAAAAAACTGTGAATACTCGGTTGCACTACCTTGCTTCTGTTCCCATCCCTTCACTGAAAAACGGATTTTGTCATGTTTCTCAACACTATATAGCTTGCTTGTTGCTTGAACCTATGAATCTACACTCATTTCTACTACCGGACCTCTCAGCAGCATTTGCCGTAGCTGGGAACTCTGTTTTTCTTCAAGCTCCTTTCTCGGCTTCAATGACACCACAACCTCCTTGTTTTACTCTCCGGTCTCTGATTGTTCCTTTTGTTCTCTTTTGCAGGACCCTTGTGTTCTACCCAAACTCTAATAGTGTGATAGGTAAAGTAACTAAACCACACAGGGCTCAGTCCGTTTTCAGCCTGAGACTGGGTAATCTATAAACAAAAGAGGTTTAGTTGACTCACAGTTCTGCATGGCTGGGGAGGCCTCAGGAAACCTACAACCATGGTGGAAGGCAAAGGGGAAGGAAAGATCTCTTCACGTGGTGGCAGGAAAGAGAGAGAGAAGAGCACAGGGAAAACCGCCACTTCTAAAACCATCAGCTCTCCTGAGAACTCCCTCACTATCACAAAACAGCATGGGGGAAACCGTCCCACGATCCCGTCACCTCCCACCAGGTCCCTTCCTCCACACGTGGGGATGACAATTTGAGATTAGATTTGGGTGGGGACACAGAGCCAAACCATATCACCTAGAGCCCTGATCTCTCTGTTTTTTTTTTTTTTTTTTTTTTGAGATGGAGTCTGGCTCTGTCACCCAGGCTGGAGTGCAGTGGGGCGATCTCTGCTCACTGCAACATCCGCCTCCCAGGTTGAAACGATTCTCTAGCCTCAGCCTCCCAAGTAGCTGGGATTACAGGCGCGTGCCACTGCGTCCAGCTAACTTTTTTTTTTTTTTTTGGTATTTTTAGTAGAGATGGGGTTTTGCCATGTTGGCCAGGCTGGTCTTGAACTCCTGACCTCAGGTGATCCGCCCACCTAGGCCTCCCAAAGTGCTGGGATTACAGACGTGAGCCACTGGGCTGGGCCATAGCCCCCATCTCTTTTCTATTTATACTGTCTTACTAACCACTGAGATGGTGATATTTGCATCGAGAACTTAAGGAGGTGAGAATATATGGCCATCTGAAGTAAGAGCATTCCAGGCAATAAGGAGACAGCCAGGAGGCCAATGTGGTGGAGTGAGTCAATGACAGGGAAAGAAGCTGGAGATGAGGTCACAGATAGTGAGGACGGTGGACAGATCATGTGAAGCCTAAGTTGGCCATTGTAACGCCTTTGCCTTTGGTTTTTCCTCTGAGCGAGGGGAGACGCCAGTGCAGGGCTATGAGCAGAGGATGCCATGGTTCTGGCTTACATCTTAGTAGGATCACTCTCATGTGCTACATGTGAAAGAACGGGTGAACGAACAGAGGAGTGAATGGAAGAAAATGGAGACGAGAAAGAAAATAGAGGGCCAGGCACAGTGGCTCACGCCTGTAATCCCAGCACTTTGGGAGGCCAAGGCGGGTGGATCACCTGAGGTCGGGAGTTCGAGACCAGCCTGACCAACATGAAGAAACCCCATCTCTACTAAAAGTATAAAATTAGCCGGGTGTGGTGACACATGCCTGTAATCCCAGCTACTCGGGAGGCTGAGGCAGGAGAATTGCTTAAACCCAGGAGACAGAGGTTGCAGTGAGCTGAGATCATGCCATTGTACTCCACCCTGGGCAACAAGAGTGAAATTCTGTCTCAAAACGAAAACAAAAATTATCTGGGCATGGTAGCATGTGCCTGTAATCCCAGCTACTGGGGAGGCTGAGGCAGAAGAATTGCTTGAACCCAGGAGGTGGAGGCTGCAGTGAGCTGAGATCGCACCACTGAACTCCAGCCTATGACAGAGCCAGACTCCTTCTGAGAAATAGAGAGAGAGAGAGAGAGAGAGAGAAGGAAGGAAGGAAGGAAGGAAGGAAGGAAGGAAGGAAGGAAGGAAGGAAAAGAAAGAAAGAAAGAAAGAAAGAAAGAAAGAAAGAAAGAAAGAAAGAAAGAAAGAAAGAAAGAAAGAAAGAAGAAAGAAAGAAAGAGAAAGAAAGAAGGAAAGAAGGAAAGGAAGGAAGGAAGAAAGGAAGAAAGAAAGGAAGGAAGGAAGGAAGGAAGGAAGGAAGGAAGGAAGGAAGGAAGGAAGGAAGGAAGGAAGGAAGGAAGGAGGACTCATAGAGAAGTATAATTCCAGGGTCACTTCCTCACCACATTACAGACATGAAGACCATTTAAGGTGCCCACGTTGCTTGCTGCAGCTCTCTCCTTAGGCTTGCAGCTCTGTAGGAGGGGCAGGGAAGACACTTGAGCTCAGGAGAGAAAAGCAGCTGCTGGTGAGGTGGGAGGAAGACCTGAGGCAGCTTCACTGTCACTGGAAACCTGACCCTTTTCGGTTTAGCCAGACAATGACCGCCTTGGTTGGGGAATGTTAGGGAAACTTGCCAAGTGTGCAGTCTGCCTCTCAGCCTAGACCATCTCTGACGGAGGAGTGTACCTCTTGAATTGGCAGAAATGAGACAGAGCAGAGGGAAGAACTAACATTTCTCCTTAGTACACCATGCAGACTGTCAGAATGAGTTGCCGAATCTATTTTATTCTAACCGTGAGAAAGTAAGACATCCGTAAACAGAGGAGAAGTTATAATTGTGGGGTTTAGAATTTAAGGAGCTCCAAAATGGCTCCTCTAGATAAATTTATCTCTACTAATCATTGTTTACCTCTGCTGTGTTCTTTTATTTTTTATTTTTTTTTAAGAATGAAATTAAATTTTTCCTTGTCATAAAAATAGTGCATGTGGGTTCAAAATTCCAGCGGTACAAAGGATATGCAATGCTAAGGAAGTCTTTCAACAACATAAGCATGTAAAGTCTTCCTAAATTCATCTATAGCTTTAACCCTATCCCAGTGAAAAATGCTATCAGAATATTTTAGGATCACACAAGGCAACACTAAAGTATATTGGGAAAAGTAAATGTGCAAAAACATGATGAAAATTCGGAAACAGAAAACAGCAGAGGAAGATTTACCCAAGAAGGTGAAAATGTAAAAGTATCATAATTAAAAGCTTGGTAGTGCCACAGGAATAGACAGATTAATGGTACAAAACAGTATATAGAAATAGCCCAAATATACAGGGGAATGGAGTGTAAGACAGAGGTTGAATTTTAAGATCTGAAGGAAAAGTTTACTAATAAATGGAGCTGAACCATTTACCTTAGTATCTAGAAAAACATAAAATCGGATCCCTATCTCATTTCTTATACCAAACAAAATTCAGATGAATCACGTATTTAACATTTAAAAATAAAGCCATAAAAGTACCGACAAAACACGGGAGAATTAAAAAAAAATAATTCCGAGGGATGTTATCAACTGAATTGTGTTCCCCAAAATTCATGTTTGAAACTCTAACTCCCAGTATCTCGGAATGTGGCTGTATTTAGAGATAGGGTCTTCGGAAAGGTAATTCAGTTAAAATGAAGTTGTGAGGGTGGGCCCTAATCCAACGTGACTGGTGTCCTTATAAGAAGCGATCAGGGCCGGGTGCGGTGGCTCACACCTGTAATCCCAGCACTTTGGGAGGCCGAGACGGGCGGATCACGAGGTCAGGAGATCGAGACCATCCTGGCTAACCCGGTGAAACCCCGTCTCTAGTAAAAAAATACAAAAAACTAGCCGGGCGAGGTGGCGGGCGTCTGTAGTTCCAGCTACTCGGGAGGCTGAGGCAGGAGAATGGTGTAAACCCGGGAGGCGGAGCTTGCAGTGAGCTGAGATCCGGCCACTGCACTTCAGCCTGGGCCACAGAGCAAGACTCCATCTCAAAAAAAAAAAAAAAAAAAAAAAAAAAAGAAGCGATCAGGACCCAGGCGAGCAGAGAGACAAGACCGTGTGAAGACACATGCAGACGGTACCTTACAAGTCACGGACAGAGTTCTCAGAAGAAACCAACCCTGCCTACACCTCGAGCGTGGACTTTTGGCCTCCAGAACTGTGAGGAAATAAATCTCTTTGTGGTTGAAGCCACTCAGCCTATGGTACTTTATTATGGAAGCCCTAGCCAACCAATATGGGGATTAAATCTTTCCAAGCAAGATACAAGGTTCAGAAGCAGCAAAAGAAATGATTGAGAAATTTAACTGCATAAAAATGGAAAATTTCTGCATAAAAACAAAAACGAACTGCAGCAGCAATAAAAAGCTCCCCCAACCAATTCGAAAAACAAATAATAAGTTGGGAAAACATAACGAATCCAAAGACCTAATTTCCTTAGATTGTCAGATCCATTTACTCTCATTCTCTCTCGTCTTGCTCTCTCTCTTCCCTTCAAAGCTGGAATTCCAAATTTTCATACGATGTCTCCCAAAGGTTTCATGTTGAAAACTAATTTGATTTTTAAACACACTGTTCAAGCCAACACAGCGTGGGGCGCCTGGTTTGGGATCTCTGGTCTAGACCACCACCACAGGGGGCCTTCCTTCTGCAGGTCAGTCCAAAATGGCCTACGAGTCCTTTTTCAGATCTCACTGCCAGTGAGTGATGCAGAATGAAGATTTCGTTTTAGTCATCCAGGATTACACACACACACACACACACACACACACACGCATGCCCAATTAATATTCTCTCTCTCATACAGTATAATTTGGAGCTGTATTATGGAAGGAAACCATTTCCCTATATGGAACATAATATGTGTTGACCTTCCCCTGCCCAAATGCGAACAGTGCTTTAGGCTTTTTGTGCAGGGCTGTGTGAGTTGCTTCCTTTCTCCCTGCCTTATATGGTAGCACCAGGCCCAGAGGCCTACCTGCAGAAGCAGCAGGAGGCTTTGCAGAGCTGCCTGTTGATGGACGGCTACACTGAGAACCTGCAATAGCGTTCAAATAACTCCCTTCTCTGTACTTGAAGCCAAATCGCATTCCCAGGCAGACATGTCCAGAGGGGAAAGAAGGAACAAGAAAACGAAGGATCCACTTACCCGAGAATCTCCTCCTATGAGCAAGTGTTAGGTGAGGGTGGGGATAAGATGCCTGTCTCGGGGGACAGGGCTGTAAACAATCATACTTTGAATTTTTAACTATGGTTAATCTTGGATAGTGGGATTTGGGATAAATTTGCTTTTATTACATGTAATGGTCTGTATTTCTGAATTGTCTACAGTGAGCTCGTATTGCTTTTATGAACAGGAGAAAGAACAATAAA
Organism: Macaca nemestrina; assembly: GCF_043159975.1. Taxonomy (NCBI): domain Eukaryota; kingdom Metazoa; phylum Chordata; class Mammalia; order Primates; family Cercopithecidae; genus Macaca; species Macaca nemestrina. The sequence goes on along the minus strand of NC_092134.1, from coordinate 142,634,376 downwards.
TGCCATAAAAATCAGGTAGTGTGTTAATCTTATCTTCCTAACAAGACTATATAAGCTCCCTGAGAGAAGGAGTCACTTGTGTGTGCATGTGGTGGCCTTTCTAACACCTGCAGTGTTGGGCTCATGGTATCCACTTAGTGAACACTTGCTGACAGTCATTGATTTGGAGTCTTCTCCAGAGCTAGTCCTGATGAAGGTCACTAGACAGAAGTCCTGCCTCGGTCAGACTGACCCTTGTGGAACTGACTGGAAAGCAGATCTGTGGGTTGGACAGGTTTTGCCCGGTGTTGATCTTGCCCCACGGGCACCCAGATGCACAGCGCTGTATTCCAGGACTCTGCACCAGCAGCCTGTCATTTGGTATTATTTTCGACTTCAGTTAGTGTTTGCTGGTTTACAACAGGGTTTCCACTCGCAGGTTTAAAACCGATGGTGTTTATCATCTATCAGCTTGAATGTTATTTCAACCAAGAAGCATCCCCTGATCTCCTTACCTAGAAGTCATCTTTTCTTCCTCTAAGTTTTATTATATGCTTTTTACCGCCACATCACCATCACTTTCTAACTTTGTGTTACAGTTATTTATGCACACAGCTCATCTCCCCTCCTGGACTCTGTGTTCCCTAAGATTCGGATCCATTCTGCCATGGCTTGCTTTGTCCTATGATGAGATAACATGGTTCAAGCAGTTACTTGTGTGCCAGGCCCTTTACACGGACAATGCTGTTTAAGCCTCACACCTGCTTCCCATGAAGCATTTTCATCTTCATTTTACAAATGATAAACCTGAAGTCCCAAAAGATTAATATCATATCTGGCATAATGTGACACAGCTACTGATTGGTACAGCCTGGACTTGAATTCAAGTGGCCTGACTTGAGAGTCTATGCTCTTAACCACTGGGCCACAGCACCCCTGAATAACGCTTTCTGCACATCGTCCCCAGTAAAAATGCAGCAGACACCTGTTACATGAATTCATTAATCAGTTCATCCATGATCCAAGGATGTTGGGCAGCTGTTAGGAGACCATCCCAGTTTCAGACACCTCTTCTGACCTACACCTTAGGATGGCTAAGACCATAAAGGACTTAGGAATAAAATCAGGTCAGATCCTTTCATATCCAAACCACTGTCAAACTGAGTTCTTCCAAGACTAACATTAGTAACATTAGAGTTAACCCAAGACACAGCTTCACAGTGCCATGCAGACCTAGCCGAGTCTGATGACTTCCTAAAAAGGAGACGTTACACATCTCAGAGAACTAAATTACGTAACCCTTTGAACTGTGGTGTTTGTTGTGTGTGTCAGGGGGTGGGGCAGCCATCTCTACCTCGTAGGGCTGTGGTGAGGTTTAATGAAATAATGTGAAGTGCCCAGACCAGTGCTTGGTGCATAGAAAGAACTTCACACGTTAACACTACCCTCCCCTCTAGCCTCATCCCTGCTTTGCAGCTAAGCTGAAAGAAGGCACAAAGCCAAGAGGAGAGATGAGAGATGACAGCTGGCAACACGAGAGATGTTGGTCGGATTCCACAGGGTTACGTGATTGTGAATCAGAGGTGTCAAGGTCCACTCCCGAGATTCCAAAGAGCAGCTTTTAGTCTTGCAGGAAAAGTGAGGCAGGAGAGGGATCAGTGAGAGGCCTAATGGGAGAAAGAGGAAGTATTTATTCCTAGCAGAGGGCGAAATTCGTCCTTGGGATTCTTTTACTGTGATGAGTGACTACTGTGTTGGCCAGAGTTGGATTAGTGTAAGGGCGTTCAAAGATCTACAGAACTCACTGAGTTGTCTGCATTTTACCAAGGAATGGGAAGATTAATTGCGGGCACCTGCCAGTCTAGTCATCCCACTTAATGTAACCAGCCCCAGAAAATTCCTCTCTCATTCCAGAAACCACTAAGTCTCCTGACTCTGAAGTTTGCACATCTGTCTGGAAAAAGACAGTTCAGGTCTCATTTTTCCCAAGCAGTAGGAGAAGCCCATCTCAATAGAGCTAGAAGTTTGTCCTAAGAATCTGGAGGGTTACTTAAAAGCTATTCCAACAACCCATGTCTTAGGTGAAGCTCCCCAGAAACAGACTCCTGGACAGAGGTGTGCATGCAGGGCTCATTGGTTTGCTGTTCACGGCGAGTACAGAGTGACAGCTCCTGGGAGAAAGGGCAGCAGAACTGGGCAGGGGGAGAAGCTGAAGTATAGTGTCATTGCTCTAGAGGCTTCAGCTGGGCTTACGGGGCACAGAGTGACAAAACTGCTAAGTTACCCCCAGTGAGGCAAGGTGTGGGCCTTTGTATCCATTAGAGACCATTCAATGCTGTGTGACCCCAGGGAAGGGGTGTAGCCTCGTGCAAGGCCCTTGCTGAGAGCCATTCCAGGAGATGGACTCAGCTAGGAGGTGCCAATGGCTACCGGTGTGAGGATCCGAGTATCCACCATAGCCTGCTGTGCAACTCTGAGTCATATTTAAAACTCAAAATCTATGAGAAATGTTGGTTTGTTGGTTTATTTATTTATTTATTTATTTATTTTTATTTTTTGAGACGGAGTCTCGCTCTGTCGCCCAGGCTGGAGTGCAGTGGCCGGATCTCAGCTCACTGCAAGCTCTGCCTCACGCCATTCTGCTTCAGTCTCCCGAGTAGCTGGGACTACAGGCGCCCGCCACCTCGCCCGGCTAGTTTTTTGTATTTTTTAGTAGAGACGGGGTTTCACCGTGTTCGCCAGGATGGTCTCGATCTCCTGACCTCGTGATCCGCCCGTCTCGGCCTCCCAAAGTGCTGGGATTACAGGCGTGAGCCACCGCGCCCGGCCGATTGTTTATTTTTTAGAGACGAGGTCTCTCTCAGTCACACAGGCTGGACTGCGGCGGCAATTCAACCTTGAATTCCTAGGCTCAAACAAGCTTCTACCACCTCAGCCTCACAACTAAGGATTGCCGGAGTCCAGGAGGTCAAGGCTACAGTGAGCTAGGATCATGCCACTGCACTCTAGCCTGGGTGACAACAGCAACAAAATACCCTCATTTGTCAAGCCCTTGGAAGAAAAGATGAGAGTTTGTTAGGTCTTGGGGAAAAAAAGAAAAAAAAGAAATAGTCAAGTAATATCACCCACCCAGTGATTCCCCTCTATGGCTGACCCGTTACTTTCCCAAAGCATTTTTTCTTGTGTATAGCACTCAGAATCTGTCTTATATTAAATAACTTTTTATTTTTGTTTGTTTTTCAGAAATCCATTGCTGGCAAATGTTTGTTTGTGTGTTTTTGGAGCTGGTGTCTGACTTCACCACTGGTTGTGAGTTCCTGGAAAGATCTCAAGACCTATCCCATCTCCTCCTAGTGAAGGATGATATTCATACTAGTTGACACTCAGTACAGCGCAGACACCAACCAGTTCAAGCTGACAGAGGTCTTAAGCAAGTTGCATGGCAGTCTTGGTGTACAGAACTGAATATTTGTTCTACACATAGAAGGAATCCAAAAGCAATTTTGAATTGAATGTTATTGGTTTAGTAGACCTGGCTGTGGTATCTCATGGCCTTCTTTCAGAAGTCAGGCAGCTTTTTATTTTTTTGTCAAAATATGATCATAATGACTTTTTTTCCTCCTTGATTTAGATTCTACAGGAGTCTGTGAGTAATTTTGAAGAACTCTGCAAAAAACAGGACACTCTGTACCTGCAATGCCCAGTATATAGCCTCTAGCCACATGTATAAGGTTGTTAGGTAAAATATGGCATGCTCAGTTAAATTTGAATTTCAGATAAAAAAGGATAATTTTAGAGTATGAGTGTGTTCCATGCAAGATTTGGAGTGTACTTCAGCTACAGAATTGTGTGTTGCTGATCTGTAAGTGATAATTAACTAAGCATCCTGTACTTTATTTGTTAAATCTAATAACCCTACTCATGAGTATCTGAATTTAACTTAATTAAAATTTAATTTAAAATTTAGTTCCTCAGTCTACGAGTCACATTTTAAGCACTCAGTAGCCACATGCGGCTCACAGTTACCATATTGAACAGCACAAATATAGAACATTTCCATCATCACAGAACGTTCCATTGGACATCACTTTTGCCAAGCAAAAGATGGCTTGTAAGAAACTATTTTACAGCTTGTTAAAAAAACTGTGTTTGAGGCTGGGAAACTGCCAGGAAACCCTAGAAGGCCCCTTCTGACATAGCCAAGCCACAGTCTTCCTGTTCATCTGTTACTCTTACTGAATACGCAAGGTGTTTGACGAAAAGGGAGAATCTTTGTTCCAGAAAAAATCCAAGTTGATATGAAAGAAGCAGCTTTTGTGGATCTACGTTTGTGGAGGCAATTGTTCTACTTTCCTTCTGGACTACCAGAAAATAAGCTAGCTATCCGTCCAAAGCAAGCAAAAATTTAAAAGCTCCTAAATGAAAACCGAGTGTATATCACTTACTAGTATTATTATTCATAGATTTTCTTAAAGTAATAATCAGAGAGCATCATCAACTAGAATATCTGCTTAAAGCCTAAGTCATTGATTAACTTGGTAAACACAGCAGAAGGATTGCCTCTCTTAATTAGCCTTTTGGGAGAAACTATGTTTTGAATTGCTGCCTATAGCCCTGGGAATCTTTTAAGAGCAGGAGCTGATTAAGACCTAGAAGAGATATATGCCAAAAGCTGATTTTTACATATGACTTGGCAAGTCTTAACAGAATCTGGCTGTCTTACCAAATGGGGCCAGCTAAAAGTGAATGAAACCCATATCGACATCAAAGGCAGAAATCATAAAGAAAACAACTGATAGACTTGACCCAAGATACTCAAAAGTTGTCCATCAAAGTTATAAAAAGTAGGTCAGCTAGGGGTTCAAGTCCAGCCTGGGCAACATAGTCTGACTCCACCTCTAAAAAGAAAAAAATAAGATATTAAAAACAAAGTAAAGGCAGATGACTTAAACTGGAAAATACTGTTATGTATGTGACATAGTACACATACAGTAAATAGCCACCGCATGAATAAACATCTATGAAAGAATGTTTGACTTCAGGACTGATCTAAGAATGACAAATTAAAATATAACAGTGACATATCATTTTCACCTGTCAGCTTGGCAATAGTGAAAAAAATTAATACCCAGTGTCGGTAATGGTGAGGAGAAATATGCCATATACACATTGTTGATGGGAACGTAAAGCGGTATAAACTTTTTGATGGGCAAGTTGACAACATGTGAAAAAAGCTTGTCCAAAACCTTTGACACAGCAATTTCATTTTGAGGTAGTTATTCCGAGAGAATACTTACAAATGCCCAAACCTTTGTGTATGATGGCAATGTAGATGATATATGTATTAGTCTATTCTCACATTGCTATAAATAAATATTTGAGGTTGGATAATTTGTAAAGAAAAGAGGTTTAATTGGATCATGGTTCTGCAGTCTGTACAGGAAACATAGTGGCATCTGCTTCTGGAGAGGGCTCAGAAAACTTATAATCATGGTGGAAGGTGAATTCAAAGCAGGCCTGTCTGTATCTGAGAACATACAAAACTCTATTCTGTATGTTCAAAAAGCTAGGCTGGGCACGCCAGAGCAGAAGGAAGAGAGAGAGTTGGGGGGAGGTGCCACACACTTTTAAACAGCCAGACCTCGTGAGAACTTTACCACCAGCACAGCACTAAAGGGGGAAATCCGTCTCCCGTTATCCAGTCACCTCCCACCAGGCCCCACCTCCAACACTGGGGATTACAATTCCATCTGAGATTTGGGCGGGGACACACATCCAAACCATGTCAACATGTACGTTTTGTTGGTTCGTTCCGTCAATCCTTGTAATATCCTCTTGACCTTAGTGTTTGCTGCAAGACACAGACACGAGATGCCACTCCTATAGAATTATCCAAGCCGGAGATAGAAGAGGAGTTCTGTCTGTGACCTCTGGCATTCTGGCTATGTGGTTGGGATTCTAGAACTATCAGTAGCCATATCTTCCACGAGAATGTGGTCAACATATAGAAGTAGAGATCAGTTGGAGAGACAGTGAAAGAGAAAGCACACTGGTCTAATTTGAGATGCTCTATCCTGTTAACCTTAAGGCCAGTGTATTTTCTTCCTTGCTACGGTTGGATGACGTGAGCCAATTAATTCTACCTGTTTTGCTAAACATAGCATGAGTGTGGATGTCTACTTCCAGTCCAGATGGAACAACAGTGATCAAATTTACCTTCCCATCAGAAATTACTAAACACGGCCGGGCGTGGTGGCTCACGCCTGTAATCCCAGCACTTTGGGAGGCCGAGACGGGCGGATCACGAGGTCAGGAGATCGAGACCATCCTGGCTAACACGGTGAAACCCCGTCTCTACTAAAAATACATTTAAAAAAATTAGCCGGGCACGGTGGCAGCGCCTGTAGTCCCAGCTACACGGGAGGCTGAGGCAGGAGAATGGTGTGAACCCAGGAAGCGGAGCTTGCAGTGAGTGGAGATCGCGCCACTGCACTCCAGCCTGGGCGACAGAGTAAGACTCTGTCTCAAAAAAAAAAGAAAAAAAAAAAGAAATTACTAAACATTTAGACAAAATATATTTTTAAAAGTAACTGTTTTCAACAAGTAGGACATCAGGCCACGAGGAACAATAATTTATGAGAGATGGGAAACAAAGGAGGTGAGCCCTATGATTGCCCAGCTGACTGCCTGGAGAGAGTTTCCAGGTGGTGGCACAGAAAGGTGGATGCTAGGTAGAGCCTGGCAGAGCCCGAGGTGAGGAGATGGAGCTGAGAGTCCAGGGTGACCAAGACAGCTAGAGTGGACAGGGCAGAATAGCAGATAGGAGAGAACTGCACAGAGAGAGAAAAAAGACGCACAGCAACAGCAAATCCACAGATCTTCAGAGAGCCCCCGAGTACACAGCACAGTACTCAATAGGACATGAACGTGAGGATACTGCTCCAGGCTGGGGACAGAACCACCTGAAAGGATTGAGGCCCCAGTAGCTAGAACTCACATAGGGCCAGAAGTAGTGCCTGTTCCCACCAGGCGTACTGGAAATCTATAATTCACAGGGCATTGGTTAAAGTATTCAGGAGGGTCGGCCGGGCGCGATGGCTCACGCCTGTAATCCCAGTACTTTGGGAGGCTGAGGCGGGCGGATCACTAGGTCAAGAGATCGAGACCATCCTGGCTAACACGGTGAAACCCCATCTCTAGTACAAATACAAAAACTTAGCCAGGCATGGTGGCGGGCGCCTGCAGTCCCAGCTACTCAGGAGGCTGAGGCAGGAGAATGGCGGGAACCCGGGAGGCAGAGCTCGCAGTGAGCCGAGATCGTGCTACTGCACTCCAGCCTGGGCGACAGAGCGAGACTCCATCTCAGAAAAAATAAAAAAAAATAAAAATAAAGTATTCAGGAGGGTCTTGCCTCAGTTCTGGACAAAAATTGTCCCTAGCCTAAAGGCAGCTCTGGTTCTGCCTAACAAATCTTAACAGCAAGACCTTAAAGGATTAAACTGTTTCCAAATAACTGTGTCCCAGAACTAACTCAAGAGTATTTGTGGGACTATAAACATATCCAGCCCCTAACAAGGTACATTCACTATGAATAATATTAAATAAAAATTACTGAGTGTACAAAGAGCAGGAAAGGATGATCCAAATGAGGAATGTAATTAATCAATCAAACTGACCTGGAACCTATGCAGATATTAGAATTAGCAGGCAAGAGCATTACAATAGTTATTATAACTCTATTCTGTATGTTCAAAAAGCTAGGCTGGGCATGGTGGCTCATGCCTGTAATCCCAGCACTTTGGGAGGCTGAGGCAGGTGGATCACCTGAAGTCGGGAGTTCGAGACCAGCCTGACCAACATGGAGAAACCTCGTCTCTACTAAAAATACAAAATTAGCCAGGCATGGTGGCGTGTGCCTGTAATCCCAGCTACTTGGGAGGCTGAGGCAGGAGAATTGCTTGAACCTGGGAGGTGGAGGTTGCGGTGAGCCGAGATCACGGCAGTGCACTCCAGCCTGGGCAACAAGAGCAAAACTCCATCTTGAAAAAAATAAATAAATAAAGCCAGGGGAAAGACTAAATATATTAAGTAGAGACATGGAAGATATTAAAAGACCCCAATTTAACTTTTATAAATGAAAACTACAATGTCTGAGATGACCACTATACTGGATGGGATAAATGACAGATTATCCATCATGTTTTAAAAGTTTATCCATGTTTTAGTCTGTAACAGTACTTCATTCTTTTTTATGCCTGAATAATATTCAATTGCATGGATATGCCACATTTTATTTATCTATCAATTGATGGACATTTGGGTTGGCTGTTACGAATAATACTGGTATGAACATTTATGTACAAGTTATTGTGTGGATATATGTTTTTGTTTTTCATGTGTATGTACCTCGGAGTGGAATTGCTGGAACAAGCTAGAATTGCCAAAATTGTATGGCAACTTTGTGTTGAGCCTTTTTGTTGTTTGAGACAGAGTCTTGTTCTGTTGTGCAGGCTGGAGTACGGTGGTGCAATGATGGCTCACTGAAGCTCTGACCTCCTGGGCTCAAGCCATCTTCCCACCCCCAGCCTCCAAGTAGCTGGGAATACAGGTGTGTGGCACTACATCTGGCTAATTTTTAATTTTTTTTTTTTTTTTAAGATAGGGTCTCACCAGGCTGGTCTTGAACTCCTGGGCTCAAGGGATCTTCCTGCCACAGCCTCCCAAAGTGCTGAGATTACAGGCATAAGTAACTGCCCCTCACTTGTGTTGAACCTTTTGAGGAAGTGCAAGACTGTTTTCCAAGTCAGTGGAACATACATCACCTTATATTCCCACCAATAGTAAATGAGGGTTCCAATTTCTCCACCTCCTCACCAATACTTATTATTATCTTCGTTTGTTTGTTTGTTTGAGATGAAGTCTCACTCTGTTGCCCAGGCTGGAGTGCAATGGTGCAATCTTGGCTCACTGCAACCTCCACCTACCAGTTCAAGCGATTCTCCTGCCTCAGCCTCCCAAGTAACTTCCACCACGCTTGGCTGATTTTTGTATTTTTAGTAGAGACAGGGTTTCACCATGTTGACCAGGCTTGTCTCAAACTCCTGACCTCAGGTGATCCACTCACCTCAGCCTCCCAAAGTGCTGGGATTACAGGCATGAGTCACCATGCCCGGCCTATCTTTCTTTTTGATTATAGTCATCCTAGTGGATGTGATCAGTACATCATTATGGTTTTGACTATCATCAATCCAGTAGCTTCTTTTCATGTGTTAATTGAACATTTGTGTGTATATATGTGTATATATATAGTGTGTGTGTGTGAGTGTGTGTGTGTAGGTTTTTTTTAGAGACAGAGTCTCACTCTGTCACCCAGGTTGAAGTGCAGTAGCACAATCATCCTCGAACTCCTGGGTTCAAGCAATCCTCCCACCTCAGCCTCTTGAGTAACAGCCTAATGGTCACAAAGATTTACTCCTGTTTTATTCTAAGTATTTTATAGTTGTACCTCTTAGAATTAGGTCTATAATCCATTCTGAGTTAACTTTTGTGTATGGTGTGAGGTAGGTGTTCAGTTTCATTCTTTTGCCTGTGGCTATCTAATTGCCTTAGCACCATTTGTTGAAAAGACTATTCTTTCTCCCATTGAATTGGATTCTTTCTTGTCACCCTTGTTGAAAATGAATTTGTCATAAATGTGAGGAATTATTTCTGAATGCTCAATTCTATTTCATTGATCTCTACATTTATTCTATCCGAATGCCACACTGTTTGATTACTGTAATTTTGTAGAATGTTTTGAAATCAATAAGTGTGCTTTAACTTTGTTTTTCTTTTTCACAATTGTGTTGATGATTCTCTTGAAATTTTACACAAATTTTAGTATTAGCTTGTCAATTTTTGCAAAGAAGCCAAGTGGAATTTTAATAGGGATCACACTGAATCTGTAGTTTAATTCAGAAGTATTTCCATCTTAACAATATTAAGTCTTCTAAACAGAACATGAGATGTCTTTTTATTTACATTTATTTAGGCATTTAACTTCTTTTTGCAATGTTTTGTGATTTTTTTTTAAGACTAGTTGAGTCCAGTAGTGAGAAGGGGAAAGAATAGACCAGGGAGTTTACAAGATCTGTCAAGTTTTGTAATTTTTACAGTATAAGTTTTGAGAATAAGTTTAGAGTATAAGTTTTATACTTCTTTTGTTAAACTTATTTCTAAGTGTTTTATTCTTTTTTATGCTATTGTAAATGGAGTTACAGGGGCTAGGCACGGTGACTCACACCTGTAACACCAGCACTTTGGGAGGCTGAGGCAGGTGGATCACTTGAGGCCGGGAGTTTGAGACCAGCCTGGCCAATATGGTGAAACCCTGTCTCTACTAAAAATACAAAAATTAGCTGGTTGTGGTGACACATTCCTGAGTCCCAGCTACCAGGGAGGTTGAGGCATGAGAATTACCTGAACCTGGGAGGCGGGGACTGCAGTGAGCCAAGATGGCGCCACTGCACTCCAGAGAGAGAGACTCTGTCTCAAATAAATAAGTAAATAAATAAACAAATAAATGGAATTACAATACAATAAATGTCAGGATCTTGAGCAAATACCTTTGTTTCCTTAGGCCACAGTTTCCTTATCTATTTTTGAAAAGTGGCTGGGATCCCAAATAGGACTAGATTTAACTCTAAGTGCTCTGCAAGTTTCTTCTAAGACCCTGTTTTATGATTCCATTTAAGTCACTTTTTTTCTCCAGGAAGGTACTATTTTATACGCTCCATTAAATGTAACTGAAAAAAATACAAGGTAGATAAAAAATACTTTTCATTCTTATTTTGGGATGATGGGAAGGGGTGCTAAGGAATCTGTCTAACAAAGACAAGGATTAGGAAATGACAGACTCCCGGAGCTGAAACAGTCCTTAGAGGCCATTCATTCGGCCTAAGGTCCAATGTGGAAATTGCCCTTGGCATCGCTGACTGATGATCCAGCTCCTGCTTGAACATTTTCTTTCTTTCTTTCTTTTTTTGAGACGGAGTCTCGCTCTGTTGCCCAGGCTGGAGTACAGTGGAGCGATCTCGGCTCACTGCAAGCTCTGCCTCCTGGGTTCACGCCATTCTCCTGCCTCAGTCTCCCGAGTAGCTGGGACCACAGGCGCCCAACACCTCGCCCAGCTAGTTTTTTGTATTTTTAGTAGAGACGGGGTTTCACCGTGTTAGCCGGGATGGTCTCGATCTCCTGACCTCGTGATCCACCCGCCTCGGCCTCCCAAAGTGCTGGGATTACAGGCGTGAGCCATGGTGCCCGGCTGAACATTTTCTATAACAAGGAGTTCACTGGCTCGCACAACAGTCAATTCCAATTTAGGGAAGCTTTAATCATTAGCAAATTGTTGCTTATATTAAAGCTGAAATCTACCTCCTTGTAACTTCCACCCTTCTGCCTGTTGGAGCCATACAGAATAAATTTCATCCATGTTACACACACAAGTCCTTTGGATATTTGAAGAATGCCATCTTGTCCCCAATGCAAATTATCTTATCCATGCTATGTTTCCCAGGTTTCCTCAACAACTTTCACAGGACGTGATTTCCAAACCTTTTGCCCTCCCAGGCTCCAATATTTGGCACTTGTTTTGTCAATTTCTTCTTTAAAAATAGCGGTCAGGCTGGGTGCAGTGGCTCATACCTATAATCCCAGCATTTTCGGAAGCTGAGGTGGGAGGATTTCTTGAGCCCAGGAATTCTGGCCTGAACAACTCGGCGAGACTCTGTCTCTACAAAAAATTTAAAAATTAGCTGGGTGTGGTGGTGTGTGCCTGTAGTCTCAGCTACTTGGGAGGCTGAGGTGGGAGGATCACTTCAGCCAGGGAGTTTGAGGATGCAGTGAGCCGTGATCGCATCACTGTGACAGAGCGAGACCCTGTTTCCAAAAAAAAATTTTTTTTTAATAGTGGTCAGGGCTGGGCACAGTGGTTCACACCTGTAATTCCAGTACTTTGGGAGGCTGAGGCAGAAGGATTACTTGACCCCAGGAGTTTAAGACCAGCCTGGACAACATAGTGAGATCCCATCTCTAAAATTAAAAAAATATATATATAGTGGCCAGAACTCAGCATCGTACTATCTACAGATTAATGGTTCTTAAGCTCTATCTTTTTTTTTTTTTTTTTGAGGAGGTGGGGGTCAAACACACCTTTGGGAGTCCAGTGAAAACTATGCACCCTTCCTATAAAGGAATATAGACACAACATTCTTTATTTGCTGAGGCACGGTATTAATATTAATCAACCAACCAACCAAACCCATGGCTCTGAAAATTTGGTTGGTGTTTTAGTGTTTACTGAGTCGTTAAGATGTTGAATAGTACAGATCAAGGACAACATTTGGCATGTGCCCGAGGTCCTCCCTCCACACAGCTGTGCTCTTGATATCTGCCAGCTCACATTTCTCCATCATGCCCATGAAAATATCCTAAAAGACTTCGTAATAAGCCTTGATGAAAATAGAAGGACACCATGTCTTATAGCATTTCCTTGATTCAGCAGGTTATTGTTCATATCAGAAAAGGAAGCGGGTGGCAGCGGGGGGTGGGGGTGCGGGCCGGGCGCGGTGGCTCACGCCTGTAATCCCAGCACTTTGGGAGGCCGAGGAGGGCGGATCATGAGGTCAGGAGATCGAGACCATCCTGGCTAACACAGTGAAACCCCATCTCTACTAAAAAATAAAAAAAAAAAAAAGCCAGGCATGGTGGCGGGCGCCTGTAGTCTCAGCTACTCGGGAGGCTGAGGCAGGAGAATGGCCTGAACCCGGGAGTGGAGCTTGCAGTGAGCTGAGATCACGCCACTGCACTCCAGCCTGGGCCACAGAGCGAGACTCTGTCTCAAAAAAAAAAAAAAAAAGAAAAGGAAGCAGGCATTATAACAAGGAGTTTTAGGGTTACCATATTTATCATTTTATGCAACAGTTGTGCTTCTAAGATTTGTACAAATAATATATTAATAATGACCAACATATATAGAGCTTACTAATAGGGGCTGTTCTAAAGGATTTACGCCCACTTGCTAATTTAATCTAACAACTGATGCCGTGGGTGCTACTATTATCCGCATTTTATAGACAAGGGAAAAGGCGGAGGGAGATTAAGGAGCTTGGACAAGTTAAGGAGCTACTACGTGACAGAGCCAGGGTTTGAACCCAGGGTTTGTCTAGAGAATTCATGTGCATATACAGCCTGGTAATTTTACAATCTCAGACTTAGAGGAGCACTGAACTTTTAATAAGGATCTGCAAATCTGGTTTCCTCTCTCAGGATGTCTATCCTGGTTCCATGCTATTTACCTGTCAAAGAGCATCCTTAGCACTTGCTATTTGCCTAGAAAAATATGTTGTAAGGTAGGCAAGTTTCTTTCTAACCAGTAAATATGAGAGGGGGAAAAATCCTAAGATTCACTAAGATTCAGTGTCTTGGGTCTAGATGGAGGTTATATTTGGGCATACAATAACCTACTAGTAAAGTTAGTCACTGGGGAGGTGGCTCTACAGCTGAACTCATCCTCGTTCTGTGCCTCAGTTTCCCCATCTAGTTTATCCCAGTTTGCATCCTTCCTCAAAGGGAATGTGGGAGAAGGAGGATAAGTATATGAGTTTGAGAAAAAGATACTACCATTAGAAGTTATCTGTCCTGAACGATAAACCATTACAGACCAATAAACAGGCCAGGTGTGGTGTCAGGCACCTGTAGTCCCAGCTACTGGGGAGGCTGAGGTGGGAGGATCATTTGAGCCCAGGAGTTGAAGGCTGCAGTGAGCTGAGATCACACCACTGCACTCCAGCCTGGGTGACAGAGTGAGACCCTGCCTGCCCCTGGCAAAAAGAAAAGAAAAGAAAAACACAGTTTTGGAATTAAAACTATAGTAAAATAACCAATTTGAGTGGGCCATTGCATCACCTTTTAAAAATACAGACATGCAAGCCCAGCTAGAAAACGAATCCTAAATTTAACATGAGGATTAGGCCTGCCAGCCTCATTTAAATTAAGAGTCACATAAATTGCTAGCTGTAACGTCAGGGACTACTGTTAATGAGGGATTTTAACGGTGAAGTGGACTGTTGTCAGGATCAGGAAGCAGGTCAGACTTTATTTGACACAACATTGACTGTCCCTCGTGCCTTTATTTTTACCTAAAAAAACATAAAAACTGACTGGGAAGGCCCTTTAAAACCCCAGTTAATATCATATAAATACTAAAAGCTTATAGTGTGTTAGAAGCTGACAAGCTACCATAATATCTAAATGGATCTGTTGACCTTTAAAATGGAGCTTGGCTCTCATGTCCATTTGTCACAATTTCCTACTTATTTCCTTCCCCACCTTTTCCCCATTGTCAACTCCTGTTATTCTCAGTGGTCACGGAAAAAAAAAATTACTTTGAGGGCCTTAATGTGATCAAAAACAACACGGACTGGCAGGTCATCTCAGAAAAAAATAAAAATAAAAATAAAATAAAATATGTTTTGGTTCAGCCATATGATGGAAGACTATGCTATGACTTAAAATATTATAATTAAAAACTTAGCGAAATGAAAGTATGTTGTTAAATAAAAATTATAAGACAATAATATACAGTAAAAAAAGAAGAAACAAATACTCATACATAAAAGCATAGAGAAATATTGCAAAGAAATATATTAAATGTGAATGAGGTTATCTCTTTGTGGTAGGAATTATGAGTAACTTTTACTTCTTTTGGCTTTTTTTGTTTTTTTGTTTTTTCAACACAGAGTCTCACTCTGTCACCAGGCTGGAGTGCAGTGGCAGGATCTCGGCTCACTGCAACCTCCACCTCCTGGGTTCAAGCGATTCTCCTGCCTCAGCCTCCCGAGTAGCTGGGACTTCAGGCATGTGCCACCACGCCCAGCTAATATTTGTATTTTTAGTAGAGATGGGGTTTCACCATGTTGGCCAGGATGGTCTCGATCTCCTGACCTCGTACCTCCACCTCCCTAAGTGCTGGGATTATAGGCGTCAACCACCGCGCCCCACCTTATTCTTATTTTTAAAGTTTTCTAAAAAGGACATGTATTACTGCTAGAATGAAAAAGTAATGAAAGTTACTTTTTAAAAGAGTACAATAAAAAAAAGTGAAATACCATGATTTTCTGGCCTTTGAAGAGATAATGTAATTTTTAAACATATGTCTTTGGCCAGGCATGGTTGCTCACGCCTGTAATCCCAGCACTTTGGGAGGCCGAGGTGGGCGGATCACCCGAGGTCAGGAGCTCGAGACCAACCTGACCAACGTGGAAAAATCCCGTCTCTACTAAAAATACAAAAATTAGCCAGGCGTGGTGGCGCGTGCTTGTAATCCCAGCTACTTGGGAGTCTGAGGCAGGAGAATCGACTGAACCCGGGAAGTGGAGGTTGCGGTGAGCCGAGATCGTGCCATTGCACTCCAGCCTGGGCAACAAGAGCGAAACTCTGTCTCAAGAAAAATAAATAAATAAAATAAAAAAATAAATAAAAGTATGTCTTTTACTGTTATGATGAACACATTTCATTAAGAAACCTAGTTTGTTCTGTGTGTGTGTGTATGTATCAGTGTGCATGAATGTGTGTGAGGGTGGGCTTGGATACACAAAATTAAATTTAACATTTTGAGTCAATCACGTAGTTAATCAACATCTGCTGTGCCCAAGGCCTTAGAACACAAGTAAGCATGAGGCCTAGACCTTATTCTCAGCCGGCTTACCTCTGATTGTGGAAATATGTAGGAATGTCAACAATGATCCTCCCGGTTAGCTGATAAGTTTTTCAACAAACTGCTACACAGATTTTCATTCATGTAACTCGATGATCAGAAGATGCTTCTTGAGAGGATCTGTATACTTGAAAACCTCTTAGGAAATCTATTTTGGAATATCATCCATCTGTAGGTGATGGCCAGGTATCACAGGTGTCTACAGAAGTAACACCTTTTTTCCATTTCAAAAACTGAATCAGAATTGATTTGGCAATAAGGGCTAAGTCTTTACAGGGGCTTCACATTGCTCTTTGGGCCGGTGTTCAGCCCTCTAGGCTTCCTCCTAATAACTACCTGTGGGCAAAGACAGTCTCACAGACTTTATTTTTCGAATCAAGACCTGGCCCTGGTGTCCTGATTCTTTTTGAAAGCCAATCCAACACTTCAACCTGTCCGGGCTTGTTATAGGCAGAGACAAGTGATAAGATCCCCCAGTCCTATCCTGTCATAAGGTAATACCTCTGTCAGAGCTCCATGGTGAGAGCTGTAGAGATGCATAGATAGAGAGCTGAAATCAGCCTGGCAGCTGACAGGGTCTAATTTGAGAAGCTACTCCCTACCTGTACTAAGCTATGAGGCCACACTACCTTGTTTTTCTCCAGGAACCCCCACATTCATATCTAGTTTCCTTCTACACATGCATATCCATAGCCTGGCCCCTTTATCATCATGACTGTAATTATTGCTTTGCACCCTTATTGAAGAGTGAAAATTGCACAGCACACAAGATGTGAAATTCAACCTGCTTCTTCTCCAGTGGGAGCCTCATCTAGATATGCGTACGAAAGACATTTCGGAGTATCTTAGGAAGGGTAGGGGAGGGAAAACACAGGAGGGTGAAATAATCATTTTAGGATTTTTCTAGTAAGAAACTTCACAGGAAGTGGGTTCCAAAGGGAATAGGGTGAGGTAACTTGCCACCCTGAAATGGAATGCCAACTTATTAATTCAGTTCAACGAAGGGCCCAGCTCTGGGAAGGTCAGCTTGCTAAGATCTCATCCACTACGGACCTCAGTGGTCCAGGTTCCTTTTCTTTATCTTCTTCCCCTATTGTCTCCTGGTATAATTTCATGAGCCTTGTGATTATTATTTTTTTTTTTTAGGAGTCTCGCTCTGTCACCCAGACTGGAGTGCAGTGTCTCAATCTTCACTCACTGCAAACTCCGCCTCCTGGGTTCAAGTGATTCTCCCGCGTCAGTCTCCCAAGTAGCTGGGACTATAGGCGCCTGCCACCACGCCCAGCTAAGTTTTGTATTTTTAGTAGAGATAGGGTTTCGCCATGTTGGCCAGGCTTGTCTTGAACTCCTGAGCTCAGGTGATTCACTCACCTTGGCCTCCCAGAGTGCTGGGATTACAGGTGTGAGCCACTGCACCTGGCCAAGACTACTACTCAAAGAGCATTATTACTGTCTTAAGAGAATGTATACTTCTGTCTTCTGAGGAGTATTACCCACTATAGATGTTGGCACTCTTTTCCTAATTCCCAGCTATTCTAAGGAAGTCAATTTACCATATCTTCAATTGGTCCAAACACAGGCAGACATTGGAAGATGATAATATTATTGCTGTTGTTGAATTTGCTACATACGCTTTTTAGTTACAGAATTAACCTGACTGTAGAGGTTAATTAAGCAAAATATGTTCAGTAAAATTATCTTAAGATTCAGAAAATTGGCTGGGCGCGGTGGCTTATGCCTGTAATCCCAGCACTTTAGAAGGCCAAGGCAGGCAGATCACCTGAGGTTGGGAATTTGAGACCAGCCTGGTCAGCGCGGTGAAACCCCATTTCTACTAAAAATACAAAAATTAGCCCGGCGTGGTGGCAGGTGCCTGTAATCCCAGCTACTTGGGAAGCTGAGGCAGGAGAATTGTTTGAACCTGGGAGGCAGAGGTTGCAGTGAGCTGAGATTGTGCCATTGTACTCCAGCCTGGGCAACAGAACAAGACTCTGTCTCAAAAAAAAAATCAAAAAATTATCACTGAATGTCAAATTTTGAATATATTAGTAGCATACAGAATGTGCCTTGATCATAAATGACTAAATAATGTAAGCAAACTCTTAGAGATCATAAGGAGTTGGGAAGCTCTTCTTTCTATTTACTAGTAAGGAGGTACTCAGGTGAGCATTGATTATGTTCAGAATCTTTTAAATATCTGTCTTGATAGCTATCCCTATCCCTCCAAACCACCGAAAAGGATGAAAATGACCACTGCTTAAAGGTTTTTCAAACTAAATTAGTAATACCATTTTTTCATTTTTACCATAAAGTTTATGTAGACTTTTCAGTTATGTTTCATATCTCTTGGGTATTGAGACAAATAGTTTGTAAGCAGAATAGGGTGCTTTATAGAGTATATTATGTTTCAATAATTTTGGCAGAATGAAATATCATTTTAAAAATCTGATTTCTTGAAGAATAACTTGTATACAATAAAAAATTGCCCATTTAAAATATAGCCAGGGCCAGGTGCAGTGGCTCACACCTGTAATCCCAACACTTTGGGAGGCCAAGGTAGGATGATCACTAACATAGCAAGATCCTCATCCCTACAAAAAAAAGAAAATTAGCTTGGAGTGGTGGTGTGCATCTGTAGTCCCAGCTACTCGGGAGGCTGAGGCCTGAGGATCCCTTGAGCCCGGGAGTTTGAGGCTGTGATGAGCTATGATTGCACCACAGCACTCTAGCCTGGGCAACAGAGCAAGACCCTGTCTTTAAAAAAAAAAAAAAAAGGATAATCACCCACTTAATGAGTTTTGAATGAATACAGTCATGTGACCATCATCAAAATTAAGACGGAAAACATTCTCATCACTCAAAAAGTTCTCTGTGCTCCTTTGCCGTTCATTTTCTCCCCCTCTAACCCCAGAACCGATCGTTTGGCTATCAGTTTTGCGTTTTCTAGATGGCCATGTAAATGAAATCAGTAGACTTCTGTGTCTGGCTCCCTTCCTTTAGCATAATGCTTTCCAGAGTTATCCGTATTATTGTACATAGCACTCTGTTTTTGTTGCTGAGTAGCATTCCATCATAAGGACCCATCACAATTTACTTGCCTGTTCACCAGTTGATAGATATTTGGTTTGTTTCTAGTTTTTGGCTATCATGAGTAAAATTGTTATGAAATTTTCCACGCAAGTCTTTGTGTGGACATATGTTTCCATTTCTCTGGGGTAAATATCTAGCAGTGGGACTGCTGGATCATATGGTAAGTGTATGTTCAATTTTAATTATTAGAGAGTCAAGCTATTTCCCAAACTGGCTGAACCACTGTACTCCCAGTAGCAACGTACGAGAAACTAGTTGCTCCCGCATCCTCACCAGCCATTTTTAATTGTAGTGATTTTACCGGGTATGTGGTGACATTTCATAGTAATTTTAATTTTCACTTCCTTAGTGACTAATGATGGACATCTTTTCAAGTGCAGACTTATCCATTCATTTATATTGTTTGGTGAAGTATCTGTTCAAATCTTTTGCACACATTTTTACTGTACTATTATCTTAAGGTTGAATTGTAAGCGTTTCCTATATATTCTGTTTACAAATATTTTTTCAGATATTTGTTTTGCAATATTGACTCCCAGTCTGTGGCCCTTTCATTTCCATAACATCATCTTTAAAGAACAAAAATGTCTGGCTGGGCACAGTGGTTCACACCTGTAATCCCAGCACTTTGGCAGGCTGAGGCAGGAAGTTTCCTTGAGACCAGGAGTTTGAGACCAGCCTGGGTAACACAGAAAGACCTTGTCTCTATTCTATAAAAAACAAACAAAACAAACAAAAAGAACACAAATTTCTAATTTTGATGAAGTCCAGTTTAACTATTTTTTCTTTTATGGTTTGTGCTTTTTGTGTCCTTAAAAGTCTTTTATTTTTATTTTCTGTAGAGACAGGGTTTGCTATGTTGCCCAAGCTGGTCTTGAACTCCTGGTCTCGAGTAATCTTCCTGGGCTCCTAAAGTGTTGGGATCACAGATGTGAGCCGCTGCAGCCAGACCTAAAAGTTCTTCGCTTAGGCCAGGTGTGGTGGTTCACGCCTGTAATCCCAGCACTTTGGGAGGCTGAGGTGGGCAGATTACGAGGTCAAGAGATTGAGACCATCCTGGCCAACAGGGTGAAACCCCGTCTCTACTAAAACTACAAAAATTAGCTGGGCGTGGTGGCACGTGCCTATAGTCCCAGCTACTTGGGAGGCTGAGGCAGGAGAATTGCTTGAACCTAGGAGGTGGAGGTTGCAGTGAGCCAAGATTGTGCCATTGCACTGCAGCCTGGCGACAGAGCGAGACTCCGTCTCAGAAAAAAAAAAAAAATTCTTTGCTTAACCCAGAGTCACAAAGATTTTCTCCTGTTTTCTTCTCGAAGCATTATAGTTTTAACCCTTATTTAGAATTGAAATGTCTTCTTGAGGAATTGACCTCTTCGTAATTATGAGAGATCCCTTTCTATCCCTGTTAATAGTCCTTGCTTTGTATTAATATAGCCACTTGTTTTATTTTGATTGGTGTTTTCTTGGTATATATTTTTTAATCCTTTTAATCTGTGTTTTAACTTTAAAGTTTTTTTTTTATAGGCAGTATGTAGTATGGTGTTGTTTTTTATCCAATCTCTTAATGTCTTCCATTGAATTGGAGAGTTTAAAAGAGTTTAAACCATTTAATTTTAACATAATTGTCAGTGTAGTTGAACTGAAATTATCTTGTTGGTCAGTTTTCTAGTCATTTCATTTGCTCTCTTTTTGTTCTTTTTCTTCCTTCTTTTGAATTATGTAAGTATTTTTTAATGACTCAATTTTATCCCTACTACTGGTTTATTACCTATACCTCTGTATCTGATGTGATTGCTTCAGTGTTTCCAATATGCAACTTGAACTTATTATAGTTTACCTTCAAATAATATTATGCCATTTCATATATAGTATAAGACCCTAATAACATTATTCTTCCATTTCCTCCTCCTGTCCCTTATGCTATAACCATTATACATTTACTTCTATATATATATATTTTTTAAATTTTATTTACTTCAAAATATTTTTTGTTTTTTAGAGACAAGGTCTCACTATGTTGCCCTGGCTGGTCTCAAACTCCTGGCCTCAAGTGATCCTCACACCTCGGCCTCCCAAAGTGTTAGGATTACAGGCATGAGCTACCATATCCCACTTACTTCTTCATATATTATAATGCATATCATACCTTGTTATTACATTTGCTTGAAGCCATCATTTACCTTTTAACATGACTAATAAAATGCTTTTTATGTTTTCTTTTATTTATTTTGTTTTTTATTTTCGGGGCTTTTATATTTCCCAACATATTTTTTTTCTGGTATTTTCATTCCTTGTTTAAATCCTAATTTACTAATCCTTTTACTAATATTCTAATACTTTCCTTTAAAAATTTCTTGCAACACAGGTCTGCTTGCAATGAATTCTCTCACCAAAAAATATATCTAGATTGCATGGGGAGTAGTGGTGAAACAGTCCAACAGGTGTATTTTGTAAAAGCTTCCTAGGTGATTCTGATAAATCTTTTCCTGTCAGAGCATGTTAAAGCCTGGGACATTTAAAATATTTTCCCCTATGTTCCTTCCAGATAATGTGAAAGACTTATACTTGGTAATGTCATATGGTGAAATACTATGCAGTTAATAAAGAACGATGTTTCCAGAGAGTATGTAATACACTGGAAAAGCTTATGACATGATTATAAAATTTTTATCTGTCTGGAAAGAAATACACCTACATATTAAAGGTTGCTATCTATGGCTGGGTAGATTTTCTGGTAATTTTCACTTTCTTCCATATTTTATTCTGTAACATTCAAATTATCTGCGGTGAGTGAGAATATATTAAGAAATTCATAAAATAAAGATATGAGTATTCGGCTGGGCACAGTGGCTCACAACTGGCCAACATGGTGAAGCCCCATCACTACTAAAAATACAAAAAATGAGCCAGGCATGGTGGTGTATGCCTGTAGTCCCAGCTTCTTGGGAGGTTGAGGCAGGAGAATCACTTGAACCCGGGAGGCAGAGGTTGCAGTGAGCCAAGATTGTACCACTGCACTCCAGCCTGGGCGACAGAGCGAGACTCCGTCTCAAAAAAGAAATAGCACACTTTGGGAGGCCGAGACGGGCGGATCACGAGGTCAGGAGACTGAGACCATACTGGCTAACACGGTGAAACCCCGTCTCTACTAAAAACACAAAAAACTAGCCGGGCGTGGTGGCGGCACCTGTGGTCCCAGCTACTCGGGAGGCTGAGGCAGGAGAATGGCGTGAAGCTGGGAGGCAGAGCTTGCAGTGAGCCGAGATCACGACACTGCACTCCAGCCTGGGCGACAGAGTGAGACTCCATCTCAAAAAAAAAAAACCACAAAAAAGATCTGAGTACTCCCCAGAAGTAACCCCCCTTTTCATTTTGGTGTAGACTACCTAGACTTTTTCTGTATGCCTTTAAATACACATAGAAACATAACTTTAAAAAAAAAATACAAGATGTGATCTAGTGCATATTATCCTGAAACTTGAGTCTTTCACTTAATAGTTATGGCGCCACATAGATATTTATCTCCTTTTTCCTACTGTTGCATGGTGTACCCCAAATTGGATATACCACAGTTTAACTATTTTCTTTTTGATGAACATGCAGATCATTTGGATTTTTTGTTACAGATAAAGCCACAGTGAATGGTTTTTTGTTTTGTTTTTGTTTTTCAGAGACGGGATCTTGCTCTGTCACTCAGATTGGAGTGCAGTGGTGTGATCATAGCTCACTGCAGCCTCGACCTCCTGGGCTCAAGTAATTCTCCCACCTCAACCTCCCAAGTAGCTGACTACAAGCACACACCACTGCACCTGGCTATAGTGAATATTCTTATAGATATTTATTTTCTTTTTTTTTTTTTTGAGACAGAGTCTTGCACTGTTGCCCAGACTGGAGTGCAGTGGCATGATCTTGGCTCATTGCAACCTCTGCCTCCTGGTTCACGTGATTCTCCTGCCTTAGCCTCCTGAGTAGCTGGGATTACAGGCACACACCACCCCACCTGGCTAATTTTTTGTATTTTTAGTAGAGACGGGGTTTCACCATGTTGGCCAGACTGATCTCGGACTCCTGACCTTGTGATCTACCCGCCTCGGCCTTCCAAAGTGTTGGGATTCCAGGCGTGAGCCACTGCACCCAGCCTCTTATAGATATTTCTTAGGAAACACGTGCAGGTGTTTTTCCAAGATAGGTACCAAAAAGAAAGAAAAAGGCGATGCACATTGTACATTTTAATAATTGCTGACGAACTGCCCTCAGAAAAGGTTGTACTAAGTTACCATATCATTAACAGCACGTTTCCCCACATCCTTGCCAACACTTGATATTACCAATCCTTAAAAATTTTGCAAATTGCCATGATGGGGACACTAAAAGAAAAAAAAAACTTTTTTTTTTTTTTTGTGCTCAATTTACACCAGGCATGGTGGTTCACACCTGCAATCCTAGCACTTTGGGAGGCTGAAATAGAACTGCTTGAGTCCAGAGAGTTCAGACCAGCCAAGGTAACATAGTGAGACTTCATCTCTACAAAAAACTTAAAAATTAGCTGGACATGGTGGTGCACACTTGTGGTCCCAGCTACTTGGCAGGCTTGAGCCCAGAAGTATGAGGCTACAGTGAGCTGTAATTGTACCACTGCACTCCAGCCTGGACAACAGAGTGAGACTCTGTCTCAATAAAAGATAATCTTTCAATTTTATGAGAGAAAATAATATATTTTAATCTGCATTTTGCTAGTTACTGAGTTTCAGCATTTTTTTCATGTTTATTTTTGTTATTTGCATTTACTGCTTTATTTTATTTATTTATTTTTTTTGAGACAGTCTCGCTTTGTTGCCCAGGCTGGAGTGCAGCGGTGCAATCTTGGCTCACTGCAACTTTCGCCTCCTGGGTTCAAGTGATTCTCATGCCTCAACCTCCCGGGTAGCTGGGACTATAGGCGCACACCACCATACTCGGCTAATTTTTGTATTTTTAGTAAAGATGGGGTTTCATCATGTTGGCCAGACTGGTCTTAAGCTCCTGGCCTCAAGTGATCCTCCCACTGAGGCCTCCCAAAGTGCTGGGATTACAGGTGTAAGCCACCATGGCATTTACTGCTTTCTAAATTATCTTTTCATATCCTCCTTTTCTATACAGTGGTTTGCCTTTTTCTCAGTGATTTAAGAGGTTTTTTTTTCCCATATCTTTTGGATATTAATCTTTTGTTATACAGTCTCCAGAGTTTTTCTGGCAGCTTGTGTTTTGTTGAATAGATTATCAATTTTGATATTGTCAAATATTTTTCTTTGTGGCTCTTGGATTGTTCTTTGAAGCCCTTTAGTATCTTATGTTCTCCTATATTTAAAAAATTCTTTAGATTTTTTTTTAAAGTTTAGTTATTCAATCTATGTGGAAATTAATTTTGTGAACAGTCTGAAGTAAACTGACCTCATTTATTTTTCAAATGAATAATTGTCCAAGCACTGTTTATTATTTCGCCTTACTGACTTCAAATGCAATTTTCCTTATATATATATATGAACTTCCCATACATACATGAGACTGTTTCTGTACTCTCCTGTTTCATTGCCTATGCTTACCTCAATACCATACAGATTTAATTTTGTGGTTTTATAATATACTTTGATATAGGTAAAATCCCATCCCCTCTATTTCATTTATAATATAAAGTTCTTAAAAACTATTCTTCATTGTTTAGCTGCCTGATTTTCACTGCCTACTTCCAGATGACAGGGTTCCAGATGACAAAGAGGTAAAATAAAAATTACCCATAGGCAAGACAAAGGAGCATGGGAAAATGAGGGGAAGGAGACAAAGAAAAAAAGAGAAATGCTCTTAAGATGGGACAATTTTTTCCCCTACACTTCAAGAAGCAACTTTATGTATTAATATTATGCCACATTCAAAGTAAGGTAGATCTTGTGTGTTCAGGACATTTCAGTCACTGTCTAAATCAAAAGTGTCTCTTTCATTGCTAGCTAGTTACCAATGGCAGAAACCATGTAAACGAAAAATGTGAATGGATGGGAATAGAAAGAAACATGAATCAATCAATGTGAGAACATGAACAAGAACTAGAGAGAACAGAGAAATGGTGAGAGAGAATAACATACTTGTATCCTTGTGGAACCAAATGTCAGGAAGTCAAACCTCTGAGCTTAGTGCATTCATTGTATCCTGGTTTCTTTGTTACCTCTGTTTACAGTCACTTGATGTTTTATACGGAATACAGAGAGGTTGATTCTTTACTCGATAATTGAAACAACAGAGAAAGGAAAAGTACTATTAGGAATTATAGTAATGAGTAACAGAAAATATCATTTACTTGGAGATAGGTTGGTAAGCATTAAAAAGAACTGAGTGAGCCGGGATCAAGCCACTGGACTACAGCCTGGGTAACAGAATGAGACTCTCTCAAAAAAAAAAAAAAAGTGAACAAAAATGTGTTAGTAAAATATGCACACCAAACAACATAACCTTTAAATCTAATCATTGTACGTAACAAGATTATATTCAACTTAAAATTGTATCTGTTTTCATTGTAAAGCTAACATTACACAAGTGGGAAAAGCTGTCTCCTAGGCAAGTGTGGTTTTAAGTCAACAATTAATTAAATTACTTACAATGAATTTAGTTGTTCCTGGTTGAAAAGACATGTTGATAGGGCATGGTGATTATCAAGGGACTTGTGTCCAATGCAGTGTGGCCAAAGTTTCAGGGCTCAGTAAACAGGAACAGGCAATAATAAAATCCTTTAATAACCACTCACACAAAAATATCCTAATTTTTTTATGGTGCCAAAAGGGAACATTGTGATTTACTGATCTTCTTTTAACTTGCCAATTTGTAATTAGCTGCCTTATGTTTAAAATCAGACTATTTTTCCTCCTGAAGCAACAATTGGGCAAGTTTTATTTGACTCAAGAAGTATAATAAAAATGTATTTTACGGCCATTTCTTCCCTTGCTTACAGTAGGTTTACGGTTAGAAATACACTCTTAATTCCATTTACCATAATGAGATTATTTACCATTACCAGCAGCAAACGAACGAAAGATACATTTTCTAGAGCAATGGAACACTAATATTTTAGTACTCTAGTTGTCCCTACTGAATTGGCATTTTAAAATGTTCACAACCTGTCAGCTTCATGAAACCTCACAATCATTGGCTTCAAACATTGTTGTAAACTCGAAAGGGTAGCTTGTGATAAACAACAACAAAAAGAGAAAGAAAACAGCATTAACCATTTTACGGATCAGATGAATTAACATGAACTGCACGGCAAGAATTCTGCAGGTGGAGCTCATCCGAGAACTGTGTGCTAAGGAGCCTCCTGCCGAGTTCCTCGCTGGCTGCCCGCTCGCAGCGTGGTCCTCGGCCCGGGACGCGCGCTTCCGAGCTGGTTCCGCAGCGGGCGCCCAAGAGAGGCGGCCGCGCCCGGACGCTCTGATGCGGTTGCGTACGTTTTCCGCGCTTCCCGCTCTCCACCGGTTGGACCGAGGCTTTTAAACTGCCATCTGCTCCCGAGTCCGGCCTCCTACTCCGTCTGGTGCCCCCTGGTGCTCGTCCCCTCCGCATCTCGAGGAGCTGCGAGGAGCACAGGGGTCCAGGGAGACAAGGATGCTTTCAAGAAAAACATGCCATGGCGGCGAGCCGCAGGGATCCACGTTTCCCGGGCCCAGGGCCCTGGTAGACGTTGCATGTGGACACTGAGGAGCTCTGGAGAAAGAGGGGGTGTTGTTTCACGGAGCCACCCAGCAGAAGAAAGGTGGAAAATAAGTTTCAACCAACTACAAAGGCAGAAGTCAGCCCAGCCCCCCAAGTGTGGCCAAAGACCCATAGATCCGTAGACCTTATCTTTTCTTGAATCCACCGCTCCCCCAACCCCGCTTTTATTATCTTTCAGGCAAAGCCAAGAGGGAGTTCACTAGGATCCCCGATTTCAGTCAGGCAGCCCTTTTTTGAGAGCCAGAATATCCGTGTCGGGCGGGAGCTGAGAATGTGGCCTTAATTGTTGAGGGGAGGAGGATGGAAGATAATCCTCCCTGTCTCCTCCTCCAATCCATTTAATCAATATTAATTTCATGCACCATCTTCACAAAGTTTCTTTTCCCCTCCTCCGACTCAGAACTCAGGCTCCGGTTATCCGGCTTTACCCTTCCCCTCCACCCCCACAGCCCTGCAGTCACTCTACACTACTGCGGCTCTCTCCATTAAAGATGAACAACAGATCATTTTTCATTGCATGGCAACCCTAAGAGCTCTCTCGCTTAGCAGAGCATGATGGGAGTCTTTCCATCTCCCCCCCACCTTCCTCTTTTTTTTTTTTTTTTCCCTTCCTTCCCTTCTTCCACAATTAATCCCTAAATAATGATTTTCCTAAGCTCGCGCGGACTTCAGGATGGGGTTGAGCGACCCGCGATGACGCTCCCATCAGCCTTTCAGAAGGGACGGTTTCTAAAGAAAACTACAACTCCCACGAGGCATCAGGCTACAGCAACCGCGAGGCATCACGGAAGTCGTAGGCACTTTTCTCCTAGGTCCCGTTCATCTCCTCCAACCCGTAAACTATAAGTCCCAAGGTGCCTCGGGGCTGGCACGCCTGCGCAAAACCCCGGAGCGAGGTGGGGGGTGGGGCTGCCCCGGGCGGCGGGGGGCGGGATCCGAGCGGGCTGTGTGGAGGCTTCAGACTCCCGGCGCCATTTAGCGCAGAGAGTTTCCCGGGCGGACGCGGCTCCTCTCTCGGCCCCTCCGCACCCCCGTCTTCGGTGACAGAAGGCGCCTGGTGGGGGTGGCTGCTCTTTTCTCTCCCTGTTCCCCCTCACCCAGTCCTCTAGGTCTCCTCTCCTCTTGCCTCAGAGAAGCAGCGGAGCTCGGGCCCCGCGGTGAGCGGCCCTCCCCTCCCCGCCGTTCCCTCCGCCGTCAGCCCCCGGCACCGGCCCGGGAGGAGGCGGGTTCGCCAGGCCCGGGGCGGGCGGGGAGGCCTCGGGGAAGGGGGGGCCCGCTCCTCAGGCGCCGAGGCTCCGAGGCTCCGGCCCTTCGCCTCGGGGCGATGGGCGACCTGTGAGGCCGGTCCCCATCGCGGGGGGCGCGTGTGGGAGGCGGCGGCCGCCGAGTGACCGGAGCCGGGCCGCGGCCTTCCTCGCTCGCCTCGGCCCCTCCCACTCCCTGCCCCGGGGCTGCCACCGCCCGGGCGTCGGAGCTGGTCCCGTGCTCGCGGCGCCGCCGCCCTCTGGGCCTAGCCCGCCCGGCTCGGCGAGCGGGGCAGTGGGAGCCGCGTCCGCCGCATCCGCCTCGACTCGGTGCCGGCCCCGGGCCCTCCCCTCATGACTGCGGCGCCTCCGCTGCCGCCGCCCGCCCGGCCGCCGCTCGCCGCAGGATGGATGCGGACCGTGCGGCGCTAACCCCCGCGGCTCCGCTCCCGACTCGCCCGCCTTCGAGCCCTCCTCGCGAGCCGCAGCAGTCCCGGTGCCAGCGGCCCGCCTCGCCCTCGCTGCGGCTGGTCAGTGCTGAGTGAGGCGTCTCCGGGTCGGCGCGAACCCGCCCGGCCGCGGTGCCCTGCAGACCTCTGCGCGGCGGCTCGGCCCTCACGCCCTTCCCATCCGCGACTCCGAGCCCGCTCGCCTCTCGCCAGCGAACCGACCATGTCTGGCGGCGCCGCGGAGAAGCAGAGCAGCACTCCCGGCTCCCTGTTCCTCTCGCCGCCGGCTCCTGTCCCCAAGAATGGCTCCAGCTCCGACTCCTCCGTGGGGGAGAAACTGGGGGCCGCGGCCGCCGACGCCGGGACCGGCAGGACTGAGGAGTACCGGCGCCGCCGCCACACGATGGACAAGGACAGCCGCGGGGCGGCCGCGACCACCACCACCACCGAGCACCGCTTCTTCCGCCGGAGTGTCATCTGCGACTCCAATGCCACTGCGTTGGAGCTCCCCGGCCTCCCTCTTGCCCTCCCCCAGCCCGGCGTCCCCGCGGTTGTCCCGCAGAGTGCCCCACCGGAGCCCCACCGGGAAGAGACCGTGGCCGCCACCGCCGCTTCTCAGGTAGCCCAGCAGCCTCCAGCCGCCGCCGCCCCTGGGGAACAGGCCGTCGCGGGCCCTGCCCCCTCGACTGTCCCCAGCAGTACCAGCAAAGACCGCCCAGTGTCCCAGCCTAGCCTTGTGGGGAGCAGAGAGGAGCCGCCGCCAGCGAGAAGTGGCAGCGGCGGCGGCAGCGCCAAGGAGCCGCAGGAGGAACGGAGCCAGCAGCAGGATGATATCGAAGAGCTGGAGACCAAGGCCGTGGGAATGTCTAACGATGGCCGCTTTCTCAAGTTTGACATCGAAATCGGCAGAGGCTCCTTTAAGACGGTCTACAAAGGTCTGGACACTGAAACCACTGTGGAAGTCGCCTGGTGTGAACTGCAGGTAAAGCCCCACCTACTTCTTTATTTGAAGGTCCTCTGGATCCCAAATTTGGCTTGGCGAAGCCACTTGATCGAGTTCACCCTTCACTTGGCATTCTCTAACTGTTGGAGACCGAGTGGGAGGGGGAGGTCAACTTTTGAAAGGGGTTGAAATTAGGAGAATGTGGAGCATGTGCCTCGGTGTTGGGATAGGATAAGAATTACTGGTAGCCAGAGGGATTTGCTACCGGGCAGGGGTGGTGAAGGTCATCTTAGTATAAACGAATTGTCTCCTGGTTTAGTGTCTGGCAAGGAACTTGGAATGAGGGGGGAAGTTGAAAGTACAGATGCTTCTTCCTCTGTGCGTTTCAGTCTCATCAAAGGCTCTGCAGTGATGAGCTGCCTCTGGGCGTAGAAGCGTGTTTCCATTCCTGAGATCAGACTGTTCTTTTTAAATGAGAACGACCTTGTACTTTTGGATATATCTTACTTGATGGTTGCACAGGCATTTAGTATAAAATAAGTATTAAAAAAGACTCTTCTCTGCCCCTTTTGGATGAATGCCTTGGCAGTAGTGACGTGCAAATAAATGTTTGATGTTGTTCTACCTAATGATGCTTAAGCCTTACAGTAGCAGCATTGCTCTGACATTGTTCGTTAAACTAACGTCTTTCAGCCCATTCACTATACAGCGAATAGTACAGGAGCCCATGCAAAATTGTGTAAGTGCTTTGAGAGTTGTAATGTCATCATCATTATTTTAATCTTATAAAATATTTTTAAGCTAAACTTTCCCAAGAATCCAAAGGAGTCGCAATACTTCCTTTTTTAACCTCTAGTGGTGTAAATAATGGTGTGTCATTCTGGTTGACTAGTACATTCTAGGTTTAAACAGCTGAGTTTGCGCTACTTGTTGCTTGACTAACTGAAGCAGCTTGCTTGAATGTTGCCCTGACTGGGCATAGGTGAACATAGGTTATTAGTAGGAGCAGGGTTATACTGAAGGAAAAAAGTCAGCCACGTTATGCATACATAAAAAAATGTCATTAGACCAGCCTGATACAGGATATGAAAATAACTGAATGATCTTGGAACTTGTTTTATCCATGAACTAATATGTTAACATGTAACCCTTTGAATGTCAGGTTCCAAATAATTAAGGCCATATCAAATGTGAAATTAACACAGCATGTGGAAGTAAACTTAAAAACTAAGAAGTTCTTTACAAACATAATCATTTCTTAACTTTTACAGTTAATGATGTAGAACTTCTAGGGTAGTGTGAAATTAAAAGTACTCATTAATTTTATAGTATTTTAGAATTGGAAAGGTGACAGATCTTAAAAAAAAAAAACAACAACGAAAACTATTCCTTTTCGTCAGTCATACTCAAAAAACTTAGTCTGGGCCAGGCGCGGTGGCTCACGCCTGTAATTCCAGCACTTTGGGAAGCCAAGGCGGGTGGATCACGAGGTCAGGAGTTTGAGACCAGCCTGACCAACATAGCGAAACCCCGACTCTACTAAAAATACAAAAATTAGCCGGGTATGGTGGCACGCGCCTGTAATCCCAATACTTGGGAGGCTGAGGCAGGATAATAGCTTGAACCCGAGAGGCGGAGGTTGCAGTGAGTGGAGATCACACCATTGCACTGCAGCCTGGTGACAGAGCGAGACTCTGTCTCAAAAACAGAAACAACTTATGTCTGATTCCTTTTGGTTTACAGGCAGAAATTTACAGAATTTACATTTCTTTCTTGTACTTTCGACGCCTATTGCTACTGATGCTGGAATTTTATTCTTCCATTATAGTTCTATATTTGAATAGGTGCTTTTTAACAATTTTTTTTTTTCCTTAACCGGTTACCTTACTTTTTTGAGACTGGACCCAATTACTTGTTGAGCACTTTATGAATTAATTTTGTTAGTTTTAATTATTTCACTTCTGAGACTTTTCAGAATGTGATGTGTGTTTTCCCTTTATCACCTGGAATTTTCTGATACTTTATTATCTTGGAACTGATAATACAGTGAAAAAAACTTAATTTGTCTAATATCATGATACAAACTTTGTCTAAGCTTCTCAGGTTTTCTTAGAACTGGTAGCTTTTTGGATTTTTAATTATCTAGGCATGGGCATGACTAAAGAAAATCTTATATTGCATATTATTTTTGAGTCATTTCCGGATTTGGCTGCAGAACTAGATGAATCCTAGCTTATTAAGTGGTACCTGATTTAGAAACTTCCATGTCATTTGTCTGTGCCTCTATAATTTTTTGTTTTGATTTTGAAAAGATTATCCTATCTGAAAAATCCTTTATAGCAGCAGTTAGGAAGTATTTTTGGTTTTTTGACCAGGACAGTTGCACTATATGCCTAATAAAGTATTCACTGGGTCAGTGTTTGAACTTTTATCTTTGGAGCCAAATTAAAGGACAAGCCCAAGGGATTACTAAAGCATTGGGAAGATAGAAACTTTTTCGCTAAATGTATCCTTTTAATATACACATATTTCTGAAGCAAGACAGGAGAATATTGTGTTAAGTTGTTGACTTAAAAATCTTAGTGTATTAAAACTGGAAGAAATCTTAGGTTATCCTGCCCATCTATTTATTTGACAAATAAGAAAAGTGAAATCATAGAGCAGGTAAATAACTTGATTAGGTAGATGAAGAACAAAAGCTAGTTAGGATCTAATAATTTGGGAGATGATAAAGTATTTGTAGTCCAGTAGATGGCTAATAAGTAATTTCAAATGAAGCAATATTGTTTTGGTGTGGAAGTGGCTGTTGGATTTCTGGAGGACCTGGTCCTATATCCACGGCAAATTTCAGGCTTCTGTTTTGGGTATTGATTTTCATCACTTCAAATTGAGATATAAATAGGCTTTCGTGGATGGGTGAATGTGGTATACAAATCAAGCTGTTTTGTGCCAAGCTTATTTTTTAGAGTCATGTTATACTATGCACAGCTCTTTAGTAAAACAAGCATCAATTCTTTTTTTTTTTTTTTCCCCCCCAAAAAAAAGAGACGGAGTCTTGGTCTATCTCCAGGCTAGAGTGCAGTGGCTTGATCTCAGCTCACTGCAACCTCCACCTCCTGGGTTCAAGCGATTCTCCTGCCTCAGCCTCCCAAGTAGCTGGGAATACAGGCGCCCACCACACCCAGCTAATTACAAGCATCAATTCTTAGTAAATAATACGTAGGTAATATTTTGACACCACAGGATCTTCAGTAATTACTGAGTTGTTTAAGATGCAGATTTCTTTACCTGGTTTTACTAGACAAGTAGTGCACCTTAATTTTAGTATTTGATTGTCTTGGTCAGAAAATACTACTGTTGGGCCTGACATTGATGCAGCCGGATGTGGTGGCTCATGCCTGTAATCCCAGCACTTTGGGAGGCCAAGGTGGGCGGATCACATGGTCAGGCGTTCGAGACCAGCCTGGCCAACATGGTGAAACCCCATCTCTACTAAAAATACAAAAATTAGCTGGGCGTGATCCGTGTGCCTGTAATCCCAGCTACTCGGAAGGCTGAGGCAGGAGAATCGTTTGAACCCGGGAGGCGGAGGTTGAAGTGAGTCTAGATCGCGCCATTGCACTCCAACCTGGGCGAAAGGGCGAGACTCCGTTTCAAAAAAAAAAAAAAAGAAATAAATAAAACATTGATGCACAGATTTAAGAATGATTTATTTTAAGCGCCTTCCCCCCAAGTTGCCTTTGAAGAGTTCACATGATGCATTATATGTTGATGAGATTGTTTCCACATCTACCTGAAAAGGGAGCAAATCATATTTTTGTCGAAGCTTCAATATACTTAACTGCTTACTTTTCTTTGTTTTTTATTAAGACTATATGTCATCAGTATATGACATTAATATTTTGTGAAAAGTTTAGCAGTGTTACAGAAATGGGATGTGGTTCTGTGATTAAGAAACCATAATTTATTTCTTTGCTATAGTTCTTAAAATATCTCATTGAACTGAATCTCTCTATTTGAATGTTGGTGATTTTTTCCCCTCTTTTTAAGTTTGTGCCACATTCCTTATTTTTTAGGATGAGAATCAGCATAACTTTCCATCTCAGGAAATAGTTTTTGGAGTTTGTTCTTAAATCCTCAAAGTCATTGATTAGGAGTATTGGCAAAATTTTTTCTCTTACCTTTTTTCTGACCCATGGTAACACAGTCTGAGAAGTAATCTACAAACCTGGGAAGAGGTTGTTTTTGTGTAAAACAAACTAGGAATCTATTGTTGCTTGGTGACAATTCATTTCTTGACATTCAAATTCATTTAAAATTCATCTTATTCCACCAGCAGCTTATCAAAGAAATTCAAAAAAATAAAAAATATATGTATATAAATATAAATAAAATACATCTTAGTTCGTCCCTATGGAAACATTCAATTAAAACTGGGCTCTCATTTTCAGAAATCATCCTAAACCTGTTATTTGGGTTTTCTGGTAGTTTTTACACTTTTTTTAGATAAAGCTGTAAAAGCAGCAAGAGTAGCTATACTCAATTATCGTTTCTGAAAATATTTAGCATACTATGAAATAATTCATAATTAGTACACCTTTGCTATACCAGTTCTGTAAATTATGTTGATAATTTAAATTATATATTTAGTAACTTGTATTTTATTTGAGTTTTTTCTTTTGTTTGTTTGTTTTTTGAGACAAAGTCTCACTCTGTCGCCCAGGCTAGAGTACAGTGGCTCGATCTCGGCTCACTGCAACCTCCACCTCCCAGGTTCAAGTGATTCTCCTGCCTCAGCCTCCTGAGTAGCTAGGATTACAGGTGCCCGCCACCACGCCCGGCTAATTTTTGTATTTTTAGTAGAGACGGGGTTTCACCATGTTGGCCAGGCTGGTCTTGAACACCTGACCTCGTGATCTGCCCGCCTTGGCCTCCCAAAGCGCTGGGATTACAGGCTTGAGCCACTGTGCCCAGATGTTTTGTTTTGTTTTAAAACCTGGTCTGCAGGAATAGGTAAGACTTAGCGTGACCTCAGTTTATGTTTGAAGAGGCCATTTTTCTGCCTTGTAACATAGTAGTTAAGAACTAGATTGCCTGGATTCAATAAGCAAGTTTTGTGCTACAGTTTCCTGTCTGTAAAATGGGTGTAAAAAAGAGCACCCACTTTATAGAGTTGTGCTGATTAAATGAATGAACATATATAAAACATGTAGGACAGGGCCTGCCACATAAATATTAACTATGATGATGCAGCATCTTTTTTAGGATGTCCTTTTGAGGGAATCTGTGAAGATTTTGTTTGTTTATATTTATGCTTGAAAAATCATATAGCAAAACTTAACTACTATTCTTGGAGGAGGAGGAAAGCAGGTATTGACCTTTATGTACTGGTGCTTTTAAATTCCTTAGCTTTACCTGGCCTTTCCTAATATTCTAATTCTGTGACCCATCACCCAAATGCCAACCTTTCTGAACTGCTTATTTTCAGAATCTGCTAAGTTCCTTGTCTCATCTTCTTTGCATGAATCTGGAAAGCAGATTTTCTTTTGGTGGATCTCATATATAATTCTTACAGTATTTATTTATCATATTGAAATTGTTTATATACTTTGTCTAATCCATTAGTCTTTAGAAAGTTCACTATGGTGTAATAGAATACTATACAATGAAAAGGAGCACCAAGGCAGAACCCTTGAGTTCTAGATTACCCAATTTTCTGACCTTGAGTAAGGAACTTAATCTGTAATGCTCATTTAATAGCGATATGTCTTACTGATTTAGGATTGTTGAAGATCAACTGAAATACTATGTGAAAGTACTTTGAAAAGTGTTAAGTGTTATATAAAATATAACAAAGGATACTTAAATATTCATTTAGAAGGCTATAAGTTGTCACCTGTTACAAATGGAATGTATTAAACTTAGTTGGATTTGGGGAGCTTTTTGCTTTGTCAACTTAATTTCTCAAATCTTAAAAGGGGAGCTTTTCAGTTTGAAGAGAAATTGTCAGAAGCTCTTAATATTTTGTTTGGAAGAGGATTATGCCTTTGACAGGTAGCAGACTTAATTTTATATGTAGGTTTTTTTTGTTGTTGTTGTTGTTGTTTTGATGGGGTCTCGCTCTGTCGCCCAGGCTGGAGTACAATGGCGTGATCTTGGGATCTTGGCTCACTGAAACCTCCACCTCCTGCGTTCAAGTAATTCTCCTGCCTCAGCCTCCAGTGTAGCTGGGATTGCAGGCACCCACCACCACACCCGGCCAATTATTTATTTATTTATTTATTTATTTATTTATTTGTATTTTTAGTAGAGACAGTTTCACTGTGTTGGACAGGCTGGTCTCAAACTCCTGACCTCAGGTGATCCTCCTGCCTTGGCCTCTCAAAGTACTGGGATTACAGGTGTGATCCACCGTTCCTGGCCTATATGTAGTTTTTAAAAGATTGGTTACTTGTACTTTTTACATAAGAGGAAAAGCATCAGTAAGCTGTGGTTTTGTGACCAACTTAATTGATCATATAATATCTCCACCTTCATTTATATTAATTTAGATTTTTCAGGTGGGGTTTCATAAATAATTTACTTTTTAGTGTTGTGACTTGAATCTTGGCCTTGCCAAATTACCATATTAAATCCATTATGCTAAATGAATGTGTTGAATGATTTTTTTAGAAGAGAGTCCTCAGATAAGCTATTAGTCATTACAAGCAAATGATTTTCTCAGGAATGTAAGAATTCTTAAGAAATTTAACAGTTTGAATTTAGGAGTGTTTGGAAATTTGCTTGTTAAAATCATCATACTCAGGTTAGTTAAGAAAAAGCATACTGTCTTTCCTGTAGATACCTTTTGTGCAACTGAGGTTCACCTTCTCAGAGACAATATTATTTTTGTCAGTATATACGTGATAGATGGTCTAGTTAATCAAACACACACTAATGTATAAACCAAACAGTGAGAGGTGAAATTAATTAGTGAATCAAATTATTAATGTGCACATTCTCTATTACTAGATAGAGATTAACAGATTTCTTGGGATAAGATCATTTTCATGGCTAAGAGTTTTGAGCTATATAACCTGATATATCTATCTTTATGTGGGTAATCTCCTTACATGGACTGGTAGATTATTGTGGATTAAGGTAAATTGGGAAATGCAACAGATTTATCTCTTTAACATGCTAAAGAGTTACTAGGTATCATTGTCGTAT
This sequence comes from Macaca nemestrina, assembly GCF_043159975.1. NCBI lineage: Eukaryota > Metazoa > Chordata > Mammalia > Primates > Cercopithecidae > Macaca > Macaca nemestrina. Next base: position 142,597,974 of record NC_092134.1, on the reverse strand, counting down.
TAAAATGTTCTTTGAACTCTTCATACTGCTCCTCTCACACACAGTCATCCCTCAGTATACATAGGAGATTGTTTCCAGACAGCCCCCACCACAAGGTACCAAAATTCACGAATGCACAAGTCTCTTAAATAAAATGGTGTATTTTCATATAACCTACAGTAGTACATCCTCCTGTATAGTTTATTTTTTTAATTTAATTTTTTTTTTTTTTGAAACTGAGTCTTGCCCTGTCGCCCAGGCTGGAGTGCAGTGGCACAGTCTCAGCTCACTGCTACCTCTGCCTCCTGGGTTCAAGTGATTGTCATGCCTCAGCCTCCTGAGTAGCTGGGATTACAGGCACATCCCAGCATGCCTGGCTAATTTTTGTATTTTTAGTAGAGATGGGGTTTCACCATGTTGGCCAGGCTGGTTTGGAACTCCTGACCTTAAGTGATCCGTCTGCCTCTGCCTCCCAAAATGCTGAGATTACAGGTGTGGGTCCTCACGTATAGTTTAAATCATTGCTAAATTACTTGTAATGCCTAATACAATGTAAGTGCTATGTAAATAGTTTTTATACTGTAGTGTTTTAAAATTCATGTTGTTTTTTATTATTGAGTTTTGTTACTGTTTTTTCCCCCAATATTTTCATCTGCAGTTAGCTGAATCCATGGATGCAGAACCTGTGGATATGGAACCTGAGGATGTAGAGGGCGGACTGTTCTTATGTATAGAAAGTAGAGAGTAACTGGCCGGGCGCGGTGGCTCAAGCCTGTAATCCCAGCACTTTGGGAGGCCGAGACGGGCGGATCACGAGGTCAGGAGATCGAGACTATCCTGGCGAAAACGGTGAAACCCCGTCTCTACTAAAAAATACAAAAAACTAGCCGGGCGCGGTGGCGGGCGCCTGTAGTGCCAGCTACTCGGGAGGCTGAGGCAGGAGAATGGCTAAACCCGGGAGGCGGAGCTTGCAGTGAGCTGAGATCCGGCCACTGCACTCCAGCCTGGGTGACAGAGCGAGACTCCGTCTCAAAAAAAAAAAAAAAAAAAAAAAAGAGTAACTGAAGAGTTGAGTTTTAAACAGAGAAATTAATTGGTTAGATTTGCATAGCAGTAATTGTCCAAGAATGGATTAAAGGCATACAGGGGGAAGTGTAGAGATTCCAGTAGTCCCCTCTCTTCTTCTTAGGGAATAATGATTATTTTTTTTCTCCTGCTTTTCTTTTTTTTTTTTTTTTTTTGAGACAGAGTTTTGCTCTTGTTGCCCAGCTGGAGCGCAGTGGCGCGATCTCGGCTCACCACAACCTTTGCCTCCCAGGTTCAAGGGATTCTACTACCTCAGCCTCCCGAGTAGCTGGAATTACAGGAAGGCACCACCATGCCCGGCTAATTTTGTATTTTTAGTAGAGATGAGGTTTTTCCATGTTGGTCAGGCTGGTCTCCAACTCCTGACCTCAGGTGATCCACCAGCCTTGGCCTCCCAAAGTGCTGGAATTACAGGCATGAGCCACCACTCCTGGTCCATATTTTTATCTTTTGATTCTGTTTTCTTTGCAGTTTGCAAGACCCCCCAGTGGATACCTGAAGCTACAGACACTACTGAACCCTATGCATACTGTGCATTTTCCATCCCATAACCCATTCAACTAAGTGACTAGAGGACGAGATGGGTGGGTGGCATTAACAGTGTGAATATGCTGAACAAAGGGATGATATGTGTCCCATTCATGATTTCATCACACTACTCAGAATGGCACACAATTTAAAAGTTATGAATTGTTGGCCAGGCATGGTGGTTCATGCTTGTAATCCCAACACTTTGGGAGGCCGAGGCTAGTGGATAACCTGAGGTCAGAACTTTGAGACCATCCTAGTCAACCTGGTAAAACCCTGTCTCTACTGAAAATACAAAAAAAACTAGCTGGGCATGGTGATACGTGCCTGTAATCTCAGCTACTTGGGAGGTTGAGGCAGGAGAATCACCTAAACCCAGGAGGTAGAGGTTGCAGTGAGCCAAGATTGCGCCATTGCACTCCATCCTGGGCGACAAAAGGGAAACTCCATCTCAAAAAAAAAAAAGTTATGAATTGTTTATTTCTGGAATTTTCCATTTAATATTTTTGGATGGTGGGTAGTGAAGCATCAAGTAAGGGAGGGCTACTCTAGTTAGGATATGAATGTGAGATTTTTAGGACCTAAACTAGGGAGATAATAGAAGGAATAGAACATTTAAATATTTAGGAGATAAAATATTTAGGGTTTAGTGATTAATTGGTGTTTGGAGGAAAAATGAAGCATGGTTAAGAGGTTAGGGGTTGATAGTGCTGTCAACTGAGGGAGAAAAATCAAAGGTTTTTTTTTAAGTTTTAAGGTTTTTTGTTTTTTAGATGGGAGGAGGTATGGAGATGTATTCAGTTGGACATGTTGAGTTTGAGATTCTTGTGAAATCTCCAGGAGGAAGTTCAATAGGCAGTTGGATATATTACTGAAACTTGAAGATGAGGCCTGAGATGGAGATAAAAGCTAATGATTCCCAAAAACGTATGTATTAGTTGTAGCTGGAGTAATGGAAGTAAATGAGAGAAGCTAGGGAGAGGATATAAAGTTACAGAAAAATTAGAGAGGGGGAGAGGGAAGAATAATGGTCCTTAGGCAAAATAGTAACAATTACCAAGGGAATAAAATTTCAGGAAAATAATACATAAGAGAAGTTCTGTTTTCACAGTAGTAATTGTGGAGAATGAATTTAACAGGTAGTAAAGAAGTGTAGTAGTTAGGCTGTTGAAATTGTTGCACTTGGCTATTAAGAAATCATTAACCGGGCACAGTGGCTCACGCCTGTAATCCCAGCACTTTGGGAGGCCGAGGTGGGCGGATCACCTGAGGTCAGGAGTTGGAGACCAGCCTGACCAACATGGAGAAACCCCGTCTCTACTAAAAATACAAAAATCAGCTGGGCCGGTGGCACATGCCTATAATCCCAACTACTCGGCAGGCTGAGGCAGGAGAATCGCTTGAACCCGAGAGGCGGAGGTTGTGGTGAGCCGAGATCACAGCATTGCACTCCAGCCTGGGCAACAAGAGTGAAACTCCGTCTCAAAAAAGAAAAAAAGAAATCATTAACATTCACACTGAGAAACTGCCCTGACAAAAAGAAATTTTAAAAAAAGTCATTAACAATTAAATTTAAGGTTGCCTAAGTAAGGGGGAGGTTGAATAAGAGAGAAGCACATAAATACATGTAAGTCACTGGTAATGCCCTAGATTTCTGCACTGTTCACTATCTAATACAGTATCCACCAGCCTCATGTGGCTATTTCCCTCTTGCCGCCCAGGCTGGAGTGCAGTGGTGTGATCTCGGCTCACTGTAACCTCTGCCTCGTAGGTTCAAGCATTCTGCCTCAGCCTCCTGAGTAGCTGGGATTACAGGCACGTGCCACCATGCCCAGCTAATTTTGTATTTTTAGTAGAGATGGGGTTTTGCCATGTTGGCCAGGCTGGTCTGGAACTCCTGAGCTCAGGTGATCCACCCACCTCAGTCTTCCAAAGTGCTGGGATTACAGGTGTGAGCCACTGTATCCAGCCTTTATGTGGCTATCAAATTTAAATGAATTAAAATGAAATTTTTAAAACTTAATTTTCTTGTACTAGCCACATTTCGAGTGCTCAGTGACAACATGTGGCTACAATATTGGATTGCACAGATAAATAACATTTTCAGGCTGGGCATGGTGGCTTATACCTGTAATCTTAACACTTTGGAAGGCTGAGGCAGGAGGATTTCTTGAGCCCAGGGGTTACAAGACCAGTCTGGGCAACAGAGCAAGACCCTGTCTCTACAAAAAATTTAAAAATTAGCTGGGCCTGGTGGTGTGCATCTGTAGTCCCAGCTACTTTAAGAGACTGAGCTGGGTGGCTTGCTTGAGCTGGGGAGGTCAGGGCTGCAGTGAGGCTTGATCATGCCACTTGCACTTCAGCCTGGGTGACAGAGCTATGACCCTGTCTCAAAAACAAATTTTTTTTTAATCATTGCAGAAAATTCTTTTGGAATGCGCTGTATCAGATCTTGGGTCAAGTTGTGCTTTTTAAAAATATAACTATATCAAGACTGGGCATGGCAGCTCATACTTCTAATCTTAGCACTTTTGGGAGGCTGAGCTGAGAGCATTGCTTGAGGCCAGGAGTTTAAGACTAGCTGGGACAATGTAGCAAGATGTGTCTCCAAAAATTTTTTTTTTTTTTTTTTTGAGACAGAGTTTCGCTCTTTTTGCCCAGGCTGGGGTGCAATGGTGCGATCTCGGCTCACTGCAACCTCCGCCTCCCGGGTTCAAGCAATTCTCCTGCCTCAGCCTCCCAAGTAGCTGGGATTACAGGCATGTGCCACCACCCCGGCTAACTTTGTATTTTTAGTAGAGACGGGGTTTCTCCACGTTGGTCAGGCTGGTCTTGAACTCCCGACCTCAGGTGATCCACCTGCCTCGGCCTCCCAAAGTGCTGGGATTACAAGCATGAGCCACCGCACCCGGCCTGCAAAAAATTTTACAAATAAAAATAATAACTATCCAAAAAGTTCAACTTTAACCATAAAGTTCATCCCTTTAAAGTATATAGAGTGTTATTTTTAGAACTGAAGTTACACATTTAAATATGTATACTCTATTAATAAAGAAAAAATAGTTATTTTTTTGGAAAATGTACAAAGGATGTTATCACAAACATACATACAGAATTAATAAAGGTTAACTATATGTCATAGTTACTGAATATTTGGTGACCTTACAGTTTCAGAAGAGGGGAAAATTTGCAGTGGGTTTAATGAGTGGACGAGAGGAAGTTTAGAAAGTAGAGACAATAAGTGTAGGCTGGGGTGAGGGTTGAAAAATTACATATTGGGTACAGTGTTCACTATTTGGGTGATAAGGTGATAAGGTTAAGTAACTAGAAACCCTAACCTCACCATTATGCAGTATATCCATGTAGCAAACTTGTACATGTACCCCCTGAATCCATAATAAAATATATGTATGTAAATAAAAATTAAAAAATAAAACCATGAACAAAATAAGTGTAGGCCATTTCTTCTGGTAATTTTGAACGAATAAGATCAGGGAAGGTTGGGTAAGTAGAAAGCACGGTCAAGGATGAGATGAATAGATGAGCTGGAAAAGGTCTTTAAAAGTTGAAGCATTGAACTGTAATGTTTTGTCTGCTTTTGTATCATAAGTCTATTCCAAGCCAATTACTGCTTTAGCTTTGATTATTCTTTTTTTTTTTTTTGAGACAGTCTCGCTTTGTCGCCCAGGCTGGAGTGCAGTAACGCAATCTCGACTCACTGCAACCTCTGCCTTCTGGGTTCAAGTGATTCTTCTACCTCAGCCTCCGGAGTAGCTGGGACTACAGGCGCGCACCACCACGCCTGGCTAATTTTTGTATTTTTAGTAGAGAAGGGGTTTCACCGTGTTGGTCAGGCTGGTCTCAAAGTCCTGACCTCGTGATCCACGCGCCTTGGCCTCCCACAGTGCTGGGATTACAGGCGTGAACCACCGCGCCTGGCCGGGTTGATAGGGGTTTTCAGCCTTACCTACACATGCAAATCTCCTTTCCCTCTGCAATCCCCAAATTTAGACTAATTCTCTGTCCTTCAAGGTGAGTTGCCTTACTCTGTGTAGATTCAGGTGAGGGAAACTTTTCTGCCAGTTTATGTCATTGAAGTACATGGAAGTTTATCAGGGAATTTCTAATAATAGTAAACTTAAAAGGGAAGGCCCTGGAGTTGCGGGTGTTTACCAGAAGAGTTTTGGCGTTTTCTGCATACTTCTACACACCTCTTAACTCCCTTCCTAATATTATTGATAGAGACAGCTTTTTATCAAGTCACACATAGAATCTGCTACTCCCTTTCAGTTCATGTCTGTTTGCTTCAATGACGTAACACAAGGACCACTCTAGGTGGCTCCTTTCTACCTAGACATGCTCTTTTCTACCTAGACAAAAAAAGCCACCAGCATTAATACATGGTAAACTAGCAACTCAAATATTTGTTCTGCCTACCCAGGCACCCTACTACATAGAGGGGCTAGTTTAGGTTTTAGTTTGGTGACAAATTGTTTGTGTTGCATTGTATCAGGTTTTTGTTTGTTTGTTTGTTTTTGAGGCAGAGTCTCTCTCTGTCCAGGCCCAGGCTGGAGTGCAGTGGAGAGATACATTGGCTCACTGCAACCTCCGTTTCCCGGGTTCAGGCGATTATCGTTCCTCAACCTCCCGAGTAGCTGGGATTACAGGCGCCTGCAACCACGCCCAGCTAATTTTTGTATTTTTAGTAGAGATGGGATTTCACCATGTTGGCCAGGCTGGTCTAGAACTCCTGACCTCAAGTGATCTGCCCTCCTTGGCCTCCCAAAGTGCTGGGATTACAGGCGTGAGGTACCATGCCCAGCCTGCTTGTATCAGTTTCTTTATGTCTCCACAGATTTTTTTTGTTTTCATGGACATGAGTGGGGAGCATAGAGATATTTGCTAGTGATCATCCTCTGGCGAAAGCATAGTTTGATTTCTGTGATGAGAGTCTTGACCATATTCTGTCCCTCTTAGAAGGGCAGAAATGAAACTGCCATATTACCCATAAATATCACTATTACAGGCTTTCACAAATTTACTGAGTGTGCATTTGGTGTGAATACCTCATTAATGTTTTAAACATCTGCCATTCTTATTCTCTTAATGAGTAAAGTTAACTTCTTCAACAACCAGTACTTAGCTAAATATTACACAATACAATTTTTCCCTTTCTTCATGTAATGGATGTAGTAATTTTTTTTTTTTTTTTTTTTTTTGAGACGGACTCTTGCTCTGTCACCAGGCTGGAGTGCAGTGGTGCAATCTCGGCTTACTGCAACCTCTGCTTCCCAGGTTCAAGCAATTCTCCTGCCTCAGCCTCCCGAGTAGCTGGGATTACAGGCACGCATCACCACACCCGGCTAATTTTTTTTTTTTTTTTGTATTTTAGTAGAGACAGGGTTTCACCATGTCAGCCAGGCTGGTCTTAAACTCCTGACCTCGTGATCCACCCATCTCAGCCTCCCAAAGTGCTGGGATTATAGGCGTGAGCCACCGTGCCCAGCCTGGATGTAGTGATATTTAAAGAACAGACTTTAAAAAAACTCTTTACTGTGAAATACTTTCAAACATAACAGTTGTCCCAGATTTGGCTAGAAGCTACCTTCCGTTTCCTTTTTTTTTTTTTTTTTTTTTTTTGAGACAGAGTCTAACTCTGTCACCCAGGCTGGAGGCACCATCTTTGCTCACTGCAATCTCTGCCTCCTGGGTTCAAGTGGTTCTCATGCCTCAGCCTCCCAAATTGCTGGGATTACAGGCGCATGCCACCACGACCGGATAGTTTTTGTGTTTTTGGTAGAGACAGATTTCGCCATGTTAGCCAGGCTGGTCTCAGACTCCTGACTGACCTTAAGTAATCCCGTCTCAGCCTCCCAAAGTGCTGGGATTACAGGTGTGAGCCACCATGCCTGGCCCCTTCTGCGTCCTGGTTGTTAACATGTCCCTACCATTTTTTGATGACATCCTTACTTTCTGTACAAGATGTTCTCAGTTCATTTTATTATTTCCCCACCCCAGTCCTGCGCCAGCCATTTCTCCTAGAGCCCTGGTTCTTTTTTTTTTTTTTTTTTTTTTTTTTTTTTTTTTTTTGAGACGGAGTCTGGCTCTGTCACCCGGGCTGGAGTGCAGTGGCCGGATCTCAGCTCACTGCAAGCTCCGCCCCCCGGGTTTACGCCATTCTCCTGCCTCAGCCTCCCGAGTAGCTGGGACTACAGGCGCCCGCCGCCTCGCCCGGCTAGTTTTTTGTATTTTTTAGTAGAGACGGGGTTTCACCGTGTTCGCCAGGATGGTCTCGATCTCCTGACCTCGTGATCCACCCGTCTCGGCCTCCCAAAGTGCTGGGATTACAGGCTTGAGCCACCGCGCCCGGCCCCTGGTTCTTTTTGTTGTAGAAAGGTGTTCAGAAAAATATGGGTGCCAGGTGTGCTCGGCTACTGGGCCTGTTTTCGGTGAAGAATTAGTGTCTTAGTTCATTTGCGCTACTATTAACATAATATATAAAGAACAGAAGTATGTTTCCTCGCAGTTCTGTAGGCCTAGAAGTCCAAGCAAGACACTGGCATCATGAGTTACTTGGGAAGTTGAGGGCTTTCTTGCCACATGCTCACATGGCAGAGGGCCTGAGGGCAAGAGAGTGTGAACCCACACTCAAAAGCCCTTTTTACAGCTGCATTAATTCATTCATGGAGGCAGAGCCCCACTTCCGAAAACACTGTTGCATTGGGGATTAAATTTTTTTTCTTTTTTTCTTTTTTGAGATGGAGTGTCACTCTTGGTGCCCAGGCTGGAGTGCAATGGTGTGATCTCAGCTCACCGCAACCTCCGCCTCCCGGGTTCAAGCGATTCTTCTGCCTCAGCCTCCCCGAGTAGCTGGCATTACAGGCATGCGCCACCACACCTGGCTAATTTTGTATTTTTAGTGGAGATGGAGTTTCTCCATGTTGGTCAGGCTGGTCTCAAACTCCTGACCTCAGGTGATCTACCTGCCTCGGCCTCCCAGTGTGCTGGGATTATAGGCGTGAGCCATTGCACCTGGCCCGGGATTAAGTTTCTGATGCATGAATTTGGTGGGAAGGAAGCATTTAGACTGTAGCAGTTAGGAAATATTTATAAGTAAGCACGTGTGTTTTGGATTTTGAAAATTTAGTATAAAAAAGAAAAACATTTGTTTCCAAAAAATTGGATTACATATTGAAATGATGATGTTTAGGTATATTTGTTAAATATATTAATCTGTTTCTTTTTACATTTTTAATGTAACTACTAGAAAATTAAATTGCATTTAGCTCACATTATGTTTCTGTTGACCATCGCTAATTTAGACTATTCTATTAAAATGCTGTGAAAGTTGATGCTACAGTAAGTTTACTACTTCCTTTTAAAAAATATCTTAACACCTTCCTTTTTGTGGTTTCTTGCATTAGCATCCTTTACAAGCCATAATTCTTTGCTGTTGCTGAATACAGAAATTTGGAGTTTTAAACTCTTAGTGGTTTGTGATGCTTTTAATACCAGATTGTTAAGAAAATTAGAATCCTCATCCTTTAAAATATTATCTTTTGTTATTTGCCAGTATGTCCAGTAATCAGAAATGGCATTTCTTTATGGCTTTGTTCTTTGAGTACTTTAGTCGTTGTTAAGAGAATACTACAAGTGTTTACTGTAAATATCTTGAAATATTTGGTAAATATTTTGGTTTATTTCAGATAAACTGCTAGTGTGTGTTTGGAATACATTAAATGCGTAAACTTACTACTTTATATTCTTTTCTTTTTTTTTTTTTGGAGACGGAGTCTCGCTCTGTCGCCCAGGCTGGAGTGCAGTGGTGTGATCTCGGCTCACTGCAACCTCCGCCTGCTGGGTTCAAGCGACTCTCCTGCCTCCACCTCCTGAGTAGCTGGGACTACAGGCGCGTGCCACCACGCCCGGCTAATTTTTTGTATTTTTAGTAGAGATGGGGTTTCACCGTGTTAGCCAGGATGTTCTTGGTCTCCTGTCCTGACCTTGTGATCCGCCCACCTCGGCCTCCCAAGGTGCTGGGATGACAGGCGTGAGCCACTATGCCCGGCGCTTTATATTCTTTAGTAATTTCTGGCCATTGTGGCTCCTTAAGCTTGTTAATTAATTTAGTGTCCATATTCATATCTTAATGATACTGAGAAATGGTTTCAATTGGTTTTTGGTGTCTGGCTCTTGCTTATGAAAGATAAACTGTTTGTAGTTCAGCTATTTATTAGCATTGAGTTTTTCTAGAAGAGTTAAATTTTTTTGTTTTTGAGATAGGGTCTTGTTCTGCCTCCTGGGTTCAAGTGATTCTCCTGACTCAGCCTCCTGAGTAGCTGGGATTACAGGGGTGCGCCACCACGCCCAGCTAATTTTTGTATTTTTAGTAGAGACGGGGTTTCACCGTATTGGCCCGGTTGATCTCGAACTCCTGACCTCAGGTGATCTGCCTGCCTCGGCCTCCCAAAGTGTTGGGATTACAGGCGTGAGCCAGTGCACCTAGCCTTAACTGATTTATTTTAATAAAGTTGTAATATATTTGAGGTGGCAAGACCATTCTCTTCAAACTGTTGATGGTAATTTTTTAAAATTATTTTTTATTTTTAGACTGGGTTACACACTGTCACCCAGGCTGGTCTTCAACTCCTAGGTTCAAATAATCCTCCTGTCTCAGTCTCCTAAGTATTGGGATTTCAGGCTTGAGAAACCCTCTTAATTTAATGACTACAGAAGCTTACTTTCTTTTTGCATAAGGACCTTTGATAGTCATTGTTTATGGCTACAAATTAATTTGATTTTGACTAAATTATCTGAGTTATAAATTTCTTTTATTTCCACCTTTGTTATTGTAACCATCCTTAAATCATACACAAAAAAGATGCTTTAAAAAATTAGTAAAACACTCTCATTATAAAAGTCAGGAAATTAGAGGAGGAAAAAAGAAATAAAAAACCACCTGCAGGCAGTACCTTTATCCAGAGATAAGCATTGTTACTATGTATGACATACTGGTTTCTGTGTGTTTGAACTCTGTTTTTATAGTTATCATTATATTGTATGGTTGTACAGTTTGCCTGTTTTACCACATAGCAAAAGCATTTTCCCATTTAAGAATTTGAGGTTTTTAGATTAAAAAACAGCAAAATATTTTTACACAGTAATCATAATGGGTGTGTGTATGTATGTATGTGTGTGTGTATGTATAGGGGTGTGTGTATGTGTATGTATATATGTATGCCACCATACAGCAACGTAATTATGTGTATACATATGTATGCACGCACATAGTTATGTTGCTGTGTGGTGGCATAATTTGCCAGATTTGCCATAGAGGAAAACCATTTTCCACGTTGAAATTTTGAAGTTATGTATAAAAAACACTTGAATTATTGAGTATATATTATTTTTTTAATTCTCAGTAAGAGAAAATTAGAATGTTTGTCCCACAGATGCAAACATTTAGTTAGAACTAAATCTAGTAAATTGATCATTAATACATTTGATCACTCTGAACAGAAGTTATAGAAGTCATGGTTGATATATTACAAAGCTAAATTAGTCTTCTCACTTCCAGCCTTTGTTCAGAGATTTGCAAGAAAGTGCATTTACTGCTTCGCATATAATTTGGGGTATTATCAGAACATTATAATCCAGTAGTTTGTTTTTAAACAGTGGTACTGTGTGGTTCAGAAATTTGTAAAAGCCAAGTGTTAGGGGCTTGAATAACATTACATTGAACGTTCTTTGAGGAGCCTGGCGCAGTGGCTCACACCTGTAATCCAGCACTTTGGGAGGCCAAGGCGGGCAGATCACCTGAGGTCAGGAGTTCAAGACCAGCCTAACCAAGATGGAGAAACCCCGTCTCTGCTAAAAATACAAAATTAGCTGGGCATGGTGGCACATGCCTGTAATCCCAGCCACTCGGGAGGCTGAGGCAGGAGAATTGCTTGAACCCAGGAGGTAGAGGTTGCGGTGAGCCGAGGTTGCGGTGAGCCGAGATCGCGCCATTACATATTCCAGCCTGGGCAACAAGAGCAAAACTCCGTCTCAAAAAAAAAAAAAGTTCTTTGAGGAAGTTTAGTTTCGTATATTGACTAAGCTATAGGAGGAAAAGCCTTAGTGTGTCTTTTCTGCTTCCTACCCTCTCAAGATATCCTAAGTCGGCTTCCTTTATTTAAACTGTTAAATCTACTCTAGAGCATACCAAAGATATTTTGAAAATATAGGAAATTCTTAATGCATTTAAAAGGAACTACTTCCCAGTCAGTTTTTTCCCATCATAGAAGTAATGTATACTCAGATATATCTTAGGAAACAAGGAAAAATAAAAACCAAAATAACCCCACTGAAGTTTTATCAAAAAAGACAATGTCGATATATGATTTAGAATGTTTGCCTGTTCCCTTTCATGATGGATTTTAAAATTTATTCACCAAATGTTTATTGTACTCCTATGTGCTTAAGGCTGTCTTAGGTAGCAAATAGAGAAAAAATTCTGCCTTCGTGAAACTTATGTTTTAGTGGGATCATAGATGTGTGTTTGCAATTTTATATCCTGAAAATTTTATAATTCAGTGTAACATAAGAATTAGTATAAATATTTTTAATAGCTACTTGACAGTTCCTTATGTGCATATACCATAATTTCCTTTGTTTCCCTGCAGTGTTAGGTATTGTTATTTTTTCTATTGTAAATATAGTGGGTGAGGGTCTTACTCCACAGGGTTGTAACCATGAAATAATATTTTATGAAAACCAAATTTAATCTGTGTTGTATCCTTACCTAATTGAATTAGCCATTATTTCCCTGTACAAATCCTCCTCCCCCATATCCTTGGTGAGCCTCATACATTCTATCAGGAAAGGGCTTTCCTCCGGTCTTTCACCTACACCGCTTGTCATTGACATGCCCGTTTATGTAAGTCTGGAAGGTTTCTTTAAGGCCTTGTTACAGAGAATATTGGGTAATAGGATCTTTGCATAATGTTCCAAAGGAAAGTTTTTACCATTATTGTCTCTCCATTGTCCTCCCTTCTCCCTGCAGCTCCCAAGGAGGATGAGTGTATTGATCTTGTCTGGATGAATCCTCTAATCCCTTCCTTTCCTTCAGCATCTACCTCTCAAACTCCATTCTCATCCCCTCCCTCTTGAATATAATCCAACCAAACTCCTTTGTTTGGGCCTGGACTTTCTCAGACAGAAGCCAGCTGAGGAGACTGTCTTCTAATTGTTGGTTCTAAAACAACAGTCTTGAGGCTAGAGGCCCACAAGGGCTTGGAATAGGAGAAGGGAATTTACCTACTTAGCCTTGTGAGCAAAACACCAATACCTCAGATTTCACTGTTTAGAGCTATTTTCTTAGGATTAAATTTCAGAAATGGAATTACTGGTTCTAAGGGCATGAACATTTAAATACTTTCAATTCATTGTAAGATTGTTTTCCAAAAGAGTTATATAGATTTTCAGTGACCCAAGTGAGAGTTGTTTTACTAACCCTATTTATCAATACTATTAAATATTTCATAAACTATAGTTTATGTCTGCAGAACTTTCCCCCATATGCTTTGATAATAATAACTAATTGTATTTCCTCTTTTGTCTTTTGGTATATTTTTGCCTTCAGGTGCTTTTCTCCCCTAACCAGTTTTCATAAGTTCCTTATATCAGAATGAATCCTTTTATATTTTCTGCAAATATTTTTCAATGGTGAGAATTTAATGTCAATAGTATAGCACTGTTTATACCATCAAATTGGTTAATCATCTTAATTCTGTTTTTCTTTTTTTCATTTAAGTATAGTGAATCTTATCTCTGAACTTGATAGGTGAATTTCTTATATTTTATCTTCTTGCTATTGGTGTTTAAAATTGATTTATCTTCATGGATATTTTTATGTTATAGTATTAAAATCTAAAATTGAACTTAATATACAAAAAATAGATTTTTAAAATGTTTATGCTAGCTCCTTATCAATGTTTAAAATTTGACTTTTGCAGTTATAATAATGGTTATTCCCTTATTTCTGTATTTACTAGTAGAGAGTAAATGAAAACATTACTGAATACAATAAGATAAATGGCATATCAAGTAATAGTCTTTCTTGTAACACAAATGAGTTCTTAGATCAGTTGTTTTTCAATTTGTCTTGTTATGGCAAGTTGTGTTTTCAATGGCAACTTTTTTTAGGGCCTAATGTAAAGTTTGATCAAAAGTTTGGCTTGTAATCCCAGCACTTTGGGAGTCCAAGGCCAGAGGATCACTTGAGGCCGAAAATTTGAGACCAGCCTGTGCAACATAGCAAGACCTCATCTCTGCAAAAAAAATTAACATATTAGCTGAGTGAGGTGGTACATGCCTGGAGTCCTAGCTGTAGTTCAAGGCTGCAGTGAGCTATGGTCGTGCCACTGTACTCTAGCCTGGGCAATAGAGCAACATGTTGTCTCAAAAAAAAAAGTTTGAACTGTGTATGTTTGAAGACTTGTATTCTCAAAATGGTGAGAAAAGGGTGGCGATTTGATAATATTTATGAACCACTGTGTTTTATATATATTCTCATATATTCTTGTGTCACCTGAATAAGGTATTAGTCCCATTTTACAGGGTGAAGAGACTGAAATGAAATAATTTGCCAAACTTACATTCAGCAAACATAGGAGTGGGAGTGGAGCCTAGATCATTCTTGTTTGTTTGTTTGTTTTTCATTTTTGTTTTAAAAGCTGAGCATGCTTCTCTTCAAACGTCATAATTACCTTGTAGTACACATTAAAACTAATAGGTCAGGTTGTCTGTGACCCCAAAGACAATAAAGACAGGATCTCATTCTGTGGCCCAGACTGGAGTTGAGTGGCAGGATCATGGCCTACTGCAGCTTTGAACTCCTGGGCTCAAGCAGTCCTTCCCCTTTAGCCTCCCGAGTAGCTGGGACTACAGGCATGTACCACCATGCCTGGCTAATTTTTCCAATTTTTTGTAGAGATGGGGTCAAGCTATTTTGCCCAGGCTGGTCTCGAACTCTTGGCCACAAGTGATCCTTTGCCTCAGCCTCCCAACGTGCTGGGATTATAGGTGTGAGACACTGTGGCCTTTTTCAGTTTTTAAGCTTCTGTTTGTTGTTACATTTTAAAAATGTGAAGTTAAAGTCAGATCTCAATATGTGTGTGTGTGTGTGTGTGTGTGTGTGTGTGTGTGTGTTTCTTGAGACAGAGTCTCACTTTATCGCCAGGCTGGAGTGCAGTGGTGTGATCTTGGCTCACTGCAACCTCCGCCTCCCAGATTCAAGCGATTCTCCTGCCTCAGCCTCCCGAGTAGCTGGGACTACAGGCGCCTGCCACCATGCCCGGCTAATTTTTTGTATTTTTAGGAGAGACGGAGTTTCACCATGTTGGCCAGGATGGTCTTGCTCTCTCTTTACCTCGTGATCTGCCCACCTCGGTCTCCCAAAGTGCTGGGATTACAGGTGTGAGCCACTATGCCTGGCCCAGATCTCAGTGTGTTCTCGCTCTATATGGTATTTGTACCTGGGCTGGTGCTTTGGGAGAGAAGTTGCATTGTATGGTTGTTCAAGAACTTCTAAGAGACAGTAAAAGAAAATTAGGATTTATTATAAATTAGAATGTAAACTATAAAGAAATGACCCATAATGCTATGTTTGACTCATAATAACCGACTAGAGTGTTTACGAAGACTTTTTCACACAGAGTAAGTATTCATTCAGAAGTGTTGAAGATAAATAGACTGTACTAAATGAGCTCTTGGTCCCTTTATTGTTACTATTCTGTGATTTATTGAGAATTATGTGTATATTTAAACTCCATGATGTGCAGTGTTAACTTTTTAGTTACTTTTCTTATTGGATAAAATTAGTCAGCATCTGTGCTTATCATTTGGAGGGTTTTTTGTTTGTTTTTTGTTTTTTTTGAGACGGAGTCTCGCTCTGTTGCCAGGGTGGAGTGCAGGGGTGCGATCTCGGCTCACTGCAACCTCTGCCTCCTGGGTTCAAGCAATTCTGCTGCCTCGGCCTCCCGAGTAGCTGGGACTACAGGCGCCGCCACCACGCCCAGCTAATTTTTGTATTTTTAGTAGAGGTGGGGTTTCACCATGTTGACCAAGATGGTCTCGTTCCCCTGACGTCGTGATCTGCCTGCCTCAGCCTCCCAAAGTGCTGGGATTACAGGCGTGAGCCACCGCACCCATCCTGGAGTTTTTAAGTAGCTGAAGAATTAGATTTGTTTTTATGTGAAAGATAAGATTTTGTCATAGAGTTAGGCACTTGGGTTACTTTGGACCAAATGTAGTCTGCTAGAATTTTGAGACAGAGCTAGATATGTAGATATGATCTACCATGGAACTATAATTCAGCTATGTAATTTCTTAAGTATTACTATATTATGAACTGGGAAGCATTTGAAGAGAAACAGTGAAAGCAAAGCTCCTGGTAGTTTTCATGAAATGACAAGTGGTAAATAGTACCTATTAAAGTTCACTGTAGTTGCTCAGTGAAACACATCATACATGGTAGCTATTTAAGAAAAATAACTTACCACAGACTCAGGAAACTTTACAGTGTTTGACTTCCAACAGTTTACAGTATTTATCATCTGTCTTTGTTTGCTGTTCAGATATGGTGGATTTGTTCTATTAAACACAAGCTTCATGTGGTAAATGTGACTCTAAAACATAATCCAAAACTTTGGCAATGGATGCCTTGTTAACTGCTTTAGAAGGACTTTAAACCTCACTTTGTATTTAGCGCTCGAGCTATCAAATCTATAAGTAGTAGCTGAGTCCTGGTTACTTAAATGATTTAAATGATGATATTTTCACCTAAAAGGACTCATTAACCAACCTAAGCAATTTTCACCTCTTTGCTTATAATTAGGGTTAAATTTTGCTTAAACTGTTTACTTGACCTGTGGGAAACCAGAAGAAGGTTATTCCCTTATACTATTGAATATTTAGAATTTTAATACCTGTGATTATGGTTTGATGTTTTAGTTTTAAAAGGCATTGAAAATCTTGAAATTTATGTAAAATCATCTTTTTAATTTTTTTATTAATTGTTTTTTCTTTTTCTTTTTCTTTCTTTTTTTCTGAGATGGAGTCTTGCCCTGTCACCCAGGCTAGAGTGCAGTGGCGCGATCTTGGTTCACTGCAACTTCCACCTCCCGGGTTCAAGCAGTTCTCCTGCCTCAGCCTCCCGAGTGGCTGGGATTACAGGTGTGCCACCACGCCTGGCTAATTTTTATATTTTCAGTAGAGATGGAGTTTCACTATGTTGGCCAGGCTGACCTCGAACTCCTGACCTCAATCCACCCGCCTCAGCCTCCCAAAGTGCTGGTATTACAGGTGTGAGCCACCGCACCCTGCCAATGGTCTTTTTTTTTTTTTTTTAAAGTAATTCGTAGAAATTGGAACGAAATATCTATCATGCTAACAGTCATTGTTATTAGAGTTTGAGATTATGAGTGACTTATTAAAATATAAAATTGTAAGGACAGGACATGTAAACTAGAAAAAAAATTTTAAATTCTTAGTAATACTGGTAATAGTTACTAATACAGGTATGACTTCTGTCTCATGTTCTTTCTGGTGAACACCATCACAGGGTCACAGTAAGGTTCTAAAAATAAGAGCAAAAGCTGGTACTACCAGGAAATTCAAATTCCATACCTAGGAATCTCAGAACTCAGGGAGGAATAAACATTACAGGGGAAGCAAACAATAATGGGGAGTATTGTTTGGGAAATAAGAAATTAAGAATTTTACTGCTCTAAAATGTAAAAGTAAAACAGATGAAGTCTGGATTTTCTTTTGTTTTTACGAAGTTCAGTGGGAGAGCATTCTCTTCTGTTAAAATTGCCACTAATTGTATGATTTTTTATAAATCATGTTGTCTACTTTTCTCCAAGAGAGTTGAATAATGTACACGTTTTCATAACATTTTAGAAAAATGAGTAAATTTTTGGCAGTTATATTATTTGAGATGTGAGTAGTATTTGCTTTCAGATTTCTAATTCCCTGTTGGGAAAGTAATTTAGGTTATGTTGCTGTGACTATAATATTAAAATGCACAGATACATTATGAATTCCCTTTCCCTTAATTTTCTTTTCTTTTCTTTTCTTTTTTTGAGACACAGTTTCACTTTGTCACCCAGGCTGGAGTGCAGTGGCGCGATCTGGGCTTACTGCAACCTCTGCCTCCTGAGTTCAAGCAATTCTCCTGTCTCAGCCTCCTGAGTAGCTAGGATTACAGGTGCGTGGCACACCTGGCTAATATTTGTATTTTTAGTAAATACGGGGTTTCACCATATTGGCCAGGCTGTTCTCAAACTCCTGACCTCAAGTGATCCACCTGCCTCAGCCTCCCAAAGTGCTGGGATTACAGGTATAAGCCCTGTGCCTGGCTCCTTTCCCTTAATTTTCTGAAAGAAAAATCTACATACAGCCATGTGAATTGACTGGACTGTGAAATTAAAATAGTGGATTTTTTTGGTCTTTATACTGCAAGTTTGAGAAATAAAGAATAAAGCATTTTATCTGTGGATGCAAAGAACTCTGTACCTGACTCAGCTTCCTTTTTCTCTTGCCTGCATTTTTTGTGTACTTCACTGACTTGATTAGACATCGTAAGGCTCAGTACCTCTGCCATTCCCAATGTTAAGCAATTTTTTAATATTTGGAATTTGGTGGATAATCATTAACAGAGTTGCTTAATGGGTAATAATGTTGTTTTCTTTATGGAAATAATTTGAGGCACCTTCTCTGGGGTTCTTTGCAAGTAATGTTATGAGTTTATTATGGATCTTTAGGAAAGAGGATGTGGAAACAAACCTGTGCTTGTCGTATGAAGCTGTGATAATCTGCCCCATCTTTGTCTAATTCCGTTTTAACTTCTGTCCTTAACATGTTTCTCTTCTTACTGACTTCAGTTGTCAGTGAAGATTTATTTATCAGGAGATGGGAATGGAGTATTTTGGATATACTTCAAGTTTTGAATGGTAACTGTTAAAATACATATAATGTTTTAATAGTGAGGTACACTGATCACAAAAATATGGTCTGATTTAAGTTGATTTTGTAGTACTTTGCTTCTAAGTTTAGACAGATGATAGAAATTCACGAAAATTTCAGTCGTAGTTATGGCCACAGTTATGCATTCCCAAAGGAAGTGTGTTGCATTCCTAAGTATAGTGTGTTGCATGCACTACTGAGCATAATGGGAAAAGAAAAGTGCTATAAAATCCTAAGTACCAAGTAACTAGCTAGAAAAAGCTTTTAATGGGAGAGCTGGCATGGTCATTAATCTGGTAGAATAGTATTTGAGGAAACAGTTGCATGTGTTAAGCTGCAGTTTCTTTTGGTTATTGAAAACCAAATAGGAAATTCTGAATTAATACTTACATGCTAAAGTGTCTTTGTGGAGCTTATTTTGAGCATTAGAGTGGGAGACTTAGTTCTAATGCAAACTATAGAAGAATGACCTTGGGTAAGTTTGTTGTCTAATTAGTAAACTAAGTGGTAGAATTGGATAATCCAGTCAGCTTTAGGCCTGTGCCTTAAATATGCTTCTTACTCTCTCACAGTCAAAAAGAATTTTTACCTTGGTACAGTCTGATTTCCTGCAACACCCCTCCAGTTACTGAATGTATAGTAGTTTGCTATAGACAGAATACTTTGCAGTGGCTTTCAAACCTTTCTGAGACTCATTTTAAGAAATACATTTACATTGTGACTTAGTATATGCACACATAAAAAGAAGAAAGTTTCACAAAATAGTTTCCTTACTAGCGATGAGCCGTTTTTTGTTTTATTTCATTAACAACAACAACAAAAACTGTTAACCATCTTTTTCTTGGGGTTGCACTACTGTCCAGTGAGCACATAGTGAGGGCAGTACTGCTAATGCCTACACAACATGCCTGCATCATCTAGAGCTTTGCTTTACCTTGGTACTATTTTTGGAAAAATGAAAAACTGCTTTTCCACAGGGGGAAAAAACTGTTTACTGCCCACTCTTTGAAAAACATTTTACTCAGAGCATAAACTTGAAGCTAGATCCTTTTAACCACTTAATTAAATCATTTGGTAAGTTGTTGATAGCTATTTGCCACGAAATGAAAATATAGTGGCTATATGAATTTTAGCTCCTGTCATTGTTCATTATTCATAACATAAGCTCTGAACATAGTGTTCCTTCTTAGAAAGGAACAAATGATTATGATTTTGTGTAACAATTGAAGTTAGGTGCGTTTGAAGTTTTATAATTGCTGGTCTTCATTAGATAAATTATAATTAAATGATCTGTTAATTAAATGATCTGTTTTATTTTTGCTTTTTGTTTAGTCTCTTATTAATAGGCACAATACTGGCATTAGCTATAACACAAACCAATGGCACTAAAAATCTTCAGAACCTTTTTGGATTTGAGTTTTTGAAAGATATTTTGTGGAGACTACAGATTTAATTTTAAAGTATAAATGTGTTCTTATTTTAAACAAATGGGCTTTATACTTTGTGTTCTAATGATTGAGAAAACTTTTTTTTGAGAACTTAAAATTCCCAGTTTTCTCTAGTTCTATCAGATTTCTTTGTTCCCCCTCCCCAGTGGTTGAGTTCTTATGGGATTTTTGGCTTATTTTTAAAATCTAACGATTAAAATGAAGTTTTCTGGCAATATTAATATTTGTATGAATCTGGATCTCCTACTCACTTAACTTCTAAGCCTTTTTCTTCATCTGAAAATGACAATTTTGTGTACTTGGCTGGATTATTTTAAGTAACAAATAACAAAAAATGTGGTAGACTAACAGTACAGTTTGAAGTGTCATATAATTTTAAATCATTGTCATAGACTGACTTTGGAAAGGGACTTCTGAGATTTTTGGTCTGAAGTGACCCTGAAAGTTTATGACCTAATTGTCATTTTATTAGGCCTGAATGTGAATGTTGCATTTGAGAGAAAACAGTGTGGAAGTAGTGACACTGCTGCGTGCCTGATGTAGCAAGTCCCTAACAGTGCCACTAAGCTGTCCTGTAGTACATCTTCCTGAGTTCTCTCAATAGCTGCATAGTATGTTGTCGTTCCTGTTTTATAGATGAGAAAACCAAGGGAACTAGTTGATAGAATCATGTTTCCAAAATCAGAGATCTAATCTTAGAAGGTGTAGTTGAATAACATGGGATTTATTACTCTGGGGTTCCTGAGTCTATGAATTAATGGGAATTTTGAAATCTAATTGAAAATCCAAGGAGAAAGTGATAGAAATAAAATTGTAGTGAGCAATACCGGCTCACTGCAACCTCCACCTCCCAGTTTTAAGCAATTCTCCTGCCTTCGCCTCCCGAGCAGCTAAGATTACAGGCATGCACCACCACCCCTGGCTAATTTTTGTATTTTTATAGAGATGAGGTTTCACCATGTTGGCCAGGCTGATCTCGAACTCCTGACCTCAAGTGATCCACCCGCCTCAGCCTCCCAAAGTACTGGGATTACAGACATGAGCCACTGCGCCTAACCTAGTTTAAATTTTCTAGTAGCCACATTTAAAAAAAACAGGTGGAATTAATTTGGTAATATGTTTCATATAACCCAGTGTATCCAAACATTGTTTCTTTTTTTTTTCTGAGACAGAGTCTTGCCCTGTCACCCAGGCTGGAGTGCAGTGACGGGTGCACAACCATGGCTCGCTGCAGCTTCAAACTCCTGGGCTTAAGCAATCCTCCGGCCTTAGCTTTCCAAAGCTGGGACTGCAAGCACGTGCCACCACACCCTGCTAATGTTTAAATTTTTTTTGTAGAGACAGAGGGGGTTTCACTATATTACCCACACTGGTCTCAAACTCCTGGCTTCAAGTGATCCTCCCGCCTCAGCCTCCCAAAGTGCTAGGATTATAAGTGTGAGCTACCATCCTGGCCTAAACATCTTTCAGCATATAATCAATATAAAAATTATAAAGATACTATATATTCTTTTCTATTACATCTTCAAAATCTGCTGTGTGTTTTACATTTAACATATCTCAGTTCACACCAGCAACATTTCAGTGAAGTACTCAATAACCATACTTGGGGCCAGGCATGGTGACACATACATGCCTGAATCCCAGCACTTTGGGAGGCTGAGGTGGGAGGATTGCTAGAGCCCAGGAGTTTGAGACCAGGCTAGGCAACAAACCAAGATGCTGTCTCCACCAAAAAAATAAAAAATTATCCAGGCACAGTGGCATGTGCCTGTAGTCCTAGCTATTTGGGAGGCTGAGGTTGGAGGATTGCTTGAGGCCACAGTGAGCCATGATCGTGCCACTGTACTCCAGCCTGGGCATCAGAGCAAGATTCCCATCTCTAAAGAAATTGTATTTTATTTATTTTATTTTTACAGTCCAGATGTGTGAATCTTGAGGGAATTTTTTTTAATTGGCTAATGGCCACTATTACTGGACAGCTCAATTTCTGAATGCCAAGTACCTCTCGTTAAACTGTTCAACAACCTTTCCCTACTATCTCAAGAAGTTGGTGATAAAAATTATCAATAATGAATTGCAGTTTTAAAATTTTTGCCTTTGATGTAATTGTGTCTTATTTTATGTTAGCATTTAATATGAATATTTTTGTTGACATTTATTTCTTAAAATAGCATTATTGAAGTATAGTTGACATAATAAAATGTACATATTTAAAAGGTACAAATTTAATTAGTTGTCCACATCCATGAAACCATCACCACAGTCAAGATATTTATTACTATTTTCCTGAAGTCTTCCTTCCTAGTTGTGTAAATCTCCTGTCACTACATTAAAACTTTTAGATATTCTTCTTTTTTGGAGATAACCTCTCTTAAACTTCTAAACTTCACCGTTTGTACTGGTTGCATTCTAGGTTGTTGTTTAGGTTGGGGATCTTCATTCATTCTCATTTTGGAGATTCTTCTTACATCTAGCTGGTTTTTGATCCTGCTTCCAGAATCCCATTTCATTCTGTTTCTTGGTTTCCTCTTTTGTGAAAGAATAACTTCGTAACTCTTTGAGAAAGGTCATTTGGGAGATTACTATATTTTTGAGAACTTGCATGTCTGAAAATATCTTCCTTCATCTTCCTTTCCCTTTCCTCTTTAGTAGGTAGTTTGGATAACAAATTCTAGATTGGAAATAATTTATTTCAGAATTTTAAAGACATTTACTCTTATTTTCTTCTAGCTTCCGGTACTGCTGTTAAAAGTCTGAGGCTAGTAGGATTCTGAGTTCCCGGTAACCTATTTTTTTCCCCCTCTGGAAGTTTTCAGGTTTTTTGTCTTGTGCTCAGCGTTTTGAAAGTTCAGCAATGTGCCTTGGTATGGGTATTGTGGCTTTCTGTCTGGAAACTCACTGGCCATCAATTCTGAAAATTTACCTTCTACTCATTTCATTTCTTGCCCTCTGTTTTTATGTTGCCCCTTGTAGAACTCCTGTTACATATATGTTGGTTCTCCCACACGAATGGTCTAATATCCATATCATTTTCTCCCCGCCCCTCCACTCCCCTGAAATGGAGTCTTGCTCTGTCACCCAGAGCGGGAGTGCAATGGTGTGATCTTGCCTCACTGCAACCTCCGCCTCCCAGGTTCAAGCGGTTCTGCCTCAGCCTCCTGAGTAGCTGGGATTACAGGCGCCCACCACCACACCCAGCTAATTTTTGTATTTTTAGTAGAGGTGGGGGTTTCACCATGTTGACCAGGCTGGTCTCAAACTCCTGACCTCGTGGTCCACCCGCCTCGGACTCCCAAAGTGCTGGGCTTACAGGCGTGAGGCACCGCGCCTAGCCTGCCCATATCTTTTTCTCCTTTTTTCACATTATTTTTTGGTTTTGTTTTCCATGAGATTTCCTAATGGAAATCATGGCTTGATTATCCTATTGAGTTTCATTTTTGCCATTACATATTTTTAACTTCCAAGAGATTTTTTTTTCTTTTTTTCCTTTTTTTTTGAGATGGCGTCTCACTCTGTCGCCCAGGCTGGAGTGCAGTAGTGAGATCGCGGCTCACTGCAAGCTCCGCCTCCCGGGTTCCCGCCATTCTCGTGTCTCAGCCTCCCGAGTAGCTTGGGACCACAGGCGCCACCACCGCGCCCGGCTAGTTTTTTTTTTTTACATTTTTTAGTAGAGACAGGGTTTCGCCATGTTCGCCAGGATAGTCTCGATCTCCTGACCTCGTGATCCGCCCGCCTCAGCCTCCCAAAGTGCTGGGATTACAGGCGTGAGCCACTGCGCCTGGCTTGCTTTTCCTTTTTTTCTAAGACGAGATCTTGCTCTGCTGCCCAGGCTATAGTGGAGTGGCGTGATCACGGTTGGTTGCAGCTAGTTCACTGGAACTCCTGGGCTCCAGTAAATCTCACGCCTCAGCCTCCCAGCTAGCTGGGACTACAGGCGCCCGCCACCATGCCCAGCTAATTTTTTAAAAAGTTTTTTTCTAGAGATGAGGTCTTGCTGTGTTGCCCAAGCCTGTTTCAAACTTCTGGGCTCAAGCAATCCTTCCACCTCAGCCTCCCAAAGTGCGGTGATTACAGGCGTGAGCCACCACATGACCCTGCCTTTTCCAGGTTCCTTTTTTTGGTGGTTGTTATTTGTTACTGATTTTAGTTGCTCTTTAATTTTATTTATTTTTTTGCTTCCCTTGTCGATTGGATGCTCTTTAATTTTAAAAGCTTTATTCAAGTAATCCCATGAGCCTTGGTTGTCGCTTTTGAGTTGGGCACTGAAAACTGATAAGTACTGTGGATGGGGTTTCCTGATTGTGAGGCTCACTGTAATCTGTGCTGTTCTGGCATCTTACAAAATGCAGATGTTGGAATCTTTAGATCTGTTCATGTATGCTACTCAGAACCCTCGTTTTATACGCCAAAGTATAACTTATGCTTTGTGTGATTTCTACTTTAGAGATGTTATTAAAACTTTTTGTTTATAGTGTAATATATGGTGTTTGAAAAATTAAAAACTCTATGTTTATTTGAAAATGGTATATTCTATTAAGGGAAAAAATTCTGTATTTGTTAATTGTATTGCTTAAATCTCATATATTTTTGTTGCATTAGACTACTTGATTAGCTGATATTTGATAAACGTGTCAGCCCTATAAAATAATTGTGGATTTGTTAATTTCTGTATTTCTAACAGTTTTTATGTTACATATTCATAGCTTTATATATAGCTTTATATTTAGGCTGGGTTAAGCATGAATATTATATACTTAAATAGTTGCACTTTTTATCAATATAAAATATGCTGCATTTTCTTAAATCTCTTTGCTTAACACATTCCCTTTTTATATTGTCATTCTTTTTTCACATTTGTCTTACTTGTTCCTGTATCTTCCTTTCTTTTTTTTTTTTTTTGAGACAGAATTTCACTCTTGTTGCCCAGGCTGGAGTGCAATGGCACGATCTTGGCTCACTGCAACTTCTGCCTCCGGGGTTTAAGCGATTCTCCTGTCTCAGCCTCCTGAGTAGCTCAGATTATAAGCTCCCGCCACTAGGCCTGGCTAATTTTTGCATTTTAGTAGAGATGGGGTTTCATCATGTTCATTAGGTTGGTGTTGAACTCCTGACCTCAGGTGATCCACCCACCTCAGCCTCCCAAAGTGCTGGGATTACCAGTGTGAGCCACTGTGCCCGGCCCTTTATCTTTTTTATGTCATTTTAATTTTGATGTGTTTCTTATAAATAAACAGTGTTTAGCTAGACTTTTTTTTAAAGCCTGTTCTATGGGTTTTTTGTAAGAGAGAACTTTAACGTATTCACATTTATGGTAATAATTGGTATGTTTGGAGTTGGTCTTCTTCCTGCCTTCTGTGTGTTTTGTTTCTGCCTTGCCTTTCTTAGATAGATTTATTTTCTTTGCATTTTACACCTAGTAGTCTATCTTTCATGCAATTTTCGTTATTTAAGTGACTTAAATGAAATTATGTAATTTTCATTATTTTTTAAAACACCTACACATTAGACTGTAAATCTACTTTTAAAAAATAACATTATTTCTCTACTTTCATAGGTGATATTGTGGAATGGCAAAGCACAGACTCTAGAACAAGGCAGCTTGTGTTTACATCTTGGCTTGGCTTTGCCACTTTTTTGTTGTAATCCTCTTGTGCATCCATTTCTTTTTTGGTTAAAGTAGAGATGGGGTCTCACTATTGCTGATCTGAAACTCTGGGCTCAAGTGATCCTCCTGCCTCAGCCTCCCAAAGTGCTAGGATTTCAGGCGTGAGCCACCAAGCCCAAGTAGGTACCTACTTCACAGAGGTGTTGTTGAGTTTCAATATGTTAATATATGTAAAGCACCAGAACAGGGTCTGGAAGTCAATAAATGTTAGCTATTATTATTAGGTGTCAGTTATTAACAAAAGCTTGAAACTACATTATTAGTGTAGTTTCTCTGGGTTCCTGTGTTTAATACTTGCCTGGTTCTTAACCCATATTAGCTTTCTGTGCGTTTAAAAAATTCTTTCTTTTTGTAAGTTGGTTTTCATTATTCTTACACACTTTAATGTGTGTAGCCTGTTCTGTTATAAAGACCGTCTGTCTTCTGCTGGGCTGAGGACCTCTGTGCATTTCCGCTCTTTCTCCATCTCAGGACAGGCACAACAAAAAAATGTTAAAAACTTGAATGTTGTCATTGATATGTGGATGCTTTACATGGTGTGTGTGTGTGTGTGTGTGTGTGTGTGTGTGTAATGTTAGTGTGAAAAATGGTATCAGGTTTCTCCAAGGCAACAAAACCATTAGAAGATTTTGTATATAACAGATAGATATTATATGTCATTTCCAGGAATTAGCTTACTTGGTTGTTGGGGCTGGCAAGTCTGCAATCTGTCTTCTGGTTGAGCTGGCCGTTGAGTTGGGAACTCTAGGACGGGAGCTGATGCTGCAATCTTTAGCCAGGATTTCTAAGGAAATCCCAGTTTACTGTGTTGTAAGTGATTACATGAGACCCACCCACATAATTGAAGGTAGTCTCCTTTACAGGTAGTCAGCTGATTGTAGGTTTAACCACATCTACAAAAATACCTTTATAGCAACACCTAGTTAGTGTTTGATAGAATAATTGAGTATTGTAGCAAAATTGTAACATAAAACTAACTATCATAGATGGGTATATTGTTTCATGATAGATTGTCCTTCACATCAGCTTCTTGAAATAAAAAAAAAGCTACTGCGTGTAATACTATATGGAAATTAAACATTGTCCATATTTTTAGTAAAATAATAATTTATAGTTATACTCTGCTAACATGAGATCAGCTTACGCACTAATGGATCATATTTCTAAAAGTTTGTGAGTTGTTTGTTGGCTTAAGCGAAAAGGACTATAATTCCAGTACTGGAAATGATTGTTCCCAGAATAACCAGCAAAAGCTGATACCCAGACAGTATATCTGAAATATATTACATATGGAAAACATATTTAAAAATGGAAGTGAGAGGACCAGGCAAGATGGCTCACGCCTGTAATCCCGGCACTTTTGGAGACTGAGGCAGGTGGATCACAAGGTCAGGAGTTTGAAACCAGCCTGGCCAAAATGGTGAAACCCCATCTCTACTAAGAATACAAAAATTAGCTAGGCATGGTGGCAGGTGCCTGTAATCCCAGCTACCCAGGAGGCTGAGGGAGGAGAATTCCTTGAACCCACGAGGGAGAGGTTGCAGTGAGCAGAGATCGTGCCTCTGCACTCCAGTCTGGGTGACAGAGCAAGACTCCGTCTCGGGGAAGGGGTAGGGGGGAAGAAAGAGAGCAATGTTAAACACTGTACATCTATTTGGTGCCAGTAATGTTAATAGTTTAGACTTTAACCTTTGCTTGTAACAGTTTTTGTGGGAAAGTTTATTAGTTGGTTCTCAAATACGAAGGCCACATGCTTCCTTCAATTAAGGCATAATAATGAAAGAATATACTGAGGCTACATTACATCTTTGGTGAAATCAGGAGTAGAGGAAAGTGTAGAAACTAGAACAGACATAGATTGGGAAGTGGAGAGGTAAGATTCTTAGCCCATAATTTTGAGAGAAAGTAGTTTTTTGTTGATGGCACCAAATAGGGCTCCTGATTTATGATAAAGAATCATAAATTTGATAAAAGTTACAGTCTGAAGTACAAAACCCCAGTGTTTTTCCATTCTAGTTCTTCTGTGAGAAGCTTAACAGTGTACTATGTATAGGTAGATAAGAATAAAGTAAAAGACATAGAATTATTTGCTGTTAAAAATGAAAGAATAATTTTTACCTAGTATAGTATAGTACTATACTAATAAATGTTACACCCTGCTAGTCATAAAATTTAGATTTTGTCTCCAGTTCTACCTGTATTATTAGTCCTTTGTTCTCTGTTCGGTGTCCTAGTAGAAACTGTGTGGTTATACTTCTTTTTTTTTTTTTTTTGAGACAGAGTCTCACTCTGTCACTCAGACTGGAATGCAGTGGTTCAATACTCACTGCAGCCTCGAACTCCTGGGCTCAAGCAGTCCTCCCACTGAGTAGCCGGGACTACAGGTGTATGCCACCAAACGCCAGGCTAAGTTTTTAAAAAAATTCTAGGATGGGTGCAGTGGCTCACACTTGTCATCCCAGCACTTTGGGAGGCCGAGGTGGGCGGACCATGAGGTCAGGAGTTCGAGACCAGCCTGGCCAACATGGTGAAACACTGTATCTACTAAAAATACAAAAATTAGCTGGGCGTGGTGGTGTGTGCCTGTCATCACAGCTACTCGGGAGACGGAGGCAGGAGAATCGCTTGAACCCGGGAGGCGGAGGTTGTGGTGAATCCAGATCGCACCATTGCACTCCAGCCTGGGTGACAGAACAAGACTCTGTCTCAAAAATCAAAAGCACAAAAAAACAACAATAGCGTTTCTAGAGATAGGGTCTCACTGCGTTGCCCAGGCTGGTCTTGAACTCCTGGCTTAACTTAGCTAAGTCTTTTTCAGTCAACCAGCATTTTTTAGCCTCAACTCCTCTTCCCACTGTACACACATACACTAGTGTAGTTATTCAGGGAACATGTATTGAGGATGTATACTCTGATTTTAGATGCTGCAAGGATCCAGAGGCTATTCTCTGCCTTTGAGTTGCAAGTAATCTTTGTTAAAATGGAGTGAGAAAAATCCTGTAATAGAAATATTTTCTGTAATATTTCTGCCTTGATAAAGCATCTTCTGAAAGCACAGAG
The DNA here is from genome assembly GCF_043159975.1 of Macaca nemestrina. Classification (NCBI taxonomy): domain Eukaryota; kingdom Metazoa; phylum Chordata; class Mammalia; order Primates; family Cercopithecidae; genus Macaca; species Macaca nemestrina. The sequence continues at coordinate 142,569,192 of NC_092134.1, read as the reverse complement.
TTTTCAGGATATTTTTATAATTTTTCATAGTAAGGCAGTGTCAGATTGATTCAGTTATGTCATCAAATGTCTCTCTGCCATTCTCAGCATGTGTTTCAGGCGAATGCCCCTTGTGGCCCTGTTTTCCGCCATCACATGCATCCTGGATAGCATTCAGCAGCAGGAGCAGCAGTTTCGTTTACAATTTACAACGCCTCACATCTTACTGGTCAGAGTTGTGGGTCACATGGCTTTATCTAGATCAAATACTGAACGTGGAACTTCTGTGACTGGGTTAGGCCAATTATGACTTTCTTGACTGAAGATGGGGCTTGCTTTTCCTCTAGTACAAGATAGATACTTAAACCAAATAAAGAATTATGGCTAGCAAGGAGGAGGGGGGGTTGGGAATGACCCGGTAGTAGACTGCCAACAGTGTCTGCTACTTAACTCAATCTTGCGAGACGGGGAAGTAAGATACTTAACACAGTCTTGAGGGTTGGGGCTATAGTAGAATAGAAGGAAATGACTTTTTGGAGAAAGTGATTTCTTTTTATCTTTTCATATTTTTATTTTTTATTAATTTTTTTTTTTTTTTTTTTTACTTAGAGATGGGGTCTTGCTATGCTGACCAAGGTTGTCTCAAACTCCTGGCCTCAAGCCATCCTGTCATCTCGGCCTCCCAAAATGGTGGGATTACAGGCATGAGTCACTGTGCCCAGTCTGGAGAAAGTGATTTGTAAACTAAGTTTTGTGGACAAATGGAGATTATTAGGGAGAAAGACTTTTCCTTAACCTTCTGAGCCCTTGGTTGTCTATGGGTACCATTGCTTGTTTTTACTTTTAAGGATACCAAGGAATCTGTCTTGACCTGTGTATGTGTGTGTAAAAGTGTGTGTGTTTTTATTTTTAAGGATACCAAGGAATCTGTCTTGACCTGTGTATGTGTGTGTAAAAGCTGCGTTGTGGACTTTTTGAAAAAGAACATATAATAACCAGTTCAGTTGAATGCAACATGCTCTGAGATTAAGGGCTTATAAGAAAGTGCTAATCACAGTTTTAAAAAGATAGTCTTTTGATGTCTCATATCTTAGTGTTACTATGAGTTTATAGCCTGTTATTTTGTTTAGTGGTTACTCTGTCTTGCCTTTCTTTTTTCCTTCCTTCCTTTCCTTTTCTTTCTTTCTTTTCTTTTGGAAGGGAACTTCAGTACATCTTTTGGTTCTTTCTGCCTGATCTCTCCCTCTTAATTTTAGAAATGAAGATATAGAAGTCCAAAGAGGATTTACTTGATCATTTGACTAGGAAAGCTAGGTTTAATCAGGTCTTCTACAGAAATGAATTATAGCGATAGTGAAAAAATAAGGGAAATGTGCTATGTTTAGATACTAGAGACAATTCTCTAGAATAGAAAATCTTCTAAACCCAAGACAGCTTGATATTTGAAAAAGGGGGTATAAAACCTTTTTTTAAGGGTTGGCAGATCGTAGTAAATATTGTGGATGTCATAGTACCACAAGGTATAATAATTAACATGCTTAGAATAGAAATCTAGAAATGTCAGTAACAGAATTTTACTGTTTCTCTCGCTCTCTCTCTCTCTCACACACACACACACACACAATTATGAACACATAGTAAAGGACTTTCTCATAACTAAGAAAAAGAGATAATTACTAAATGAATAAAGAGGCCTATCTGGAAATTTTCATGTATATGCACAACATTTGAGTGGTAACAGAGTGCTATTATGAATAGTGATCATAAAGTGATGTTATAAATTATACCATGTATGTGAAAATTGTTTTTTGTACAGTATGATTCTTAATTTATCTAAAACATAGATCTTTGCTTTTCTTTAATACTAGTCTCTTATAGGTTTCAGCTTATACTTGACCCAAGAGGTTCTTTGAGAGAGCTTCTTTTTTTAAAAAACTACATTTCCTATGACATTTTATATCTAGCCTGCCACCCTAAGGTGGAAATCCATTTTAGTTCATCAGGTATTTATTAATGGTTTCACTTTGTGAAAGATATTTAAGAGGGCAGATAAAATTGTTGTTTATAGCTTACTTAGCACAGTACATTGTGCTTAAAATACATGACATTAATATAAATGATGCCCTTTCTTGATGATTTTTTTTGATCTCTAATCTTAAATTGGGGGAGGATGTTTCTTTTTAACCTTTTTATTTTTATACATATGGTGGTCCAAGAGTCATGTATTAACCCAGGTTTAGAACACATCATAATGTCACTGCCTCCACTTCCCAGGCTCCAATGGGAAATAGCAGTTTTATTCTACCCAGGTCCTATCAGAGGGGGCACAACAGATGAGGGGAATTGCAGGAGTTCCCAGTATACCAAACTGTTGGTCGGCCTTCCTGCCTTTCTTCCCCACATAGACCTAAATACAGGAACCTTTTAATTATCTTGGTTATACCTAAACATTGCTACTCCCCTACCCTAGCCCTGCAAAAGTGAGAGAGCTTGTCAAGGCAAAGTTTTCTGAAGGAAGAAGCCACATGAAATGGGACAGGGAAATAATGTATATTGTAAGCTTAGGAAGTGCAAAGGTCTAAAGGTGAGAGAGAGCTTGGCACAGAACTACAGTAGTATATATATTAGTTCTGATTAATGTTTCAATTTTTGTGGTACTGTTATTCTTTTTTTTTTTTTTTTTTTTGAGATGGAGTCTCACTCTGTTGCCCAGGCTGGAGTGCAGTGGCGTGATCTGGGCTCACTGTAACCTCCGCCTCCTGGCTTCAAGCGATTCTCCCTGCCTCAGCCTCCTGAGTAGCTGGGACTACAGGCACCCACCACCACGCCCGGCTAATTTTTTTGTACTTTTAGTAGATATGGGGTTTCACCATGTTGGCCAGCCTGGTCTGGAACTCCTGACCTCGTGATCCGCCCACCTCGGCCTCCCAAAGTGCTGGGATTACAGGTGTGAGCCACCACGCCCAGCCAATACTGTTATTCTTACAATGAAAAAGCTTACATTGAGGAATACATTTACATTGAGGAATACATTTTACATTTAATAATACATTTAAGATTAAAGCCATATAAAAAATTTACAGCAGAACGTGAAAGTTCCTTCTTGACCCTAGCCTCCTTTATTCCTTTGCCTAGAGGCAACTATATATTTGTATGTATTTCCAGTTCTTCATGCTCTTACACAAATACATACTCACATAAAATATATATATATATATACGTAAACATATTCTATGACCTTTTTTTTTGCTTTAATTCATAGAATTCTTATCAGGTCTAGTGAACTCAGGACAAGAGACACAACTTGGATTTAAATACCTTTAAGCCTCTGTTTTCTTCATGTGTAAAATGAGGGTAATGACATCTATCTTTTAAGGTTATTACAAGGTTTAAATGAGACTACATATGGACACCTTAGTGTGGTAATTAAGTCTGGGTAACCAAGTCACGGTAGCTGCTATTATTAATAAACAAGGCTAACATACTTCTATATGATCCTCCTGTACCTAAGAAATAAACTTACAGCAATAGAGCACAATCAGCCAGCCATTTAATTTTAGAGAATAACATCTTCATGTGGCCCAGTAAAAATGACTGCTACCAAATAACAGGCTTTTTACGATGAATGAATGAGTCAGACGTTTTCTCTGTAGTTTTTAGAATCATTGAGATACCATATTCTTAGCTGTTTTATGGAAGAACTTTATAGAGTTTACTGAAGTTGGGTGACTAGAAAAGCCTGTAAAGTTAAAAAGGAGAAAACCTGTTGGTTCTCCTAATTAATGTACATTAAAACAAGGAGACCGCCTACAAGAGCTAAATAGTAAATTTAGGTAAAAAAATAATGATAATATTTCTTTTTTCAACTGGTAGTAAACATTGGAAATAATTATCCCAAATGAAAAGAGAGGTTGCTAACAGTTTTCAAAAGGATCAGGATAATCGAGATTCATGTTGGGTGACAGTGTGGTTTTAGAACTATCTTTCCTATTCTTCCTAAATGAAGTGGGCCATTTCTTTTTTTTTTTTTTTTTTTTTTTAAGATGGAGTCTCGCTCTGCCGCCCAGGCTGGAGTGCAGTGGCCGGATCTCAGCTCACTGCAAGCTCCGCCTCCCGGGTTCACGCCATTCTCCTGCCTCAGCCTCCCGAGTAGCTGGGACTACAGGCGCCCGCCACCTCGCCCGGCTAGTTTTTTTTATTTTTTAGTAGAGACGGGGTTTCACCGTGTTAGCCAGGATGATCTCGATCTCCCGACCTCGTGATCCGCCCGTCTCGGCCTCCCAAAGTGCTGGGATTACAGGCTTGAGCCACCGCGCCCGGCCTAAGTGGGCCATTTCTTCTCACTGTGTATATATTCTTTTCTGGCCCTGAGACAGAACACTGGATTAGAAGCACTATAGGTTTGACTAAATATGGCAGGTTTGTTTTTTTTTTTTTTTGAGACAGAGTCTCGCTCTGTCGCCCAGGCTGGAGTGCAGTGGCCGGATCTCAGCTCACTGCAAGCTCCGCCTCCCGGGTTCACGCCATTCTCCTGCCTCAACCTTCCGAGTAACTGGGACTACAGGCGCCCGACACCGCGCCCGGCTAGTTTTTTGTATTTTTTAGTAGAGACGGGGTTTCACCGTGTTAGCCAGGATGGTCTCGATCTCCTGACCTCGTGATCCGCCCGTCTCGGCCTCCCAAAGTGCTGGGATTACAGGCGTGAGCCACCGCGCCCGGCCGGCAGTTCTTAAATCTATATGATGATGGTTTACATTATTTTATTGTTAACTTGCCATTTGCATTTTTATAAACAGCTTTATTGAAATAATTCACATACTATACAATTCACTTGGTTAAAATATACAATTCAGTGGTTTTAAAAGTATATTCAGAATTGTGCAGCCATCACAGTACTAAATTTTAGAACATTTTAATCACCTCCTCCAAAAAAAGAAAACCCCATTTCCCCTCAACTCTTCCAGTTGTGTGAATAACCACTAACCTACTTTGTCTCTAGATTTGCCTATTCTGGACATTTTATATAAGTGGAACCATATAATACGTGGTCTCTTGTGACTGGCTTTTTTCACTTAGTGTAATGTTTTTAATGTTCGTCCATGTTATAGCATGGATCAGCACTTGATTTTTATGGTTGAGTAATATTTGATTGTATGGAGATACCATTGTGTTTATTCATCAGTTGATTGACAATTGTGTTGTTTCCAGTTTTGGGTTATTATGAATAATGCTGCTATAAACGTTCATTTATAAGGTTTTATATTAATATATATTTTAATTTCTCTTGAGCAGATACTAAAGAGTGAAATTGCTGGGTCATAAGGTAATTCCGTTGAACCTTTTAAGGAACTGCCAACCTGTTTTTCAAGGTGGCTGTACCATTTTACATTCCAGCAGCGAATGAGGGTTCCAATTTCTCTACATCCTCATCTGCACTAATAAGGTTAAGTATAATGTTAGCTGTGGGGTTTTCCTAGATGTCCTTTATCCAACTGAAGATGTTCCTTTTTCCTAGCTGGTTGAATGTTTTTTTAAAAAATGAGAGGATGTTGGACTTCGGTGCTTTTTCTGTGTCTACGGAGATAATCGTATGGACTTTGTGCTCTATGGGATGTACTCTGCTAATTTTTGGATGTTAAACCTTGCATTCCTGGGATAAATCCCATGTGACCATGGGAAATAATCCTTTTTAGTTGTTGCTGGATTTGGTTTGCTTGTATTTTGTTGAGGATTTTTGTGTTTGTATTTATAAGGAGTATTGCTCTTTTAAAATATTTATTCATTTATTAGAGACAGTCTTGCTCTGTCATCTTGGCTGGAGTGCAGAGGCGCAGTCACGGCTCACTGTAACCTCAAACTCCTGAGCTCAGGCAGTCTTCCCACCTCTGTCTCCCGGGTAGCTAAGACTGTGGGTGTGTATCATCGTGCCTGGCTAATTTTTTTTTTAAATTTTTGTGGAGACAGGGTTTTGGTGTGTTGCCCAAGCTGGTCTTGTTCTAACCTGAAGCAATCCTTCTGCCTTGGCCTCCTGAAGAGCTAGGATTACAGTCATGATGTACCATGCCTGGCCAAGATGCTGTTCTTTAGTTTTCTTGTGATGTCTCTATCTAGTGTTGGTGTTAGGTTAATACTGGCCTCATAGAATTCCTCTTATATTTTTTGGAAGAATTTGTGAAGAATTGATGTCAATTATTTAAGTGTTTTATAGAACTCATCACTGAAGCGATCTGAGCCTGGGCTTTTCATTGTGGAAAGTTTGTTAAATTACTAATTCAGTCTCCTTTCTTGTTATAGGTCTATTCAGATTTTCTGGTTTTTTTGTTTGTTTGTTTGTTTTCTTGAGTCAGTTTCTGATATGGTTTGGCTCTGTATCCCCACCCAAGTCTCACTTTGAATTGTAATAATCTCCACGTTTCAATGGCGGGTCCAGCTGGAGATAATTGAATCATCGGGGCTGTTTCCTCCATAGTGTTCTCATGGTAGTGAATAAGTCTTATGAGATCTGATGGTTTGATAAGGGGAAACTGTTTTGCTTGGTTGGTTCTTATTTTCTGTCTGCTGACATTGATGTAAGATGTGACTTGCTCCTCTTTGCCTTCCGCCATGATTCTGAGGCCTCCCCAGCCACATGGAACTGTGAGTCCAGTTAAACCCAGTCTTGGATATGTCTATCAGCAGCATGGAAACTGACCAATACAGTTTGTATAGTTCATGTCTTTCTAGGAATTGCTTTCCATTTTATCTAGATCATCTACTCTCTTGCTATACAGTTTCTTGAAGTTTGCCTATTATAATAGGCCATGTAAATGTAATAGCTTTACTGATACTGTTGCTTACTGTTTTCTCTTTGTTCCTTTAAAGAAAAAAAATTTTATGCCTTAGGGTTAATTTAACATTTCTCTTTTTATTCATTGGCTTCATAAGTACCTTCTTTTCTTCTTTTTGAGACAGAGTCACACTTTATCACCCAGGCTGGAGTGCACTGGTGCAAATCTCAGCTGACTGTAATCTTTGCCTCCTGGGTTCAAGTGACCTTCCCACCGCAGCCTCTCGAGTAGCCTGCCACCATGCCCAGCTAATGTTTGTATGTGTTTGTAGAGACAGGGTTTCACCATGTTGTCCAGGCTGGTCTTGAATTCCTGAGCTCAAGTGATCTGCCCTTCCTGGCTTCCCAAAGTGTTGGGATTACAGGTGTGAGCCACCACTCCTGATCATGTATCTTATTTTTAATATTTTTTAGTGGTTGCTCTTGTGCTTATAATATACATTTTAAATTTATCTACCTTCAAATAATATTCTACCCTTCAAGATTAGTATAAGGACCTTGTAACAGTATATTCTTAATTCCTTTATTCTATCCATTGTGCTACTTGTCATTTATTTTTCTGAAGTATAGGAACCAGAGAAATCATAAGGCAGAGGAGTAGGAAATACATACTTTCCTGTATTATGCAATAAGGAGCTTGATAATTGGAAAGGGAAAGGGAAATGAATATATGAGAAATTCAAAGAATATAATCAGAATTCTTAATGAAATTTGAAACCTCAGGTGATCCACCCACCTTGGCCTCCCAAAGTGCTGGAATTACAGGTGTGAGCCACTGCACCCATCTGAAATCTCAAATTAAAGTTGAATGATCAATTTGGGATAACTTAAATTTCTTTGTGGCTATAGACAGATCTATTTCAAGAAGTCTCGCTACCTAACCGTTTTTCCTGCCCCTAAAAAAACAAAACTGGAAAGTTCTGAGAATCATCCTAGACTTCTCTTCCTCCTTTATATCTTCATTTTCCATTTCTAATCAGCCATCTTGTCATCTTGATTCTCCCTCCTCTGTACCAATATATCAACCAAAAATAATCTTCCTAAGCCTAATTACACTTCTGTCTGTTCCACACCAATGCAAGCATGATCAGTCTTATGAAGATGCAAATCTGATCACATCTTTTAAAATTTTAAGTGGTACTCTATTCTCCACAGTATAAATTTTAATCTCCTTATTGTTATGTGAAGTTCTCAAGATTTTAGTGTTTATCCAATCTTCTCTCCTACCATCTCTTCTAAAATTATATAAACAATTCCCATACTTTAAATTACTATCCACATGCTGATTTTCATTTCCACACGCACATTCTTCTTTTTGCATTCCTATTTATTCATTAAAATAAATAAATGTTTCTTTAAGGAATCCTCTCAGAAATTAATTTCTTTTTTGTCTCCTTGTTGTACTTATACGTTCTTCTTATAATGATTGTGTCATTCTTACTGTGATTACTGTGTTCTTTAAGGCTGTACCTTTTATTGTTGGATGGATAGTGTGTTCAATAAAGATTGGCAGAATTTAACTAGAATTTAGTAACATTTTTATGATTACCTTCTATATAAGAGAAACATCAGATTAGTGGTTTTGAATCAGTATTGTAATGTAAAATTTCTTTATACCCATCAATTTAACTTTTATAAAAAGGTAGATTTGGGGGAACGTTAGATTTTTAAATGATCATAATAATACAGCAGCAGTCCTAATGCTAGTATGCAAATTATCGGCATTCAGTTGGTGTCAATTTCAACTTTGGGTATTCTGCCTATGCCATACTTTTTATTACTGCATCAAATGCAGACAGTTTCCACTCTCTGCTTTGTAATATGACCATAATACTCTCACTCTCTTAAAATCACTATCTGGCCAGGCGGCGGTGGCTCATGCCTGTAATCCCAGCACTTTGGGAGGCCAAGGCTGGTGGATCACTTGAGGTCAAGAGTTCGAGACCAGCCTGCCAACACCGTGAAACCCCATCTCTACTAAAAATACAAAAAAATTAGCTGGACATGGTGGCGGGTGCCTGTAATCTCAGCTACTCAGGAGGCTGAGACAGTATAATCGCTTGAACCCAGGAGGTGGAGGTTGCAGTGAGCCGAGATCGCACCACTGTACTCCAGCCTGGGCGACAGAGTGAGAATCTGTCTCAAAAATTCACTATCTAACCTCTATTCTATGTATTTTACATTGTGAAGATGAGTAATATTAATATCTGCCTTCTGTGTTTTAAAATTGTCTAAAAGTGAAAATCAAGTGTGTCTGACTGACATTCTTTAAGGTAACTAGTTATGGATAGAGTTCCTTTTTGTACTTCCTTGTTCTGCTTTCTGTTTTTCCTGTCATCTCAAATTGCCTTGGTTTTTTTCTTATTGCATTTTCAAAGTTTTCATTTTCCCATCCAGTATATCGAGTCTTCTTCCTTCCTAGGGAATTCTTCAGACTTTTCTATCCCGCTAATCTGAACTTACTGCTTTCTGAGTATGCTGCACAACTGCCTTTTTTTTCCCTTTAATTGTGTTCCTATTTTTAATAAATTATTTTAAAATCTATGAATACATATTTAAGTGTCTTGCTAGTAAGAAAATATGCATGTATAATAAACTGTGCCTCTACATATGAAAATGCTTTTCCTTTTTAAAAAAATCTGGTTTTATTTAGGATTCTGTTTATTTCATTTTCCTCCTTGATGCTCCTGGTATTTCTCCCGATCCCCTAGATATTTTTTGGTTTTGGAAACTTCTCTTAAAGGAATGAGCCTCCCCTCTTTAGTTTTGTTTTTACTTTTTCTCTACCATCTATTGTACTGGGTTGTTAAATAGACCCTTGTAAATATGTTTTTCTGTTTTGGCAACTGTTCTAATTCTTGGATAATTTTCACTCATTCATTTTTCTCTATTCTCTTTTTTTGGGGAGGCGTATATTATTTGTATGTTGGAATTCTTGTAACAACTTTCCCCCCGTCCCCAACTACTTGCCTGACATTTTAGGTTGACATTATTTTTGCAAACTTTCATTGGATTTTTGTTTTGGTGAGCGTGTCTCTTTTGAGACAGAGTCTCGCTCTGTTGCCCAGGCTGGATTGCAGTGGCGCAATTTCAGCTTACTGCAGCCTCAACCTCCTGGGCTCAAGCAATCCTCCCACCTCAGCCTCCTGAGTAACTGAGACCTCAGGCGTGCACCACCATGTCTGTCTAATTTTTTTTTTTTTTTTTTTTTTTTTTTTTTTTTGTAGAGATAGGGTTTTACCCTGTTTCCCAGACTGGTCATGAACTCCTGAGCTCAAGCAATCTGGCCGCCTTGGCCTCCCAAAGTGCTGGGATTACAGGCATGAGTCACCGCACATGGCCTGCATGTCTTTCTTTCTGAGAGTTTCTTCTGATTTTCTCGCCCCTAAACATTTTCTCTTCTTGCTTTATATTACAGTATTTTTATGCCTTCTCTAAAGTAAAAGATTTCTTATAAAATTATAAAAGTAGATTGGGCAGGGTGGCTTACACATTGTAATCTCAGAGTTTTAGGAGGCTGAAACAGGAGGATCACTTGAAACTAAGAATTCAGGGTCAACCTGGGCAACATAGTGAGACCCTGCCATTACAAAAAGTTTTTATTTATTTATTTTTTGAGATAGAATCTCGCTGTCGTCCAGGCTGGAGTGCAGTGGCACAATCTCGGCTTGCTGCAACCTCCGCCTCCCGGTTTCAAATGATTCTCCTGCCTTAGCCTCCCAAGTAGCTGGGATTACAGGCACATGCCACCACACCTGGCTAATTTTTGTATTTTTAGTAGAGATGGGGTTTCACCATGTTGGCCAGGCTGTTCTCAAACTCCTGACCTCAAGTGATCCACCTGCCTCGGCCTCCCAAAGTGCTGGGATTACATCGCACTCGGCCTACAAAAATTTTTAAAGAAAATTCATTAGGCATGGTGGTGCACACCCATAGTCCCAGCTACTGGGGAGGCTGAGATGGTAGCATCACTTGAGCCTGAGAGGTTAAGGCTGCAATGGTCTAGGATTGGAGTACTGCACTCCAGTCTGGGCAATAGTAAGACCCTTTCTCAAAAAAAAAAAAAAAAAAAAAAAAATTAAAACTGAATATTTATTTAGACTGAAAGAAGAAATGGCAGCAAATTTTAAAGTTAAAAGAAGTCATATCAAAAAATCACAAAATGCAGAAAAAAACATTAAGTACTGGACACATCCTACTTTTACTTTTCCTTCATTTTTTGGCTGCTTCTTTGATCACCTTTTTATTTGGCAGTGACTTTGTAATACTTTTATACAGAAATTAAAAAGATCATATAGCTTTCCTCTAGCATTCAGGTGTTTTGCTGTATGTGAGTCAATTTTTATTTTAATTGCCTGCTATAATTATTTTTTATTTTGGTAAAATATATAACTTAACCCTTGCCATTTTAAAAAGTATATTCTATTTCCTGAATTTTTTGTTTCTCTGAGGCAATTTCCCCTTTTTGATGGGAAGAATGTTTTATCTTTATGAGTTCTCAAGTGTGATGATCTGTGGGCCTGCCGATATTTAAGAATGAGGCTTACCGTGAGGCAAACTCTGTATTTAGAGTTTGTCTGTATTTAGAGCTCATAGTAAGTCTCATTACTTGTTAATGGTCAGACTTCATTATCAGGTGAATGGTCAGGGCACCCCCAAAATGATAGATGGTAACCGGTTTTGTTCTGGGATGTTAATTTGCACTCTAATGGCCCTACTAGTTGTTTTGATATCTTCAGAGTAGAACCTTAATTTCCTGCCTACCCAAGGGTAAGCATTGGGTGATCATTTTGCTGTGTGCACAGAAGGTAAGAGGCATTGATTAGTCTGTCCTACAGATTCTTCGTTTTTAAAAATCTCATGTCTCATTTCTGCTTTGCTGGATCTCTCATTGTTTTTTGGAGGAAAGGTATTGGTTCCTTTCTCAGGTACCCTCCAACTATATTTTAGGCGGTTACTTCTTGGGCCAGAATTTCACCATTTGTATCTGCTGATGGCTCCTCTCTCATCCTCTTTATTGTTTGCATTTAATATTTTATTTCATTTAAAACTCAAGAAAGTTTTAACATAACATACCTAGGGAAAGTAGGTAACAGTAAAGTAAGCTGTTTATACTGTCATTCTGAATTGTAAGCCCCTGCAGACTTCTTGAATGATGTTAATGGATGTTGAATCACCTTTCAATATGGAGGGACAAGCCTGTTCCTTGGTGTCACGTGTATTACTCTTTGGTTGTTTGCTTAGCAGCGTTGAAAATTGAGGAGGCAGAGGTGTATGTATAAATTTGGTTCAGGATAGTATCTCACTAGCAGCTCCCAATATAACCTTTCTTTCTTTCTCTGTGTGTGTGTGTGTGTGTGTGTGTGCAGTGGCGTGATCACACTCATTGCAGCCTCAACCTGGGCTTAAGGGATCCTCCCCCATCAGCCTCCCCACTAGCTGGGACTACAGCCATGTGCCACCATGCCTGACTTTTTTTTTTAAGAGACAAGGTCTTGCTCTGTTGCCCAGGCTGGTCTCGACCTCCTGGCCTCAAGTAGTCCTCCTGCCTTGGCCTCCCAAAGTACTAGGATTATAGGCGTCAGCCATTGTGCCCAGCAAACCATTCCTATTTTTCCCATTAAAATAATAATAAAATCAGAAATGATGAAAGCTCCAATCATTCCTACAAATGAAAATTGACAGATATAAAGACAGAACTCTGGGAGTAAGTGGTACTAATGATGAGGCAGATTGAATCAGAGAAATACTATATAAATTTCAATTTGTACAACGTGTATTTACTTTGTTTTTTGAAATGATGACTACCAGGAGGAAAAATCCTTGTCCCCACTGTTTGTTCAAAAGTCAGACCTAGAGCCACTGCTAACCAGAACATTGAGCAGTCATCAACTTCCCCTCACAGTTTTTCTACATATAAGCATATTAGTAAAATTAGGGTGATGGGGAAGAAGACTGTGGAAATGGGAAACTGATAATGTACATGTAGTATACTTGTGCATTATTATCCAAAATATGATACATGTACTTCTAGAAATAGTAGATATTTTAGGTTGTATGTGAATGAACGTTTTAAAACCCCAAAATTTCTTTTAATAACAGCAATACTAACTAGTTATGAGGATGCTAAATTAGGTAGTAAGGACCTGTTTTATGATGTTAAAAATATCAAGTAAATATAGCTGTTTATTAGTTTTGGCAAAACATTATGAAAGTAGTAGACAAATGACAGAAGCTTGAAACATTTCCTCTAGATAAAAGCTTGCTAGAAACTGGCAATAGTACTGCTTTTTACACATACCACAGTTATAAATATGGGAATTTGACATCCACTTGTGTGTCAGACAGTGGAGTCATAAACAGTAGGTTTGGAGGATCTGTCCTTGCTCAATATAGAAGTTCTATTATGATTGATAGGGAAATGACTTTGACTTACTGTTGAAGCCCTGATACTAAACAAATCTAATTTCGTTTGAATCTTTTTTCCTCTAGAAGTAAAAAAAGGCAATTAAAAAAAAAATCCTTTACTTAATTTTCAGTTTCTTCTTTGAATAGCAAAGTTTGGAAGTGTAGGGGGTTGGAACTGATCTCTTGTCACAGAGTTTAAAGGTTAAGACTGGGGAATTATATTTGTTTCTAAATGGAAATATTATGATTATACATAAACTGAAACTACAGTGTGAAGATGGGCAGTAAATGAGATACATGTTTTTGAAGCAGCAACTGATTTTCTTTTTGTCAGACCCTGCAGCCAGCCTGCGGCCATAAATAAATGTAGTCAGAACTAGTTTCATAAAGTTAGATGGATATGTTCAATAAATAAGAGCCATTCTCCATAGTATTCATATTTTGAACATGATGAACAAGATTTAGCCAAAAAATATGTGCATATTCTTATGACTCAGGGACATCACACAAAAAAAGAAAAAGAATAAAATTGAAAAAATTAATGTGTGTATTCTTTTTTCCCTGGATTGACAAGCAGCTTTTAACAGTATGCTAATTCAAAGGTTAGTTTTATGTATTGTAAACTGTAGTTAGATAAATAATGGTTACTTTGAAAATCCACAGTAAATGCTGCTGATTTGACAAGGAAATGTGTTTGTTTAGTTATACTCTAAGGATGGTCTTCTCTGTTGGGGTAGAAAATTAGTTCATTTTAAAAGATCATAAACAAAATAGCAGGATTGAGCAATATAAATACAGAAATAACATTGATATAAAAATCAAAGTGCAAAACAGTATAGTATGTCATTCATGAATAAGTAATATGTTGTAAAACTATAAAAATGTATAATAGCGTGATAAATGCCATATTCCAGATAGTGGCTCTGGGAATGTGGAGAGAGGAATAGTGGTATTATTTCATAGAAAATAATCTAGAAGAAATATGGCAGTCGGGCACAGTGGCTTACGCCTGTAATCCCAGCACTTTGGGAGGCCGAGGCGGGTGGATCACCTGAGGTCAGGAGTTCGAGACCAGCCTGGCCAACCCAGTGAAACCCTGTCTACTCCCAGCTACTCAGGAGGCTGAGGCAGGAGAATCGCTTGAACCCAGGAAGCAGGTGTTGCAGTGAGCCAAGATTGTGCCACTGCACTCCAGCCTGGGTGACAGAGTGAGACTCCGTCTCAAAAATTAAAAATAATAAAAAAAGAAATATGGCAAAACATTAAGAAGTGACAAGTATCGGAGGGACATATGTAGGTACTTATATATTCCACATTTCTGTATGTTTGGAAAAGTTTATGTAAATTTTTTTATGTGTAATTACCCCCTGATCTACAGTGACTTTTTAAAAGTAATATGCTAAAACCAATCCATTGAGTGAAATGACAATTGGATTAAATTATAACAACAATATTAATGCAGACAACTCTATTTTCTAGTTATACTTATCAAGAGGTCAGTATTATTTGCTTGCTTTGCAAATAAGAAAATGTAAAATTTTTAACTTTTATTTAAGGACTTAAGATGACCAATGGACACTATTTCTCATGTACATCAAGTCCTTACCAAGTATAAGAAGTAGAACAGTATCTGTATCTCCGAAGTTCTCAGTGTACGTCTCCCTAGTAACATCTCCCTGCTCCCGTCCTGAATTTTACATTTTCATTTTCTCGTCTTAAGTGTCAAGGGAAGGGTTCGTCAAAGTCAAGTCATATTCAGCCTTTTTGGTAGTGAAATATACATAACATAAATTTACCATTTTAACCATTTACAGGTAACTTAAAAGTATACAGTTTTGTGGCATTAAGCACATTCACAGTGTTGTGCAATTACTGTCATCCACATCTAGAACCTTTTCAGCATCCCAAACTGAAACTTTTTTTTTTTTTTTTTTGGAGACAGAGTCTTGCTCTGTCGCCTAGGCTGGAGTGCAATGGTGTGATCTCGGCTCACTGGAACCTATGTGTCCCAGGTTCAGGTGATTTTCCTGCCTCACCCTCCCGAGTAGCTGGGATTACAGGCTCCCGCTGCCATGCCCAGCTAATTTTTGTATTTTTAGTGGAGACGGGAATTCACTATGTTGGCCAGGCTGGTCTTGAACTCCTCACCTCAGGTGATCCGCCTGCCTTGGCCTCCCAAAGTACTGGGATTACAGGTATGAGCCACTGTGCCTGGCCCCAAACCAAAACTCTTAGCTCTTAAAAACTAAGTCCCCATTGTCCCCTTTCCCTGGTCCCTGGTAACCTTTTTTCTACTTTCTGTCTCTATGAATTTGCATATTCTAGATGTACCTCATATAAGTAGAGTCAGACATTATTTATCCTTTTGTGTCTGGCTTATTTTACCTAGCGTAATGTTCTCAAGGTTCATCTGAGTTGTACCATGTGTCAAAATTTCATTCCTTTTTACTATTAAATAATATTCCTTTATATGTACATATTTTGTTTTCTGTTCATTTGTTGCTGGACACTTGGGTCATTTTTACCCTTTGACTATTGTAAAAAATGCTGCTATTAACATTGGTATTCATGTATCTGTTGGAGTGCCTGCTTTCAGCTTCTCGGAGCATATACTTAGAAGTGAAGTTGCTGAATTATATGGTAATTCTGTGTTCAACTTTTTGGGGAACTATCATGCTCTTTTCCACATTGTCTATGCCATTTTACAATCACAGCAGTGCATGAGGATTTCAGTTTGTGCCCATCCTTACCAACACTTTTTTGTTCCCTACTGGCCCTATTTTTTTGGGGGGGTGGGTAATAGCCATCCTGATTGGTGTGAAGTGGTATCTTACTGCTAGACATGTTTTAAAGGAAAAAAGGACAGTTCTTTAATGTGACTTAAATTGTTAAAATATTGTATGTGTAAGTGGAAAAAATACACACTTGTGACTTACGATCTTACACAGCTATAACAGCAAAACGAATTTTCAATTTAAGTGCAAATTAAAACCTGCTAAAATTAATGTTTTTGACAGTGTAAACCAAATTGTGGCTGTCTTCCTTTATAAATAACTTAGTCTTATGTGAGACTATCTATTTCAGTTACAAATTATAACTGCAGAAACTTTAACTGGTAAAGGAATTCAGAGCATACAGTTCGGGATGTTTGCTGACTTTAGGACTTGCCAAACTACCTATAGTCAAAATTAATTAACAAAATTAATGATTAATGTGTCAAACTTATAAATTGTCATTTAGTTTATCATTTGGTTGCTAGTATGATTCAAAAAGCAAACTGCCTAATGAAGTCTTGTGGTCACCTACATGAGCCACAATATACATATATTTATTTTTAATTAATTGTCTAAGTTAGAACCCAAAATTCTTTTTCCTGAAATTTAAAGAAAAAAAAATTAGTTTTGCCACCTCTGATAATATCGATAGCCCAAAATTAAGAAAATGCTAACTTCTCCTGATGACTTCTTCCACAGCCTATTTCAGCCTGTGAAACATATTCAGGAATACATATGGGAGAATAAATCAGTGTGAATGGGGTAGCTGCCATAAAAATAATGTTCTTAATTTGTGTAATTATTTTCAGTTTTCAGAGCACACTTACAATATGTTGAATCCTCAAAATAATTCTTAGCTATTCAGGAAAGATGGTGTTTTCATTTTACAAGCAGGGAAACGAAAACTCGTGGCAGTTACTTTAGAAATAGGAGTGCAAAAGAAGAAATAAGCATGGCATGTGAAAATAACAAGAGTCCTTATCTGTATTGGGTTGTTTTTGGAAAGTATTGAGAAATAAGCTGGATCCAAGTGACTCTGGAATTTGGATTTGATGTATTGGAGTATTTTCCAAACTTGCTGGTCATAAGAAGTCCCTTCCTTGGAGACTGGGGCCAGGGTCCTAGAATCCTTACTTAACAAGTGCCCCTGAAGATTCTTATACTTAAGCCAAATTGGTTAATTATGCATTTATTATTTTTGAGCAAGGAGCTTGGTGTCATAAAAATAGTGTCTGGGGGAATATCTTTATCTAAAGGGTAGGTTGAAGGGTAAAGAGAGTCATAAGGCAATGTTTATTTTGATATGAGGTAGTTGTGGCTTCTATTAGTTTGCGACCATGGAAATGAGATATGGGGAATCATGGAATGATAGAGATTGCCTGGGAAAACGAAGGAAAATAGGGAATGAGTGATTTGTGGAGAGACTATAGGCTTGGACATATATTGAGTCTTTGCTCATAAAATGTCCAGTAGATATTTGGAAATCTAATTTGAATTCCAGAATTGGTAAAACATTACACTTAAGTCAGACCTTGCCAGGCTAAAGATATTGTATATTCTTATGTACATTCTCAATATCATATATTCTCAATATTAAACTCAGTTGCAGGTTGCATTTGTTGTAGAAATTCTGCTTTCAGTTTTTGTTTTTCCTGACTCTTCAAATCTTCTCGCTGAGCTTCTGGGCTAGATCTCCCATAAATTTGAAATAGTTATTCCTTATTCCCCAAGTAAGTATGGAAAAGAGAGACAGAAAGGTTAAGATTGAGCTGATAAGGAGAAGACCCTGGGGGGCGGGGGTGGTAGTACATAGTATTTAAAGTTAACAGGAGCTGGGTGTGGTTGTTAACACCTCTAATCCCAGCACTTTGGGAGGCCAAGGCAGAGAATCACTTGAGGCTGAGAATTCTAGACCAGCCTGGGCAACAGAGTGAGACCCTGTCTCTATTTTTTTTTTTTTCCTGAAACTAATGAGTCCTCCCTCTTTTACTTTTATTTCTTTAAGTGAAAGCCACATCAGGCACACTGAAAACCTAACTCTTTGTTTTTATATACTGGTCTTATTTTTTTTCTTGATTTCTTTCCTGAACAAAATGAAACAATTCTTTGAGATGCTTGTCTTTGTGATGTGCACAGCCACTTTTGCTTTCCTGTGGTGGCAGATTCTTGCAGGATGACCCACTAAGTTTCAGTGCTAATAACTCCATTTGAGCTTTTCAGTTCTGTTTTGCTGGTTTCCCCTTTGGCAAACCCTCATTACCCTATTCAAAAAACTTTGGGAACTGTTTCTACCCCATTTACTGCAGAGTAACATTTGTCTCTGAAGTGTAAGATTTCCTTCCAATAAGTGAGCAATAATTTTTCTGTTTTTGTTCTCATTCACAGTCATCTTTCCTTTTTCTCCCTTTCTCAGCCTTCTTGCTTTCTTCAGGAAGATCTCCTGCAAGACCTTACCTATAGTAGTCTGAGTTTAACCCTGTTAATTAGCTGCTTTCACATTCAAATCAATTTAATCTACTTTAATAGAAAACTTTTCAAATGTATGTGAATGACTAGGTATTGTTCGAAGTTTTGCTATGCAATAGATACTGTAAGTCACTTAGTGAAAATAGTTTGCCTTTTTTTTTTCTTTTTACTTTTAGTGATGGGGTTTTGCTATGTTGTAGGCTGGTCTCAAGCTCCTGGCCTCAAGCAGTTCTTCTGCCCCAGCCTCCCAAAGTACTGCGATTATAGATGTGAGCCACCATGCCCAGACCTAGTTTGCCATTTTCTGTTTTATTTATTAATATATTTTTATTTATTGCCCTTTTCGACATGTTCTAAGCCATTTTCTAATAGAACTAAATGTGTTTTTTTTTTCCTTTTGTGGTTCAGCTATTATATGTATCTGCTACTTTTAGCATTAACCTAAAGCTTCCTGTATATGCCAAGTCCCAGGTATTCTGGAATTCCATGTGGCTCTTGTGCCCTCCAAAGAAGGGTGGAGAGAACCTCTTAGACCCCAACTTCTGGATATTCTTGGCCCAGATTTGGGGATTAAGTGAAGGGTACCTAATGAATAGAACCTATACATTCGTATACATCTGGCTTGAGAAAACTCCCCTCTCTCTTTCTGTCTTTTTTTTTTTTTTTTTTTTTTGAGATGGAGTGCCGCTCTTGTTGCCCATGCTGGAGTGCAATGGTGAGATCTTGACTCACTGGATTCACTGCAATCGCTGCTTCTCAGGTTCAAGTGATTCTCTGGCCTCAGCCTCCCGAGTGTCTGGGATTACAGGCGCCTGCCACCATGCCCGGCTAATTTTTGTGGTTTTAACAGAGATGGGGTTTCACCATCTTGGCCAGTCTGGTCTTGAACTCCTGACTTCAGGTGATCTGCCCACCTCGGCCTCTCAAAGTGCTGGGATTACAGGCGTAAGCCACCACACCTCGTCTCCTATCTCTCTTATAAGTAGACTTTTCTCCTTGCTTCTTTGAAACAGAAACTTTTTGTAAATAAATAAAGTGTATAAAGGTGAGCCATATTGGGAAGAAGGGGCTAATAGAGGAGTTAGAACAACCAGGTAACCAGATTTTTTTTTCCTATTCTTTTGGGGGAAAAATAATTTTTTTTTTTTTGGTCTTTCTGAAACTGGTACTATTTCAGAATGATAGGTAAAAGTCTCCATGGAGAAGCAGGGGATGTGATGCCATGTTTACTTGCCCTCTACCCCCATAATTATCTTATGTTTTCACCTATTGAGGAAAGCTGGGCTCACATAGACTCTCTTCTTCATGGGATAGACCCTGAGTTTCATGTCTAAGAGTACCAAACTGGAAGTCATAAAGAAATCTGCAGTAGGAATTTAATCTGTAGATTTGGCCACATAAAGTGCAGGTGTACTTTTTATGTTATACTTCAAAACACCTTGAAAGCCATGTTAGTCTTTTTGCTGTCTTTAACAGTTAAGAAATTTTGCATGAGAATTACCTATTTTGTTTCTAGTAGTAGTTTTTCCAACCTTTCCCAGGCCTTCAATCTCTAATTCTGAAGTTTTTAAGAAGAGTTAGTTACCTACAGTTAATACTTCTGCCATCTTTGAATTGCTGTTATACCATATAGGCCTATGAGAGAGAGTTGCCAGACTTAAATAATTATTTATATGCTTAATTTCTTTCAACATACAGAATAATTGTTTAAAAATTTTTTTTCTCTGTAAACTGTAACTGAAACACATGCTGCACTGGAAAGCAGTGTTTCAAACTGCTGTACCCTCTGCCTGAAGACAAGTTTTTATTTCTTTATCCTAATACCCAACAACAATTAGTATCACTTTAAAAGATGAAATAGAGGCCGGGCACGGTGGCTCACGTTTGTAATCCCCGTACTTGGGGTGGCCGAGGCTGGCGGATCACAAGGTCAGGAGTCCGAGACCAGCCTGACCAACTTGGCGAAACCCCGTCTCTAAAAATACAAAAATTAGCCAGGTGTGGTAGCACACGCCTGTAATCCCAGCTACTCAGGAGGCTGAGGCAGAATTGCTTGAACCCGGGAGGGAGAGGTTGCAGTGAGCCGAGATTGCGTCACTGCACTCCAGCCTGTGCAACAGAGCAAGACTCTGTCTCAAAAAAAAAAAAAAAAAGATGAAATAGGTGCTCATGTCTTTGCTAAGTCAGTGTGGTGCAGAAAATGATAAGGAGGGAGTATTCCAATAGTGACCTAAAATATTTTAATCAAGAATTCCAGACACTTTTCTCCACCCATATTTTGATACGTGGATTTAACATATGCTGTCTTAATTTAGTAGTAAAATTTTGAGTATTGCACGTATATAATACTAGAGAAATGTAAATGTTAATAAGACTTGAGGACCAGATAATTTTGGGGATACAGTTGTTAGTTGTAAAGTAAAAATTTCAAGTTTAATGATTGAAAACCAGTCTCACTGCTTCATTAGCACAACTGGTTTGGAAGGTTTGCTTCTGGGCGAATAAAGTGAACAGTAGCAAAGGATGGGATTGCTACTTTAAAAATACTAAAATGTGAGGATAAAGAGAGATGTCTGTCAGAGGATGTTTAAAATGAAATAACTGCTTAAAAGCAAGGGACTGAAGATGTGCAAATGGTTATGAGGTCATTGTATTAAACAGTAGCATTGTGCTTCTCAAGAAGAAATTAGCAGATAATCTACTGAGCACTATAATTTGGGTAGTACTGAGATGAACAGTTGTTTTAGTTGTTGCCTGACCCACACCCCACCCCCAGTAGTCTGGAACTGTGCATGTTATGAAGAGGTCATGTGACGCTGATCCTTGGTTTTGCTCATTTATCCTGTCAAAACAACTTAATGTAGATGGAAAGAAATGAACAAAATGAATAGAATGGGTTAGCTGCATCAGCTTTAGTTTATATTGAAGGTAATGAATGCTGCAATTGGGATAGTATGTATATTAAGGCCCCAGGAATATCCAGCTCCATAATGATGAAGAGAAGTTTCTAAAAAGCAACAGTGGCTAATCCATTCTAAGTCTCACTTGACGTTTTAATGCTACTTTTTGATACAGTATTTTAAAATTTTATCATTGTATTCATGATAATTTGACAGTTGGTAATATTTAAACAATACATGGTTCCTCTTATTTTACCTTCAGCTGTAATTTAGTATAAAGTTCCTATTTCTTTTCAATAATTATTATATAATAACAAACATGAATCTTCTGAGAAGAAAATTATTTTAGAAGTTTTGCAAAATATTTAGGGTTTGTTGTCAGTGAAACATGAGCTTTGAAGCAAACCTTCATTTGTCTCTTAGTTCTGCTTTTCCTGTGAATTTGAGGGAGATAATAAAATTTTCTGAGTCAGTTCATCTCACAACATTTTTCTGAGAATTACATGAAGTAAAGCAGCCAGCCAGTAAATAGCAAATACTTGGCAAAAATTATTTTTAAAACCCCAGATGTTCCTTCTGATCTGTGTCTTATGTTAGTTTTGATCTACTTTATTATTGTCTTAAAGTCTTTTGGGTGCTAAAATAATGTACTTCTATAAGATATTTTATGAAATGTTCCTAGATTTAAAAAAAAAAACAAAATTTAGTTACAGAGGGAACACGTAGACGAATTATTGAAAGAAGCCCCAAATTGTGTGTTTAGGTCCCCCCATTTCCTGCTTTGCTGATGACAATCTGGTGTCCTGTCTTTCTAACTTCAAACAGTAAGCAGGGGTTCCCAGATCTCTTAACATAAATAATACTTTTCAGAAAGGATAGAAACACTTAGATCTAGAAAGTAGCCTGTATTTATAGTATAGATGTCTTCTGGGCAAATTAGAGATAGAATAATCTAAATATTTCTGTGGAATTTTTAGATTGCCATTCAGTGTATTCTCAAGGAAAATTAAATACAGATTTTTGATGGCAAAGAAGTCCCCCCTGTTTTTTTCCCTCTGTACCTTGCTATAAATAAGTAGTTGGTAGCTTTTTTACAATAAACTTTTACAAACCATTTTTAAAAATGAAAAGCTGTTTGCAAGTTGATCATTCTGCGTAGGTTGTATTGGACTTAACTGAGATTCAGAGGCCCAATTTCAATTATCATTTTTCTTTTAAGTCACAGGAATTTTTTATCCTTGGGGAAATGCTAATTGCTTATTAAGGACATACACACACACACACACACACACACAGACACACACACACACACACTTTTAAAGGGGTATCGCAGGGGAAAAGACATTTATGGAATTCATTCAACAAATGGCTGTTGAACAAGTCACTATGCTAGGTTGTCAGGTGCTAAAGATAGAACCCCAAAAAGGTATTTTGTCACTGCCTTTTCATGACAAAATAAAGCCTCTGAGGGCTTATTCTGTGGGGATAAGAGTCAATATAATGTTGCCTTAATTAAGTGTTTTGTAAGAGGCATGTATGTAGTATCCATTGGTTTTGATGCTATTGGGCAGAGTAGAAATAGGAGTAGTAACTTGGTTTCCTTTTATTACATTCTTCATTGGGTACTTTTGGTGACAGAGTGAGAACCTTAAAGTTCAATTAATAATTGATGTAATAACTGAAGAGAAAAATTAATGAACAAGAAGGTAGATCAGAAAACATTGCCCAGAAAGTAGCATAGAGAAGGAAATGGAAAATGAGAGAGAAATTAAAGGATAAAATAAGGTTATATACACACACACATTTAAAAATTGTTTAAAAAGAAGAGTTGGGAGGGGAAAAAAAGAGAATGAGAGGAGACAGTGTTTAGAGAGATAATAACTGAGAATTTTCCTGACTTAAAGACAAATACTTGAGTATTTAAGTTATTGCTTTTTTTAAAAAAAAAAAAAAAATAGGCTTCGTGCAGTGGCTCACACCTGTAATCCCAGGCTTTGGGATGCCAAAGTTGGAGGATCACCAGAAGTTCAAGACCAGCCAGTGCATCATAGCAAGACCTCATCTCTACAAAAAATTTAAAAATTAGCCAGGCAAGGTGGCACATGCCTGTAGTCCTAGCTACTTTGGAGGCTGAGGTGGGAGGATCCCTTGAGCCCAGGATCTGAGGCTACAGTGAGCTATGATAGCACCACTGCATTCCAGCCTTGGTCACAGAGTGAGCTCCTGTCTTTCAAACAAACAAAAATAAAAACAATGTTTTGGTTAAAGATAGATTGATTTTAACCAAGGCAAAGATAGAACTGGAATTTATGTTTAGGTCTTTCTGCTTCTAAAGCCTATGTTCATTTCCTGACATTAAATTGCATGTCTAGCAATTGATGACTTATTTTGGATGTGGAAAGTTAACTGCACCTTACAAAAGTGAGACTGTATCTGAGTTATACATTAACAGTAAAGATACTGAAATGATCTCAAGCATGAATTTATATAATCCAAATCTATCATTTATAACTTCAGCATTTGCATGTTTTAAACACCATCGATCATGATTTAGTAATGTTTAGTATCTAAGATTAACTGTCTTGATTTGGTGTTTTATCATTTTAAACCACATTCTGTTTTGGTTTTTCATTTTAGGATCGAAAATTAACAAAGTCTGAGAGGCAGAGATTTAAAGAAGAAGCTGAAATGTTAAAGGGTCTTCAGCATCCCAATATTGTTAGATTTTATGATTCCTGGGAATCCACAGTAAAAGGAAAGAAGTGCATTGTTTTGGTGACTGAACTTATGACGTCTGGAACACTTAAAACGTAAGTTCATCAATATTACAAAAGCTGACCAAGAAGTGTGAGAGAGTTTGATTTCTTAAATTTCAGGTCTCCCAGTTTTACTTTTGTTGTCCAGCCTACTAAGAAGGGAACAATCCTTCCAACTGTTGCTGTATTAGCGCATATTTCCTTGCCCACAAAGTCCTCTGGTATATAAAGTGATTTGATAATTATTTCTTGGTAAGTATTGAAATGAGAAGTTATGGCCGAGTGTGGTGGCTCACGCCTGTAATCCCAGCACTTTGGGAGGCCAAGGCAGGCAGATCACCTGAGGTCAGGAGTTCGAGACCAGCCTGGCAAACATGGTGAAACCCCATCTCTACTAAAAATGCAAATAGCTGGGCATGGTGGCGTGCACCTGTAATCCCAGCTACTCAGGAGACTGAGGCAGGAGAATCGCTTGAACCCAGGAGGCAGAGGTTGCAGTGAACCGAGATCACCCCACTGCATTCCAGCCTAGGTGACAGAGTGAGACTCCATCTCAAAAAAAAAATAAATAAATAAATAAAATTGAGTGGCTAAGGGATCAGAAATCAAATGTCAAGGTAGCCCTCTAGTGGTTAAAATGAGATTAAGGTTTATTGAGAAGCTACCTGTTTATTTTTATCGTTTGTATTGTGCTTTGCTATATCCCTGCAACTTTTATATCAGATGCAGATTATATTGTGACAGTTATCACTTAAAAAATACTTTTAGTTCCATTTCCCATAGCATCAGAAATTAATCCCCAGATAGCTAGTTCTGTCATTCCTTTCACGGAAAAAGGTTTAATGCAGAAATTTCTCATTACTTACTGTAAAGAGCTTTTGGTAAAAGTTGGAGTATGCCTTTGTAATCCCAGGTTTCTTAGAGCAGCAGTCCCCAACCTTTCTGGCACCAGGGATTGGTTTCGTGGAAGACAGTTTTTCCATGAATTGGTGTGGGGGGTGGGGGTTGGGAGAGTTTGGAATGATTCAAGCACATTACATTTATTGTACACTTTATTTCTATTATTATCACATTAAAATATATAATGAAGTAGTTATAGAACTCACCATAATGTAGAATCAGTGGGAGCCCTGAGCTTGTTTTCCTGCAAGTAAACTGTCCCATCTGGGGGTGATGGGAGACAGGACAGATCATCAGGCATTAGATTCTCATAAAGAACGCTTAACCTAGATCCCTTGCATCCACAGTTTACAGTAGTGTTCATGGTCCTATGAGAAATCTAATGCTGCTGACAGGAGGCAGAGCTCAGGTGGTAATGCGAGCAATGAGGGAGCAGCTGTAAATACAGATGAAGCTTTGCTTCCTTGCCTGCCACCCACCTCCTGCTATGTGGCCAAGTTCCTAAAAGGCCATGGACTGGTATCAACCTGTGGTCTAGTGGTTGGGGACCCCTGGTGTCTTAGAGGATCTATTTTTACCCAGAGAAGAACCTGTTTTAAGTTATCTTGTATAAATTTTTTATTTGGTGAAATTCGATATTTTAAAATTGTCACTGTGGCGATATATTCTTTATTAATTGTTAAAGTTAATACTGCTGAGCTGATTAATTCCAGATCATTGGAATACAGTGTTATAGCACCTGGATATAGTCACTTGCATGTATTCTGAAATGCTTACAGTTAACATGTTGAAACATCAACAGATCATTTCTGTCCTGCAAATTCTAATTTCTTTATCCAACTTCCACACTTGTTTATGGCAATACCTTTATCCTTGTTAGATAGGCTTCTTGATATTCTCTTTTCTTCCACTAGAATGTGCTAACTAGCACTATATACCTAGCACTATGAACAAGTGCTATATATCACATTCTAGTGGAAGTACCTAATACTGAATGATAAGCATTTGAATGAATTAAGGAGAATTATGTGGTAGTAATTATGTGTACATCTTGAGATTCTTTCCATTGGTTTGGATGCTTATTTGGTTGTCAACTGTTTGTCTGGCATGCCTAAGATTACTCTAAAATACAATGGTTTACTTGTTTAAAAAACTATACTGAGGGGCTTTGGGTAACATAGTGGGGTAAGCCCCCGTGGAATGGCTGTCCCCCAGCAACAAACTGAAATGTGGAATATAATAAAAGTTTTTTCCAATACATATCTAAGCTTTAAGGAAAGAGAGGTTAACCTCCAGATAATAAGCAGAGATAACTCGAAGCCAAAACAGGAACTTATACTCTGGGATTTTAGACCACATATTGGTTGAGAAGTTGATGCTAATTTTAATGTCCATGCAAGGACAGAAAGCCTTAGAACTAGGTAGAGAGGGGAGCTAGAACGTAGCCTGTGTCAAAAAACTGAATTATCCATGAAAAGAGAGACCTTAATGCCCTAGCCAGTGAAAGCTGCAAGGAATTTTACCTGTGTGCAGAAGACTGTGGATAAGAGGGGAGACCTATGAAAAATAGAAATTCCCATCAAATGCTACCAGTGTTCTTAATTATTCTGTAATCTTCTTTTTTTTTTTTTTTGGAGACAGGGTCTCACTCTGTTGCCCAGGACAGAGTGCAGCAGCACAATCATAGCTCACTGCAGCCTCAAACTCCTGGGCTCAGGGAATCCTTCCACCTCAGCCTCCCGAGTACCTGGGACTATAGTTGCTCACCACCATACCTGGCTAATTAAAAAAAGTTATTTTTTTTTTTGGTAGAGACAGTGTATATTTTGCTGCCCAGGCTGCTCTCAAACTCCTGAGCTCATCGCGATTTGGCCTTATCCCGATTTGACCTCCCAAACTGCTGGGATTACAAGCATGAGCCACGGTGCCCAGCCTGTTTGGTATTCTTCCATCTCATATGTAGATGGCGCTGTAACATAAATTTATACCATCTACTTGGTACAGGAGTCCCAAACCAAAGAACGTACATCATAATTGATCAGGAACTGAAAGAAAACTCCCAGGGACATTTTCACAGTTCCTTGGTCACTGTCCAGAGGCAAAACAGTTTCCAGAGAAGATGACCTCACAATTAAATTACAGATCATACCAATGAAGGTGAATAGACACAACCAGAAAATAGCACTTCAACAATTAAAGATATTATGGACAAGTCTGAAAGTGATTACAATTATTTACATAATGATGTCAGTAAAGATATATGTAAGTGTATATGAAGTGTATAAAAGAAAAGAAGGAATTGAAGGAATAAGACACCATCAAAGAAAAAAAAGACAGGCATAATTTAAAAGCTTCTGAAGAACTTCTAGAAATGTGAACATTAAAATTCAAACTTAAATGGTTTAATGGTTAAACAACAGACTAAATTGACAGGAATAATAACTATAAAGAAATGAGCAACAGAAGGCACAAAAAAGACAGAAAATATTAAAAGAGGATGACACAGTAGTGAGAATACCCAGTTAGATTTAATTATCTAAAAGGGGTTTGTCTGTAATCCCAGCTACTCTGTAGGCTGAGGCAGAGAATCACTTGAGCCCAGGAGGTGGAGGTTGCAGTGAGCCGAGATCGTGCCTCTGCACTCCAGCCTGGGTGACACAGCGAGACTCCATCTCAAAAATAAAAATGAAAAAGTAGAGAGAATGAGAAAAGAAAAATTTCAGAATTTAAGAATTCTGATTGAGAATGTATACAGATTCCTAAGCAAGTAGGTTGAAAACATTCATATTCATTTCTGGAAGAATGAGTAGGACCATTGGCAGCATTTGGAGAGCCAAATTGGGAAGGAATGGGAATTAACTCCAAAATACATGCTTTTTGGACCTTTTGAGTTTCTACCTTTGTTCTGTATGTGTATTTACATTGAAGCAGATAAAACACCCATAGCTGAAAAATAAGATGGGAATATATGAGTTAGAAAATTTGGATTAAGGCCGGGTGTGGTAGTTCACACCTGTAATCCCAGCACTTTGAGAGGCCGAGGTGGGTGGATCATCTGAGGTCAGGATCACCTGAGGTCAGCTCGAAACCAGCCTGTCCAACATGGTAAAACCCTGTCTCTACTAAAAATACAAAAATTAGCTGGGTGTGATGATGGGCACCTGTAATCTCAGCTACTCAGGAGGCTGAGGCAAGAGAATCGCTTCACCCTGCAGGTGGAGGTTGCAGTGAGCCAACTGCACTCTAGCCTGGGTGACAGAGTGAGACTCCATCTCAAAAAAAGAAAAAAGAAAATTTGGATTAAAAATTGAAATAAATTTAGACTTATTTTTTTTAAATAGACATGAAATTTGAATATCATACAATTAACCGTTTTAGAATGTACAATTCAGTGGCACTTAGTACATTCACAATGTTTTGTAAGTACCACATCTATCAAGTTACTAAACATTTTCATCATCTCAAAAGAACACTCTGTGCCCATTAAGCAGTTACTCCGCATTTCCCTTCTTCCAGCCAGGCAGCGTATTTTTTCTTTAATTGCATATTATCTAAGTTCTTTTTCTTTTTACATTTAAAAAGAAATTTTCAGTTTCTGAGCTTCAGAGGCTTATGCCAACAGGAGGGTTTATTTAGTAGAAAGAGTGCTAGACTTGGAGTAGAAGTTGTGACTACTCCCAGTGCTGCCTCTGACCAACTGTGATTTTGGGCAAATAGCTAACCTTTTTTGGGTCTCAGTTCCCCATGTACATGTAAAACAAGGGGTTGGACTACCTGATCTCTGGGACCATCCATTCGTGGATGGGATTGATTTTTTTATTGTAAAAAACATAACAAAATTTACCATCTTAATCATTTTTAAGTGTACAGTTCAGTAGTGTTAATACATACACATTTCTGTGCAATTTCTAGAATGCTTTTCATCTCACAAAACTAAAACTCTATGCCCATGGAACAATTTCCCATTTCTTGCAACCCTCAGCTCCTGACAGCTATCACTTTTTACCATCTGTATGGATTTGTCTAATCAGGATATGTCCTATAAGTAGACTCAAAGTATGTTACGGATCCTTGTGTTTGGTGTTTGGCATCTTTGACTTAGCACAGTGTTTTCGAGGATCATCGTGATTGCACACATCAGTACTTCATTCCCTTTTATGACTAAATAACATTCCATTCCATGGAAATATCACAATTTGTTTATTCATCCATTGATGAACATTTGGGCTATATCCACCTTTTGGCTATTATGAGTACTGCTGCTATAAATATTTGTGCACAAGTATTTTTTTGAGTACCTGTTTTCATTTCTTTTGGCTGTACACTAGGAATGGAATTGCTGAGTCATGTGGAAATCTTTGTTTAACTTTTTGAGGAGCCATCTTACTGGGAGTGACATGATACCTCATTATGGGTTAGATTTGCATTTCCCTAATGATTAATGATGTGGAACATCTTTTCATATGCTTATTGGCTATTTGTGTATCTTTGGAGAAATGTTTATTCAAGTTCTTTGCTGATTTTTTATTGGATTGCTTGTCTTTTTGTTGATTTATAAGAGTTCTTTATATATTTTAGAAACTAGACCCTTGTCCAGATCCATGATTTACAGGTATTTTCTCCTGTAGGTTGCCTTTTTTGCTCCTTGATAATGTGCTGTGACATACAGATTGAGTGTAGTATATCTTATCCAAAATGCTTGGGACCAGAAGTGTTTTGGGCTTTGAATTTTTTCAGATATTGGAACTTTGAATTATACTTACCAGTTGAGCCTCCTAAATCTGAACCAAAATGTTCAAATGAGCATTTTTGTTGTGTGTCATGTTGGTGCTCAAAAAGTTTCAGATTTTGGATTGGAGCATTTTGGATGTTGGATTTTCTGATTGGGATGCTCAAGCCTGTGCCAAGTTTTAAATTTTGATAAAGTCCAGTGTACGTGTTTTGTCTTTTGATGGTTGGGCTTTTGGTGTCATGTAAGACTCCATTGTCATAAATAACCAAGGTCATACAGATTTATACCTAAGTTTTCTTCTAAGAGTTCTATCAATTTAACTCTTCTATTTAGGCTATTGTTCCATTTTTAAGTTAACTTTTGTATATGCCGTGAGGTAGGGTCTGATTTCATTCTTTTGCATGTTGATACCCAGTTATCCCAGCATCATTTGTTGAAGAGACTTTTTACCCCATTGAATGGTCTTGGTACCCTTCTCAAAAATTATTTGATGATATGTATAGGTTTATTTCTGGACTCTCAATTCTGTTTCACTGATTTACATGTCTGTTCTTAGGCCAGTACCACACTGCTCTGATTACTGTAGTTCTGTGGTAAATTTTGAAAACTAGAAGTGATTTCCTCTAATTTTGTTCTTTTTCACTGTTGGTTTTGACAGTTGGGGTCTTCTTGAAGTTTCATGTGAATTTGAGGATTCGATTTCCATTTCTAGAAGAAAAGGATGGTGGGATTTTGACAGAGGTTGTGTTGAATCTGTAGATCACTTTGTGTAGTATCACCATCTTTAACTATATTGTCTTCTAATCCATGAACACAGGGTGTCTGTCCATTTATTTATGTCTTTTTAAATTTCTTTCAGCAATGTTTTGTAGTTTCATTATTCAAGTCTTTCACATCCTTGGTTAAATTTATTCCTGGATCCTTTATATGCTATTGCAAATGAAATTGTTTTCTTAATTTCCTTTTCAGATTGTTGATTGCTGGTATATATAAATACAACTAATTTTTATGTGTCAGTCTTGTACTTTTGCAAATTTGCTGAATTCTTGTATTAGCTCGTCTGTGTGTGTGTGAATGTTCATTCTTTGGGTTTTTTTTTTTTTTTTTTTTTTTTTAAAACAAATGGGGTTTCACTCTGTGACCCAGGCTGGGGTGCAGTGGTGCAGTCATAGTTCACTACAGACTTGAACTCCTAGGCTTAAAGGATCCTCCCACTTCAGTCTCCTGAGTAGCTGGGACTCCAGGTGTGTACCACCATGCCTGGCTAATTTTCAAATTTTTTGTAAAGATAGGGACTCAATATATTGCTTATGCTGGTCACAAATTCCTGGCCTCAAGTGGTCTCCCTTGCCTCTGACTCCCAAAGTGCTGAGATTCAGGTGTGTGCCACCACGCTTGACCATTCTTTGGGATTTTTATATATTGGATCAAGTCATATGTGAATAGATAGTTCTTTCTGGTTTGAATGCCTTTATTTTTCTTGTCTAACTGTTTTGGCTAGAACTTGAATTATGATTAGCACTGATTATCCTTGTCATATTCTTGATTTTAAGGAGAAAGCTTTTGGTCTTTCACCATTGAGTATATGTTAGCTGTGAGTTTTTCATAAATGTTCTTTATCATGTTGAGGAAGTTCTCTGCTAGTCCTATCCTAGTTTGTTGGGTTTTTTTTTTTTTTAATGGAAAGGTATTAGATTTTGTCAAATGCTATTCTGCATCAAGTTAGATAATCATGAGACTGCTTCGTTCTATTAGTGTGATATATTTTACTGATTAATTTTCTTACGTTGAATCATCCTTGCATTTCATAGATAAATGGCATATAATCCTTTTACTATGCGATTGGGTTTGGCTTGCCAATATTTTGTTGAGAGTTTTTACATCTACATTAATGACAGTGTTGGTCTATAGTTTTCTTGTGGTATCTTCAGTGTCAGGGCAATACTGGCCTCATAGAATGATTTAGAAAGTGTTTCCTCCACTTCTACTTTTTGGAAGAGTAGGATTTGTGTTAATTCTCCTTTAAATGTTTGGTAGAACTCATCAGTGAAGCCATCCAGTCCTAGACTTTTCTTTGGAGATTAAATAATTTAAATGTATTTATTTTTCTTTTGTAGTATACTGTTTTGATTCCTTTATCATTTCCTTTTGTGTATATATTTAGATATTTTTTCAATGGTTACCTTGAGGATCACAACTAACATCATAAACCTCCAACAGCTTACCCTGAATTGATACCAACTTAGCTTTAATATTATAGCATACAAATCTCTGATCCTATACAGCGTCACTCTTCCTTCCCATTTTATGTTTTCGTTGTCTCAGATTTTATCTTTATACATTGTGTACCCATTAACATAGTTTTATAATCATTATTTTACATGCATTTGTCTTTTAAATCATGTAGGAAATAAAAGGAGTTATAAACCAAAAATACATTAATATTGGTTTTAATATTTAGATGTGTGATGGACTTTACCAGAGATTTGATTTGGTTTTATGGCTTCAAGTTATTGTCTAGTGTTCTTTTATTTCCTCTAAGGATTCTCTTTAGCATTTCTTATAGGGAAGGTGTACTACTATCAAACTCCTCCAGCTTTTATTTACCTGGCAGTGTCTTAATTTCTTTTTCATTTCTGTAGTATAATTTTGCTGGATATATAATTCTTGGTTGGCAGTCTTAAGTTTTTTGGGGGGTTTTGCTTTTGTTTCTTTTAGCACTTTAAACGTGTCATTCCACTGCTTTCTGCCCTCCATGGTTTTTGCTGAAAAATCAGCTCATAATCTTATTGAGGATCCCATGGTCATAAGTCACTCTCCCTTGCTACTTTCAAGATTCTCTCTTTGTCTTTGCCTTTTAGCAGTTTGAATATAATGTTTCTCATTGTGGATCTATTTGCATTTATCCTTAGAGTTGAACTTTTTGGATGTGTAAATTCATGTCTTTTACTAAGTTTGGGAAACTTGTGGCCATTATTTTCTTAAATATTCTTTTTGCTCTTTTCTCTCTTCTTTATCTGGGACTCCCATTGTGTATATTTCGGTCAACTTGATGGTGTCCCATGGGTCTCGTAGACTCTGCCCATTTCTGCTCCTCAGACTGTATAGTTTCACTTCCTATTTTCAAGTTGATTGCCTTTTTCTTCCTTGTGTTCACATATGCTGTTGAAATCCGTTAGTGAATCTTCACTGTGTTTTTCAGCACCTGAATTTCTACTTGGTTCCTTTTTAAAGTTTGTCTCTCTTGATATTCTCTACTTGAATGGAATATTCTCTGTACTCTACCATTTGGCGACCATTGTTCTCAGCATTTCGTCTACCAGTTTTTGGCATAGGTACTGTAGTTATCCCCATTGAACCATGAGTTGATTGTTTCTAGTGAATGTCTTAGTACTGAAGAACTGATTAAGAGCTCTGCTTGTGGCAGTGGAGCTTTTCAGCAGCTGGGTTTTTTCTTCAGTGTGATCGGGCGAACATCAGCCATGATGGAAGACCCGGAAGTGCTTGGTATATCAGAGACATCTTTTTTATTTTGGAGGTGAGTCTGTCGCCCAGGGTGGGGTGCAGCGGCGCGATCTCGGCTCACTGCAACCTCCGCCTCCCGGGTGGAAGCGATTCTCTGACCTCAGCCTCCCGAGTAGCTGGGATTACAGGTGCATGCCACCACGCCCAGCTAGTTTTTATATTTTTAGTAGACACCGTGTTTCACCATATTGGTCAGGCTGGTCTTGAACTCCTGACCTCAGGTGATCCACCCACCTCAGCCTCCCACCGTGCTGGGAGTGAGCCAGCGTGAGCATTGCACCCGGCGGAGACATCTTTTTTTTTGTCCGGTCTGCACTGATGGTGCCTGATTGTCACTTTTCTTTCTCAAGATGTGGTTGGTTATGGTGATTTTAATTAATATTCACATTTCTAGAACCACTTTTCATTCTCACCAAACTTAGCTTCTCTGAGTTTAGAAATGTTCCATTTGTAATATGGAGCAGATTGGATCCTTTCTTGTCCTTATACTTTCCTTATGAACGTTGCTATAATAATCATGTTTGTACACAATTCCTGTAGAATAGGTTCCTAAAATGAAATGTGAATCATAATGTATGTGTAATTTTCATGTGAATAGCGTTTGAGACAAAGATATGATTTCCTGCTGGCTGGGATAATCTTGAAGGTCTTTACTAAAATGACAGATACAATTTAAGTAGATCTTAAAGGATAGAGAGGCTTTCTGTAATTAGGGAGGTGCTACGGGAATAGTTAAAAGAGAGAGAGAGAAGTAGTATAAAGTTCATGGTAGGATACCCTTTTGTTTAAAAATAGGATGTTTATAAGAAGGACTAATGACAAAGTTTCCAGTATTTTAATATAAAATTCTAAAAATTACGTAGAAAAGGCAAAAGCACCATACAGTGAGCACACACTCAGCACCAAGATTCTATTGTTACTTTTTGCATCACTTGCATTACCATATTATTAATACGTCCATTTATTCATCATCCTTCTATCTTATTCATTCCATAGTAAAATAAATAGTAGATATCATTACGCTTCACCTATAAACCCTTCAGTATGCATTTCATTAGAGTTCTAATATTTGTGTACTTTTTCTTTTTGTTGTTGTTGTTGTTTTTTTTTTTTTTTGGAGACGGAGTCTCTCTCTGTCACCCAGGCTGGAGTGCGGTGGCGCGATCTCAGCTCACTGCAAGCTCCGCCGCCTCCTGGGTTAATGCCATTCTCCTGCCTCAGCCTCCCTAGAAGCTGGGACTACAGGCACCTGCCATCACGCCCGGCTAATTTTTTTGTATTTTCAGTAGAGACGGGGTTTCACTGTGTTCGCCAGGATGGTCTCGATCTCCTGACCTCGTGATCCGCCCGCCTCAGCCTCCCAAAGTGCTGGGATTACAGGCGTGAGACACCGGGCCTGGCCTGTGTACTTTTTCTTTTACCTCCAAGCAGCATCAGGATATAATAAATTATTATCGTATGATTGAATGAGTTTTGACAAGGCATTCATTTGTGTAACCAAAACTCTTAAGATAGAGAACATTTCCATCATATCAGAAAATGCCCTTATGCCACTTTCCAGGCAGCCTTTTCCTTACCCTCCATCCAGCATTACTGTTTTGATATATTTTTTAAACCACAAAACCCACTTTTGCTATTAGTTTTCTTCAATTAACCCACCCAAATGAAGTACAATTTTTAGTTCTACTATTTGATTTTTAGTTAGATCTGGATCTCTTTATGTTTTTCATTTTAAGTAGTTGCCCTGAAGATTACATTTACGTTGTTACTTTTCACTATTTAGGACTAATACTGTACAATTTCATGTAAAATATAAGACCTTTGCACAAATGAAGTTTTCATTTAACCCCTCTACCACTTGTTTTGTATGTTGTAATTTTCATATCTTACATAAGTACATAGAAAATGGTAAGTCATTATTAAATGGGAGTAATTATAGTACCTATTCAACAAAATTGGAATACTAAATGCAGGAAACAGTGACAGCCAAATGTTAAGAGTATAGAAAATTTTAGCTCAACAAATAGAGAATATCAGTAAAGACATAGAAATTATAAAAATGAAACATTCAGGAACTGAAAAACAATAGCTATCTAATATATGTAAGCATATCATATATATCACAGTATTATAGATTTCCCTTTAATCGTGTGTGTATTTTAAAGATACTGAAAGGAAAATGTAGTCTTTTATATTTAACATTTTTAGTGCTCTTTTTTTCCCCTGAATATTGCCAGATAAAGTAGGCATTAGCACTCAATCCTCAGATGTATCTTTTCTGCAGTGGGTAGCATCAGAGGTCTCTGTTCAGTTCTTTTAGCATACTTGGGCTGCTTGGAATCTTTCCTACATATACGTATTTCAGAGGTCAACTAGAGATTTGGGCAGAGTGAATACACAGAATTTAGGACTCTCCTTTGGTGCCTGCTTTCTGAGATTTCCTCCTTTCCTTTCTAGATCTGTGCTGTCCAATAGAACTTTCTGCCATTATGGAAATGTTGTGTAGTGTATACCATCCAGAATGGTAGCTATTTGCTTCATGTGGCTGTTGAGCACATGAAATGTGGCTAGTGCAGTTGAGAAATGGAATTTTTTATTTTAATCTACATTTGAGTAGTCACATTTGGCTAGTGGCAACTTTATTGAACAGACCATCCTTGCAGAAAGGTCTGTTAGCACTGTTCTTGATGCTGTGGTCATTGCAAACTCAGTCCCCATTTCTGTCTGGGGTTTAGCAGACCTGCAGAATCAGAACAGGGCCTTTTCTTAGGTACAAATGTATTATGAAGAAGGAAACTCAAGCAGTACTTTCCCTTTGTCCCTGCCAACTATGACTGATTTTGATTGCTCTCCAGAGCCTTCAAGTAATAGTTGTTTTGTGTATTTTTGACTAGAGTTTATAAATACATCTGTGTCTGATAGAACTACTGCACTATTTAAGAGAAGCAGAACTCCACCTGTTAATCATTTAAATGGTGACCTAATTTTAAGGAATTCATATTTGGTGCTTTGTTATAATTCTCTTACCAATCACTAATTAAATATTTTTGGTTCTGAAATATTTAGCTGATATAGCCAGCTTCATCTCCCATTTCTTTAAGAAAAAACTAGTTACTTAATACTATCATTGTTTAGATGAAAAAGTATTTGGAAGACTTATTTTTCTGTGTCTCTTAATAGAATTTTTATTTTAAACTATCGTAGCCCCGCTTACTAAAAGTATTACTAACCTTTAATGTTACTGAATCTTAGTATTCTAAATTTGATATTCCCATCTCCAGTCATGTTAGAATTTAATGGAATTCTTCAAAGCAACAAACTCATATCGTTGATAACTTGTTTGGTATACTTTGCTTTTTCTAGGTATCTGAAAAGGTTTAAAGTGATGAAGATCAAAGTTCTAAGAAGCTGGTGCCGTCAGATCCTTAAAGGACTTCAGTTTCTTCATACTCGAACTCCACCTATTATTCACCGCGATCTTAAATGTGACAACATCTTTATCACGGGCCCTACTGGCTCCGTCAAGATTGGAGACCTTGGTCTGGCAACCCTGAAGCGGGCTTCCTTTGCCAAGAGTGTGATAGGTATGTTTCAGGTGTACCTTGGAGCCTGACTGGCTTTCTGACATTCCTTTTATTTAGAATCCTGGCCCTGTCAGAGTTTTAAGTGATATAAACCTTAAGAAATTCATAGCTTGAACTCAGGAGGTGATCGGTTCTACTTATGAGATGTAGGATTCTCTACATTTGTGCTTCTTGGAATTATCTTAGAGGCTGTTGATAACATTACATTACAAGGAATATAGTGAACTTTGTTGATAAAACCTAATGTAACAGTCTTTTTTTTGTTGTTGTTGTTGAGATGGAGTCTCTCTGTGTCACCCAGGCTGGAGTGCAGTGGTGCGATCTCAGTTCATTGCAACCTCCACCCACCGGGTTCAAGCGATTCTTGTGCCTCAGCCTCCCGAGTAGCTGGGATTACAGGCATGCATCACCACGCCTGGCTAATTTTTGTATTTTTAGTAGAAATGGGGTTTCACCATGTTGGCCAGGCTGGTCTTGAACTCCTGGCCTCAAGTGATCCACCTGCCTCAGCCTCAAGTGCTGGGATTACAGGCGTGAGCCACCTTGCCCAGCCAGCCATCTTTTCGTTACACACTGTTGATACTTAATATTATGCACTATTTATGTAATACATACAGTATGTCACTTAATGAAAGAAATGGAATTTATATTTAGTTTTACTTCCTAAAATTAAAAGATAAAAATTAAATTTTTAGACATATAAAATGTCTGTTGGGTATATATGTATATTCAAGAATATTGGCCAAGCACAGTGGCTCATACCTGTAATCCCAGCACTTTAGGAGGCTGAGGTGGGAGGATCACTTGAGGTCAGGAGTTTGAGACCAGTCTGGCCAACATGGAAAAACTCTATCTCTATTAAAAATACAAAAAAAAAAAAAAAAAAAAAATAGCCGGGCGTAGTGGCAGGTGCCTGTAGTCCCAGCTACTTGGGAGGCTGAGGCAGGAGAATCGCTTGAATCCGGGAAGTGGAGGTTGCACTGAGCTGAGATTGCACCACTACACTCCAGCCTGGGCAACAGAGCAAGACTCCGTCTCCAAAAAAAAAAAAAAAAAGGAATATCTAGCCTCCTAACATTTTGTGAAAATAAATATGACAATTCATTCTGAAAAGTTGGTTTTATCAACTTTTTTCTTAGTCTGACTCTTCAGAAGTTATGATCTATCTAAAAGAGTATTTCTCAACCTCAGTACTACTGAGATTTGGGGTTGGACAATTCTTTCTTATAAGGGGCTGTCTTGTACATTGTAAGACTCGAGCAGCATTCCCAGCCTCTACCCACTAGATACCAGTAGCACGCTCCCTGCCTGTCTTCTAGTTGTTATGACCAAAAGTGTGTCCCGACATTACTATATATGGCTCCTAGAAGACAAAATCGCCCCCTGTTGAGAATCACTTATCTAAAGAACAAGGCTGTCCCTTTCAGACTTTATATGTTAGAAACTCAAAGCTGGAAAAATAATTTAATGCCTATTTTGATAAACTTTCACTCTATGAAGAGGGTATCACAATTTAAAAACTTGAAGTCTTCATAAACACTCTATTTACTTCCTCCAAAAGGTGACAATAACAAAAGAAACCCATTAATTTTTAAGTGAACTTGGATCCTAAGTATTATTAGGAAAAGCATAGAACACCAGTTATTTGTACATCTTTCAAAAGCAGTGTTCTCCTTGGAATATTATGTAACTTCGGTTAGGAACACTTTCACCTTTTCTTATAATACATTCACAAGACGAATGGGAACAGTGTCATTTAAAGCTGAATTTCTTTTTTTGCCTTCTTCACAGGAAACATTTCTTTGATTGTCTTTGGCATCCTGAAATCCCTGACCCAATAGAGTTTTTATTTTCTTTGTTCATTAAATCGTAGTGTGCATGTCTGTTTCTTGGAATGCCTTATAATTTGAGGTATGCAGACCTAATTTTCTGGAAGCATTATAAAACCTAGTCTTGTGAGATCACACACTGCTCATAAATCAGTCTGTATTTGGGTTCTATATTTGTGTGTGTATTTGTCTTTTTGCCTGTAGGATGTCCCTCACTGTATTTCTTGTGTCTGTAGTAGGCTTATTTGTGCACTACAGGTGCGATGGTAAGTATGTGAAGAAAAGGGCTCTGGTGAGTGGCCTTTGGAGACAATTACGCTTTATTTCATTTTTTAAAAAATGTATTGAATATCGGATTTTTCACTGCAAGGCCTTCTTAAAAAGTGAAACTAATCAGATTGAGTGTTAATGCCAAGAATGTAGCTGTAAATATTAACCTACAACTACCATACATTAGTGGACACACAAGTATTTTGATCTTTTTAAACCCATCATCTTATCTTACAGATGTGCCATTATATCTGTTTTGTTCCTTGCATAGTGTCTTTCCTTTTCCTTTTATTTGTTTTCAATATGAATTATATTAGTTTATCTCTTAGCCAAGGCTTTATTTTGACATATTGTTTAGAGAAATTCATTTTACACAGTAAATCAATAAATAGATCCTTGACCTTATTCCAGTTTCATATAAAGGCCTTGCAGTGGAAGATCTTTTACGAGATATTTGGTGGAACAGACTGACTGAGAAGATTTCCTTCCTCTTTTTCCCCCCTTTCCTTTTTTCTCCCCATTCCAATTTCTTCTCTCTCACAGGTCAACCCCTCTGCTTCTCTCCCCGGTGAGTAACGTCTGAAGCTTCTGCTCGCATTGAGTCTGAATCGTTCTTTTAATTTAAGGTACCCCAGAGTTCATGGCCCCTGAGATGTATGAGGAGAAATATGATGAATCCGTTGACGTTTATGCTTTTGGGATGTGCATGCTTGAGATGGCTACATCTGAATATCCTTACTCGGAGTGCCAGAATGCTGCGCAGATCTACCGTCGCGTGACCAGTGTAAGTCTTCCCCTAACTGATTGTTGAACTTGGGTTATATCTAACAAAGAATCCCAAGGTGGATGACATCAAACCATGTAAAAGAGGACAATAGTGGAAGGCATACTGAGTGAGCTGTTGGAGTGGGAGTGGTGGTGTTGAGGTATGTGTAAGGCTATTGCTCATGATACAGTGAAAGATAAAGATCAAAGAACCACTAGTTTATCCTGTACCCACCTTGCATTCATTTAAATCTTTATGATGTTTAGAAACACACCCTCATTGCCTACTTTTTAACCCCCTATTAATTCAGCTAACCTCCCATTTTCTCCTACCACATAGGTCAGAGTTAAAAGTAATGTTTTTAATTCAAGATGCTTTGTCAAATTAATTTGTTCACTGACTTTTCTCTGAATGACTTGATATGATTTATTAAATCTTACATATTAGTACCTACAATATTTAAGGCATAAATAAATACCTTTTTGTAGTTTAAATTACCCATGGTAGTTCATGTCTGCTGACAGATATTTTCTACAGCTGTCTAATTGAAACCTGAAAGGTAGTTGTTATGATTCACTTCACTTTATCACTACATACTTCATTATGCTACTCTAAAATACATTTTCTTACATAACCATATTATGCCTGAAAAAATTAACAATCATTTCTGGATCATCCAACACCCTGAACCTGTTCAGATATTCTCTCCATTGTTTCAAAAATGTCCGTTGACAGTGTTCAAAATAGGCTCCATCAAGGTCTACAAAATGTATTTTATTGTTGTAGTTCTTAATCTAGAACTATTGCTTTTACTTTCATTTTCTGCATGCCAGAGATTTATTGAAAAACTTGGATTATTTTGAGGAATGTTCCACATTCTGAATTTTCCTTGTAGTGTCATTTAACTGGTTTATTCTTCTACATTTCTGTAAAGAGAAGTTTACCTTAAAATAGTTGGGGTAGGTTAACAATGTAAAAATAATTTTGTCTTTTTTACTCGCATTCACCCCAGAGTGTACGTTGTCGTTTTCCAGAGGCTGTATGATACTGCACATATGATACTGCAGCAGAGTACATGCAGAAGCAGATATAAGAATTTATTTGTAAGGCCGGGCGCGGTGGCTCATGCCTGTAATCTCAGCACTTCGGGAGGCCGAGGCGGGTGGATCACTTGAGGTCAGGAGTATGAGACTAGACTGGCCAACGTGGTAAAACCCCATCTCTACTAAAAATTCAAAAATTAGCCAGGTGTTGGCGGTGCGCCCATGTAATCCCAGCTACTC
Organism: Macaca nemestrina; assembly: GCF_043159975.1. NCBI lineage: Eukaryota > Metazoa > Chordata > Mammalia > Primates > Cercopithecidae > Macaca > Macaca nemestrina. The sequence continues at coordinate 142,528,194 of NC_092134.1, read as the reverse complement.
TAGAGGCTGAGGCCCGAGAATCTCTGGAACCCAGGAGGTGGAGTTTGCAGTGAGCCAGGATTGTGCCACTGCACTCCAGCCTGGGTGACAGAGTAAGACTGTGTCTCAAAAAAAAAAAAAAAAAAAAAAATTCATTTGTCTTCCATTAAACCATATTTTTAAAAAGATTACAAAAATGTAAAACAATACCAATCTTATCACTAAATTTGTCTTGTTTTGGAAAATACTGAATTTTTTATTTTAAATATTATATATTTGTAACATAATGAGTTATAATTTTTAATGAATTAATAAATATTTTTAAACTTTCTCAGGTTTACCATCTGTCATGGTAAATATTAATAGATGTAACACACATAGACAAAATCCCTCTGAGGTCTCCAGTAATGTTAATTTTAAGAGTATAAAGGGGTCCTGAGACAAAAGTTTGAGAACCACTGTTCAAAAGTCTTGATAAAATTTAGGCTAAACATTTTTTGCAAGGATACTTAATATGTGGTGCTGTATATGTTATATTGCACCAAGAGGCTCAGAGTATCTCATTATCTCATTTTTAGTAATGTAATTTAATTGAATTTTGATATAGAAGATGTAATTATAAATTGCTTATTTAGATTTTGATAGCTGAACAGAATGGAAGTGTTTATTTTTTTGTTATTTATTTATTTATTTTTTTGAGACGGAGTCTCCCTCTGTCGCCCAGGCCGGAGTGCAGTGGCGTGATCTGGACTCACTGCAAACTCCGCCTCCCGGGTTCATGGCGTTCTCCTGCCTCATCCTTCCGAGTAGCTGGGACTACAGGCGCCTGCAACCACTCCCGGCTAGTTTTTTTGTATTTTTAGTAGAGACGGGGTTTCACCGTGTTAGCCAGGATGGTCTCGGTCTCTTGACCTCATGATCCACCCGCCTCGGCCTCCCAAAGTACTGGGATTACGGGCGTGAGCCAGAAATGTTTGTTATTAAAAACTGATAGGAAACATTTTGCTTTAGGTAGACCAAATTTTACCTCTTCATAAAGGCTTGGAAGAAGTCTTTGGAGTCAAAGATTAATTATAATTATTTATTGCTGTGAATATTCTTTCAGTATCCTTGTTGTGTATTTGTATGTGATTCTGTTGTTGATGGATATGGAGCTACTTTGGACAATTAGTTTAATTTCATGTGAAGTGTAAGAAATGGTGGAGGTTTCATACCCAGTCAAAATGACAGCTGTTGTTTACAGAGAAAGCAGCATAACTGTGAAGTTACTTCTGGCTTTGTAATTGGGATGGTATTTTGTCAGTTACTATTATCGGGTGTGTGTCTCCAAGTCTTTGGCCTGAGGCCTTACTGTTAAATTTATTAACCTCTTTTTTTTTTTTGAGACGGAGTCTCGCTCTGTCGCCCAGGCTGGAGTGCAGTGGCCAGATCTAGGCTCACTGCAAGCTCCGCCTCCCGGGTTCCCGCCATTCTCCCGCCTCAGCCTCCGGAGCAGCTGGGACCACAGGCGCCGCCACCGCGCCCGGCTAATTTTTTTGTATTTTTAGTAGAGACGGGGTTTCACCGTGTTAGCCGGGATGGTCTCGATCTCCTGACTTCGTGATCCGCCCGCCTCAGCCTCCCAAAGTGCTGGGATTGCAGGCGTATTAACCTCTTCTTAATACTCACCCAGATTCTAATACATGTTATAATTGTAATCCCTGAAGCACTGACTCTCAATTTGGGCTGAATGGGGGCAGGATAAATTTTTTTTATGCCTTCAGATGATTTTGATAAGTACCCTAGTCATTATTCTACATTTATGCCCTTAGAAAGCTCATCTGCTTTGCCTCTCAGAGTTCTGTATCATCATTCCCAGTTCATGTCTCTTATTATTCCCCTTTCTTCCCCTGATGCATAGTAATTTACATTCTCTCTTTTTTTTCCCCCTTTGAGCATAGGGTAGACTGTTTATTGGGTAATGTCCTCTTTTATTTTGTTTAAAATTGTAGAAAACTTAAGAGGTATATTTGATTTCTTGTTTTTTACTCACTACTTCCACTACTTCCAGTTTATAAGGTTCTTGCTTCAGAATACCTCTTAGATGCAAGCCTTCTTCATTCCCATTGCCACAACTCTGATTTCACATCTTCCTTACTTCACACCTTGCATTATATTCCAGAAGTAGTTTACACTGTGAATTTATTTTTTTATTTCACTTTCTTGCTCTCCTTTCTTGGTATAAGGAACTACCAGTTTGCTTATATCAGAGCAAGTACAAATTCTTAATCTTTTGCTGTTCTTCATCTTCATCCAAGCACTTTATTTTAGTTAAATCATTATCTCACACATATGCCACTTCCTTTCCTGTATTCCTATCCATTTGTAAATGTTATATAATACTGTACCTCTTCTATAAGCTTTTCTGCTGTCCAGTCAATCCTTATACTTAACAGTCTTCCTCCATGACATTGTATCTGATTGGTTTCACTGTATAATGATCTTTGCCTTTTCTGAGCTGATTCTTCTGAATTGATATGAATTATAAAATTTTGTTTATAATTGGTTATTCTACTTATAAACTCATAAATTCAATTAATGTACTTACTGCTTATTATTTTTATTGCTTTATATTCTTTAAAATATTTTAATCTAGTACATCTGTATAATTTCATCCTTTTCCAAAGCACTATCCTAAATACAAAATAAATCTCAGTGTCAATAAATGCAACATTTTCTGAATCCCTCCTATGTCCCATGCCCAGAGCTTGATACTAAGTAAAGGTGAATAATCACATTTCCTGTCTTCAGAAAACTACCTCTAATATAGAAGATTAATATGTGAACAAAGAATTATAATTACATTATGGTGGGTATTTTAATGGACACAAGCACTAAGGAGAGTGGAGGAACAATGGTTAACCCTGCTATGGATTAGGGAAGATTTCACAAAAAGGGCGTTTTATGAACTGTCAAAAAGAAAAGGTGGAAGAATGGTGAGAGGCCACTCTAAGAAGCAGGAGTAGGATTTACATGAGTGCTGAGGTGCCAAACATCGTAGTACAGTGGAAAGAAAGGCAAATTGATCAAATAGAGGGAAGCTGTTGTCTTGTGGTTGTAAAGGGGGGACAAATCAATTGCTACTTAGTTTCTCCTGCTCCCAGATCCTGTCTCATCTCAGAGCAGAGAGTTTGGGGTCAGTAATTAAGAGGCAAACTTCTGACTCCTGATACATGTATTTTTGCTGCTATTATATTGTTGTGTTTTAATGGTGAAAGAGATCTTATTTGTTTATAGGCTTTTGGAAGGAGCAAGAGGAAGAGAGAGAGAAGTAGAAATCATGGTGGGTGGTGGTGGATAGGATAGAATAATATCCAGGATTCAGTGGGCTTGTGACATGGTATAATGGTAAGTCTTGATAGGGAAGGTTTTCTCCTGAGATGAGATAAGGGAAGCAAGATGGGTTTTGGAAGCAAAGTCTTGGGTTCACATCCCTGCCCTAGTTATTGCCATACTATGTTGAGCAATTCACTTAATTTCTCTATGCTTCAATTATTTGGTTCTCTGTAAAAGAGATACCATTACCCTCTTACAGATTGCTTAGCACAGTGGCTGGTACTGGTACTGATAGTAGACTCTGGTTATTTTCTGTGATATATGAGTTGTCATCTTCTTAGGCGTGTGTGTAGAATGAAAGATGGTCTTTAAGAATGATAAAGGCTTAAAATAACATCTATGAAACTTTGAACTGATTAGAAAATAATAATTGTGAAGCAGCACCAGGCATCCAGAATCTTCCTTTTTAGTGTTGATAAACACTATTATGTAAACAATGAATATATTGTTTGTACTCGTGTCTATATGTATGCAAGTAGAAAAGGGCAAATTTTTACCTATTACATACTTACTTCTTGTGAATAACCAATAATAGGCTGGGCCTGTAGACTCACGCCTATAATCCCAGCACTTTGGGAAGCTGAGGTAGGCGAATCACTTGAGCTCAGGAGTTCGAGACTAGCCTGGGTAACATGATGAAACCTTCTCTCTACAAAAAATATAAAAATTAGTTGGCCGTGGTGGTGCATGCGTGTAGTCCCAGCCACTGGGAGGCTGAGGTGGAAGGATTGCCTGAGCCGGGGAGGTGGAGGTTGCAGTGAGCCTAGACTGTGCCATTGCACGCCAGCCTGGACAATAGAGTGAAAGCCTGTCTTAAAAAAACAACAAAAAAAACCCACAATAGCTTAGATTGCTAAATTGGTCCTCAGTTTTCTATATTCTGAATTCTGTGTATCAGGGTTTGAAGAATAGAATATAAATTATTGACATAAATGAATTAGGTTTCATAGGAGGAAAGTTAATTTTACTTGGTGTCTTTTCTACTTAATAAATTTCATCTGTGTATTTGTGAATATTTATTAATTATAAACTGTGACCAAGCACTATACTAGGTATTGGGGATATACCAAGTCAAAAAGTTGTGTGAAAAAAAAAAAAATGTTGATAGAAGTCGATAAGTTGACTAGGCGTGATAACTCACGCCTGTAATCCCAGCATTTTGGGAGGCCAAGACTGGGGGATCACTTGAGGTCAGGAGTTTGAGACCAGCCTGGCCAACATGGTGAAACCCCAGTCTCTACTAAAAATACAAAAATTAGCTGGGCATGATGGCATGCGCCTGTAATTGCAGCTCCTTGGGAGGCTGAGGTAGGAGAATCACCTGAACCCAGGAGACAGAAATTGCAGTGAGCTGAGATAGTGCCATTGTACTCCAGCCTGGGTGACACAGCAAGACTTAGTCTCAAAAAAAAAAAAAAAAAATTTTTTTTTGATAACTCTATTAGAGTGATAAGGTTTGTGTCTAGAATAGATGGGAGATAAAGGGTGAGAAGCTGAACTAGGTTTATTGTTACAGCACAGCAAACTCAATCATTTCTTTTTGCCCAAAATATATGACTAATGCAATCAGATTTTTTTAATTAAAACATGTAATGAAGTAATTATGGAGGAAATATAAGCCAGTAGATTCAAAACTGAGGGGAAAAATAACAAAAGTTGTAGTGGATCAAAGTTGATTTGTAGATCAACATGCTATATGAGTGATATTACTAAATAGTAACAGGTGTTTCTGTTCTGTGACTCCTGAGCCTTAATTTCCTCATGATTGTGATAGTCATAACTGCCAGGCCTGCTAAGGTTGTGAAGAACAAATCTGTTGAAATTACATAAGAAAGTACATTTGAAAAAGTTGAGAAATACATTTGTTGTGTTTGACATATAACTAGATGGACTCTGAAATGTCCTCTATCTCAATAGATTCTTGGTGTTTCAGAAGGGTTTGACTTAGAGTTTCTGCCACAAAAGATTGGGAGGATAGTAGCAGTAACTAGCTTTTTTAAGTGTAATGAGACTCATATTTGCACAGAAGTTACAAAATCTGTGACTGTGATATATTCAAGGAATTTTATTTTTAAAAATGCCTCCAACTTTTCAATAAAAAAGTAAATAGATGACAAATTATTCTGTGTAGAGATAAATATCTAGATATTAAAACTTAAAAGTATGATTCTGATTACATAATCAAGTCATAGGCTTTCAGTAGTCCTTAAAGTCTGCTTTCTATCCTTCAGTGAATTTTCGAACTTTGTTAATAGAATATTTTGTGCTTATCAAATTAAACATTAGAAGACTTTTGGGGACTTGATTGATTCTCTGCATGGCATAATGTGCTAAGTCAGAGTTATTAATCAGGAATAATTTTCTTTTTTGTATGTGCATACTAAAAATGTACATTTAGATTTTTTTCTAGCAGCGTTACTGAATATATTATATAATTAACCCATTTAAAGTGTATAATTCACTGGTTTTATTACCTTCACAGTGTTAAAAGAAAAACTTAAGCCAAATTAAATTTAAAGGTGTTTAATTGAGCAATGAACGATTCGTGAATTGAGCAGCCCCCAGAATCCCAGCAGATTCAGAGACTCCAGGGATGCCTCATGGTCAGAACGGATTTATAGACAAGAAGAAGGGATGTGACATACAGAAATCAGAAGTGAGGTACAGAAACAACTGTTTCTGTACAGCTTGCTGGTTACAGCTTGCTGTTTGCCTTATTTGAACACAGTTTGAACACTCAGCAATGTATGAGTGGTTGAAATATGGCCACTAGGGCTGGGCGCGGTGGCTCACGCCTGTGATTCCAGCACTGTGGGAGGCTGAGGCAGGCATATTACCTGAGTCCAGGAGTTTGAGACCGGCCTGGCCAACACGGTGAAACCTCGTCTCTACTAAAAATATAAAAATTAGCCGTGCGTGGTGATGGGCGCCTGTAATCCCAGCTACTTGGGAGGCTGAGGCAGGAGAATCGCTTGAACCCAGGAGGCAGAGGTTGCAGTGAGCCAAGATCACGCCATTGTACTGCTGCCTGGGTGACAGAGTGAGACCCTGTCTCAAAAAAGAAAGAAAGAAATTTGGCTGTTGGGATTGGCCAAGCCTCAGCAGTTGTTAGTTACAGGCACATACTCCTAAGTTAGGTTTTCAGTCTTGTCTACCTATTAAGTTAGGTTGCAGTTAGTCCGCAGAGACTCAAATTAGAAGTACAAAGTCCTTCTTGGGCCATATTTAGTTTGCTTTAACAATAGGTATGTGCAACCATCACCACAGTCAACTTTAGAATAATTTTATCACATGATAAAGAAATTCTGCACCCTGTAGCAATCACTTTTCTATACAAACATTCCCCCAACTCCTGTGCAACCCCTAATCTGTTTCTGTCACTATAGATTTTTCTGTTCTAGACATTTCATCTAAATAGTCATTTAATATGTGGTCTTTTGTGACTAGCCTCTTTCACTTAGTATAGTGTTCTCAAGGTTCGTCCATGTTGTAGCAAATGTTCATGCTTCATTCCTTTTTAAGTCTGAGTAGTAATATTCCGTTGTGTGTGTGTGTATATATATATATATAAACACAATTGTTTAGCCATTTATCCATTGGTAGACGTTTGGACTGTTCCTACCATTGGCTGTTGTGAATAGAGCTGCTATGAAGAATATTCATGTGCAAGTTTTTGTTTGAATATCTGTTTTTACTTCCTTTAGGTATATAGCTGGAAGTGAAATTGCCGTGCATATATGTTAATCCTATGTTTAACCATCTGAGGAACTGCCAGCCTATTTTCCAATAGCTGTACCATATTACATTCCCACCATCAGTGTGAGAAAATTCTGATCTCCCCATATTCTTGCCAACTCTTGTTGTTGTTATTATTATTATTATTTATTTTTGGAGACAGAATCTCGCTCTGTCACCCAGGCTGGAGTGCAGTGGCATGATCTCGGCTCACTGCAATTTCCGCCTTCTGGGCTCAAGCGATTCTCCCGCCTCAGCCTCCTGAGTATCTGGGACCACAGACACACACCACCATGTTGGCTGATTTTTTTGTATTTTTTGTAGAGACGAGGTTTTGCCATGTTTCCCAGGCTGGTCTAGAACTCCTCAGATCAAGCAATCTACCTGCTTTGGCCTCCTAAAGTGCTGGGATTACAGGTGTGAGCCACTGTGCCAACCTGTGTCTTCTGTTCTTAAAAAGACAGCAGTCATTGGGTTAAGGACCCACACTGCTCCTGGATGACTTCATCTTAACTAATTACTTGTGCAATGATCTTGTTTCCAAAAAAATTCACATTGTAAGGTACTAGAGATTAGAACCACAACATATCTTTTTGAGGGATGCAGTTCAACCCCATAACAATTCGTGGGTTCATTCAACAAATATTCAAGTCTCTTCTATGTTGCAGACTGTTTTCTAGATCCTAGATATTGAATATTATTGTTATGTCAAACACAGTCCCTGTCTCTAAAGAACTTACCAAGGGAAGGAGAACAAACAAATAAAGCAAACAGTTACAATACAATAGAAAACACTTATTTTAGGGATAGGTACTTAATGAAAGCATGTAAGAGTGGTACCTAATCAAGTTTAGACAGGTTAGGTATATGGTGTTAAAGAATTAGGGAAAGACTAAGATAGTGTTGTATTTGAAGATCCACAATTTTCTCTACCAAGTTTGGAAGTAGGAAAAGGAAGAAGCAAGGGATAAGGGACAAAAGGAAAACTTAGACTTTAATGTAGATCACTGAGGGGACTGTTTTAAAAGTGGGTAGGTATCATGTATGTCAACACATACAGACTTAAATTTTAGAAAGATTGTTTCTGACTGCAGAATGGAGAATGGATTTCTGAGGAAAGACTAAATGTTGAAAACCCAGTTAAAAGGGTATTGAAGTAATCTAAGGAAAATGACTAACAGTCTGAAATAAGGAATTGTAAGAGAGAAGGCCAAAGTGGGTGGATTAGAGAGATTTTGTTTGTGAATTAGATTTGAGCTAACCTCATTTTTTTTTTCCCACTTAACATTTATGAAAATAAATGCTCATGTATGTATAAGATCAAACAGAATATCAAACCTGATTGTGAGGTTAAATATATAACTTTAGATTTGGAGAGTATAAAATTTATAATTTATATATGAAATGGTTTACATATTTTATTTACTAAATCATTCCTTTTATTTATTTATTTATTTATTTAATTTTGAGACAGAGTCTTACTCTGTCCTTTAGGCAGGAGTGCATGGCTCAGTCTCGTCTCACTGCAACCTCTGCCTCCCAGGTTCAAGTGATTTTCCTGCCTCAAGCCTCCTGAGTAACTGGGATTACAGGTGCCTGCCACCATGTCTGGCTTTTTTTTTTTTTAAAGTAGAGATGGAGTTTCACCATGTTGGCCATGCTGGTCTCGAACTCCTGACCTCAAGTGATCTGCCCACCTCGGCCCCCAAAGTGCTGGGATTACAGGCATGAGCCACAACGCCTGGCCCATTCTGTCATATTCTAAATGGAATAGCAAATTATGCTTCCTGGCCAAATCCAGCCTGGTGCCCATTTTTTATAGCCCATGACATACATATGGGTTTTGGTTTTGTTTTTAATTTTTTGAGAGAAAGTCTCGCTCTGTCACGAAGACTTGAGTGCAGTGGTACAATCATAGCTCTCTGTAGCCTTGAACTTCTGCGCTCAAGTGATCCTCTTGCCTCAGCCTTCTGAATCTCTAGGACTACAGACGTGTGCCACCATGTCCAGCTTTTTTTTTTTTTTTTTTTTTTTTTTTGGGTAGAGGTGGGGTCTCACTATTTTGCCCAGACTGGTCTCAAACTCCTGGCCTCAAGTGATCCTCCTACTTTAGCCTCCCAAAATGCTGGGATTACAGTTGTGAGTACCATGCCTGGCTTGTTTTTATATTTTTTAATGTTTGGGGAAAATGTCAAAAGAAGACTATTTTATATGATACGAAAACTACATGAAATTCAAATTTCAGTGTCCATAAATAAATTTTTCTGGCATACAACCACACTCATTTGCTTCCATATTATTTATGGCTGTTTTCACACTATAATGGCTGAGTTGAGTAATTGCAACAGACTGTATGATACATAAAGCCTACAATATTTACTATTAGGCTCTTAACAGGAAAAGTTTCTCACTCCTGTGCTAAACATGTCACCAGAACTTTGTAAAACATGTTCCCGATAGAGCTCTGTAAGAAATTACTGATCTGCGAAAGTAGTGGTGATGTTCTTCTATAAGAATGCGTTAGCCTCGGTACTTGTAATAGACATGAGAATCTTGGTGCAAGCAAGTAGCTACTTAACAGGTCAGAAAATGTATAGGCAGTCTTTTCTCTCTGTTAAGGGTAGAACTAAAACTTTAACATTTTTATTTGCCAAATGCAAACTCAAAAGCTCAGTTGAGAAGAAAATCTTCTTCAATGAAAGATGTCTTTGGTAGTAAGTTTAACAGAACCTAGAAAGACTGGTGTCACTGTTTCTGTATTCTCAGTATAGTGTTTAACCTGTTTTCAGTTGTTCAACAGCTTTTGTTTTTTATTAAACTGAGACAAAATTCATATATCATAAAATTAACCATTTTTAAGTATACAGTTCACTGGTTTTTAGTATATTCACAATGTTAATGCAGTTATCACTCCTAATTCCAGAACCTTCCCATCATCCCCAAAATGAAGCCCCATACCCGTTAGTAGTCATTTCCCATTCCCCTCTCCAACCCATCCCCTAGCAACCACTAATCTGCTTTCTGTTTCTGGATTTGATTTTCCTATTCTAATTATTTCATGTAAATGGAATTATACAATAAGTGGCATTTTGTGTCTGACTTCTTTCACTTAGCAAAATGTTTGCGAGGCACATCCATTTGGTAGCATGTATCAGTACTTTTTAATGGTTAAGTACTATTCCATTGCATATATATACTACATTTTGTTCTATTCAGCATGTTTCATTTCCCTTTAGTTCTTTAGTTTCTTCCTCTCGTTCTCATTGTTAAACTGCTTAACTCGATAGCTGCCTCTTAATCTGGAGAGAGATTGAGAACAGTGTTTTAGTCCATTTGGGCTGCTATATCAATAATGCCATAAACTAGGTGGCATATAAAGCAACAACCATTTATTTCTCACAGTTCTGAAGGCTGGAAAGCCCAAGATCAAGTGCCATCAGATTTGGTATCTAGTGAGGTTCTGTTCCTCATACACGAGACTTTCTCATGTCATTTTCACATGGTGGAAGAGTCAAACAAGCCCCCTCAGGACTCTTACAAGGGCAGTAATCCCTTTCACGGTTCTGCCATCATGACCTGATCTGCTCTCATGACTTGATCTCTCCTCCCAGAGACCTTCACCTCTTAATACTATCTCATTGGACATTAGATTTCAACATAAAAATTTCAGGGAGACACAGACATTCAGACTATAGCATACATGAAGGAGAAAATTATAGTGTCTTAAAAGGTATTGTCCTAGAGCTTGGCTTATTACATCGTTGTTTATATTCATTGTGCACAGCACACTGTAGGCACTCATTAATATTTTGAAGAATAAATGATTCAAAGGAATATCAAATATAGTCAAAATTAGACATTATATAAATTTGGGAGAGTTGTATTTACTCTATGAAAGAGAAGTGAAATTTAAGGTGACCTTCAAAATTATCCTACTAAAATGAAGTTGAATAGCAGCAAGTAGAAACTGATGTACCTATAAAAGCAATATATTTTATCTTAATGGCAGAAAACACACTTACTTTTGCACGAACCTAATAGAATAGGAAAAACTATTTTGTGCAAATAAAGCAGAAAACAATAATAGGTAGAAAGGCTATCCTAGGACTAGAAAGGCTCTTCTGTAGGTTCTCAAATCTCGGTTGTAATTTCTGAACAACTAGCTTAACTCTTTCCATTATGGGGCTAGGTATGTTTTTTTTTTTTTTGGTAGGTATTTCCCCATAATTTTTACCCTATAATTACTCTCACCTTGTTCTTTCTTCCCTGAGACTTCATAGGGCAGACCAAATCGTAATTTCACTTGGTAGTCCCTCAAATGTTTCAAGACAGTTTTTCTAATGTTAGGAGTCCTTTTTTGTCAAGACCCATCATTGTCAATTTGTAAAACTAAAACTTGTTCCTTTGAATTTCTTGAGGGAAGGGGCTTATATTCGTTATTAGAAGAGGGAGATGCTCAACAACTGTTTTCTGATCTTCAGGAGGTTACATAAGAAAGAAGAGAAACTGTAATTGAACATAATGAACTTGGCGACATTGTATAATATTGAGGGGCCTTGGTGGTAAAGGTTTGAGGTTCTGTCACCTGAGAATTTTTGAGACGGGATCAAGACAGCTAACAGAGACTCAAGTTAATTTTTTTTTTTTTTTTTTTGGAGACGGGGTCCATCTCTGTCGCCCAGGTGGGAGTGCAGTGGCATGATCTCAGCTCACTGCAACCTGTGCCTCCTGGATTCAAGCAATTCTCCTGCCTCAGCCTCCTGAGTAGCTGGGATTACAGGTGCCCGCCACCATGCCCGGCTAATTTTTGTATTTTTAGTTAAAATGAGGGTTTTACCGTGTTAGCCAGCCTGTTCTGGAACTCCTGAGCTCAAGTGATCCACCCGCCTCGGCCTCCCAAAGTGCTGGGATTACAGGCATGAGCCACCACGCCCGGCCCAGGCTTGAGTGATTAGTTCAGCATGGTATTAAAAGTTATTGAGGACCCCAAAGAGCTTTTGTTTACTTGTGTTCTATCTACTTTACTGTATTATAAATTAAAATAGAATTTTAAAAAGCACTTAAAAATGATAACATAAGCCCTGTATATGTTGGCATCAAAAGCATTTTTATGACAAATAACTATTTTCCAAAACAAATTTTAAAAACTTATTGAGAAGAGGGGCATTTCCACATTTTTGCAAATCTAATGTCTAGTCTAAAAGAAGATTGCTAAATTCTCATATCTGCTTTTCTATTCAGTCTGTTACAATATGTTGTTTGGGTTGAAGTATATGAAGAAAATCTGGCCTCATGCAGATATGTAGTTGTGAAAGGAAATACTTTATAGGCCACAAGATAGGATATTGAGGACCCTGAAGGGTCTTTATACCACACCTTTGAGAACCACAGTTTTAGCAAACCATGCAAAGTACAGTCCTCAGAACAACAGAATCAGCATCTCAGGGTGTTTGTATTAAATGTAAAATTTTGGCCCCTTTCCAAGCCTGTTAAATTAAAATCTGCATTTTACATAGTACAAGGGCGATTCATATGTACATTAAAGTTTGAGAAGTATGAGCTGGGTCATTAATCCCTTAAGGTCTTTTTTAGTTCCATGTACCTTTATTTGGTTAATTAAATAAAAAGTAGGCTATATAATATAATAGCAAAATGTTATTTAAATAAACTATTGTTCAGTCATTCATATAAACTTTTAAGTCACATTATAAGTAACCAATTTGACTTAAAAATTGTATTATTATAGCATTTCTATGCAATTTTACATTTTTTCTGCCTTTTTGGTTGTTGCTTTTTAAAATTTTTCTTTATTTTCTTTATTTTTTTTTGAGACGGGGTCTCACTCTGTCACCCAGGCTGGAGTGCAGTGGCGCGATCTTGGCTCCCTGCAACCTATGCCTCCTGGGTTCAAGTGAGTCTCCTGCTTCAGCCTCCCAAGTAACTGGGAGGGACAACAGGCATGTGCCACCACAGCCGCCTAACATGTATTTTCTGGTAGAGACGGGGGTTTCACCATGTTGACCAGGCTGGTCTTGAATTCCTGACCTCAAGTGATCCGCCAGCCCTGGCCTCCCAAAGTTCTGGAATTACAGGCGTGAATAACCACGCCAGGCCTGGTTGTTGCTTTTTAAAAAGGAAAACCAGTAAATCAAGCTGTAGAAAATGTGGAGTAAAAACAATTGGAACTGTGCTAGATGCTGCAGGTGGCATACATTTGTGCTTTATTTTTCCTCTAAGCTGTGAAAATTTAGTTGTGTATGCTCTATAGTCCTTAATTCTGCACCGTCCATTACTGTACTTCTTGCCTAGGAAATACTGTCTAGATTTTACCAATCTCCATTCCCATCTTCTGGCTTCTAGCAAAGAATAAAAAGGGCTTTGATCTTTGTTACTTTTCTAAAAGTTTTCTTATGTTTTGGGTGCTGAGATAAATGTGGAGGGTTTAAATAAGTTCTTAGATAATATAATTTATATAATTATATAAGCAATCATGATGATTCTGTGTTGAAATAGGCCTTGAAATATTGTACCTTCTCTTAAGTCAGCTTGGGATTTAAAATTTGAATTAGTAAATTTAACTAATTTTAAAATTATGTTAGTGTCAGTCTGCTTAACTGTTGCATACTTATTAAAGAAATGTGCATGGTTATCCATTGGAAGAGGTCCTAGGGCTTCCTGATACAAACACAGCCACAGACCCCAGCCACTCTAGATTTCTGGTTTTCATCCCAGGTCTATTGTGTATACCCTGGCTATTTAGTAACCAGTAAACCACTCTCCCCTTTCTGTAGATTTAGTACTAACTTAGAGAAAGGATACAAAGAAGAGTTTGTATTGAACAGCTCAGGATTGCCTTTTTAGGTGGAAGAAACAGGCTCTGGAGTTGGATCTGCTTTCTTTCAAATCCTGGTAATGTCATTGCCCAGCTGTGAGACCTTGAGCAAATTATTTACTTTTCTGAGCCTAAAGTATTTGTGAAGATTAAATGAGAAAGGCAAAGTGCCTGGCATGTGGTTATCAATCAGTGCCTAATAGGTATCACCATTATCATCAACATCATTATTATTATTAATACATATTTAGTAGTGAAATAAGGTGTCTGTTTTTGTGTTATTTTAACCAGTGACATTCAGCAAATTGCATTAATTTAAATGTGTTTCATAAGTATCACATAAAATCAAGCTTTAAACAGGAGAATGAGCTAACATTTATTTGTAATCTTGTCAATCACCTCACCTTGCAAAGTACTGTACATATACTGTTTTAATCTTTTATATCATGGTAAGTAGATAATGTCTTCATTTCACAGGTAAGAAAACAGACTCAGAGTTTAAGCATTTTGCCTAAGGACATGCAGGAGAAATAATAGTAGTCAGAAATCAAGGTTCTCTTAACGTGATACTAATACAAACATTAACATTATTTTCCTTTACCTCTTTTTTGTTTTGTTTTTAATCTGTTTTCTGGACCGCAAGGAAAACTGAGGGTAAAAAGTTTAGGAGATGTGAGTAGCAAAAGTCTGGTACTGCAGTTTTGAGCTCTGAGCAAAGATTCATTCTCCCTGTTTAAGAGAGAAAAACTTCTTAATTGTATGCTATACTTGTAATCTTGACCCAGTTATCATGAAAATCTATGCCACTGATAATGAGAAGATCCAAGTAAAAGTAGGAATATATTTAGCACAACTTTGGTGTGCTTTTAAAATAATAATAACTGCAGCAAGCAATGACATCAACTTTTTATATGAAGGATAGTGCATTTGAATTGGAGCAGTACACAAGCTTTCATGCATTCAGAGAGTAACGAGCCTTGGGGAATCATGAGTAAGTTAATTTCTTTGATAGAGCTAGCTTGATTTGGTAGGGAGTTCGAAGAGGCTTGTTTTCCAATGGGATCATAAGGTATGTTCAAATTCCTGTAAACTAATGGTTCATACCTGTAAGAATCTGGCTGAATCCAGCCCTGTAACAACCAAGTTAGAAATAATGGGGATTTTTAATTACTTTGTTTGTGTAATTTGACTTTGTCACTGATTCCATTAGCTTTTGGATTGCAAGGTTTGAACATTTTGTCTGGGAAAAACAGAATTAAAGCCATTAGGGTAAAATTCCTTTTAGTTTTTATATAACAGATTGCAATTCACCGTACTTTTTTACTCAAACAAGTGAGGCTGATTCCTGATTAGATGGTGTTTGAAAAGTTGAAGGAAACTTTGTATTTATTTCTTTAGCAGCTAGAATTTGTTGTGCTATCAGTGAAAATCTATTGGAATTAGCTGAACTGGTTCCTTAATAAGTTTTGTTTCTATGTCCATCCAGCAAATTTAGGTTATAAATGTAAAAGAAAAGTTCAAGTATTGAGGGGCTGTATCTTAGGAACATTTTGCATGATTTTCAGAACCTTTTCATTATTCTGCTGTGATTTGATTAAGATTAAAGGTGGTAGCAATTCCCCGTGTTTAGGTACTAAATAATAATTATTAATTAAATCATTATTTCAGAATTCCTCAAAAAAGCTGACCTTACTTACCTACCCAGAATTTGATCTGTAATTCACAAGGCAGTAGACTACAGAATGAAAACTGAAAGGATGTAGAAAGATTGTTTTCCATATTTAAATACAGCAGTACTGAGTTTTCTGATATAGTGTAGATAACCTAAATGCTAAAAGATTCATATTAATACTTTGTAATTGCTACTTTCTCTAATGGATTATATGTATATATGATTTGAGGTATACCTTGAAAGAAGCATAAGAGTCAGTTGACTGAAAAAAGGGGGCAGAATAGGAAAAGTATTCTTGTTGGTAGAAGTGTTCACTAAAGTATTCAGTGAACAAGTAACCAGTTTGAACTTACTTTGGGGAGATTGGGTAAAGATGTGGGTGGAAGTTTGATTATGATTTTCATACCACCTTTAAAAGCACAATAACATGGACTAGAAATAACATTAAATTAGACACTGGAAAATCTGGATTCTAGTTTTTGTTTTACCATTGATTAGGCCCATACTTCACTGGAATATAGATTACATTTATCTTATAGGTGCTGAAGGTGGTGCAATGTATCTAGCAGATTGCCTGATAGCTGTTAGACTAGATGGGACACTCCATAGTCAACCAGTTGAATTAATGGATTAATTCTTTTTTGTTGTTGTTGTTTGAGATGGAGTCTTGCTCTGTTCCCAGGCTGGAGTGCAGTGGTGTGATCTTGGCTCACTGCAGCCTCCGCCTCCCAGGTTTAAATGATACTCCTGACTCAGCCTCTTGAGTAGGTGGGAATACAGGCATGTGCCAACATGCCCAGCTAATTTTTATATTTTTAGTAGAGACGGGGTTTCACCACGTTGGCTGGGACGGTCTTGACCTCCTCGTGATTCGCCAGCTTCGGCCCCCCAAAGTGTTGGTATTACAGGAGTGAGCCACCGCGCCTAGCTGGCTAATGGGTTAATTCTAACTTTGACGTAGAATTAATCTCTGGACCACATTTCTGTCATCTGAACAAGGAAGGACTGTTAATCTGGTTCCTTCTAGATCTGTGATCCTGTGACCATTTAGTAGCTGTGGAGAGCTATTAACCATTTTTGAGCAGTGTGATTATATTAAATGATATCAGATGATTGGAAATGGTTACATGTCAGATGCTTAAATGGATATCAGATGGTTGGAGCTAGCCACAATGTAAAACACAAATTGGAGATGAAGAGAATGGAAATACGAGGCCCATCTTAAATTGGTCTAGGCTTAAAGAGATGAGGTATTAGAAATTAGAACTTTGATGGTTACTTTTGTAATACAAAAACAATGACTTGAGAGGCAGCAAAGAAGCCAGTAAAAACCTTTATTTTTTTTTTCTGCTTTGTCAGAGATCTTTGGCTATTGGAGAAGAGTAAGAGTACTAGTCACAAAACCATTTCCCAGTTGTTTTTAACTTTATCTTTGTTTTAAGAGCCCATAGAGAATAATAGTAGTACTTAAATATCGTCGGGGAAGAAGCATCCAACGATGACTAAGGTTTCTTCTCTGGACTATGGAAATAATGACACGATTGAAAAAAATGGGGGAAATCCAGAGAAAGGCACTGAGTTTGAGAGAAAGAGGAATTACTTTAGATATGTAAACTGTTATCTATTTGTGAATGGTATTTTTGTTGTATATATTGAAAACTCTTATTTTGATTTATAGAAAAGGTTGCTCTTTATAGAATCTAGATATTTAGATATTTGGCCGGGTGCGGTGGCTCAAGCCTGTAATCCCAGCACTTTGGGAGGCCGAGACGGGCGGATCACGAGGTCAGGAGATCGAGACCATCCTGGCTAACACGGTGAAACCCCGTCTCTACTAAAAAATACAAAAATTAGCCGGGCGCGGTGGCGGGCGCCTGTAGTCCCAGCTACTCCGGAGGCTGAGGCAGGAGAATGGCGGGAACCCGGGAGGCGGAGCTTGCAGTGAGCTGAGATCGCGCCACTGCGCTCCAGCCTGTTCGACAGAGCCAGACTCCGTCTCAAAAAAAAAAAAAAAAAAAAAAGAATCTAGATATTTGTGCCTACATCATACCTTTGTCTCCTCAAGCCCCCAAAAGTCCCCTCAGCTTGGTTTATTTGTTGCCTAATAGAGTTTTAAAACTACCCACATCTTTATATCTGATGGACCTTTGAAGCAGGACACATGGCACTTGTTTTCTAGCTCTTTCATTTAGCCAAGCATGGTCCTACGCAGGCTTGTTCATACATTTAAGTTAGAGGTAGGCTGCACTTTTGCAGCGCACATTGCTGCATTTCTGAGCAATACCTGACATCCTAGGCTCCTTAGTAGTAATAAATTGTATTGAGCCAGAGATTAGTGGTAGTTGCTTTGAGATAGCCTGTTAGAATTGGTAGCATTTCTAACCTTTAGATATATTACTTCCAAGCAGCTTCCAAGCCATTGTCTTATGCTCCTGTTGGTAATTGAAGCCTTAGCATCCACTGTCTTCATCAGGATTCAAGCCTACAAAATTACAAGGGAGAGAGGACTTTAATCCATTACCCATTATAACAAAGCAATGAGCAATGCCTGTTTCTACAATCTTTGTTAATGCCCTGAAGAAAAACTTTCCCTTAATCACTAAAATTAAAGTAGTTTTTATTTGGGTCTATGAGATCTTCCTAGCAAGTGGAATTGTCTTAATTTTGAGACTTATAGGAGGGAGAAGAAGCAAAAAATTCATACCACTTGTGTACATAAATACTGTTGATTTTTTTTAAATGTACTGTGAAAGAGTAGTAAAGCAGTCTGCCTTAATATCACTGCCTTTTAAATCAGGTGAACAGAGGAACTATTATCTCCACTTTAAAAACAAATGTAAGGGATATAGTCCAGGTCATGCAAACATAGTATACGATGGTTTGAACTGACAACTCAGCCCCAGTATTGTGATTCCCTGTCCAGTGTTTGTTTGGCTACATATTCTGAGTTTATACTTTGTTCATTGAAAATCCCCTTTTTCTTTTAAAGTACGCTTTCAAAGTGATTGGGGAAAGGGAGTGTTTTCGGTAAATGGGTTTCTAGTGTACATACAGTTAAGCATCTAAGAAAGGTTTTGATAGGTCAAGGAGACAGAACCTGTGGACAAAGTAGGTGGAGCATTGAGCAAGTAAAAATCTCATTTTGCTTGTCCAGGAATCTATTACTGTTGGCAGAGAAGCAGGAGGAATATTAACAGAATAGTTTTCCTGCTGTTGGGCATGTAGTTTTGTCAATCTAGAATAGATCTATTGTTGGCTGAGTAGAGCAAATTCATGTCTGAGAGTTGGGGAAGCATGGATAGTGTTAAACAAGAAACTGTGTTTCAGTCTGACTTTGATGTCTGCCTTCCTTATGCTGTGGGCTAATGTATATCATAGCCATTTTTTCCCTCATTTTCCTCCAATAAGAAATCTGTTTTGCCTTTTCTGATGGATATTTTTACAAAGAAAGACTTTTGCTCAGTATTTGTCATCATACATTCTCATTGCTGCTGCTACCCTCAGAAGGATTGTATAAATGAGGTAGGTAAGAATTTCCAGTATATATATCAGTCTATATTGTAGCCTTTTTGCTGATATTGGTAGAAAGTTTCCATTAAAATATTGAAATTATTAACTTGAGAATGCTTTAAAAATATTTAGAGTTCTATAATTTAGTGAATTTATACTGTATTCTGTGTGAGGAAGAGGTAGGCTTTTGTTAATTCTGAATGGTTAGGGAGAAGTTTACTTTTATTAAGAGTTCCTGTTAATGTTACCCTACCACAGTCAAAGCATAAGCTTTTAAGAAGCAAGTGCTGGCAGTTTTTAGGATCTGAAAGACTGAGTCAGAGAACCCCGTATTATGACCCACTTTTGTTTCTCTAGCAGATTAGTTGGCAAAACATGGTCTATAGAATTCAAATGAGAAATCAGTCCATAAAATGTGTACATGTTTTTGTGGGTTTTTTAGTTCAAATAACGCAACATAAAATTTGATAAACATTTCTCTTATATCAGACTCTTACTGTGCTGTCATAGAGTTACAGTTGTTCATTTTTTGTACCACATTTAAAACTGTGCAGAAGTGGCCTTTGTGTTTTGTAATGAGTGTACAGTAGATGTTCAAGAACACTTACATTTAATGAAGAAAAATAAGCTACTATCCCAAGTCAAAAAAGCGTGTGACACTACTGCCTAAAGATAACTCTTGTGAATTAGAAAAGTAAGAGAAAAATAATCTGTAGAGCCAGTGAGTTGTTGGCTCTGGAGGAGTGGACTGAGAGGGCTGTATGTCCTTAACAAACTCTGGTTTTGTTCTGGGTAAGATAGTAGCCCAACTTATCTAGCTTAGTTCTTTTTTCTTCTTTTATCATGAAAACATCTTGTTACCATTATTTTGTTCTGTCTGGCGCTTAAAATCGTGTTTTAGAATAATCTAGTTCACCTTTCAAAAATTATCAGTTATAAAAATTACATTGAGTTCTCATGTCTTAAGAACAAGAAGCCTGTAAGTATATTTTAAAAACTGTAATTTTGTATTTATTTTAAACTGCTTTTTATTACATGTCCCAGATGACTTTTCTGTGGGTCACTTTTACTATCAGGTTTCATAATCATTGCATGTACACTTTTACTTTTAATATACAATACCTGTATATGCTTGCTTCTTAAATGATTCAGAATACCTCTGCTAGGTAGTTTAATAATCCTGGCTTATTGATGGTTGCTGACTGGTAAAATTCCTTGTTATATTTTTCAGTATTTAAGTGGGTAGCATTAAGCAGTCTTAATATTTTAATACCAGCTACTGGACTGGTAAGGTGTGTCTCAGTTTTATTGGCTCCCTTGGCACCTACAGTACATTTTTTAAGGCAGTAGTAGTATTTGAATATGTGGTATAGCATTGGTATGGAATTTTCTATACAAAACTCTTGACTAAAGGTTGAAAAAGCAGCAGAACCTACTAAATGTTAAATTGTATTATGCACAGTTACTGGTTTTGCTGTATCTTAATACCTGTTTTGCTCAATAAGTATTCCTATTTGTAAAGTAGTGAATTCATACATGTTGGCAGGGATAGGATTAGCAAGAGGATTATTATTAAGGATAATCAAGGATGAAAGCAGGTTCAAGAGAAGATTTTCCTTCCTTTATTATCTTTGGTGATTGCGTTTTTACTCAGGTAGCCGTGGGTCAGCGAACTTAATACTTCAGAGAGTTTTGAACCCAGATACGACATTTGAATTCAGTTGTTGTAAATTCAGATAGACAAGTTGGACAGGTATTATCATTATTGGCTAGACAGAAAATCTGAAGCTCAGAACTACTTCTGTTTGTCCAGTTCACACTGAATTCAAGTCTTTTATTGTTAAATGTTTCTGTCCTTTCAATGTGCCTATGCCAGATTAAAACAGAAGAATCAGTATACATTTGCTTTGTTAAATTAATACATAGTTTTATTGCCAGTAGGCTACATACATTCCCCTGAAATGTATGTGCTTATGGAAGAAGGAATCTTTTTTTTGAGACAGGGTCTCACTGGGTCACCCAGGCTAGAGGGCAGTGGCACGATCATGGCTCACTGCAGCCTTTACCTCCCGGGCTCAAATCATGCTCTGGCCCAGCCTCCTGAGTAAGTGGACTGCAGGCACATGTGCCGCCACACCCAAATACTACAGGCACATGTGCCGCCACACCCCACTAGTTTTTGTCTCATTGGAGAGACAGGGTCTTGCTTTGTGCCCATGCTGGGCTCAAACGATCCTCCTGCCTCGGCCTCCCAAAGTGCTGGGACTTACAGGTTTGAGCCACCACACCTGGCCCTAGACTTTTAAAATGCTATCAAAGTAATCAGAAGAGCCAATTGTGTTAGCTCACACCAGTAATCCCAGCAGTTTGAGAGGCCAAGGTGGAAGGATCGTTTGAGCCCAGTTCAAGATTAGCCTGGGCAACACAGCAAGACTTTGTTTCTCCAAAAAGACAAAAAATTAGCTGGGCATGGTGGTGCACACCTGTAGTCCCAGCTACTTGGGAGGCTGAGGCAGGAGGAGTTTGAGGCTGCAGTGAGCCACAATCCCACCACTGCACTCCAGCCTTGGCAACAGAGCAAGAACTTCTTTTCTTTTTTTTTTTTTTTTTTTTTGAGACAGAGGCTTGCTCGGTCACCCAGGCTGGAGTGCAACGGCTCTGTCTGGGCTCACTGCAACCTCTGCCTCCTGGGTTCAAATGATTCTCCTGCCTCAGCCTCTCAAGCAGCTGGGATTACAGACACCCGCCATCATGCCCAGCTAATTTTTGTAGAGATGGGGTTTCACCATGTTGGCCAGGCTGGTCTCAGGTGATCCGCCTGCCTTGGCCTCCCAAAGTGCTGGGATTATAGGTGTGAGCCACCGCGCCTGGCCAAGAACTTATCTTTACAAAAAAAAAGTTTATGCAGTTTTTACGTGTTTATTGTAGAAAACTAAAACCAAATGTAAACCAAAATACAGTTGTTCCTCCTTGTCTGGGGAATTGGTTCCAGGACTCCACACTCCTGTGGATACCAAAATTTGAAAATGCTCAAGTTCCAGAAATGTAAAATGACCCATAATATTTACATGTAAAAATTATTTACAATATCTAATACACTGTGAGTGCTATATAAGCAGTTGTTATACTGAGTTGTTTAGATAATAATGACAGGAAAAGCCTGTACGTGTTCAGTACAGATGCAGTTTTCTCCTTTAAATTTTCAATGTACAGTTGGTTGAATCCACAGACGTGGAAACCATGAATAGGAAGGGCTAACTGTACTCAGTTTCTGCTACCAGAGAATTTTTAGTGCATGGTATTCATTTTTTTTCTTGCATTTCCTATTTTCGTAAGTCTTAAGTTTGAAATACGAGCTTGCTCAATTAAAGCAGCCTTTGCTTCAGCAGCATTATTTTGTTTTCACTAGAATTATATGAAGATAAAAACAAGCTGGGAGAAACTTAGATGGAGTTTGAAAAATAAGATGAGGAAAATACAGATAGTGATCTTTGTAGTCATTCTCATAAATGAAGCTTTTAAATACATGAATTTAACTTTAGGGTCAGCCCTACTGCACAGCTCCTTGCTGTGAAAAGTTAGCCCTGGGAGTAGAATTCTCCAAATTGGGTCTTTGGAATAATACAATGAGTAATTGAGTATTATCCAGTTTTGGATATAACTCTTGTACTTAAAAGACTTTAGAGCTAATCATTTGATATATTTCATTTATTTCATTTAGATCTATGAGAGATTACATGCGTTTCTGTGATTTATTAGTTACTAATTTTGTTTTACCATATCTGTCATTGAAACTATAGATAATTAGAATTATGTATATTTAATAACTTAACTTTTCTGACCACCCCACCCCAACTCCATTCCCTTTGTTTTATGTGTCTGTTGACTTACAGTGCCCCTTGAACAGCGTATCAGTGCTTCAGCTCTCGATCTGTGTGGTGACTTAGATGAGGTCGGAATAGATGAGATATTTTTCTCTTTCACCCCACCTCTTAGACAGTAGCATTTGGTTCTTACATCTTATGTATATTTTACACACATTGCTGTTTTGGTTTTGGTTTTGGTTTTAAAGATGGAGTCTTGCTATGTCACCAGGCTGGAGTACAGTGGCTCGACCTCGGCTCACTGCAACCTCTGCCTCCTGGGTTCAAGAGATTCTCCTGCCTCAGCCTCCTGAGTAGCTGGGACTACAGGCACGCACTACCATGCCCGTCTAATTTTTGTATTTTTAGTAGAGACGAGGTTTCACCGTGTTGGCCAGGATGGTCTCAATCTCTTGACCTCGTGATCCGCCCACCTCGGCCTCCCCAAAGTGCTGGGATGACAGGCGTGAGCCACAGCGCCCAACCTGAAAATTTATTTTTAAAGAATTTATTATCTGGGTATGGTGGCTCACGCCTGTCATCCCAGCACTTTGGGAGGCCGAAGAGGGCAGATCACCTGAGGTCAGGTGTTTGAGACCAGCCTGGCCAACATGGAGAAACCCCCATCCCGTCTCTACTAAAAATAAAAAAATTAGCTGGGCGTGGTGGTGTATACCTGTACTCCCAGCTACTCAAGAGGCTGAGGCAGGAGGATCGTGTGAACCCAGGAGGCAGAGGTTGTAGTGAGCCAAGATCGCACCACTGCACTCCATACTGGCAACAGAGCAAGACTCCATCTCGGAGAAAAATTTTTTAAAAAAAGAAAGAATTTATTTATTCTTTATAAAGATTCTAAACTATTACTGTGATGACTACTATGTAGTATCACATGTAATAGTGGTAATGAGTTTTCTTCTGAGATTAATTGCAGAGCTTGTCTTTCGCATGGGTCCAATATTTTACTTTTCAGTGTGTTTTATTTGTGCAGGACAATTTGCCCTTCAGTTATCATACCAAAACAATATAAATCCTCAACTCCTTTGAGTTTGTTAAAGATTACTATGATAATACAATGTCTGCCAAACTGAGCATATGAATTCATGCCCACACATGGGTTTGGTGTTCCAAATAGTTAAATCCTGTATTGATTGATGTGTTTAGGGAACAAGGTTGAACAAAAGATCTTCTAACCGATTAGAACATTTAGCTTTCTTTTTTAGTCAATAACCCTTTACTTGAAACACAGCAGAAGATATTATTAACATCTGCCAAAATTTTTTCATTGCCACATATGGAAGTAAGTGACCCCACTGTCACTGTTCCATGTTTTCTTGTGAAGAGCTAAATTGCCACTACCCAACTGTGACACTGCAGGGTAGTGTGGACCAACTCCTGCAGGCAAATCAGAAAAAAAGCCAGGATAGTAAGAAAGGAACCTAGAAGAACCTTAATTGGAAATTTAAAAAACAAAGGTCAAAGACCCTGTTTTTTATTAATGTATTTTTGTTTATGCTTTTCAGGGGGTGAAGCCAGCCAGTTTTGACAAAGTAGCAATTCCTGAAGTGAAGGAAATTATTGAAGGATGCATACGACAAAACAAAGATGAAAGGTAAGTTGCCTCTTTTGACCTGAGTGATACTTGAACAAAACCTAAAAAGTAATGTGCTTTGAGTACAACACTCATTCTTCGGTGTATTTAATATTTGTGATTGGTTTCTCTATTTGTGCCTGTAACATTTTTAAAGATAGGGTTTTGTTCATTATGGTTATACAGATGTGATATACTGGAACACTGTAAAAATATGGTTTGGTAGAGTTTCAGTAAACCAGAACCACCGTAAACATAGCTACATTCCATGAGAACTACTTACTTAAAACATCAGCATGATTTGTGAAACTCAAAAAAGAGTTTAGTATCTAACACAGGAAATCTTTCCTTAGTCCTTTACCATTGAATTCTAAATGGTGAAATAAAACCTTGGCTCTTTAAAGTCAACTGAACTATTATAGGTCTGATTTGCTGTCCTTATGCCGGAATTGAAGAAGAGCAAAACACAAAAATTCCTAAGTAAAAAGAGAAGACTTCACCCAGGGGTTAGAAAGAGATGTGGCTTTGTCATTTGTACTAACAGAGGAGTTTTCTTAGAGGAGTAGCAAGTATCTGATCTCCCATATAGCTGATTCATCACCCGTTAGGCATGGTGAAGGTCCAGTGTCTGCTTTTGGAAAACAGTCTATCTTTGCCACCCCTTCCATCCTCCAAAAAAGAAAAAGGAGACCAGCTAGTACAAATATAAATTGCAAATTGAGCATAATCAACCACCTGAAGAATGAGAGCAACCAGATATATCAACCAAATTAAAGAATGCCATCATTTCACCTCTCCAGTCTCGTTCTTTTTATAACATCATTATTTAGGAGAGCTTAACTTCATGGTTTTTAAGGCTTTATTAAGTAAAAATTTAGTTTGAGTTTTCATTTGTATATATGCTGGGTCATTAAATCTCTTCAAGAACTTTTTTTTTTTTTTTTACTATAAACAAAGGAATGTTTGTTTCAACTCTTTTTTTTTTTTTTTTTTTTTTTTGACATAGTCTTGTTCTGTCACCTAGGCTGGAGTACAGTGGCACAGTCTCAGCTCACTGCAACCTCTGCCTCCCGGGTTCAAGTAATTCTCCTGTCTCAGCCTCCTGAGTAGCTGGAACTATAGGCGCACATCACCACGCCCGGCTAATTTTTGTATTTTTAGTAGAGACAGGGTTTCACCATATTGGTCAGGCAGGTCGCGGACTCCTGACCTGAGGTGAACCACCCACCTTGGCCTCCCAAAGTACTGGGATTGCAGGTGTGAGTCACTGCACCCAGCCTGTTTCAACTCTTGATGGAGCAGCTTATTAGATTATTGGCATATTGAAATCATTTTATCTTAAGACTGTTTCGCAATCAGACTTCTGCTTGCCCAGTACACAAATTATTGAACAAGGATTAAGAGAACTTATTGGTGTAAATAAAGCTTACTGTGTTAGAAGGTACCAAACTAGAAACAAAAATATTTATTTTCTAGTTTTTATTTCAGCATTTACACCTTTTATAACTGTGAGCAAGATTCTCAACCTTTCTGCGCCTCCATTTCTCAATAATCAGGAGATGATATTGAATTGGGTGTTGGTCAACAAGATCATAAATTTGAAGATTTATGTTACTTATAAAATGCTATATAAATGATCATGTGGTATTTTGAAGCTTTAATAGAGCCAGTTGTGTTAGCTCACCATTACTAGTATACTATTACTAAAGAGATCATTGGATTTAAAAATTATCACTATCAGTTCTTATTCATGAATGAGATCGTTATGATGTTTTATAACTTGAGAGTAAACCTCTGTAGTTACCATTCAAATGCAGCAATGTAAAAATGAGTTATAAACTTTCCCATGTATTTTTTCCCATTTTTTTTCTTCTGTGAATAACAATAATTGGCCACATTTGAAAATTATTTTTTCAAACTAATGGTGTTTTATTTTTGTTCCTTTTCTTTCCCCTCTGTTTGGAAGATATTCCATCAAAGACCTTTTGAATCATGCCTTCTTCCAAGAGGAAACAGGAGTACGGGTAGAATTAGCAGAAGAAGACGATGGAGAAAAAATAGCCATAAAATTATGGCTACGTATTGAAGATATTAAGAAATTAAAGGGAAAATACAAAGACAATGAAGCTATTGAGTTTTCTTTTGATTTAGAGAGAGATGTCCCAGAAGATGTTGCTCAAGAAATGGTAAATTGACATTAACTAGCCATTTAAAAATTGATCTAGACTTATATACATCGATACTATTATTAAGCAAAAAAGCAGTTGATGAAGTGCTGTGTGTGACATATCCCATTGACAGAAAATTGTGATGGCCCTAAAAGTTATCTTTGATTAGTGGGATTTTCCAGTGTGTGTTTTTTGTTTTTTGTTTTTTTAACTCCCTTCTTTGTATTGCTTTTATAATGGGTGTTAGATTTTATAGTCTTTTTTAAAAGTAAATTTTTTTTTTTTCAGGGAGAGAGAGACAGGGTCTTGCTCTGTCACCAGGCTGGAGTGCAGTGGCCTGATAATCAGAGCTTACTGCAGCCTTAAACTCCTGAACTCAAGCAGTCCTTCTGCCTCAGCTTCCCGGGAAGCTGGGACCATAGGGACGTGCCACTACGCCTGACTAGTTTTTGTATTTTTAGTATAGGCAGGCGTGATCCTCCCACCTCAGCCTCCCAAAGTGCTGGGAGTACAGGTGTGAGCCACTTCGCCTGGCCAAAAGTTATTTTTGAGAAAATATGTAGAGAGAGATATATATACATAGGGATAGATGGATGAGATAGATAGGTAGAACTAGTAGAATGCATTCCAAAGTCATTTTGAAAAGGCTGTAAGATTGAGTGACTCCCAGTTTATATAAGCATCATTCATTTAGAATGACAAGTTATGTTTCTACATATTGGTGCATTTGCCTTTGATCAGTTATCTGGATGAACCCTATAAACAGACATAGGACCATGAATTGTTTTTACTTTGAAGAGAGTTTTCCTGATCAAATATTAGTAGGAAGCCTTTGATGTATTATTATTTGAAGTATGTCTAAAAGATCACTCTTCCATAAGGAAACCCTTCCCCAAATTTATGCTTGCCATAGTGCCCAAAATAGCTAATTATTATGGAAAGATAACTGAGAATATCTCTACTCAGGTTTATAAGAACCATTCAAAAGTGGTAGTTGCCTCTGGGAAGAGATCAGGTATGAGTTACTTGTGTTTAACTGTTAGTTGTTTGTATTATCTGAGCTTTTTGGCTTTTTTGGAGGGGAGGAGGAGTGTTAAATCTTCATATTCGTACCACAGTTGTTTTATCAGATTAAGTGGTTGCCTTGTAAAAGAAAGTAAAATCAACACAGGTTAATGTTAATTGTTACAAGTGAGGGGGAAATACAGTGAATAGAACAGAGTACCTTACTTGGTTTAGGAACTGAGGTTTTAGTTGCCCCATTGTTTTGTTATTTGTTATAAGGAGTGAAGGTATACCTACCCTTCGAGTTTCTGCAAAAATGGTGGTACCCACTCCTCAAGTATCTACAAAGATGGTAGGGAAATGCATAATGCAGACCAGGAATTTTACAGTTCGGTTAAGGCCAGCCCTGAGAGAATTCTTTGTTCCTCCTCTTCTCGACTTTTTTACAATGCCTTTTTTTGGGCGGTGGGGGGGCGAATGGGCGGGTGTTGTTTTCTTTCAGTATACTACTGCTTAATATACCCTTTTATTCTGTAGGTAGAGTCTGGGTATGTCTGTGAAGGTGATCACAAGACCATGGCTAAAGCTATCAAAGACAGAGTATCATTAATTAAGAGAAAACGAGAGCAGCGGCAGTTGGTACGGGAGGAGCAAGAAAAAAAAAAGCAGGAAGAGAGCAGTGTCAAACAGCAGGTAGAACAATCAAATGCTTCCCAGACAGGAATCAAGCAGCTCCCTTCTGCTAGCACCGGCGTACCTACGGCTTCTACCACTTCAGCTTCAGTTTCTACACAAGTAGAACCTGAAGAACCCGAGGCAGATCAACATCAACAGCTACAGTACCAGCAACCCAGTATATCTGTGTTATGTACGTATCTTGGGAAGTGGACAGATAGGCTAATGATTCTCCTAATTGGTTTTTTTAGCTTCTTGTTATTTTGCATTGGCTTCTTGGTTTTGAATTATGAATCCTACTATTATACAAAATTTGAAATGGTTGTTGTCTAGCTTCTCTTGATTCTTATATCTGTGACTAGGAGAATAGAAGGATGGGGTGGTAAGGAAATGTGATTAGGATACAAAATAATTTTATAAACTCCAACATCCTGGAGGTTTCAATTTGTAGATTTCTACTTTTCACAATTTATTTAAATAAAATGGAATTAATAATGAAGAATGAAGCGGCTTGGCTACTAAAATTGAACCCATCAGTCTGGTTGAGCTTTTTTAGCAAAGCTGAGTGGTGTATAGACTAAAAACTAATGAGAACACTGGTTATTAATTTAATTACCTGTTTAACACTGAGAACCTTCTGGCCTCTATACTTTGAAAGCTGTGTCAAATTTAAGGCTTATAGTGTTCCATGTTGTTTCCCTTAGTCTTCAGGTGATAAGATTCTGTGATAGCCATATGGATTCCTCATTTAAATATAGAAATCTAAGGAATATGGCCGTAATTCATTTTTTATTTAGTTCAAATCTGTGCAAAGAATAACTAGTTACCCCTAATATAATGGGTCTAAAATATGAGAAAATGTGAACCTCCGTTTTGTGATTTGTCTTTCTCTCTCTTTTTCCTTTTTTTTTTTTTTGGGTGATTCATTTTTCCTTCAGCTGATGGGACGGTTGACAGTGGTCAGGGATCCTCTGTCTTCACAGAATCTCGTGTGAGCAGCCAGCAGACAGTTTCATATGGTTCCCAACATGAACAGGCACATTCTGCAGGCACAGTCCCAGGGCATGTACCTTCTGCTGTCCAAGCACAATCTCAGCCCCATGGGGTATATCCACCCTCAAGTGTGGTAAGTAAATGCTTAAGGGAATGTAATACTACAGTGAGGGCCAATGGATAGTCTGCTAAATTAAAATTCTTTGTACAAACCAAGTAGCAGTATGAGTCTGAAGTAGAAAATATAAAATGCTGTATCTCTAAAGGCTTATTCTAGAGTATAATTAGAGTAGTCCTGGTAGAGTAGGATATAGACATTAATGTGTGGGCATTAGCTGAACTGCCTACATGAAGCAACTACATACAAGATTTAGACTAGTCTGCATTTTTACTAAAGGTAATGCTCTCTTTAGCACTTGAGTTGAAACTATTCACAGCAATAAAAGCTGGACGTACAAATGTTTTGCGGGTGGGGCAAGGAGAGTTTTTCAAAAGCTTGTTAAAATAATTACTAAGTATTTCCTGTAAGATTCCATATCGTACAAAACACAGGTAAGACCTTCAAACCATTATAGAATGCTGCATGTGGGTACTCTAGATTGAGGGAATCCTTTATTTGAATGACTGTTTAATTTAGCGCTTGTGTTGAGTTAATCATCAGTTGCTGTGTGTGTTCCTGCCTTTTAAAGTCTGTGTTGGACACAAGTTCTTTCCCTAGTATATGTTCTTTTGCTTTTTCCCTTTAGTTGGTAACTGTTTTATTACTGATTTCAGAATCAACTTACAGAAATTATTTCATGAAACATTTTATGCTTGTACACACAGACACACACACACACACACACACACACACACACAATTATCCTATGTTTTACATTAGGCACTCTTGCTTCTCATATAGAGAATGTTAAAGTAGATCATCAGATAATACCCCATTTCTTCTGTTGACCTCAGAGGAAAATAAAATACGTCATCTGCCTCTGAAAGGTACTAGAAAATAAGTAACTTGTCACCGTATAGCACTTGTTTAGTGAGATCTTTAAGCAGACAGATTTCCCCCTCCTTCTCAGAAAGCTTTTAATCTAAACTTTGTGGAATTCTTGCCCTTCTTTAAATGAAAATCTTTGTTAAGAAAATACTTCTGCTTGTTCTGATTTTTTTATCCTACAGCTTGGAATAAAAGATGTTCATTTGTTTCAGAGTCCATTTAATCCTGCTTTGGCTAGGTCTCAAGATGAATGGCCACAATAACACAGATAAAAAACAACTAATGTACTAATTTTTTTTTAACAATCTACTTTCTCTCTTTAAAATAATTAAGTGAGGGTAGGATAGAAGAACTTTATAAAGGCTGCACAGAAAATATATTTTTGTGTTCTGACAAATATTACTTGTCAGCATTTCTTGTCAGTTTCTACTTTTAATTGATTTTTTTCTGGAGTATTATAACTAGATTTTGCTAAAACTCTTGTTTTGTTTTTTTAAATTTTCTCTTGTCTATACTCATCATGGGGGAGCATTAGTTCTCTGTTTTAGAAAGCAAGTAGAATGACATGAAGATCCTAAGTATTTGAGCCACTAATACAGCCATGTTTCTTGATGCTCTAAAAGCAGACGTTCTTGCTTTTTAATGACAGTATTCTATGGAGGTATTATAAAGACTTATTAAATATTGAGAATTTAAAAATTTGTCTAATTCTATTCTTGTCTCATTTCAGGAATGTGGCTTACAATAATATAGACAAATTATAAGTGAAATTTTAGAAATTAGAATAAAAGAAATAAGGCTGGAGAGAAATTAAAACAGGAGTGAACTAAATAATCATATGATGATTTTTAAATCCTTGCTATTGGTGGGCCACAGATTTGACCCAAAGCATTCTACACAGCCAAGTTTTGGAAATGAAAACATAGTTTTCATAGTTCACAACATCTAAAAGGAAAGTAACAGTCTTATTCAAGACGACCTTTATAGTATTGCTCATACTGCCTTATAACTGTATTAAACCCTGTGCCTGAAAAAATTTTTAAGTTATTCTTTTTTTTTTTTTTTTTTTTTGAGACGGAGTCTAGCTCTGTTGCCCAGGCTGGAGTGCAATGGCCGGATCTCAGCTCACTGCAAGCCCCACCTCCCGGGTTCACGCCATTCTCCTGCCTCAGCCTCCCGAGTAGCTGGGAGTACAGGCGCCCGCCACCTCGCCCGGCTAATTTTTTTTGTATTTTAGTAGAGATGGGGTTTCACCATGTTAGCCAGGATGGTCTCGATCTCCTGAACTCGTGATCCGCCCGTCTTGGCCTCCCAAAGTGCTGGGATTACAGGCTTGAGCCACCGCGCCCGGCCTCTTTTTTTTTTTTTTTGACAGAGTCTCATTCTGTCTCCCAGGTGGGAATACAGTGGCATGATCTTGGCTCACTGCAACTTCCACCTCCTGGGCTCAAGCGATTCTCCTGCCTCAGCCTCCCCAATAGCTAAGATTACAGGCACCCGTCACCATGCCCAGCTAATTTTTGTATTTTTTTATTAGAGACTCAATTTCACCGTGTTGGCTAGACTGGTCTCGAACTCCTGACCTCAAGTGATCCACCTGCCTCGGCCTCCCAAAGTGCCAGGATTTACAGGTGTGAGCCACCACGCCCAGCCTAAATTATTCTTCAGAGATCCAGATTGAAGATATTCTCCCATTGATTACTTTGTAAAAGTACAAAATATTTCCTATATCCAGTTGTGAATTTCTTCTAGAAAGCCAAACTTTTTCCTAGTAGTAGATCATGACTTTTTACCTTTACAAATAAAGAGTGGCAAGTATAAGAAATACTGTGAGCCAGCAACTTTCCATCTCATGTCTTCTAAAATAGAAATGAGAGTCTTTTTCTGAGGTTTCCAGAGCTCTCGCAAAATAATCCAATCTTAAAATTCTCTGTATCTTTTAATGTACTTTAAACTAATAGAATTCATTCTTGTTGAATCTTAAGTTTGCCAAAGTTGCAAGCTAATATTCATTGCTTTCCCTGTCTGCACCCTTCAGTCAGCTGGTCATTCTTAAATTCATACACTCATAACACTTGGTGTTATTTCAGAATATTTAGCATGATAATTGATCATTATCATGATCATTCATTAAAAAAACCTGTACTTGACTGACAACCTAGAATAGTTGTGATCTGTCAGATGTGCTATGTTGAGTTATAGCTCTCCTCAAAAAAAAAACTGACTTTGTGGAATTGGGAGAGGATGGAACATTTCTTTATGCAACTATGCCCTGTTATCATTGTACTTTTGTTTATTTTGTTTTCAAAGTACTGTGTTTTCATGTGTGTGTTTGTTTTCTGTTTAGCCTCGTCGTGGCCGTAGCATGTCGGTTTGTGTTCCCCATCTTTCTGCTGTTCCCTCTCTGTCCCGCATCTCTCCCAGTGCTCCTTCCACCCCACCACCAGTGCTGTCTGCACCTCTTTCTCCTTCCCTCCTTCGGACTGCCCCCGAGGAAACTTTTGCCGAAAAGCTTTCTAAAGCATTGGAGAGTGTCCTGCCTATGCACTCTGCCTCTCAGCGCAAGCACCGATGCTCCAGCCTGCCTTCCCTCTTTGTCAGTACTGTATGTAACTGTAAACTTCTGACAAATGAACAATTATTACCAATGAATACATCCAGGCAACAAGAATTTTAATTAAAATTGAATAAAGAACAGGACTAAACTCAGTTATATTATGCTTCTAGGATACCAGTTATTCCTATAGGAAACTTTTTTTGTAATGAGGCTCTAAGGGGGAATAAAAAGCAAGGAGGTAATGAGAGAGAATACTTATAATGTCCTTGGCACATACCAGCATGTGTCCAATAAAATTTACCTTTTATTATATCTTCCTATTTCCTATCAACATAAAATTCTTTCATTTTCGTATTCTAGTTTTAAAAGTATTACTTAATTTTAAAGTTATTGCCTTAATCAAAAGCAAATTTTATCAAACATTACCCAAACATTTTTTCTCCTCACTTTATTCTAAGGAGACACTAATGAAACTGGATGAGTCCTTTTTTTTTTTTTTTTTAATAACCTTAGTCAGCAAAGGATAACCTTGGAGTGAACATTTATTTTAATTTAATCATTTATGTAAGATGATGTGTCAGCAAACCAAAGGGCTACATAATGTTCCCCCATGGGAGTATTTTTTCCTTAGGTTTCAACCTAAGGTGGGACTGTAGCTCTTTGTGTGACTTTCTTTGGCTCCATTAATGTTTATAAAAGATATATTTCTTAAAATTATTTTAAGCATGTGGGTTCTTGCTGCTGCTTTTCCAAATAAAGAGTATAGTTAACTTTCTGACTAGCAACCCTAGAATTTTCTGATTTTTACTTAGGAGAATGAAGAACTGTACAATATTATGGCTTTGAGACATACCATGAGTAAATAACAATAAAATGAGCATTCTTATTGAAAATAGAAATCCTCTTTTAGCTATTGTGAACAGTTGATCTACTTTGCCAGCTCGATAAGGATCTTTCCTATGGAAGAATGAAACTGAATTATTTTAAACGGGGGAGTCTGTGATAGTAAATTATTTGCTTATTTATTTATTTATTGGAGGTGGAATCTTGCTCTGTTGCCAGGCTGCAGTGCAGTGGTATGATCTCGACTCATGGCAACCTCTGCCTCCCGGGTTCGAGTGATTCTCCTGCCTCAGCCTCCCGAGTAGCTCGGACTACAGGCGCTTGTCCCCACACCCAGCTAATTTTTGCATTTTAGTAGAGATGGGTTTCACCATGTTTGGCCAGGATGGTCTTGATCTCCTGACCTTGTGATCCACCCCCTTCAGCCTCCCACAGTGCTGGGATTATAGGCGTGAGCCATCGCTCCCAGCCGATACTGATTTATTATAGTGTATATTGTTTGCATTTGGCAAGCTATGTTTCTAAATTTAGTCTTAAATCTAGAACTGCTTCTTGAATAAAAAGTGCTATCAAATAAATTTGGCTGTCATTTATATTACCCTTGTCAGTTGATTTGAATACCAGGATGTCAGAATCAGAAAATTCATGGTTACAGCCGGGCTTGGTGGCTCATGTCTCTAATCCTAGCACTTTGGGAGGCCGAAGTGAGCAGATCACTGGAGGTCAGGAGTTTGAGACCAGCCTGGCCAACATGGCAAAGCACGTCTCTACTAAAAATACAAAAATTAGCTGGACGTGGTGGCACACGTGTGTAGTCCCAGCTATTTGGGAGGCTGAGGCAGGAGAATCCCTTGAACCCAGGAGGCGGAGGTTGCAATGAGCCAAGATTGTGTCGCTGCACTCCAGCCTGGGCGACAGAGCAAGACTCTATCTCAAAAAAAGAAAAAAGAAATTTCATGGTTATGCAACTCTTATTTAGGATCAGAAAAGTGGACATTTTGTGATTTAACTCTGTAACATGTTTCGTGTAGTAAAAATATAGTAAAACTATTAATCATCTAGTTTGGGATAGATAGGAGAAAGACATTACTGTCACTAGTCAAATTATGTATCTTTTCCTATCTACCAAAAATCTCTTCTGATTTCTAGTTAGAAGGCATACTATTAATTGATAAGAAAATAACACTGAAGGCCTCTAACATATCACAGTATAATAAGTATATAGGGCAAGTTAGTTCACTTTAAATTAAATTAAGTTAAATTAAAGCACACTTCTTATGGTATAGAACTAGTCAGGCTTTTATGCCTTGTTTTAGTTCTTATTCTTTAACTCTTTTTCTGTTGATATAATTTACATTAATGCTTAAGAGTAAACTTTAAGTGTGGGTAAAAACGAAATAATTACTTACAAAGCTTAATTCTTCATTTCCTTTGAGAGAGAAAAGTTATGGAAAAGCAGCTCTTATCTAAAGCAAAGAGCCCACAGATTGAT
Source organism: Macaca nemestrina (assembly GCF_043159975.1). Lineage (NCBI taxonomy): Eukaryota > Metazoa > Chordata > Mammalia > Primates > Cercopithecidae > Macaca > Macaca nemestrina. The sequence goes on along the minus strand of NC_092134.1, from coordinate 142,492,919 downwards.
TTCATTGGCCCTGGATGTATTTAATGGGTTTTTACTGTGCACATAATTTCCAGAAGCATTGTTATTTATTAATTATAAATTTGGTGTAACCATTTCATAGGGTTACACAAAACTACCCAGTTGTGCATGTCTGATGTAATTTCACATATGAATGTATGAATTACTTGTCTTATTCATGTTGATACAGCCTCAGTCCATGGCGCATCCGTGTGGGGGGACCCCAACATACCCAGAATCACAGATATTTTTCCCAACTATTCATGAACGTCCAGTTTCTTTCTCACCACCTCCCACCTGCCCACCGAAAGTAGCCATTTCCCAGCGGCGTAAGAGCACCTCCTTCCTGGAAGCCCAAACTCACCACCTCCCACCCCTGCTGAGGACTGTCGGCCAGAGTCTTCTTCCGCCTGGGGGCAGCCCAACTCACTGGACACCAGAGGCTGTAGTTATGCTGGGTACTACAGCCAGTAGAGTAACTGGAGAGTCATGTGAGATACAGGTCCATCCTATGTGTGAACCATCTCAAGTTTACAGTGATTATAGACCTGGACTAGTACTTCCAGAAGAAGCTCACTATTTTATTCCTCAGGAAGCAGTGTATCTAGCTGGGGTACAGTACCAGGCCCGGGTGGCAGAACAGTATGAGGGCATTCCATACAACTCATCAGTACTGTCAAGTCCTATGAAACAGATACCTGAACAGAAGCCAGTACAAGGGGGCCCTACTTCAAGTTCTGTCTTTGAATTTCCATCTGGACAGGCTTTCCTGGTAGGACACCTTCAGAATCTAAGATTAGATTCTGGATTGAGTCCAGGATCTCCCCTCTCTAGTATTTCTGCACCTATCAGTACAGATGCTACACGTTTGAAATTTCACCCTGTCTTTGTTCCTCATTCTGCGCCCGCTGTGTTAACTCATAACAATGAGAGCAGAAGCAACTGTGTATTTGAATTTCATGTTCACACACCAAGCTCCTCTTCAGGAGAAGGAGGTGGAATTTTACCTCAGCGTGTTTACCGAAATCGGCAGGTTGCAGTGGACTTGAATCAAGAAGAACTGCCTCCTCAATCAGTTGGATTACATGGCTACCTGCAGCCTGTGACTGAAGAAAAGCATAATTACCATGCCCCAGAATTGACCGTTTCTGTGGTAGAGCCTATCGGACAGAACTGGCCAATAGGAAGCCCAGAATATTCCAGTGATTCCTCACAAATCACTTCTTCAGACCCCAGTGATTTTCAGTCACCTCCCCCTACAGGGGGAGCAGCTGCATCTTTTGGCTCTGACGTCTCATTACCCTTTATCCATCTGCCTCAGACAGTGTTACAAGAATCCCCACTTTTCTTCTGTTTCCCCCAAGGAACCACATCTCAGCAGGTCTTAACTGCCTCATTTTCTTCAGGAGGATCTGCACTTCATCCACAGGTTATAGGAAAACTTCCACAATTATTTTAAACTACCCTACTTTGCACCACAACATTTAAATTTTCTATTCCTCATTTCCCTGAATCATGGATTTTTGAGAAATATTGTTTAATTTTATCAGTAGAGTTTCCCCATCTTTGGAGGGTTGTGAACTACATATATGTATTTAAAAACAAAATATGAGAGAAGCTACCTGATTTACCTATTATATGTGAAAACCGGTGGAAAAAAGAACGCAAAAACTAGAATTTTAGTCATTCATCAAAATCAATGACTTCTATCCCTATGCACATTATTTTCAACCAGTAGTGAAAATGCAAGTGTATATAATGTATGGTTGACCCAGCATTATTTAGGAATACAAATCTTAAATATTACTTTCTTCCTTCAAACAAGTTTTTAAAAAATAGGGTAAATTTTTTTTCTGTAAAATATAAAAAAAAGGAAAATAGGGAATGCTTTTTTTGGAGTAGTAGTAATAATACACAGAATTTTCATTAGTGTAGAAGGATCTAAAAAGACAAAATATATCTTACGGGAACAAAAAAAGATAGAAAAGGAAACAGTTTAGGAATTTGCCTTAAATGAAAATGCCTTTTTAAAATGGCATCAGTCAAGCAGGTTTCTGTGTATTATTATATGTCCAAATAAAATGCTAATTCATAAAATTAAGGACTGATTCTAATTTCTAGCAACTAACAATCTAGTGGGTGGTGGGCTTTTTTTTGTTATAAGAATTTGTGATATGTTGCAAGCTAAGGAAGAGTAGACATCTCAGGCCTTGTATTTTCCTCAACAAATTTGATTTTAGTTATTTATGTGTATGAGCATATACACACTTAGCATATAAAGACAATGTAATGAACGTAATAGAATTCAAAAGTACAGTCAGTGTTTACTGTTTCATATATTCATTTGGTATATTTTATCAAATGTGTACATCTTGTAAAATCCACGTAGAAGACTATGCAGTTATATATTGAAGACATTTGGATATCCTACATATTCTACTCTTTTAAAAAGTACTATGTGTTGTTCTTCCTACTTTCTTCCTATGTTCTTCCCTCATCAGGAGCATAAACAACTCCCAAAATTACACAAATTATCAATTATTTAGAGTTGTACTAAGACACAAAAAGATCCAGAAGCTTGAAAACTATACATGGGCATGCAGTATATTCACATCAGTATTCAAGTTGCAGCCCCTATTATAAATATTAATGTATTGCCAGTAATTATCCTTTAGACTTTCCAAAGTAAAAAATACCAGGTGGTTAATGTATAGACATACTACAGAAGGAATCAATGCTTACAATAGTTAAGCTGCAGTGGAATGTGATATTATATCCATGTAAGCTTTAAGGAACCCCTTCTAAACTGAAATGGAATGACAAAAGTGGTAGCCTTTTCATTTCTTTAACGTACCTATATATAGTCCTGCATTCATTTCTCACTTTCTCATTTGTTTTAATTTGGACTTCTCAATAATCAGAACGCTCTAGTTGGGGTTTCTCAGACTCAACGCTGTTGACATCTGAGGTTGGATAATTCTTTGCTGTGGTGGACTGTTCTATGTATTGTAGGATATTCAGCAACATCCTTGGTTTATACCTCCTAAATACTAGTAGCAGCATCTCCCTCACTTGTGACAACCAGAAGTATCTCCACATATTGCCCAGTGCCCCCCTGGGGGTGGCACTGTTGCTCCTGGATAGCAATGATCGTCCTAGGTACTTAGCAGTTGATGATGATAACAGATTTTTTGATACTTTTGATAAAAGTCATTGTGGCACTACAAGAAGTATTACCAAATTAGCATTACCAAATACCTTTCTTTAATTTTTCAGCTAAATTTCAGATTGATAGTATTAACACTTTGTTCCTGATTATTGTATTTCTAATAACAAATTTTATTATGAATCTGACTATTCTAGCCAGCTAAAATTACAGCCTGAGCAGCATTGACAGCGTAGGTTTTCACTATCAGTGGGTTTTGCATGGGTTGGGATTAGAACATGTTGTGTGATATGATCCTTCTCTAAATTTTTCTTACAAAAGATGACCCCGAGGCGTCTCCCATACATGATCAGGTTAATGTTTCATTTTGATCAAGCAAACTCTGAGGAGATTAAATATTCACTGCAAAAGCCTGACCTCTATACACTTACTTTAAGCCTTCTCTAATGTGTTGTGTTCACTTCTTTCCTTCAGGCACAGGGGCAGAGCCAGGGTCAGCCATCCTCAAGTAGCTTAACAGGGGTTTCATCTTCCCAACCCATACAACATCCTCAGCAGGTGAGAACAATGCATTGCAACATTTTATGGATTAGCAGTGGCCAGAACACTATTTTAACATTTGTGATTCGTGATATAAATGGCCTGCTAAGGAAAATTAAGAGGCATACCATGTCTTGTGTTCAATAACAAAGAAAAGACATTTTTTCTGAAACACATTTTCTGTGTTTCACTGAAACAGAAAATGTGTTTCAGAAAAAATCTTTTTTTTTCTTTAATGTGCTTTTGAACAATTTAGTAGACATACATTATTACTGATATAATTGTCTTTTTTTAAAAGAGGATTCTACACTTTTTTTTTTTTTTTTTGAGACAGAGTCTCACTCTGTCACCCAGGCTGGAGTGCAGTGGTGCAATCTTGGCTCACTGCAACCACTGCCTCCCAGGTTCAAGCAATCCTCCCACCTCAGCTTCTCACGTAGCTGGGACTACAGGTGCCTGCCACCACGCTCAGCTAATTTTTGTATTTTTTAGTAGAGATGGGGTTTCACCATGCTAGCCAGGCTAGTCTCACACTCCTGACCTCAGGTGATCCACCTGCCTCGGCTTTCCAAAGTGCTGGGATTACAGGCATGTGCCACCTCACCCAGCCTGGATTCTACACATAATTTACGGTACAAAGAATATGTCATTCCTTTTCTTTTTTTTTTCCTCACTGCTTGCAGCAGTGATTTGTCATTACCTTCATTGTGCTTGCCTCTACTAATCCTGCATTTCTTTTTAATTATTTCTAATCTGTAGAATGATATGTCAGATTTTACACTAAGAGGTATCTAATGAAAGCCTAAGAACAATTACTTCAGGAACTTTTTTTTTTAATATTTATTTATTTATTTATTTATTTTTATTTATTTTTTTTTGAGATGGAGTCTCGCTCTGTCGCCCAGGCTGGAGTGCAGTGGCCGGATCTCAGCTCACTGCAAGCTCTGCCTCCTGGGTTTACGCCATTCTCCTGCCTCAGCCTCCTGAGTAGCTGGGACTACAGATGCCCACCACCTCGCCCGGCTAGTTTTTTGTGTTTTTTAGTAGAGATGGGGTTTCACCATGTTAGCCAGGATGGTCTTGATCTCCTGACCTCGTGATCCGCCCATCTCGGCCTCCCAAAGTGCTGGGATTACAGGCTTGAGCCACTGTGCCAGGCCAATATTTATTTATTTATTTATTTATTTATTTTGAGACAGCCTTGCTCTGTTGCCCAGGCTGGAGTGCAATGGTGCAATCTTGGCTTACTGCAACTTCCACTTCCCAGGTTCAAGCGATTCTCATGCCTCAGCTGCCCTAGTAGCTGGGACTACAGGTGCATGCTACTATGCCCAGCTAATTTTTGTATTATGTTCTACATATGCCCAGCTAATTTAGCAGAGATGGGTTTCACCATGTTGGCCAGGCTGGTCTTAAACTCCTGACCTCAAGTGATCTACCTGCTTTGGCCTCTCAAAGTGCTGGGAGCCACCGCGCCTGGCCAAAATAATTTTAACTTCTGCTTTGGGGGGATTGTTCCAGAAAGTTCAAGGAATTCAAGAGATTAGTGTAATCCAGATACATCCAACAATAAAACTGGTAATTCTAAAATTAAAGATTTATAGTACATCACTGATACTAGTTAATAGTAATTATTTGCAAGGGAATAATGCATTTTTGGCATAATTGAATACTTATTAGCTATTCGACATAAAATTCATAGCCACTATGTGTGTAATGCAAACTTCCTAATGATAGTTCTCCATGTGGGTTTTCTAATCACCAGACTCTAAACTGGCTTCTGGTTCTATTCGTTTTTAGTTTTGAAACAAAGTTTTCAATTTTTAATTACAAATGGCCCTCTTTCAGTCCAACATTTGGTCATGTAGTCATTCGATACTGGTTTAAGATCAGGAGTTGCTTGTACAAGATGAAAATCACTTAAAGGCACTTTCTACAAAAATAATTGATTAGTTTGGTTATACATGCATTCACTCTGTGATCAGTACCTCTGTAGAACTGAAGGGCTGGGATTTACATGCTTTGTTTTGTACCTGTCCTTTCTTTCAAGACTGGTTAAATTCAAGTAAACATATTTTTGCCAACCTTAACAAAATCTGTTTTATTCTGTTAACAGTTCCTAATTAGAATGCAAATTACAAGTCACATAAAGCTAGTTGAGAACAGAAGTGCAGAGTACTAATCTCCTAACTTGCTTATCTTTGGATGTAGACCAACACCAGTGAACTGAGCAAATTGTATGTGCTCTGTTCTTTCTTTTCCAAAGGAATTTGTTATATGTCTTGTCTTTGGGGATATACATGTATACTTACTACCAAATGAAGAAGATAATGAAATAATTCATTGAGTTTCATGGTAAGAAAGAGTGTGAGAATAGAAGAGAGCAGTACCATAAATGTCAAGTTAAAAGAATTAGGTAGCTCCCTCTCCTGGAGAAAAAATATGGCTAAATGCTATCTCTACAGCAGAGACAAAAATTAATTATTTGTTTCAGTGATGTTTTTGTTTTAGATGCTTTCATAGCATGTGTTGTAGAATCATAAAATTGAGCCCTCGATATATATAGGAAGTATATTCAGTCTAGAATAATTAACTTCTCCAAGGTCACCTAGATAATAAGGGAGCTAGCTACAAATTATAACCCAGAATTTAAGATTCCTAGAATAGTTTCGTTTCTTCCATTTTAAATAAAGTTCTACAGGGACTTAATGATTCTGCAAATGTACCTTGGAAGCTGTCTTTATTTGTTTTAATTATTGGAGTTCCACATTTAAGAAAAGAAAGGTTGAAAACTTTTTGTACTGTATGGATAGTCTATTTTTAGATATGATTTTTGTTTTACATACTTTCAGGTCCCAATCCCACCTTAGAGAACAGTATCTCTTGTTTTATTTTAGTGAGGAAAGAAATGTACTTCTGTTAAAATTTACTTTATTTCATGGGTTTCTTGAACATAGTAAATGAGGAATTGCTTTTTTGTGTGTTTTTATAGGGTCTCATATAGTGATATGCTAGATCTTAACAAGGTACCAAAAATAGCTGCCTCCTGCTGAAAAACTTTATGACCACAAAGTTGTGAACTTTGTCAGACACAATGCCAGCTACTTGGAAGGCTGAGGCAGGAGGATCACTTGAGCCCAGGCTACAGTGAACTATGATAGTGCCACTGCACTCCAGCCTGGGCAACAGAGCATGACCCATCTCAAAAAAAAACAAAAACAAAAACAAAAAAAACAAACCACCGATTGTGAACTACCTACCCTACTAAAGTCTGTTTGAACTGGTTTCATGAGGCAAGCTTGGGCAGAGCATGATGCTTAACTGTTAAGCTAGACCACCCCTGCCTGGCTGAAGTGCTGATTATTAGTCAGTGGGACTGTGCACAGCAGATCGACATGTACTTCTGGCATATCCAGAGGTGCCACTTCTCCCCAAATGCTCTAAGATACAACATTAACCATTAGCCATTGTAAATAACTGGTCTAGAGATCTCTTTAAGATGTTAATACAAGGGTTACTGTCACAGATACCTCTCAGTTATCTTAAGCAAAGAAATAGCTTGTCCATAAAACTGATCATTTTTACAGTCCTTTCAGCTTTTTTTCCTAATTGAGTTCAGATACTGAAGGTCTGCAGAGATGGACCAGATACGACTACTTTGAAAGAGTCTAAATAATATAGTAAATATATAGGTAAATTTCTACAAAACAAATAAGGATAATAGCTAATATTAAAGTGCTTTGCACATTGTACCTACATTCTCATTTAATCTTTTTAAGAACCCTGTAAGTATAGATGCTATAATTATTTCCATTTTACTGATGGGAAAGCTGAGATCTGGAGAAGGTGAGTAGTGTACCCAAACTTACAGCTTATAAGAGGTAAAAACAGAATTTAAATCCAAATAATCTAATTCCACAGCTCACTACTTTGTGTGTACTAATTTGACTACTACCCAATTATGTCCAAAAAAAAAGGGAAGAAATTAACATCTCTCCCAAGCAGGAAAGGGAATATCAGGAAGACTTTAGGAAAAAGGAGGCATTTGAAATGGACTTTGATTATAAGTTAGACTCAGATGTAGAAATAAAGAATATTCCAGGCCAGAAGATACAAAAATTATACTGTGAGCAAGGTGAAAGGCCCAAAGATAGAAAAATAGGGGACAAAAACAAAAGTGCCTTTGGTTTGGTTGAACTAGAGCATAGATATGTGAAAGTATAAGTTCAGGAAAGAGATGGTAGGGTCTAAATTTTGATATGAGCATAATTTTGAATTAAGGAGGATGTATTGGGGGCTGGGAGTATGTGATTACCATATGCCCAAAGATAACATGGAGATTCTTCCTCAAATTTATCCTTTAGAAAAGAGGGGAATCACCATGTATCAAACCTTTATCGTACTCTCATATTACAGGGTTTTCACTGTCCTTTACTTTGAACAACAACAAACCCAAAAAGGTTAATGAAATCAAATGAAACAGGTGAGAACAAATGTGCCTGCAAAGACTTTAGCTCATGTAGTTAGAAATGTTTATTGAGAACATCAGACAGAATTGTTTTTAAGCCATAAACATAAATTTAGACCTTGTTATCAGCAATATGACTTCACTCTTCTGAGGACTGTATGTGATTTTAAACAACTGGTTTAAAGATCTCTGTAAGATGTCTGTATAAGGGTTACATGAATAAAAACCTATAAGATAAGTGCAAAAAAAAAAATCTCATTATTTTAATGTTACGTAAATAGGTGCTTTTCGCTGCACATTTTACCTGAAGACACAGCTTAGAGGGAATGTGTTACGTTATGCCAGAAAACTGCAGGAGCGTTCATAATTTAGCTTCAGTGAAGGTAAAGATGCTGGTGTCTTTACCTATGAAGAGTTTGGGGGAGAGGGAGCAATATTTCTGAATTAATGTATTTAGTATGCAATCTTATTTAGGTGTATAAATTAATAAGTTAGATAATTATAGATATCTCATTCACATTCCTTAAAGTTTAAATATATTCAAGTTGGGAAATAAAAAAGGTTTTCTGGTTTTTTAGTTCCTTTTTCTCAGGTGGGAATTAACAAATGTGTCTTATATTCAGAGCACCTTTAGAATTGGCTACATGTGGTGGATCTTAGTTTGCAGAAAATAAATTTCATATAATTCAGCAGCCATTTCTGCTTTTTTAATAGTTAAAATAAGAATACATTATCAGAGGCCGGGTGCGGTAGCTCACACCTGTAATCCCAGAAATTTGGGAGGCCGAGGTGGGCGGATCACGAGGTCAGGAGATCGAAACCATCCTGGCTAACATGGTGAAACCCCATCTCTACTAAAAATAAAAAAAATTAGCCGGGCATGGTAGTAGGCGCCTGTAGTCCCAGCTACTCAGGAGGCTGAGGCAGGAGAATGGCATGAACCTGGGAGGTGGAGCTTGCAGTGAGCCAAGATCGCACCACTGCACTCCAGCCCGGGCGACGGAGCGAGACTCCATCTCAAAAAAAAAAAAAAAAAAAACATTATCAGAAATACTTAAATAGGAATAAGCCAAATATGACTGCTGTTGCCATTATATTTTAACATTCTTTTGGTGATTTTAATTGATAGAAATATAAGAAGAGCAAAAATATTATTTGTAGATTATCACCTAACAAAATCTAAGATGCTTATCACAGTGGCAAGATACATAATAAATGTACAAATAAATAGCTTATATTTATGCCAGCAGTAACCAATTAGTTGTATGGATATACCAGCATATACGTAAAAGGCTGTTGGTTGCAGCATTATTTTAAGTAGCAAAAATGAAACAACCAAAGTGTTTATCATTAGGAGATCCCATTTAGAAATTAAATGAAAGTAGTATGCTATAGAACAGTATGTATAGGAAAGACATGTTTTTATTTATTTTAACAAAAACTATGTGAAAATGGCCACTTACGCATAGAAAAAAATCCATGAAGGTTATGCACCAAACCACTAATAGTGGTTTCCTCTTGAGAACAGGATTAGGGGTATTTTCATTAACTTTATAATATGATATACTAGTTAAAATTTTTATTACAAGTAGATGTTGTATTAAGGAAAAATTTAAATTAGGTATTAGAGGATCTTGAAAGTCAGCCGTAAATTTCAAATTTTCTTTCCTTCTTTTTTTTTTTTTTGAGACAGTTTCACTGTTGTTGCCCAGGCTGGAGTGCAATGGCACAATCTCGGCTCACTGCAATCGCCGCCTCCCTGGTTCAAGTGATTCTCCTGCCTCAGCCTCCTGAGTGGCTGGGATTATAGGCATGCGCCACCAGGCCCAGCTAATTTTTTGCAATTTTAGTAGAGATGGGGTTTTCTCCATGTTGGCCAGGCTGGTCTCGATCTCCAGACCTCAGGTGATCTGCCCGCCTCGGCCTCCCAAAGTGCTGGAATTACAGGCATGAGTTACCGCGCCCTGCCTCAAGTTTTTATTTGTTAGGCAGAAGGGGCAGTACTCTAGGGGTCATAGTCCTGTTTTGTTTGGTTTTGTTTGCTTGATTTATTACAAAATTTAGTACTCGAGTATAGTTATGTGCCGTGCATTAAATTAGGTGTATAATTATGTGCCATGCATTAAATTATACCTGAGTGCCTAGTACATAGTAGATTCCCAGGTGTCATTCCCTTTGCCCCACTTTGAGTTAAATGATAATGTCCTTGTTTCAAAAAGAGAAACTTCATTTTTATAATAAAATAAGCAATCTAAGGCATTAACAGCTAGTAAATATTAAAGCTAAAATTTGAAAATGTCTGTTATTCCAAATCCAGTGCTTTCCTCACTATTTTGTAGCTATAATCAAAACTATTCTTCAAGCATATTAATTATACAGTTGATAAAATAGGGTAAGGAGAAAAGATTAAAGGAAGCTACTAGATTTATCTGATATAGGTGCCAAAGTGAGAGCTGATGCCAAGAGATAGGGAAAAAGGGAATGGCAGGGATGGGATGGGGAATGGAACTGTCTGGATATGTTATCTAAATGTCTTTGTAAAGACCTGTTGTTGGGGTGAGGGAGATACTGTGTGAAGAGCCAATGGTAACTCGAGTATTAAAAGATTGGTTAATTGTTCCTGGTGGCACCATCACAAAGAACATCAGAGGGAAAACAAATATATAATGGAAATTGATGAATTTGGGTGTGTGCATGTCTTGATTACTAAAATCATTATTTACAGACACTGAAGGCTTTAGGTAAACATGCTTCCTTAAAAACATGCTGTTACTGATTTGAAATAAAACTGAATCATGGTATTTTATTCTTAGCAGCAGGGAATACAGCAGACAGCCCCTCCTCAACAGACAGTGCAGTATTCACTTTCACAGACATCAACCTCCAGTGAGGCCACTACTGCACAGCCAGCGAGTCAGCCTCAAGCTCCACAAGTCTTGCCTCAAGTATCAGCTGGAAAACAGGTAAACTTTTTTTTTTAAATCAGGTAAACTCTTAATTTCTGAAAGGATGCTAAAAGGGGTCTCCATGTAACTTGTCCTTTCATGTGGATAGACCCTTGAAGTAGGTTAATCTCATTGCAAAAATGAAGTGAAAATCACCTCATTTGTGCATATGCATTGTTTAATGTAAGTGGGTACATCACTGACAACATTGACAATCCAAAGTTTCACTTTTAGTCTTACCAGTCCAAAATCGATTTAACAGGTACTAGAAATAATGGGTTAAATAAAGGTGCTTCGGTAACTGAACGTATGACGTTCCCTAGAATTGTGTCAGCTGTGTCTGATATTCTAGGTTTCCAACTGTGCTTTATTTTCATGTGGATTTCTGCACTGTTTACTATGTGGAATTTTTTTTTTCTAAGTAGTCCTCCTAATCACTTGAAAAGTACCCTGTAGAAGGTATGCTCTTCTAAATGACCTTTTTTCAACTTTGAGTACTGTTGTGCATGTATGTGCACAGTGTATTGTTACCCTAATATTTCATCACATCTGAGATGCTATCAACTATAAATGTACTATATTTTATGTACCACATCATCAGTTATAAGATAGATCCCAATTTCTCACATGTTAAAATGATCAGGTAGTGGAGAGGGATGATTGCATCCTAGAATGAGTGAAATATGTGAATTATACCAATTTTTATTGAGTCATGTTAGACTTAAGAGTTTTAGAAATAATATGAATGAAATCTTAATTCCACTGGGAAGGAATTCATTTGAATTTCACTAACTACTGTAATAGCAGTCATAACTTTAGTGATAGCATTATGGTATATAAAATATATTCCAATAAAGCTGTTTAAAAAAAAAAAAAAAGCAAACCCCTTGTCTATGGAAGGGTCCTCTTTTATTGCCAAATGCTGAAGCATTAGCAAGTATTTCTATGACAAAAGGTATAGAACAGTCATAGTCTATTTAGACTCTTTCTCTCCTGCTCTCCTTTCCATATTCTTATGTGGCATATTAACTTAACACTAATGTATGCAGGGTTTTGTTGGTTTCGTGTTTTTTTGTTTTGTTTTGTTTTGTGTTTTCCTTCTTTTTGGCTAATACGTAAATCTTGCTTTTGGCAGCCTTGCTTTTTTTTTTTTTTTTTTTTTTTTTTTTTTTTTTAAAAAAAAAAAAAGCCTGTCTGTTTTGTTTTTCTTTACCTTCCCAGCTTCCAGTTTCCCAGCCAGTACCAACTATCCAAGGCGAACCTCAGATCCCAGTTGCGACACAACCCTCGGCTGTTCCAGTCCACTCTGGTGCTCATTTCCTTCCAGTGGGACAGCCGCTCCCTACTTCCTTGCTCCCTCAGTACCCTGTCTCTCAAATTCCCATATCAGCTCCTCATGTGTCTACGGCTCAGACAGGTTTCTCATCCCTTCCCATCACAATGGCAGCTGGCATTACTCAGCCTCTGCTCACGTTGGCTTCATCTGCTACAACAGCTGCGATCCCGGGGGTATCAACTGTGGTTCCTAGTCAGCTTCCAACCCTTCTGCAGCCTGTGACTCAGCTGCCAAGTCAGGTTCACCCACAGCTCCTACAACCAGCAGTTCAGTCCATGGGAGTACCAGCTAACCTTGGACAAGCTGCTGAGGTTCCGCTTTCCTCTGGAGATGTTCTGTACCAGGTATTGTGTTAGCTAGCAAAAGAGGGCACCATAGAGTTTGATCCTAATAGATCAGCAAGAACAATGGAAATCTAATAGTTGAGTGTCAGAATAACTAGCAATAACATGTCAACTAGAGAAGCAAAATAGTAAAATTCTGAGAAAGGATTGGGTAATGATGTTCAGTGATTCCTGATCCATTTTTCTCAAGACACCTCTTCAGAGAAAAATGGTTCTCTCAGTATTCAGTGTAAGCTGATCGAATGCTAGATGTGGTTAATAGTATACCTGACAACTCTTACATACATGGGTAGAATAAATAGAATAGCCAACATGGTATCAACAGAGAGCTTCAGGGTTTACATTGGGAAAATTAGCATTTCATGATATGACTGTTATGTGGAAGAATTTTTGCATTCTTCCATTTAAGATTGGCTAGGAAGAAATTGTGTTCCTCCTACTTAAATCATCTCTAGGTGAAGACAACCAACAATAAAAGTATTATTGTAGAGTCCTGTCTCTTCTGTTGGAACCAGTCTACTACTTCATTTCAAGAGTGTGGTCTTTATATGCCCTTTAGATTATTAGAAAGAGATTGGCTACTGTTCTTCTTTGCTGTGTGCTTTTTTTTTTTTTTGCATGTCTTGCTGTTTTGCTAATTTAATGACCCCCAACCTGCTCTAACTCACCTTCCTCATTTCTGTCACAGGGTTTCCCACCTCGACTGCCACCACAGTACCCAGGAGATTCAAATATTGCTCCCTCTTCCAACGTGGCTTCTGTTTGCATCCATTCGACAGTCCTATCCCCTCCCATGCCGACAGAAGTACTGGCTACACCTGGGTACTTTCCCACGGTGGTGCAGCCTTACGTGGAATCAAATCTTTTAGTTCCTATGGGTGGTGTAGGAGGACAGGTTCAAGTGTCCCAGCCAGGAGTGAGTTTAGCACAAGCCCCCACTACATCCTCCCAGCAAGCAGTTTTGGAGGTAAAGAGAATTACTGAATGTTTATATATAAAACATACATAATTGGATAAAAATGATAAAGGAGAAAGAAACAGGCTCCCCTGGTTTAGAACTGATTTGGAGACTATGTCAAACTAACTTCTGCATGACTTTTTCTTACAGCAGAATGAAATGCCAATGTGGGGTCCTTGTTTCCACTGGCTGTTCTGTTGGGAAGTGAGTGTGCCTTGGAGAGGATTAACCCTATTAGCACTTCACTTCTCTAGCTAGCACTTTAGCCATTATTCTTGTCCTTTCACAAACTTTTTCCATTGGCAGTCATAAGAGTATCTTATCCTCCTGTGCTCTCTCAGCAATCATTTTTGCCCTGCTAGGAGAAAGATCTGAATTCATCTTTGTACTTTGCTCTGCCTGCCCTATTGCACACTTCTGGTAAGATGCTGGCTGCATGGCGAGTTGTAGGTTCACACTGCCTAGCAGATATGTTGGCTGACCTCATACCATGCAGTCTAAGAGACTAGCTTTAGAAACTTCCTTTGGAATTTTAAGTCCATTATCTCTAGACGCTAAATATTGAGAATTTACTAGTAAATTTAGTGCTTCTAGGACTTAGTGGGGAGGGATAAGGAAAAAAATAAGTAGATTATTGGGGATAGGGATTGATAAATATACTACTACTGAGATTTGAATTATCTTTTCGATTCACAGAGTACTCAGGGAGTCTCTCAGGTTGCTCCTCCAGAGCCAGTTCCAGTAGCACAGCCACAGCCTACCCAGCCGGCCACTTTGGCTTCCTCTATAGACAGGTATGTAAAACTAGAATTCTCCTTCCTCGACTGGTAGATAAGATGATATGAAACACCAAACTGTCAGACCTTTAAATCTCATATTATAAACTGCACTTTTATTTTCTTTTTAAATTTCAAAGTGCACATTCAGATGTTGCTTCAGGTATGAGTGATGGCAATGAGAACGTCCCATCTTCCAGTGGAAGACATGAAGGAAGAACTACAAAACGGCATTACCGAAAATCTGTAAGGAGTCGTTCTCGACATGAGAAAACTTCACGCCCAAAATTAAGAATTTTAAATGTACGTATTACTGATTTGTGGGTTTCATGTCGTTAAAGGAATGTGACACTGAAAAAGATTTTAGAAGTCATCACATCCAAACCATTCACTTCATGAAATAAAGATAACTATCTATGTGTGATAGATAATTGCTTTTTTTGTTTGTTTTTAGACGGAGTCTTGCTCTGTCACCCAGGCTAGAGTGTAGTGGCGCGATCTCGGCTCACTGCAACCTCTGCCTCCCGGGTTCAGGCGATTCTTCTGCCTCAGTCTCCCAAGTAGCTGGGACTACAGACAGATGCCACCACGCATGGCTAGTTTTTGTATTTTTAGTAGAGACAGGGTTTCACTGTATTGGTCAGGCTAGTTTCGAACTCCTGACCTCAAGTGACTCACCCGCCTTGGCTTCCCCAACCACTGGGATTACAGGGACCCAGCCAGATAATTTATATAGTAGTCTTCTCATTTAATGCCTACAGTCTCTTTGACTTAAATATCACATTTTTAGAAAAATGAAAATGTGGTTCATAAAGCTATGATAGGGCCAGCAGTTAATATCATTTAAATATTTCTTAAGGCTGAGATGAATTGATGAATGTATAGGATCTTATAATTAGCCAAATGATATTCTTACATCCATATTTCTGTGATAAAGCACTACTTACCGTTTAGAAAAAGAATAGAGAGTTTTAGTAAGTAGCTCAAAGGCTAATGTCTTCTCAGATTTTTTTTGCTACCAGTTTAAGAGACAAAGTACTATTGCTCCAAGGAACAGTGATAACACTATGCTTCCTTAGACATAAAGTCAAGTGCCAATCTGCATTGCTTTTCTGAAATTCAGTAATAAAGCTGAATGTGGTCTTTGGAGATGATGTACCTTTTTTCTTTTTAGGTTTCAAATAAAGGAGACCGAGTGGTAGAATGTCAATTAGAGACTCATAATAGGAAAATGGTTACATTCAAATTTGACCTAGATGGTGACAACCCTGAGGAGATAGCAACAATTATGGTATGTCTGCATTTGGAGTTCTAAGTTTTTCCTTAGTACTTGATCTTAATAGCCATTGCTCTAGGCAAATATGCCATATTTTGTAATCCATGTTTATTTAAAGTTATGCATTTACTTCAGTGTGAGTAAAACTAGCACACCCAACCTGTGATTTAGTGATGTTTTTGTCTAGGCTATGGCTAACTAGATATTGAAGTTCTTACAAAGAGAAGAGCTAACTTGAGTACAAAATAAATAAAAATATAGGTAAGTATGCAGATAGGACAGAAGTCATAAAACTGATAGTTGAATGACATAAAGTTTAAGAAATGATGCTAATTAGACTGACATCATGTTTCTTTTACAGGTGAACAATGACTTTATTCTAGCAATAGAGAGAGAGTCATTTGTGGATCAAGTACGAGAAATTATTGAAAAAGCTGATGAAATGCTCAGTGAGGATGTTAGTGTGGAACCAGAGGGTGACCAGGGATTGGAGAGTCTACAGGGAAAGGATGACTATGGCTTTTCAGGTTCTCAGGTAGGTTCACCACTCCCATAGTGAAACTTTGTTGATTTAAAATATTTTCATAGGCCGGGCGCGGTGGCTCAAGCCTGTAATCCCAGCACTTTGGGAGGCCGAGACGGGCGGATCACGAGGTCAGGAGATCGAGACCATCCTGGCTAACACAATGAAACCCCGTCTCTACTAAAAATACAAAAAAAATTAGCCGGGCGAGGTGGCGGGCGCCTGTAGTCCCAGCTACTGGGGAGGCTGAGGCAGGAGAATGGCGTAAACCCGGGAGGCGGAGCTTGCAGTGAGCCGAAATAGCGCCACTGCACTCCAGCCTGGGCGACAGAGCGAGACTCCGTCTCAAAAAAAAAAAAAAAAAAATATTTTCATAGTTCTAAATTTGCTATGCAAAATGTCCAGTGATATCACCTGACACCTATGACCAACAACAAACTTTTATGTTCTCTTCGCATGTGGCAGTTTGCTTTGCCTAGTCATTGAGATTGCGTTTGAGAATGTATTTAATCACTTTTGTTTGTTGTAGAAATTGGAAGGAGAGTTCAAACAACCAATTCCTGTGTCTTCCATGCCACAGCAAATAGGTGAATTTATTTTCTTTCCTTGTTTTTACCTTTGACTTAAGAAGCCATTAGCTGGAAATGGTGGCGGGCATCTGTAGTCCCAGCTAATCGGGAGGCTGAGGCCTGAGAATCACTTGAACCCAGGAGGCGGAGGTTGCAGTGAGCTGAGATCGCGCCACTGCACTCCAGCCTGGGTGACAGAGTGAGACTGTGTGTCCAAAAAAAAAAAAAGCAATTGTGTGTGCCAATAATGAAGTCTAACAATACTTACAATAATAAGTTGCATGCGTTTGTTGGTTTTTGACCAGGCATTCCTACCAGTTCTTTAACTCAAGTTGTTCATTCTGCTGGAAGACGGTTTATAGTGAGTCCTGTGCCAGAAAGTCGATTACGAGAATCAAAACTTTTCACCAGTGAAATAACAGATACAGGTAAGGGATTGATTCTGCCACATTGTTATGTAAATTCTACAGTGCCTCTGCTATGTTGAAAGCTTAATCATAAAGCAGTAATTTATGATGACACAGATAATAAAAAAGAATAGAAAACTGAAGTTATAACCAACAGATAAACATATGAGAGAGGGAAATAGATGTAGAATAGAGAGGATTACAGAAAAAGCCAAGAAGCACGGCCATACCTAGATATAGCCTGTATAATAGATATTGTAGTATGTGTTTATTTCTGCACTTAGTACTATTGTCTGTGTTTTAAGATTACTCCTTATTTTTTTATCAAAAACATTTATAGGAGCTGATTTAGGCTAGTGGACAATCTTTTGAATCCATCCTTTTAACATGGGCTGATTCTTATTTTTTTGTATTCCTTTCCAGTTGCTGCCTCTACATCTCAGAGCCCTGGAATGAACTTGTCTCACTCTGCATCATCCCTTAGTCTACAACAGGCCTTTTCTGAACTTAGACATGCCCAAATGACAGAAGGACCCAATACAGCACCTCCAAACTTTAGTCATATAGCACCAACATTTCCAGTAGTACCTCCTTTCTTAAGTAGCATTGCTGGAGTCCCAACCACAGCAGCAGCCACAGTACCAGTCCCTGCAACAAGCAGCCCTCCTAATGACATGTCCACATCAGTAATTCAGTCTGAGGTTACGGTGCCCACTGAAGAGGGGATTGCTGGAGTTGCCACCAGCACGGGTGTGGCAACTGCAGGTGGTCTCCACATACCACCTGTGTCTGAATCACCAGTACTTTCCAGTGTAGTTTCAAGTACCACAATACCTGCAGTTGTCTCAATATCTACTACTTCCCCATCACTTCAAGTCCCCACATCCACATCGGAGAACATTGTTTCTAGTACAGCACTGTATCCTTCAGTAACAGTTTCAGCAACTTCAGCTTCCGCAGGGGGCAGCACTGTGACCCCAGGTCCTAAGCCTCCAGCCGTCGTGTCTCCGCAGGCAGCAGGCAGCACTACTGTGGGAGTCGCATTGACGTCAGTTTCCGCCACCACTTCACTGCCAAGCACAGCTTCACAGCTGTCCATTCAGCTTAGCAGCAGTACTTCTGCTCCTACTTTAGCTGAGACCGTTGTAGTTAGTGCACACTCACTAGATAAGACATCTCACAGCATTACAACTGGATTGGCTTTGTCGCTCTCTGCGCCATCTTCCTCTTCCTCTCCTGGAGCGGGAGTGTCTAGTTCTATTTCTCAGCCTGGTGGGCTGCATCCTTTGGTCATTCCATCAGTGATAGCTTCTACTCCTATTCTTCCCCAAGCAGCAGGACCTACTTCTACACCTTTATTACCCCAAGTACCTAGTATCCCACCCTTGGTACAGCCTGTTGCCAATGTGCCTGCTGTACAGCAGACACTAATTCATAGTCAGCCTCAACCAGCTTTGCTTCCCAACCAGCCCCATACTCATTGTCCTGAAATAGATTCTGATACACAACCCAAAGCTCCTGGGATCGATGACATAAAGACTCTAGAAGAAAAGCTGCGGTCTCTCTTCAGTGAACACAGCTCATCTGGAGCTCAGCATGCCCCTGTGTCACTGGAGACCTCACTAGTCGTAGAGAGCACTGTCACACCAGGCATCCCAACCACTGCTGTTGCACCAAGCAAACTCCTGACTTCTACCACAAGTACTTGCTTACCACCAACCAATTTGCCACTAGGAACAGTTGCTTTGCCAGTTACACCAGTGGTCACACCTGGGCAAGTTTCTACCCCAGTCAGCACTGCTGCATCAGGAGTGAAACCTGGAACTGCTCCCTCAAAACCACCTTTAACTAAGCCTCCGGTAAAATTATTGGGATAAAATAATTAGATAAATATGATCAGTTTTTTTTCTCCCTATTAAGTACATTTTTCAATTCAGCCTTGCAAGTTAGAAACATAGTTATAAAGTTACCTGGCTTATAGTATTTATTAAACAAATTGACAGCAGTTTGAGGGTATATCTACAATGAATATAAGATTTTTTTTCAAGTGTGGCAGGATTTGGGGGTTAATTATGCTGCACAGTTTTCCATGAATGTATAATTATCAGGTAAAATACAAGTATTTCATCTGAATTGGTACAAAGTGAAGAAGTCTGTATCCCAAAAGGGAGCTAAATGTATCTGTCAGCAAAATGTATGCAAATAACAGCAGTTCATAATCTTTGTTTCAGTGAGAATGAAGCAAATTTTTGACTTCGTTGTAGATTCCATAGTTGAACAATCTGGGGGTTATAAAAAATTGGAAGTTAGCAAGGAAATACAGAGGAGGAAGAAATAATCTAATCCTAGGACTGAAGTAACTGGAATTTATTATCTAATTATGCTGTGGTGGATTTCCTCTTGTTCTGCCACCTTCTCCAAATAACAAGGCTGTGTTATATCTACTGTATTGTATGCTTCAGCCTCTTTCTGCATTGCCATTGATGTGAGGTTCTTTTTATAGTAGGATAATGCAGAATCTTCACTCAGATAAAATAGAAATTCTTGATAATACTATTAGATTTCTGATGCCTTTTGTTATCAGGCCTACCTGTTGGTTATTTCTTAACCAGCTACTGTTTTCTTTTCTCGGAAAATCTTGTTTTACGTGGCAAAAGCCTGATACATACTGTACCAAATAAGTAGCTCAAGAATATCTGGATACTGCCACTTATGTACATACAGCCTTTGTTCTGTTCTCCCGAGGGAACGACTTTTTACTGTATTTTACAATTCATTTTATAGGTATATTGTAGTAACCCCTATAAGAATATCACTGGTCATCACACCTTTTTTTAAGACAGATACCAGAGTGTAACCTTGGTGATAAACATGTCTTAACTAGATACATTTTATTCTTATATTTGTGCATTCAAATTAGTTGATTTGCTCTTCAGTATGCAGTCTTTATATTTAATGTCTCATGGACTTGAATTTCCCTTTGTTGTCTGTAGGTGCTGCCAGTGGGTACTGAACTTCCAGCAGGTGCTCTACCCAGCGAGCAGCTGCCACCTTTTCCAGGACCTTCTCTAACCCAGGTGCCTCAGGACTTGACCAGTTTCTTCCTGCGCCCTACTTTCTTTGACAAAGCTTGCTGAAGTTATCCACTGTGGTCTTGGCTTTTGTCTATTTGGCTTTGATTTAGTAACACCTTTCTTTTAAAACATTGTAACCAATGACCCAGGTCCTACTTAAAGTAAGAAACTTCATAGCTCTTCTGTTTGTCATGTTTCCGGTTATCTGAAAACACTTGATACTAATTTTTTTTGTATCTTATGAAGGAAGAAAACAGCAAAGCCAACATTTTGCCAGACCTATATAGCTCCCTTTGTCATTCATACTTCTGTAGAATAGCAAAATTGCATATAAAATCAAAATTAACTTTGAGAGTGCCTTAGAAAGAAGCAGCACAGTGGCAACTGATAAACTTTTTCTGTGAGTCCAGAGCAACCAGTTTTTTCTTGAATGTTTATCATTTCTTTCACTAGCCACCTAATGAAGTAATTAGCTTACATATAGGTAGGTATAGGAGTGATATTTCATGAAAACTGTGTGTGCTGTATCTTTTAAAATAAAAGCCACCCAGCTCACTGAGGTGCTAACATGAGATTACTCATGGAGGAACTGAGACCAGCCACATGAACTTGAGATTCCCATCTCACAGTCAGTTCTGCTCACTGAGTGCAGTGGTGGACAGAATTACGTGTAATATTTATTATTTCCCTTTCTCACCCCAGCCTACCACCAACACATTTAGTTGAATTTCCATAAGAAAAGTACTAATTGTGAATCTGTTGTGACCAGGAAAAAGCTTCTGACATGAGACAAGCCAGTAAACTTTTAAACTAAATTAGGAACTTATTTTTGAATCATATATAAGAAATAAGAAAAACGTGATACACTGCTTACTTGAGAGGCTGAGTTGGAATTTATCCCTATTTCTTTGGTCCCAATATACAGGGGAACAGTATTTAAGGAACTTGCCACAATAAAGTAAAAACTCCAACAGAGAAAGCACTCCATCAGCCACCAGATTTGGGGGAAAGTGCATTGTGAAAGTCTGTAAATCAGGAGTTTAGTTTTAAACTTATTTTCTCATTTAAAAACATGTATTCAGATTTCTAAGGGAGCATAAAGTGTGATGAGAAATAGCAAGTGAGGCCGGGCGCGGTGGCTCACGCCTGTAATCCCAGCACTTTGGGAGGCCGAGGCGGGCGGATCACAAGGTCAGGAGATCGAGACCACGGTGAAACCCCGTCTCTACTAAAAATACAAAAAATTAGCCGGGCGCGGTTGTGGGCGCCTGTAGTCCCAGCTACTCGGGAGGCTGAGGCAGGAGAATGGCGTGAACCCGGGAGGCGGAGCTTGCAGTGAGCCGAGATCGCGCCACTGCACTCCAGCCTGGGCTGGGCGACAGAGCGAGACTCCGTCTCAAAAAAAAAAAAGAGAAATAGCAAGTGAGACATGTGGAGGGGTCCTAGATACAGGGAAAGGCATCAGTGAAGGCTATGCAAGAATAGATTGATAGAAGCCAAGACGGATGGAGGATTAGACTGTGGAAGGGTAGAAGGAAGCTGTGTGCTTGGGGTGGACAGAATGGTTAACAGGATGGAATACCCAGATCTCCTTGCCACCATCTGTAGGGAAGAAGTATACACGTAAGACCTGAAGAAGAGAATAATATCCTGTGATAGTGACAGAATATGTTAATGCCATCTTTTATTCATAGGGACAACTTCTCAGAAAGATGTATAAAACTGAGAAAGAAAAGAGGGAATATGAGATACAGTGACTCTACCAGTAGATCTTTGTACATTTTTCACAATATATTTTAAAGATCGCACAAATAAACAACTCTTTCTACCATTTTGAGTAACATCAAACATAGAATGTAATAAGACTTCTCTTAAACTGCAAAAATATGAACTACTCTAAGCCTTGAGAGTCTGACATACAATCTTGAGAAACCAGCAAAATAATCAAAGCAGTAGACTAAATTTGAGTATAGTTTTATATGTTCTGTAAAGACACATGTTATGTTGTGCCAATATGAAGCATAAAACAGTGTGTCCTATCTAAATTGGCTCTATATCGTGACTCTGAAGGTGCCAAGGAAGTGTATTTACTCTGATTGTTTTCATTCAGTCCCAGCAACCTCTAGAGGATCTTGATGCTCAATTGAGAAGAACACTTAGTCCAGAGATTATTACAACTGTGACTTCTGCAGTTGGTGTAAGTTTTGAAAATCTTGATAAAATCTCCTCATAACCTTAATATATTCTATGCCTGGGACACAAACTGTAACCTAAACCATTATTAATACGTTTAACATGTATTCAGAGTCCCTACTTATTCTAGCCAAAAGAAATGAGACTGGTTAATGAAAGATTAATGCTGACTCAGGAGTATCACTGTGGAAAAGACTGTATTTGAAAGGTGCTTTTCTAGTTGTACGTCTGGTTAGATTGTGCCACAGATCAATTCTATGGATTTTGTATTTTTGTTGTAGAGGAGGCTAAATTTTGTCAGATTAAAATAATGTTTTGGGCCAGGCACAGTGGCTCACGCCTGTAATCCCAGCACTTTGGGAGGCCGAGGCGGGCGGATCACTAGGTCAGGAGATCGAGACCATCCTGGCTAACACGGTGAAACCCCATCTCTACTAAAAATACAAAAAATTAGCCAGATGTGGTGGTGCACACCTGTAGTCCCAGCTACTCAGGAGGCTGCGGCAGGAGAATAGCGTAAAACCCAGGAGGCGAACTTGCAGTGAGCCGAGATCGCACCACTGCACTCCAGCCTGGGCGACAGAGACTCCATCTCAAAAATAATAATAATAATGTTTTGATTGAAACTGTTTTTCTGTGACTATCCAAGTTATACCCTTAAGCATCCTATGAGAAAATGAAGAAAGCAATCAAGAATTAAGAGTAGAAATTCCTTCTTTTAAAATGTGCCTTTTGTTTTTTTTTTGGAGACAGAGTCTTGCACCGTTGCCCAGGCTGTAGTGCACGATCTCAGCTCACTGCAACCACCGCCTCCCAGGTTCAAGTGATTCTTCTACCTTAGCCTTCCGTGTAGCTGGGATTACAGGTGCCCGCCACCACACCCAGCTAATTTTTGTATTTTTATTAGAGACGGGATTTCTCCATATTGGCCAGGCTGGTCTCGAACTCCTGACCTCAAATGATCTGCCCATGTTGGCCTCCCGAAATGCTGGGATTACAGGTGTGAGCCACCATGCCCGGCCCCGACAGATGCCTTTCTTTACATCAGACTTTTAGACTTTAAAAGAAAAAGGAAAGAAAAGAAAATGTTCTCAGACATAAGTGTTTCATCACATATACTTTCTGCCCTTTTACAAAGACCATAGGAAAGGCAACAAGGCCAAAGTCTGAGTGACTGAAGCTAAAGATTTGTGGTGTCTGTGTATGTTTTGCAGCCTGTGTCCGTGGTGGCTCCAGCAGCAGTTACAGAAGCAGGAGCACAGCCTCAGAAGGATGGTGAGAAACATCCTTCTTCTTTTTATATTACTAATTTCAGTCCTACCTGCAGTTGATTCAGGAGGTTTACTGTTTCAAAGACACATTTCCATGTATTTGATAACTGAGGAGCATTGGTAGTAATATCTGAAGCTTGAAAATTAATATATCTATTCTGTTGTTATTTGGCAGAGGGAAGGTTATACAGGAGGTAATGATAAGACCCTTCATTATTAGCTAGGCCAGATCCTTGCTATTAGAGATTAGGAAATTAAAGCATACTGTATTTAGAAAAGTTAATTTACTGATAACCTCTTAGCTTTTGTGACACTGGATATATAGGGATAGAAGCTTGAATAGTCTGGACATATATTTGTATGGAAATACAAATGTAAGATTTCAGTTAGTCAATTTAAATATTTTTATCTTCAAGGCAGTTATATTCTCAGTTGGCTCTCATTTTAAAAGAAGTCATGTGCAAATCATTAGAACAGTCTAGAAATGATAATGTAGATTATCAAATGTATACAATGAAAATAATAAATTAAAAGTTTGCTACCAATAAAAAGAGAATGTAGAATATGAAAAAGGTAGCTTTTCAAATCATTGAAAGATGGATTTTTTTTTTTTTTTTTTTTTTTTGAGTTGGAGTTTTGCTCTTGTTGCCTAGGCTGGAGTCCAGTGGCATGATCACAGCTCACTGCAACCTCCACCTCCCATGTTTAAGCGATTTTCTTGCCTCAGCCTCCCAAGTATCTGGGATTATAGGCATGCATCACCATACCTCGTTAATTTTGTATTTTTAGTAGAGATAGGGTTTCTCCATCTTGGTCAGGCTGGTCACCAGCCTCAGGTGATCCACCTGCCTTGGCCTCCCAAAGTGCTGGGATTATAGGCGTGAGCCACCATGCCTGGCTGAAAGATGGAATATTTTTATAAGTGGTTTAGAACAACTCGAAAGCCATCTTGAAAAAAGCAAAGGTGGATCACTAGCCTAGACATAAGTAAAGTCCAAGTGGACCAAAGATGAAATATTGTATCATAAAATAGTATTATATGAAATCATAAGGGGATTTTTTTCAACTGTCTAGAACAGGGTTGACAAACTTTTTTTCTGCAAAGGGCGAGACAGTACAAATTTTAGGCTTTCTAGACCATATAGTCTCTTGCAACTTACTCAGATCTCAAAAGTAGCAGTGGACAATACATAAATAAATAAGTTTGTGTTTCAATAAAATTTATCTACAAAAACAGGCAGTAGGCTGAATTTGGTCCGTGGATCAGTTTGGAGTTCTCAGATACGTTTAATAGAGGTGTTAAGTTCAATGTCTAATCCAGAAGCAAGTAGTAATAGATATAAAATTTTCTTCATGGAAGAAAAGTGCCATTGATTGCAAAGATAAATGAAAACCTGGGGAAATATATATATTTGTGGGAGGGGGAGGGGTATGTGTAGTCATATCACAAAAAGAATTCGTTTTGCTAATATAGAGTTCCTAAAATTCAACGTGAACCAAAAAACATTCAGAAGATACAGAAAAGGAAACTTAGACGTGAAAGTATTTAACATCCGTAATGATAGAAATACAAAGTAAGGCTACAGCTGATAGCAGTTCCCACCTCTCATTGGTAAATTCAGGGGTTTAATAGCCACAAGTGACTTGGTACAGCCTCTGTGGGGATCAATTTATAATAGTGATGTCTACTGCAGTCTTAAATGGAAATAATTCAGCACTTTCATTACGGTGTATTTATTGTACAGATCTATAAGAAAATATTTATTTTTAAAATAGCAAGAAATTCTGGGCCGAGCATAGTGGCTCACGCCTGTAATCCCAGCACTTTGGGAGGCCAAAGCAGGTGGATTGCTTGAGCTCAGGATTTTGAGACCAGCTTGGGCAACATAGTGAGACCCCCATCTCTGCAAGAAATTTTTAAAATTAGCTGGATGTGGTGCTATGCACCTGTTGTTCTAGCTTCCCAGGAGGCTGAGGAGGAAGGATCACCTGAGCCTGGGAGGTCGAGACTGTGGTGAGCTGTGATGGCGTCACTGTACTGTAGCCTGGGGGACAGAGTGAGACCCTGTCTCAGGGAAAAAAGAAAAGAAATTCTGAATAATTTAAATGCCCATCAGTAGAAGCCTGATTAAATGTGAAATATATATATGATATATACATAGGGTATGACACTATGCAATCATTAAAAAGAATGAGGCATTGATATGGAATGATCTCAAAGATATAGAATTACATGAAAACATCAAAATTGCTCAATGTTCTACTAGCTATATAAAATAAATATATATCTAGAAAGAAACTGAAAGCATTGTTCCCCAGAAAGGTTTTAAAATTGCCCAAAACTACTTATCAATAATTCTGAGGGCTAGGTGCAGTGGCTCATGCCTGTAATCCCAGCACTTTGGGAGGCTGAGGTGGGCAGATCATGAAGTCAGGAGATCGAGACCATCCTGGCTAACACGGTGAAACCCCATCTCTACTAAAAATACAAAAAAATTAGCCAGGCGTGGTAGCGGGCGCCTGTAGTCCCAGCTACTGGGAGGCTGAGGCAGGAGAATGGCGTGAACCCGGGAGGTGCAGCAGCGTACAGTGAGCTGAGATCGCACCACTGCACACCAGCCTGGGCGAGAGAGCAAGACTCCGTCTCAAATAATAATAATAATAATTCTGAGAACTGTACTATCCTATTCTAGAATTTGCCTGTGTTACATTGAGAAAATAAAATTAGCTGGTTTTCATTTAAAAATGGGTCTTGGCTGGACATGGTGAGTCACACCTATAATCCCAGCACTTTGGGAGGCTGAGGCAGGCATATTACCTGAGGTCAGGAGTTCGAGACCAGCCTGAGCAACATGGTGTAACCCCATCTCTACTAAAAATACAAAAATTAGCCGGGTGTGGTGGTGCACACCTGTAATCCCAGCTACTCGGGAGGCTGAGGCAGGAGGATCACTTGAACCCAGTAGGTGGAGGTTGCAGTGAGCTGAGATCGTACCACTCTACTCCAGCCTGGGCAACAGAGCGAAACTCCATCTCGATAAAATAAAATAAAGATGGGTCCTTAACGTCCTCAGTAACATCTCATCCTTCATTTCACTTATATCTCTGAATTAAAGAATGAGTAGTGAGTTTTTAATGCCTGTTAACCTTTGTTTTTATAGTATGTATTAATGTTATAGTTGGTATCTAGTAGTAGAGCAAACAATAACTATTTTCCCCTGTTGGACAAAGCCTCATGGAGGGAGGAGATAAGGAGGTTCTCTTTGCCTCTAACAGCTTTCCTCGTGTGTAGTTTGGTTTTGCTGTATTTCTAGCCAAAGGGAAAATAAGTTAACTGGAAAGAGACACTTATATTTTCCTCATCCATGTATGTGTTTCAGTTTCTCAAGTCACAGAAAAAGGCCCTGTCCTAGCAACTAGTTCAGGAGCTGGTGTTTTTAAGATGGGACGATTTCAGGTAAGACAGTCACTTTGCGTTGCCTTGATTCCTTCCTTTGGAGGAGTTGTCTATATAATAAAATTACTGCCTACCTATTTGGGACATAATTGCCAGTCTAGTGATTTCTATTACATAGTACTTTATAGCTCTTTTTAGCATTTTCCTAATAAAAGTAATATATACTAAAGAAAATATAGATTACTTAGAACAGTAAAAACACGGTAGATAGTCGTACTATCTATCCACCCACCTCCCAAGATTACTTTTTGGGGTGTATTTCCTTCCACTCCTTGTACAAGTGTGTATTTAAAATTGAGTACCATTTCTCCTGTTCCAAATGTTACAGCTTTTTTCCCCATTCAGTAATTGGTTTACCTAACCAGTCTCCATCATCATCTCTAATTTTTCCAACATAGTAAGTAACAGCAAACATCTGTGTATAAAAATGTTTTCCACATTTAAAATAACTGTCATAAGGTTAATTCTTTAAATTAAAACACATGATACCATATCACTTTATTTTACTAACTGTCCAAGATGTGAGCATTTTCTGGCTGGGAAAAGTAAGTGATGTCTTTCTCATTTGTGAACGTCCTGAACGTTTATAGGTGGGCTGAGTTTGTATCTGTAAATACATGGACAAACCAGAGCAAGGATCTGGCTCCTCTTTTTAGTCACCAGTTAGTTGTGTTGATTCTTAAGGATTAACAGGCATTTAACATTTACCTTGTAGTTTTTCTTATTCACAGGCAACCCTGAAAATTCTACGTCTTGTTCATTTATTTTATTTATTTATTTATTTATTTTCTTTTTTGAGATGGCGTCTCACTCTGTCACCCAGGCCACTGCAGCCTCCGCCTCCCGGGTTTAAGTGATTCTCCTGCCTCAGCCTCCCAAGTAACTGGGATTAGGGGCACACGCTACCATGCCTGGCTAATTTTTGTATTTTTAGTAGAGACGGGGTTTCACCACGTTGGCCAGGCTGGTCTGAAACTCCTGACCTCAAGTGATCCGCCTGCCTCAGCCTCCCAAAGTGTTGGGATTATAGGCGTGAGCCACTATGCCTGGCCCTGACCTTTTGTTATTTATATGTTGACTAAGACATAAATCTGAATTCTGTGTATGACATCGAATACGAAAGTAAATTATTTACTTTGTAAGCATAGCCACACAGAATCTGCATCTCTGTACACATGTGTTCTCTGTGATGGTATTCAATTTTTCTTCATAGTCAAAGATGGAGGCACTATGTAAAGAGATAATCAGCCTACTCGTTGACAGGGAAATACAGTGACTTTATTTTTCCTTTTTTAAATTGTCTGTGATAGAAATTGGATATTGAGAACTTCAGTTTTTAATCTTTGTTCTTTTTTTCATCAGGTTTCAGTTGCAGCAGATGATACCCAGAAAGAGGGTAAAAGTAAGTCAGAAGATGCAAAGTCTGTTCATTTTGAATCCAGCACTTCAGAGTCCTCGGTGTTGTCAAGTAGTAGTCCAGAGAGTACCTTGGTGAAACCAGAGCCGAATGGGATAACCATCCCTGGTATCTCT
This sequence comes from Macaca nemestrina, assembly GCF_043159975.1. NCBI lineage: Eukaryota > Metazoa > Chordata > Mammalia > Primates > Cercopithecidae > Macaca > Macaca nemestrina. The sequence goes on along the minus strand of NC_092134.1, from coordinate 142,464,086 downwards.
TCAGATGTGCCAGAGAGTGCCCACAAAACTACTGCCTCAGAGGCAAAGTCAGACACTGGGCAGCCTACCAAGGTTGGACGTTTTCAGGTGACAACTACAGCAAACAAAGTGGGTCGTTTCTCTGTATCGAAAACTGAGGACAAGATCACTGACACAAAGAAAGAAGGACCAGTGGCATCTCCTCCTTTTATGGATTTGGAACAAGCTGTTCTTCCTGCTGTGATACCAAAGAAAGAAAAGCCTGAACTGTCAGAGCCTTCACATCTAAATGGGCCATCTTCTGACCTGGAGGCCGCCTTTTTAAGTAGGGATGTGGATGATGGTTCAGGTAGTCCACACTCCCCTCATCAACTGAGCTCAAAGAGCCTTCCTATCCAGAATCTAAGTCAAAGCCTTAGTAATTCATTTAACTCCTCTTACATGAGTAGTGACAATGAGTCAGATATCGAAGATGAAGACTTAAAGTTAGAGCTGCGACGACTACGAGATAAGTAAGTATATTTTTTTCTTGTGAAAGAATGTCAGATAAGGTTTTAAGTCCTAGATCCTAGAGCCAAGATTAATAATGTTTGCCACAATATGCTAATGTCTCATTTCTTTTTTTAAAGAGACAGTGAGTGCCACAGAAGCCGCCGCCACCACACACACACACACACACACACACACACACACACACACACACACACACACACACACACACACACACACACACACACACACACACACGATTCCCAACCTCTGGCTCAGAGGCACAGGCAGCTTCTCTTGTACTTATACAATACAGACCCATAGCATTTCTAGTTCTAGAACTTCTTCACTGTTAATATATTATTACTGTGTTATTGTGACTGTATTGTTATTGTATTATTATTTGTATTAATAGCATATTTTATCACTGTTAACTGCTCTTTATTAGTTCACTAAATGAATCTGGTAATGGCACTTGGATGTATGATTATGTTGGCAGGTTTTGTTTGGCAAATTGGATCAGAGTAGCAAATTCAGCTATTGTGTGCATGGCCTCAAAAGTCAGGAAGTGTTTTCCTCCTAATACATTATCAACCATTTGTTGTTGGCTAGGAGCTTGTAATATGGCTTGGGTAATGCAGGCCAGCAAGGTGAGTTGACAAACTGTAATCTCATGGTAGTACATTTAGGGAAAATGTTCATTAGTAACTAGTACATACTTGAAAGCAGGTTTAGGAATATGCTGTTAATTCTTGTTTGAATGAAGAGGATTATGGTATTTTGAATTATGTTTGGTTATCTTTCATAGACATCTTAAAGAGATTCAGGACCTGCAGAGTCGCCAGAAGCATGAAATTGAATCTTTGTATACCAAACTGGGCAAGGTGCCCCCTGCTGTTATTATTCCCCCAGCTGCTCCCCTTTCAGGGAGAAGACGACGACCCACTAAAAGCAAAGGCAGCAAATCTAGTCGAAGCAGTTCCTTGGGGAATAAAAGCCCCCAGCTTTCAGGTAAAAAGCCATGGACTAGGTCAGCCACAGCTGTCCTAATCTTTTGTTTCTGTCTCCATCTGTATGTGACCTGCTGAACGTTTGTTATTTTTGTTAAATTTCAAAGGAATTTGGCTCTCCTGATATTTTTGCTTCCTTGACTGCTAGACTTACATTTATTGTACCTCTTTTTGAGCTTATACAAGTAGACTTAGTGAATACAATGGCTTATTCCATTATAATCCATATTGCTATCTACTGGTAATCTTTATTTATGGTTATTCTTAAGGATAGACATTTAGCTTTGCCTGTTAACTCATATAACTCACATTTAACCAAACTCTTGGCAGTTGGAAGAAAATACATTATTCTCTGTTCAGTAAAACTTGGGTGGATTCTTTCTTTTAATGGATGACTTAGTCATAATTGTAACTTAGATTAATGTAATTGTCATATAGATATTTGTGTGTATGTCTAATTGGTAACTTCTTGATGATTAAGGTTTTTATTTCATTTATGTTGGGTTAAAGAACTTGCTGGTCATTGATCAGGCACGGTGGCTCACGCCTGGAATCCCAGAACTTTGGGAGGCCGAGGCAGGTGGATCATGAGGTCAGGAGATTGAGACCATCCTGACTAACACGGTGAAACCCCGTCTCTACTAAAAATACAAAAAATTAGCTGGGCATGGTGGCGGGTGCCTGTAGTCCCAGCTACTCGGGAGGCTGAGGCAGGAGAATGGCGTGAACCCGGGAGGCGGAGCTTGCAGTGAGCCGAGATCACGCCACTGCACTCCAGCCTGGGAGACAGAGCGAGACTCCGTCTCAAAAAAAAAAAAAAAAAAAAAAAAAGAACTTGCTAGTCATTAAAATCAAAGAAATAGTTAAGTCATACTCTTTTGTAATAGAATATATACATATTCTATTATATAATTATCCATTATATATTTTTATATATATATATAGTAATGGAATTTATTTATTTATTTATTTTAAGAGACAGGGCCTCACTCTGTTGCCGACTAGAGTGTAGTAGTGTGATCATAGCACACAACACAACAGCCTCAAACTGCTAGGCCCAGGTGGTCCTCCTACCTTAGCTTCCTGAGTAGCTGGGATTACAGGCACATACTACCATGCCCCGCTAACTTTGAATTATTTTTTGAGACAGAGTCCCACTCTGTTGCCCAGGCTGGAGTGCAGTGGCACGATCTCGGCTCACTGCATTCTCTGCCTCCCAGTTTCAAGTGATCCTCCTGCCTCAGCCTCCCTAGTAGCTGGGATTACAGGCACATATCACCATGCCTGGCTAATTTTTGTATTTTTGTATTTTTAGTAGAGATGGGGTTTCCCACGTTGACCAGGCTGGTCTTGAACTCCTGACTCAGGTGATCGACCTGTCTTGGCCTCCCAAAGTGCTGGGATTACAGGCGTGAGCCATCGTGCCCGGCCCTGGACTGTATTTTAATTGGGATAGAGAGTTTCTAATCCTTTGGTGAAATTATGGTAGTGTTAACACAATTAGTTGAAAAGTAAAAGAAGGTTAAAATACATTAAAAAGCAGTTGCAAACTTCTTAGCAGTTCCGTTCTCTGGAAGGGTTCACAGATACCCAAATCTAGCACATTAGGACCAGGTCATGCAGTCCATTAGTAGAGATGTGATTGTAAGAGAAATCGGCTAATTTCTGATCTGATCCAAATCAGATCTTTTTTTTGTTTTTGAGACAGAGTCGGCAGTGGGGCAACCTCCAACTCCCGGGTTCAAGCAATTCTCGTTCCTCAGCCTCCCAAGTAGTTGGGATTATAGGCGTGTACCACCACACCTGGCTAATTTTTGTATTTTTAGTAGAGATCGGGTTGCACTATGTTGGCCAGGCTGGTCTCAAACTTCTGGCCTCAAGTGATCCGGCCGCCTCAGCCTCCCAAAGTGCGGATTATAGGCATGAGCCACTATGCCCAGCCTACGTATTGATTCTTAGTGTCATTCCTCACTTCTCCCGTTAGTGAGGACTTTGTTCTTCTCATCATAGCTTTTGACCCACCATCCATCACTCAGTGGAACAAACCAAATGTGTAAGAACAGTGCCTAATGTGAGTACATGTTTCCTCATGCCACTTTATCTTTTGGCAGGTAACCTGTCTGGTCAGAGTGCAGCTTCAGTCTTGCACCCCCAGCAGACCCTCCACCCTCCTGGCAACATCCCAGAGTCCGGGCAGAATCAGCTGTTACAGCCCCTTAAGCCATCTCCCTCCAGTGACAACCTCTATTCAGCCTTCACCAGTGATGGTGCCATTTCAGTACCAAGCCTTTCTGCTCCAGGTCAAGGTAACAAAGCCACCATCATCGCCAAAAACAATAAAATGGAGATGTTGCCATACCTGGGACAACAGCCTGTTAAGGCGGATTGGGAGACTAGCTGACCAGAACACAGCCTGTGTGTTGTACACTTAAGAATCTTTGGGTGAAAGGGAAGTGGAGTGACAATGAGACTCAGTGGGCTCATTGCTCCCATTAGGTGAAATTACTTTTTTTCAAGGAGTTACAGTGAAAAGTTACATCTGTGTGACCTGTATGACTCGCTCATGTGGGATTTGGAACTTAACGCTGTAATATTAGGCTGAGATTTCCTGGATGAAATTCTAAGGTGTTTTAGCAGTTTCTGAAAGCTAATGCATTTTCTTAGCCATTGTAGAATTTTGTTACTTTTAAGTATGGGAGTGGCATACTAAAATGAATAACCATACAATTCAGTTTTTTATCCATAATCTACTTTCCAAATATAGCTCTGTTTATTAATGATTGCTGAAAAAATTCCTGCAGAGGAAAGAGCTTCTAGCCATATTAGAACAAGAAATGAAAAGACTTGGGCATCTGGGTGAGAAGAATAAAAAAATATAGGTACTGGCTTATGTGCCTTTGCCACAGTTTCACAGAAATTAGAGATTAGTCTCTTCACAGGAAGAATGCACTCGATTGGCAAGGAGGGCAAACTAGCTAGCATTATTTCAACTAAGAAAAGCTTCCGCATTTTGCAGATGGGTAGAATTAAGACCTAATATTTCATCTCTTACATATCTGACCTTCCCCCAGAAGCTTGTTCTTCTGTGTGCCATCTTAGTGCATTTCACCACTCCAGCCTCAAGTTTCTAACATCTTGTAGTTGTGTTCTGTCTCTTCTCCTCTCTCTGTTCTTCCCTGTTTTTCCCCTCTCACAGGCTGTGCGAAGTTTAACTGTGCATCTGAACAGGTGACATTCAAACCTGGTGGCAGGAGGACCCGATTTCTGAGTACGCCCTGCTTGGCTCTTTGTGTGTAACACCTTTACTCCTTCCTTGTCCTTGTTTTTCTGCTGCTTGGATCTGATGTTTCACGCAGTCCATTTTCATTTGTCTCTTTTTGTATATCATCTACTCAGTGGCTTGGCTGAATTAGTTACCCTCAGAAGTTTGGGCCCCCACATTATGATTAAAAAAAAAAGTCAAAATGACAAGTTTCTACAAATTTCAATGTAACTTTCTGGTAGAAGTGCTTCTTCATAGATCTGTGACAGAGAGTAGATGTGGTATCTAGGCAGTAGATTGCTGGGTCACTTAGAATAATGAAGACTGAACTCCACAGTCATAGTCAGTGCTCTCTCTCTGCCCTAGCATTACAAATGACAGAAATCAGCCAGACACCAGACACGGTGGCTTACACTTATAATCCCAGCCCTTTGGGAGGCTGAGGCGGGAAGATTGCTTGAGGCCAGGAGCTCGAGACCAACCTGGGCTCTTAAAAAAAAAAAAAAAAAAAAAAGCCTGGCGTGGTGGTGTGCATGTATAGTCCCAGCTACCCAGGAGGCTGAGGCGGGAGGATTACCACCTTGAGACCAGGAGGTTGAGACTGCAGTGAGCCATGATTGTGCCACTGCACCCCAGCCTGAGCAACAGAGCAAGACTCCATCTCAAAGAAACGAAACGAAATGACAGAAAGCATTTTGACCATTGATGCTCTTAGATCCTGGCAGCAGGTAAAAATTATGTACCATTTTTTTCCATTCTTTGTCAGAGTAGATTGAAATCTTTTTTTTCTTCTCAATTAAGCCTAAGCATCTACTAGTTGAAAAGATGCTAGAATCTCTTGATTGGATCATTCCACCACTACTGTCCTCTAACCCCATAAAATCAAAAAAAGGGGTTTTTAGTTTGGTTATTCCGATAAAGCACTTAGTCTGATAAAGACCAAAGCCCAGCAACTGCAAGTGAAAATTATCCTTTTAACAGGATTTCTGGGATTTCCCAGCTTTCTACTTAAAAACAAGGCACAACAGCAGGTCACCCCATCTTTCCCATATGTGAAATGATGATGCCAGTGTCCTAGGGCCATCGTACAAATCAAGTTAAGATCATATACAGAGAAACAGGTAGCACTTGAAAAGCACTTGTGATTTCTTTCTGATTAGTCAGTGCCTACCTGGCACATAATAGTCAGTAACTGTTCGTTGAAGAAAAGTTTAAAACAAAAACATAGTTCAAGTAGAAAAACCGTGTTATAATTTGGATAAAGATCTTCTCTGTTCAGGCCTCAAACTTCTGATGTGATTATTGAAGTGCTTTTTAAATGCATGTGCTCAGGCCATCACTGATTCTGAGTATGGGTCAGAGGTCCTCGGGCCTCTTCATGGTGGGAAGAATTTACACCTCCCTTTGTTCTCTGTAGTGACCACATTTAAAGCAAAGTACATAACACATTTAACTTCCATTTCCCTCACACAGTTGTAATCCTTCTAGCACCCCTATTCTTTTTACCTGCATTAGTAATGGATTGCAGGTAAAAAGACCGCCTTTTTACTTTTACTGACTTCCCCCACATTCACTAGTCCCAGGCTATTTAACAAAGAAGTGGGTGGAAGGCATTACCCAATTCGATAGTTTTCCAGGCATGTGTGGTTTTTTTTTTTTTTTTGAGGACTCAGATCAATAATTCTTCTGGTCACACTTTCCTGGACTGTGCATATTAGCACTTTGACAGTTGAATAAGCATTTAATTTGCTTGTCCACCTAGAAAGTTGCAAGGACATTAACAGTAGGAGCTGAGTATTTTTAAAGTAGAATGTGACATGTCAGGCCTATGGTCTACAGCCTGAAGTGCCTGAGAGGGAAGAAAGAGAACCAAAGCTTCTGTTTCTGAAATATAATGTGACAAATACCACTTTAATTAAATTCCATAAATTCTCATCCCACTTTTAAAGGTAGGTGGTATTACCCTTGTTGTTCAAATGAAACTGGTCAGAAATATTGAATCTTGTCACTTCCCTTTGGGTGTAAAATGAAAGGCCCTACATCTTTTGAAGTCACGTCAGGGTACATCATGTAAGCCTGGTGAACAAATCCCAAGAGACAGACTTGAACTATGGAAATGAAACAGGTACTTGAAAGAGTAGGGACTTTACTAGCTTGAGTTGTATTATTCTATGCTCTCAAAATAGATAATGGTTTGGAAGCACGGCTTGGCTTACTGCTATATTTATGTTCAGAGGTTGCTTGTTTTCCACGTACTTTTAAAAATTATTCTGGAAGGGAAGGGGTTAGTATATATATCTAGGATGTGGAAATATAGCCAATGTAAATGAACTTAAAACCGTAACAGTGATACTATCAGTCTACTATGGTGGGATTGCTAATGCATTTAATTGAGTGCTTTTTAACAGCCCAGCTGGAGAAACAGGAAGTGGGACAGGATCAGTGGAAACGCTGCTTGGGTATTTGAAATTCAAGCAGTGAGACCTGAGAGACTGGAGTTCCTCTCCAATTCCAGAACCTCTATGCAGGGCATTACTCTTTTAGATACAGAGAGTGGGTGTAGAAACCCAACATCTGTCAGCCAGGTAACACAGCTCATCAGATAATCACGTTAAGGCTAACAGCCAGTTAGAAACATTCTGTAGAACTATATCTATTCAAGGGCTACCAGGTCCTACCTATCTGTCTCCCCTCCTGCTTTCTCTTGCTGGGCGTTTGTGTGCTGTTTGGAGATTCTAAATATTTTACACTGATGTTTCTTTATCTTTAACACATTGCTTCTCTCTTTGTGCTTCAGGGAAGATGGTGAAAAAAGTCTGTCCTTGCAACCAGCTCTGTAGTAATTATCTTTTCTGTTATTTTTGGTCCTTGATTGCAAAGCCTGTTAACCACGAGTTCTTTCAACTCTGCAGTCTCATAGCTCCCTGATTCCTAACTTCCATCTAGCTCTGTATCCTATTCTAATAGATATTTAACATGCTTAATTGAGGAACCATCTCATAGTCGGTGCCCTCAGTGATAACCCCATGTGAACCTAGCTTGTGACAGACATGAATTGGTAATGGCCATGGATGTGTACAGGGAGATCAGGGATGCCTAGGTTCCTACGGGAGAGCGATCCTTTAGTCAAGCAAATATGTGCCGGGCAGTGTTATTACCCCAACTGGAAACTCAGCAGTGATGAAAGCATGTGAAAATCCATGCCCTCCCATTGTTCACATTGAAGTGGGAGATGTGTGCTAGATTGATGAGGAGAAAAACACCACTTACTAGAGTTTGTCTTCTTAGACCGTGGCTTCTCATATTTTAATGAGAAGGCCACTTACAGTGTTCTAGGTAGGGTCAACAGGGAAATTCTGTACTTGGGATGCTGGGCTGTAAGTTATGGTTCATAATAGGTTATTGTTACTAGGATCTGGTGATGTGGGAGTAGGGGAAATGTATTATAATGGCAGGAGGAAAATTTAAAAATGAATCTTGGGGGTAAGTCTGTACTACTTATTAGGGCTTTTCAGAAGAACTAAAAAAGGTTAAGAAGTTAGCATATTCTCTCAAAGGCCTTTCTACAGCTTTTATAGTCAAGTCTCGTCTTCTTAGGAGTTAATTTCTGGTTAGAAAAGGATGGGTTTGTTTCATTCTTTAATGAGAGGACTGTATACAGCAGCCAGAATGTGAAGGTTTATGGTTGACTCTTCCTCATGACTTCTCTTTCCTCATGGGAAGAGACTCCTGTGTTAGGTAATGTAGGTTAAAATGAAAAGTGAAATTTGGTTCTAAAGGGGCCTCGTAGCATCAGGGGCAACAGACTAGCATCAGACAGAGAGGTGTGTCTCCCAGCATGAGCTCTGTGTGGATAAGCAATGGTCATGTCTCCTGAGCTTCTTGTATTTAGCTTTTGACAGCCCTGCTCCCCTGTGATTATTTGTTTTTTGTTTTGATTGTCTCTCACATCAAGCTCACCAAGCAATAATTGTTCAAACAGGATGACAATCCCCCATGCATGTTCGCTTGCTTTCTAGATTGAGTCACTCACTGTCATGACTGCCCATCCTCATTGCCTGTGCTTCCCACTTCACCTCTCTCTCACATTTGCTGTTCATGGAAGTCTGTTTTCTGTGCTTTAATACTTCTCCACTTGAGTTTCCTGTACTGTAGGGGAACTTACTCTTCCCTTCACACTGTATGTGCAATAGCAATCCCCTTGTGGCTCCAGCAGACACCAAGAAGTGAGCTGACACTCACACTGCAGTAGTTCCACGTCTTGCCATAGTGGTAGGAAGCATGTGACCTTCCTCACTCTGCAGCTTCACCTCGGAATTAGCTGTTACTCCAGCCCAGACATGCTCGTGTGTGCCATTCCCCAGGTGGTAGGATATAAGCTTGACTGGAGACGAGTGATGGTCAGTAACAGGCTTTTAAGTGGCAGGGTTGTGTTAGGTGTGCTGCTGTGACCTGGTGCCGCTTTGACCTGGAAAGCAGGAAAATGCATGCACTGACTCACCCCCAGCGTTACTTGGGTGCCTTTAAGGACTAGTGGTTCACAACTGACTTTAGTAGCTTTTATTTATTCTGTAACGTGAGATCTGGTAAGACAGTGGGGGGTAAGGAAAATAGACAAGACCATGACTCTTCTTTCCCTCTTCCCCAAAACGTGCCTCTTCGAATAATCTTCAGTGTGCCCTCCAGCAGAGCCGAAATCAGGCAGGACATAGACTCCTTCTTCCTTTCTCATCAAACCGTAGAAATAGAATTCCTTCATCATAACCGCAAAGCTTCCTCCTCCCCTTTGCACCCTGCCTCAGCTGCATTTTCTTGTCGCTTCTACATGGGAGTGCTTGCTGTTCTGGGAAGAGTGGGGAGAAGCAGTGGGAATCCTTTAGCCAATTGAAACTGAGGTCATCTTCAGGAAAACCATGTCTTCCTGAAGCTGAAAGATTCGGGCACACCATATAGTCCTTTCCTCGTGAATAATCTTGTTTTTTACTCACGGGAAATTGGAAGAGGCTAACCCCTCCCAAATTTATGTTTGTAAAATCATGTTTATGGGTCCAGGTGAAAAACTCTTCTGAACACAGCATGCTACTTCTGTTATTACTTCTCTCTATTTAAAGAATGGCTAGGCTGAGCATGGTGGCTCACACCTGTAATCCCAGCTCTTTGGGAGGCTGACATGGCAGGATTGCCTGAGCCCAGCAGTTCCTAAGCAACATATGGAGATTCTGTCTATATAAAAAATTAAAAAATTAACTGGGTGTGTTAGTGCATACGTCTAGTCCCAAGCTACTTGGGAGGCTGAGGCAGGAGGAGCTTGAGACTGCAGTGAGACGTGATTGTGCTGCTGTATCCAGCCTGGGTGACAGAAAAAGAAGAGACCCTTCCTTAAAAAAAAAAAAAAAAAAAAAAAGCCAGGCATGGTGGCTCACGTCTGTAATCCCAGCACTTTGGGAGGCCAAGGCGGGCAGATCACCTGAGGTCAGGAGTTTGAGACCAGTCTGGCCAACATGGCAAAACCTTATCTCTACTAAAATACAAAAATTAGCTGGGCATGGTGGCACACACCTGCAATCCCAGCTACTCTGGAGGCTGAGACAGGAGAATCACTTGAACCCGGGAGGCAGGGGTTGCAGTTAGCTGAGATCGTACCACTGCACTCCAGCCTGGGTAACAGAGTGAGACTCCATCTGGAAAAAAAAAAAAAAAAGGGCTAAAGAATGTGGCAATGTCCACATGGTTTGGAAACCCACCTTCTCCTTAGCCAAGCATCTTTTCCTACTCCTACTTTAACCCTGCCCAGTGCACTCTTTTACCCTGCATTCTGCAAAATTCCAGAGCAACTAGCCTTGCTGATCGTATTACACCTCCATCAGCATCATGTCGTCAGCATCATGTCGTCGGGGACAGCGTGCTGGCGAGCAGCTCCAGTTCTCAGGTGCTTTGTGAATGGACTGAAAGAGGCCCCGCCTGTGTACCTACCGTCATCCTGAGTTGTTCAGCGTTAGCAGCAGCTACTGAAGAGAAACTGTTTTCATCACCCTATTATACCAAAACAAATGGCTAAACAAAACCTTGGAATCTTCCCTTCTTGCATGGCTTCCCAATTCATCCTCTCCCCATTCCGTGGCTTGCCATTCATCATCCCGTGAAGTTTTCCCTCTTCCCGAAATTGTAACCTAGGCTTCTTTTAATGCTTGTATTCTGTTGCTTATAATAGGGACCAGCAGCACAAACACTGTTGGGGCAACAGTGAACAGCCAAGCCGCCCAAGCTCAGCCTCCTGCCATGACGTCCAGCCGGAAGGGCACATTCACAGATGACTTGCACAAGTTGGTAGACAACTGGGCCCGAGATGCCATGATTCTCTCAGGCAGGAGAGGAAGCAAAGGGCACATGAATTATGAGGTAAGTCTCTCTTCTGCCGTGGAGAATCCGTAACACACACCTGAATTGAGGTGATATAAACAACTAGGCTGCTGCTTAACGTCTTACACCATGACCTTCTTCAGTAGCTCATGAATTTTAACACTTTAGAAAAACAGGGCAAAAATCCTCCAGGTACCCTTTTATTTTTCCTTCCCTGAATTCCTAACCTCTTACTGGTCGGCTCAACTTTTTCTTCTTCGTTTTTCCTTCGTCATCCTGAACTACACACACACACACACATGCACATGACGTCCCTCCCCTCTCATCAGGATTATTTTCACCCTTACTTGGTAAATATAAAGAGCCAATAAATACTACAGAAGACTTTTGCTGTATCTTACAGGATTAGACTAGAAGTGTATGTTAGCGCCACACATTTTATACCCGTGGCCCACACCACACTTGACATGTGGTTTTGTTTTCAGGGCCCTGGAATGGCAAGGAAGTTCTCTGCACCCGGGCAACTGTGCATCTCCATGACCTCGAACCTGGGTGGCTCTGCCCCCATCTCTGCAGCATCAGCTACCTCTCTAGGTCACTTCACCAAGTCTATGTGCCCCCCACAGCAGTATGGCTTTCCAGCTACCCCATTTGGCGCCCAGTGGAGTGGGACGGGTGGCCCCGCACCACAGCCGATTGGCCAGTTCCAACCTGTGGGAACTGCCTCCTTGCAGAATTTCAACATCAGCAATTTGCAGAAATCCATCAGCAACCCCCCAGGCTCCAACCTGCGGACCACGTAGACCTAGAGACGTTAGCCCAATAGATCTGGGGGCAGGAGATGGAATGCGGGGGGTGGGTGGGGGGTGGGAAGTAGCCTGTGTACTAACTACTAGTGCTGCATTTAACTGGTTATTTCTTGCCAGAAGGGAATGTTTTTCATACTGCATTGAGCCCTCAGAGTGGAGAGTCTCCCCCGCTCCAGTTACTGGAGTGGGAGAGGAAGGAAAGAACAGCTTTTTTGTAAAGGGGCAGCTTCAGACCATGCTTTCCTGTTTATCTATACTCAGTAATGAGGATGAGGGCTAGGAAAGTCTTGTTCATAAGGAAGCCAGAGAACGCAACGTAAAATCCAACCCATCTGTACTTCCGAGTGGGTGGGGCTCATGCCCCGAATCCCTCACTCCCTCAAGAATCTGAACCACAAGAGACAAAAACAACCTACTGGGCTCTCTCCTACCCTGCCCTCCTCCCTTTTTTTTACCCCTCTTTTTTATTTTGTTTTTCTTTGCTCTTTTAGAACCCAGTGAAAAATACCAGGGGACTGGGGTGCAACTCTTTCTTATGATAGGTCATTAGTGCTTTAAGCAAAAGATATTAGCAGCTTTGACTGCAGCATTAGCAATTAGGAAAAAAAAAAATTAAGTTCCCTGCGGACATGTAACTTTGCCATCAGTTTTGATGTGGAAACACTGTGATATATAAAATGTTGTTGGACAACAGTAGTTTTAAGAGTAAAATATGAAACGTTTAAAAAGTTCCAAAAAAAGCTAGCTCTGTCCTTTACTTATTGAGACACTTTAACTTTTTCCTTTGTATTTCCATTGTATTAGATGAATAAATGTGAATGTAAAATTGTATAAATTACTGTACTTGAATACTTCTGTTTCCCAGTGTTGCTTGCTGGACATTTTAGTGCCTTGGACTTCTATTGCTTCTGCCATTAGCATCAACTTATCAGACCCCAGATCAATAAAGGGCATGTGGAAGGAAATCTTAGGTCCATGTGACCCCAGCAGTCCAGCAGTGGTTATGCCAAAGGGAAATTGAAAAAGTATTTTTTTAAGTCCTTCAACAACTTTGTCTAGAGCAGGTGTAAGATGAGTAGGGTGGGAGGTTAAGTTGGCATCAGTGGTTAAAAACAGAAAGTTCTGTTTCAGGAATAGTGAGGAGGGGGTGTTGTAACAAAATTGGGCAACTGAAAAGAATGGTGTGTGCTGGGTGAAAGACAGACTGAAGAATGAGGAAACAAACTTGTTTTGAAGATACGTGAAGCCTGGCCAGTGACTGTCATATAAACCTTTCTTACTTGAGCTAGGCTTGAACAGACGTGACCTAGAAGAAACTGAACATAAAGAGAAGGGGGTGGGGGCTAGTTTTCAAGTTGGGGAACCTGATAGTGAAAAGTCACAGATGGAGAAAGTTGCTCTCAGAAAAACTGTTTGGATTGCTTTCCTTTGTTGCACATGTGCCATGCATTTCTCAGCTTGGGGTACTATGTTTTGTGGAAAGTGAATCTTTCCACATCTGAATCTTTCCACGTCTGAATTACTCATTGTAGGAAAGAATACTTATTTCTACTCGTTTCCTTTATGATGTCCACATGGTTGCAGGATCATCATCTATTGTGCCACCTTTATTTCTAGAAGTACAGCTAATATGTTCACATTTTCAAATAAATATTCCCCGTAAGTAATAACTGCAACCAATCAGTGTTATTTAGTGCTATGCCTACTTGTAATGGGTAGTTATTATTTTCAGAGCTTTCCGGAAATACTGTCCTAATTGGCTATGTTTAGGATCTTTGTTATCTCTGAAGACAGACAAAGAAGCTAGGACTCTTATTTTGGGGTGCTTATTGACTCTTAGTTGGGAAACTGAAAATATTTCCAACCTTTTACCCACGTCAATGGCATATTCCGGAAATCACCACCACCACCACCACCACCACAGAAAGAGGCTGGAGGCTCCCGTGCCCTGTTCATTCCTTAAGGGCCCTGCTTCCCTTATGAAGTTGGTCTATGGCCCTAAATATGCAAATGAGAGCCGAAGGGTTTTAAAAGGTAGAAAGGAAAAGGGCAGGGGCTTCAACCCCTGCTGTAAAACGACTGACTTATTTATTCTCTGCTTCCATTTCTTGTGGAGTGAGTAAGGATAGAACCAAGAAGGGGCTGAGTAGCTGAGAAAGGGGCCACCCAAGAGTGGAACACACTTTATACCAGAGGAGCAGGGAGCCTCATGCGGCACATTCTCATTGGTTCTTTGGGTTTAATAATTTTGACATCTTTTCACTCATGCACAAAAAGTCAGAACTGGTTTTATTTACTGTTGATTTCATCCTCCTGTGGATGAAATAACTGAAGCCTAGAGGAATGAACTAGTGCTACTGAACTGTTTAAATTATTTTTGTGTTAATAGTACACTTTGAGTATCTTTTTCCACATTAAAAACTTTCTGAATTATAAATGTTTTCCTTCCATTATTTAACAATGTACACTGTTTAAAGATAAAAATTCAAACTTCGGGGGTTTCCCAGCAGCCGTTAATTGTACATTTTGCACTAACTCTGGGTGTTGCGCTTCTTGTAAGATTGCGCTTTGTGCTTCAGTTTGTTACCTTTGTAGACTTATTTAATGAAACCATTCAAATAAACCAAACTTGCTTTTGTTGAGCTGTGGGGTTTCATTTCCAGAAAATTCCTTCACATTCTCATTGGCACTATTTTGAGTTAAGTGCAATTGATAACTGGATTCCTAATTCCTGGGAGCTCTTTTGCTGCCTCTTCATCTTCCAAAGGAATAGAAATGGTCGGCTGCCGGCTAGTACTTTCAGACTTCCTTATCTCAGGTTCACAGCTTCCCAAATGGGTCTGTGAGCCAAAAAATAAGAAGTCACTGCTTCAAGATTAGGCACAGCCAAGCCCCAAAATAGGTCTAAAAAAAAATTAAAGTGGCTGGATGCGGTGACTCATGCCTGTGAGTCCAGCACTTTTGGAGGCCGAGGCATGCAGATCACTTGAGGTCAGGAGTTTGAGACCAGCCTAGTCAACATGGAGAAACCCCGTCTCCTCTACTAAAAATACAAAAATTAGCCGGGCGTCTTGGTGGGTGCCTGTAATCCCAGCTACTCGGGAGCCTAAGGCAGGAGAATCACTTGAATCCCGGGAGGCGGAGGTTGCAGTGAGCTGAGATCGCGCCACTGCACTCCAGCCTGGACTACAGAGCCAGACACCCTCGCGAAAAAAAAAAAATAAGTAAAATTGCAAACTTCATTATTTGGGGGGAAGAATTATGAAACATCTGAACACTGTGAAAAGCCAATTTATGGTCAAGGTGGGTTACATCTCACATCTGAAATGGGGAAGTAGAAACAGTTGTGTTTGAGTATCCCCCTAATCGAAATGCTCCGAGATCCGAAAATTTCTGAGCACTGACATGATGCCAGAAGTGGGAAATTCCACACGTGACCTCGTGTGACAAGTCGCAAAGCACCAGGCAGACAAGCTTCTTCAGTGACCCTAAGAGGAAAAAAAACACCCAGTCCCCTTCAGCTGCAGTATCTCTTACACACAAGCGTTGTTTCATGCAAAAACTGTGTGTGTGAGGTACATATGAAACAGGTGAAGTCCCATCCCCAAGGTCTCACTATGTATATACAAATATTCAAAAAATGCACAATTCTGGTTTCAAGCATTTCAGGTAAGGGGCTATGCAATATATAAATATTCTGTTTTGTTATAAGGTATACGACTTGCTTTCTCAAAAATGCCTTTTCTGGCCACAGTGGCTCACACCAGTAATCCCTGTATTTCATAAGGCAGAGGTGGGAGAATCACTTGAGCCCAGGAGGTTGAGCTGTGTTTGCACCACTGAACTCCAGTCCGGGCAACACAGCAAGACTCTGTCTCAAAACCAACCAAACAAAAAAGCCTTTTTTCTTGGTCTTAGATGATTATTTCCTTCCTTAGGAAAAAAATGTCAGTCTTGAAGTCTTGAAAGAATGCAGGATTGTAATGTCGTAAACCCATAAATTAGAGTTTATATTAAATGAAGACTGTAACCTGGATCGATACGAAGTAGTAAAAGCACTACTCCAACCTTTTTCCTGCCGTGATCGACAGTGTGTCATGTGGACAACATTAAAGGCATGGACCCTAAAGGAAAGAAGGCAGATGTTATGCAAAACAACTGAATGTAGGCAATTGCTGAGGCAGGTGCTTAGGACCAAGTCTGGCCTGTATTGCTTGAGGGCAGGGAGCCATTGGTGATTCCTAAAATGTCCATCTGTATTAATATAATAGTTTAGTAATAAATAGTGGGAAGCCTCACAAGCCAAAGAAAAGCTATTTCATCTGTCCTGAGCCTCTCCCTACCCGAGTGGCAGACCAGCTTTCCAAAAGTGCTCAGCTCTACCTGCAGTGCACTCAGATCCTCTTGGTAAGGTTCAGAATGAAGCAAGATAAATCGCAATCAAGTTCGTTGTCCAGGAGAGATGAACAATTTCATGACGAAAAAGCAGTTTTCCAAAGTCCCTTTGTGACAGTCCAGTCGCGTGGCTGCGCCTCAGTTAAGATGGATCGTATTTCCTTTTCTTCATGTCCTGGCTCTTCCTATGAGATTCCCAGTTTCCTGCAGAAGACAAAATGGCTTAAATGTAGCTGCCATGATTTTAAAATAAACTGACAGCTAATGATTTCTGGATTATATTAATGATCCTAATCTAGACTAAGCCCAGGAAGGAGAATTACTGTTAGGAGGAAGGCAGATGATTCTCCTCGACCACGTGGCGTCGTGCTCACGACAGACCTGCTGCTGGTCGCGCCTCCGCTTCCTGCTATTATCAGGAGCTGGAAAGGGCTGCACCTGCAGTCAGGAGCCCAGAGGAAAAGTTCTGGCTCTGAAACAATTATCTTCTACGTGTGGCGCCTTCTCTAATAGAAGCTCCCTGTTCTATCAAACTTCAAATGAAATGTCATCCTTCCTCAAAAATTCCCAGAATTAAAGCTGGGACCTCCCTTTAATTTTTGTGCCTAAACACCTCTCTGCTACCTGTTACGCGCTGGTCGGTGCTGTAAGTCTGGAGGTCCCAAGATCCAGATTTTGCTTGTGGTTTCTGGTGGCAAAGGCTGTGTGGAGTCCTGTCCTGGGTCACCATCTGGTGGTTCAGGGCTAGTGTGTCAGCGGTCTGGGCTGGGTCTGCTCTAGAAGAGGGCTTGGCCACACCATCCCCGGCATCTGGAGTCACAGCCCACTTTTCAGAGTTGTCTTCAAGAGTCTCTACAGAGGTCAAGGGAAAGGGTGTCATCAGCAAATAATGAAATATTCTCAAAGAAAGCACTGGAAAAACTGGCCATCAGAAATTCCATGTCTTGAGTACCTTCTGAAAGTTTTTGGAATTTCTCTCCCCTCCCCCTCAAAGCACACTTCCCTTCGGTTAGGACGAAAGAGAAACTGGACATGTGCCATCAGCCAGAACCCCTCAACGAAAACCCACGGAAATGAGGACTTCCGTGCTGCCTAAAAGGTATTCTGTGGCTGCTAAAAACATACAGCACAGTAGCTTACAAGCATTTCAAGGTATTTACTGATTAATTCTTGAGTCACTCCTGCAAGGAAGTCTTTCTCCGGGAGTGGTTCTGAGACGGCGGTTACAGGAGTGCTGTGCGTCAGAGGAGGGGCCGCAGGCGCCGCTACGGTTCAGAGGAGAGAAAGGACAAGTCATAATCACATCACTACATGGGATTTCAGAGCTGAGTCCACTCCCCTCTCGTCAGGGGACACACTCTCAGGACAACACCGCTTCGGGCTGCACTGCCTCAGCCAGTAAAAAGAACTTCGGATTCCCGAGTCCCAGTCCCACCTACAGATCTGTCTGTGGTTTGAATTCTTCTCACCAGTGGGAAAGACAAGTTTCTTTTCTCTTTTCATAGCAAAAGTAAAAGGGTTCTTACAGGCCATCTAGTCCAGTGTCTGGCTTGCTTGTTACAGCCATAACCCTTGCTCAAACAACATCTTAAACTAAAATCTGACCAGGCGCAGGGGCTCACCCTGTAACCCCAGGACTTTGGGAGGCCAAGGTGGAAGGATCACTTGAAACCAGGAGTTCCAGACCCCACCTCTACAAAAAACAAAATATTAGTGGGTGTGGAGCATGCACTGGTAGTCCCAGCTACTCAGGAGCTGAGGAAGGAGGATCACTTGAGCCCAGGAAGGTCGAGGCTGCAGGGAACCCTGATCCCACCACTGTACTCCAGGCTGAGCGACAGAGCAAGACCCTGTCTGAAAACAAACCAACAAAATCTTAAGCCAAAACCTGATGTGTGAAATGGATTAAAATAACAATGGCTCACGTTGTCTGCCAAGGGGCAGGAAAGGCCTGGAGGGCAGCTTCCTCCACAGTCTACCCGGGAGCCTCTGCAATGGTTGAGAAGCTAAACATCTAGAATCACTCTCGGTAAGGACATCCACGGGACAGGAAGTGGTTCTGTTTGAGTTTTTATGTTAATTTCAGCCTGTGAGTGCTGAGGGGCACATCAGTGAACAACCATGGAGCGAGTCCTCTGAATCTTCTTCACGATTCCTAGGGAAAAACTGGGCAAGAGCTCGAGGGATCTGGGACAAGGCTTCTCTCTGTTTCCACTCTGAGTAAGGATTACCTGCCCCTGGACAGGCAGGAGAGAACAGGAGGGGAGACAGAGAAGGAAGAGAGGAAGGCATCTGTATCACTGTTCCCACTGAACCTGGACTCCGAAATAGACTAAAGTTGATAAACCATCTGCCAAAGGTTCCTGTTATTCTCAACCCCAATTCTGCCTTGTATTTGAAGACATCTCAGAAACAAGGCTTGCTTTTTTTTTTTTTTTTTTTTTTTTTTGAGGCCAGGTCTCCTCCACTGTGTCGCCCAGACTGGAGTGCAGTGGCACGATCCTGGCTCACTGCAACCTCTGCCTTCTGGATTCAAGCAATTCTCCTGCCTCAGCCTCCCGAGTAGGGGGGACCACAGGCATGCGCCACCACACCTGGCTAATTTTTATGTATTTTTGGTAGAGATGGGGTTTCGCCATGATGGCCAGGCTGGTGTCAAACTCCTGACCTCAAGTGATCCGCCCACCTTGGCCTCCCAAAGTGCTGGGATTACAGATGTGAGCAACCCCGGCCAAGGCTTTCTAATGTAGAGATGGCCAAAGTATTTGAAGCCAAAAAAATTATTTACCCTGAAATTTCTAATTCTAGAAGATTTTATCAATGCCCATTTAGTTCCATGGGGGAAAAAAAAAAATCACTGTCTTTAGAAATGGGAAAATGTATGGCAGATTTAAATATCTGAATTTCCTGGGCTCATCTCTCCTGCGTGTGGCATGAGAGAAGTCCCAGCGAGGCCTGGTTTGGAGCCGGCCACAGGGTTACTGGCAGAGAATCAGGCGACCCTGCGGCCAGACTTCCTCCTGCAGGCACCTCCCAGGGCTCTGCTCCCCCCTCTCACACACCCTCACTCTTCTCAGCGGACGGCCTGGAGACGTGAACGTGCTGCTTCTCCATCCGCTCCCGGAACTGCTGCTGCAGCTGCTTTTGCCGGAGCTTCCGCTGGTACGTGGCCTCGCTCTCCACGGTGGATGAAGTCAGGCCTCTGCGTGAGAGGACCAACGGTGAGAGGAGCCCCGAGTCACAGCCATGGCTCCTGGGAGCACGCACACGGCTGGCTGGCTGGCTCTGAAGGAGGAGGTGGAGGCAGCCCCAATGACACAGGAAGGGGCCGAGAGGAAAGGAAGGGGCCTTGGGCCGCATACCGGGAGCTGCAGTCCTTGTCGCCCTGTATCACAACATGGCTTGGTCTGGAAGGGGAGGTCACCTCCTGTAGTTGTGGGTGTCCCAGGGCCATGTTCGGTCGGCAGCTGTTATATCTTGCCTCTTCCACAGATGGTTCAAAATCTTGTCTCTTCGCTTTAGTTAAATCCACTTCAAGAGGCAACTAGTAAGGAAAGAAAGAGGAGAAAAAAAATTCCTTCAATGGGCTCTTGGCCTCCGCTGCTTCTCCCTGACTCACAGGTATAGATTCCTGGAGAATCGCATTTGATATCCTCCATCCACTGCGCCTTCTAGGTCCTGCTGAGGCAAAGGATCTACAACTTCCAAGTAGTACTACGAGAAGGAGAAGCCAAACAATTTCATGTTTTATTTATAGCCTTCTGTGTTAGTGAAGTTTTGATAAAAAGGAATCCTTCTTTGGTTTTGCCTTAGGGCAGATGTTCTGTAAAATCAAACTGGAATCTTTCCTCGGCAGCTGGGTCTGTCTGTGCTGCCTCCTTGTCCTTGTTCCACGGAAGTGAGCGCACACGGTTCTGCGGAGGTCTGCACCGTCTCACCCCTTTCTGCCGGGGCCACCCCTGGAAAGAGCACTTGTCACTGAGGCAGCCTCGGGTACGCTGTGGCATCACGAAGGACCCTTCAGACAACAGAGGGAAGAACACCCGGGAGGCACGGACGTCGGCTGCCAGCCAAGGCTGCAAGGAATCTTCCAGGACGGGGCTGGTCCTGCATCTCATCAACATGAGAACGGACACTCCTGTGCTGCGTGGCACAGGGCAAATGATTTCATTTCCACACTGATTCCTACAGAAATCCAGAATACTTTTACTTGGGAAAACATCTCTCAATTCATAAAACTGATGCTGATGGAATAATTATTTGAATATGAGGGATTAAGATGATTACATTTGACCTGAAAATGAAAATTATAGTGTAGATTTCATATCTACATTGAAAGATAAATGAGTAGTTTAAAAAGAAATGAGCTTTGGCCAGGCACGGTGGCTCATGCCTGTAATCCCAGCACTTTGGCAAGCCAAGGCAGATCACTCGAGTCCAGGAGTTCAAGACCAGCCTGGCCAACACGGCAAAAATACAAAAATACAAAAAAAAATTGAAGGAGCTCCTGGGTAACAGCCCGTCTCTACTAAAAATACAAAAAATTAAAAAATAAAAAAATTAGCTGGGCACGGTGGCACACACCAGCGACTCGGGAGGCTGAGCAGGAGAATCGCCTGAACCCGGGAGGTAGAGCTTGCAGCGAGCTGAGATCGCACCACTGCACTCCAGCCTGGGCGATGGAGCAAGACTGTCTCAAAAAAAAGAAATGAGCTTTGAAAACTCTTTTGAAAGACTGTCAATACCAAGTGCTGTCAAAGATACGGAACAACTGGAACTTACACAAGGCCACGTGGGGTGTGAATTAACACAGCCACACAGGAACATGGGAAGAACCTGCTAAAACTAAACATGTACCTATCTTCTCACCCAATGATTCCCAACAAAAAATGAGCGTGAATGTACAGCAGAAGAATGCCAACAGCAGCTCCATTCACAACATCCAAAGCTACACAGACCAAAATGTCTACTAGGAAAGGACTAGAAAAGTAAATTGCCACATACTCATGCAAAAGAAAATGATACAGCAATGCAACTGCTGCACGCACCATGAACGAACCTCACAACCATGCTGAATTCAAGTAAGATACAAAGAGTTCAAACTGTAGGATTGCAAAAAAGTACATAACAATAAAAACAAATTTGTGGCTTTGTTTTTTGTTTGTTTGTTTTTGAGAGAGGGTCTCGCTCTGTGGCCCAGGCTGGAGTGCAGTGGCGTAGTCACAGCTCACTGCAGCCTGGGCCTCCTAGGCTCAAACGATTCTCCCAGCTCAGCCTTCCAAGTAGCTGGGACCACCAGGCCCAGCTAATTTTTATTTTTATTTTGTAGAGACAGGGTCCCACTATGTTGTCCTGGCTGGTCTCCAACTCCTGGGCTCAAGCCATCCTTCCTCCTCAGCCTCTCCAAGTGGTGGGATTACAGGAGTGAGTCGCCACACCCGCCAATCTGTGTTGTTAAAAGTGGTTTGCTCAGTAGTGAGAAGGAGGGCAGGGGATGGCAATGACTGCAAGGAACACGGCTGGGCCTTCTAGGTACTGGCAGTGTCCTATCTTGATTCAGATGTTGGCTATGTGGATATGTTTGGTTTGAAAATTCATCAAGCAGAGCATGGATGATACGTGCACTTGTCTACATGTCTACATGTTCTTTTTAATACTTTGGTCAATTTTCTTAAAATATAAACTGTACAATTCCACTTACAGTACAATTCCATTTGTGAACTTTACATACATAAAGTTCAAAAACAGGAAAAAATCTATGAAAGTCAGAATAGAAGACAGGACAGTAGTTACTTTTGAAAAAAAGAAAGCAAGGCAGTGACTAGAAGAGGGCAAAATGGGGCTTCAGGGCTGCTGGTAAAGCTCTGTTTCCCTATCCAGGAGGTGAATAGCTGTGCTCACTTATGAAATGGTGGCTCATGCCTGTAATCCCAACACTTTGGGAAGCTGAGGCAGGTGGATCACTTGAGGTCAGGAGTTCGAGACCACCTTGGCCACCATGGTGAAACCCCATTTCTACTAAAACTACAAAAATTAGCCAGGCGTGGTGGTGGGCGCCTATAATCCCAGTTACTTGGGAGGCTAAGGCTGGAGAATGGTTTGAACCCACGAGGCAGAGGTTGCCGTGATTGCACTCCAGCCTCAGTGACAAGAGTGAAACTCTGTCTCAACAAAAAAAAAAAAAAAAAGAGAAATTTGGGGCCAGGCTCAGTGGCTTATACCTGTAATCCCAGCACTTTGGGAGGACAAGGCAGGTGGATTGATCACTTGAGCCCAGGAGTTTGAGACCAGCCTGGCCAACACAGCAAAACACTGCTCTACTAAAAATACAAAACATTAGTTGGGCACGTGGCGGGTGCCTGTAGTCCAGCTACTCAGGAGGCTGAGGCACGAGAATCACTTGAACCTGGGAGGCAGAGGTTGCCGTGAGCCAAGATACCACCACCACACTCTAGCCTGGGCGACAGAGCAAGGCTCTGTCTAGAACAAATAAATAAATACATAATTAGGGCTGGGTGCGGTGGCTCACGCCTGTAATCCCATCACCTTGGGAGGCCGAGGTGGGCAGATCACCTGAGGTCGGGAGTTTGAGATCAGCCTGACCAACTTGGTGAAACTCTGTCTCTACAAAATAGAAAAAATTAGCTGGGCACGGTGGCACACACCTGTAGCCCCAGTTAGTTGGGAGGCTGAGGTAGAAGAATTGCCTGAACCTGGGAGGCAGAGATTGCAGTGAGCTGAGATCACACAATTGCACTGCAGCCTGGGCAACCAGAAGTCTCAAAAAAAAGAAAAGAAAAATTAGCCGGGCATGGTAGCACACGCCTGTAGTTCCAGCTACTCGGGAGGCTGAGGCAGGAGAACTGCTTCAACCCGGGAGGCAGAGGTTGCAGTGAGCCAAGATCACACCACTGCACTCCAGCCTGGGCAGCAGAGCAAGACTCTGTCTCAAAAAACAAAAAACTGTTATAAGAGAAGAGGATATTATATAATGATAAGAATGTCAGCCGGGCGCAGTGGCTCACGCCTATAATCCCAGCACTTTGGGAGGCCAAGGCGGGCAGATCACAAGGTCAGGAGATCGAGACCATCCTGGCTAACACGGTGAAACCCCGTCTCTACTAAAAATACACAAAATTAGCAGGGCATGGTGGTGGGCGCCTGTAGTCCCAGCTACTCAGGAGGCTGAGGTGGGAGAATGGCGTGAACCCGGGAGGCGGAGCTTGCCGTGAGCCGAGATTGCGCCGCTGCACTCCAGCCTGGGCGACAGAGCCAGACTCCATCTCAAAAAAAAAAAAAAAAAAAGAATGTCAATTCACCAAGAAGATATAACAATTATAAATATTTATGCACCAAACACCAGAGGTCCTAAATATATGAAGCAAACTTTGATAGGATTGTAAGGTGAAATAAAAGCAACACCATAATAGTAGGAGACTTCACTACCCAACTTTCAATAATGGATAAAACAACCAAACAAAAGATGAATAAGGCAATAGAGTACTTGAACAATACTATAGGCCAACTGGACCTAACAGTCATATATATAACATTCCACCCACCAACAGCAGAAAATACATTCTTTGCAAGTACACATGCAACATTCTCCAAGACAGACCACATGTCAGGCCACAAAAACCAGTCCTAACAAATTCAAGATGGAAATCATATAAAGTATCTTTTCAGTCACAACGGAATCAAACTAGAAATCAACAGCAAAAAGAGAACTGGAAAATCCACGAATCAGTAGAAATTAACCACCACACTTAAAGTCAAAGGAAATGTAACAAGGAAACTTAGAAGAATTCCTTGAGACAAATGCATACCACAACACAACACAACACACCAAAAGCATACAACACAACATACCAAACTTCTGGGGTGCAGTGAAAAGTCTTAAGAGGGAAGTTACGCACACATTTTTCAAAAAAAAGGAGATCTCAAATCTATGTTATACCTCAAAGAACTAGAAAAAAAAGCTATACCCAAAGTTAGCAGAAGAAAGGAAATTCTAAAAGGATGAGAGCAGACATCAGTGAAAGAGAGAGTACAAAAACAATACGAAAAAGCTCCATAAAAATCGGAGTCAGGCCACATGTGGCTGCTCACGCCTGTTATCCCAGCATTTGGGAGGCCGAGGCAGGTGGATCACTTGAGGCCAGGGGTTTGAGACCAGCCTGGGCAACACGGTAAAATTTTCTGTATTCTCCGCCTGGCATGGTGGCGGGCGCCTATAGTCCCAGCTACTTGGGAGGCTGAGACAGTAAAATTATTTGAACCCAGAGGCGGAGGTTGTGGTGGGCCAAGATTATGCCACTGTACTCCAGCCTGGGCAACAGAGTGAGGCTCCGTCTCAAAAAAGAAAATATGGTCAACATCACTAATCATCAGGGGTATGCAACTCATAATCACAATAAAATATCACACCCATTAGGATGGCTACTCAAAAAAAAAAAAAAAAAAAAAAAAAAAGCCAAAAACTCAGAAAATAACACGTGCTGGTTAGGGTTTAGAAAAACCTGAACTCATGTGCACTGCTGGTGGAATTGTCAAATGAGGCAACCGCTATGAAAATCGGTATGGCAGCTCCTCAAAAACTGAAAAATAGGATTACATACGACCAGCAATCCCCTTCAGAATATGTCTAAAAGAATTGAAAACAGGATCTCAAAGAGGGTTACACACCCACATTCACAGCAGCATTATTCACAATAGCCAAGAGGTTGAAAGTAACCCAAATGTCCCTCGACAAATGAACAAACTGTGGTCTGTACGATGGAACAGTCAGCCCTAAAAAGAAGGGAATTCTGATACACGGATGCATTAATGCTAAGTGAAATAAGCCAGTCACAAAAAGACAAACATTATGCGATTCCATTTATATGAGGTATCCAGAGTAGATAAATTCATAGAAACAGGAAACAGACACATACACCTATAATCTCAGCACTGAAGGAGGCTGAGTGGGAGGATCGCTTGCGGCCAGGAGTTTGAGACTAGCCAGGGAAATAGCAAAACTCCACGTCCACAAAAGAAATTTATTTTATTTTTATTTTATTATTATTATTTTGAGACAGAATCTCACTCTGTCTCCCAGGCTGGAGTACAGTGGCACGATCTCGGCTCACTGCAGCTTCCACCTCCCAGATTCAAGCAATTCTCATGCCCCAGCCTCTGGAAGACCTGGAATTACAGGCAGGCTGACCACCATGCCCAGCTAATTTTTGTATTTTTTCTTTTTTTTTTTTCTTTTGAGATGGAGTCTCACTGTGTTGCCCAGGCTGGAGTGCAGTGGCGCAATCTCAGCTCACCACAACCTCCACCTCCCGGGCTCACACCATTCTCCTGCCTCAGCCTCCTGAGTAGCTGGGACTACAGGCATCCGCCACCACGCCCGGCTAATTTTTTGTATTTTTAGTAGAGACGGGGTTTCACTGTATTGGCCAGGATGGTCTCGACCTCCTGACCTCGTGATCTGCCCGCCTCGGCCTCCCAAAGTGCTGGGATTACAGGCGTGAGCCACTGCGCCCGGCCGTATTTTTTAGTAGAGACAGGGTTTCACCATTTGGCCAGGGTGGTCTCGAACTCCTGGGCTCAAGGGATCTGACCACCTCGGCCTCCCAAAGTGTGGGATGACAGGCAGGAGCCACAGCGCCCAGCCTAATTTTTTATAAAAGAAAAAAAAAAAAAAATCAAGACCAGCCTCGGCAACACAGTAAGAGCTCATCACTTAAAAAAAAAAAGTTAATCAGCTGCGTCCAGGTGCAGTGGCCCATGCTGTAATCCCAGCGCTTTGGGAGGCCAAGGCAGGAGGATCACATGAGCCCAGTAGTTCAAGACCAGCCCAGAGAAATTGTGTCTCTACAAAAAAATATAGTAATTGTTTAAAAAATAAAGCAGCTACGTGTGGTGGCACATACCTGTAGTCCACGCCACTTTAGAGGCTGAGGCAGGAGGATCCAGGAGGATCCCTTGGGCCCAGGAGTTCAAGGATGCAGTGAATTAGGATTGCACTCCTGCATTCCAGCCTGGGTGACAGAGCAAGACCTCATCTTTCATAAAATAAAAAAAAAAAAAAAGAAAGAAAGTGGAAGTAGTTACAAGCGTCTGGGAATAGGGGGAAATGTGCAGTTCTTGTTTTATGCGTATAGAGTCTTAGTTCTGCAGATCAATTTCACAACAATGTGAATACACTTAACACTACTCAACCATACACTAAAAATAGTTAACATGTGATGTGTTTTACTACAATTTAAAAAAAGAAAAGGCCGGGTGCAGTGGCTCACGCCTGTCATCCCAGAACTTTGGGAGGCCCAGGCAGGCGGATCACTTGAGGTCAGAAGTTCAAGACCAGCCTGGTCAACAGGGAGAAACCCCATCTACTAAAAATACAAAAATTAGCCGGGCGTGGTGGCGGGCGCCTGTAGTCCCAACTGCTCGGGAGGCTGAGGCAGGAGAATGGTGTGAACCCGGGAGGCGGAGCTTGCAGTGAGCCGAGATCGCACCACTGCACTCCAGCCTGGGCAACAGAGCGAGACTCCGTCTCAAAAAAAAAAAAAAATGCCTAACAAAATATTAGCAAACTGAATCCAATCATGTTTACAAATGATTGTTTAAAGGAGTTTGTACAGATGCCCAGAGACACACACCTTGTGGGTCTCCGTGAGGAAAAGAATCCCTCAGGCACAGGATGGAAATGCTGCCGTGGGGGGTGACATGGCAGGGACCTCGGAGCGCAGATGAGGCAGGAGGAACACTCCAGAAGCTACTCATCGCAAGTCAGGTGTGACTCAGGGCTGCCCGGCCACAGACCCCATTCTCCAAAGGCAAATGCTCAGATCACGTGATAGGTACTGACAGAAATAATGGACGTCTAAATCTTAATGACACGAGAACTAAGGAAAACAATGAAGGCTCAGCGGCGAGGCTGGGAGTGTGTGGGAAGGAGAGCGGTGCTGCAGAGGGCTGTGTGCTCGCTCTGAGGCTTCACAGACTACCCCCAGCCACAGTTCTCTACCTACACGTCACACAAATGCTCCAGATCTCACATTCCTGTCAAATGATGTGATTTTTAAAAAAGTAAACTGCTGTGATTAGTTCCTGCTAGCTCTAACATTCGAAATCTGAAATAAACATTCCAGACCCTCTGAACAGCTGAGTCCTCACTTCTCCTCGCATCCTCCAAGCACTCAACTCACGACACAGAGGAGTTTGCTGCGTGATCCGCACTGCACCCATCCATGTCTGACGTACCTGGCGTGGAAGCTTATTTAGTGATCTCAGGTAGTCTTTGTCCAGAACACAGTTTCCAAGCGCATTTCCAAAACTCCTAAGGGCAAGAGGGAAAAAAAGTGAACCAGGGTTAAGAATTGTTACACGTACAATACAAAAAAAAAAAAAAAAAAAAAAAAAAAAAAAAAAAAAGAATTGTTACACGTGAATATCAGAGAACAGACGTACAACTTTGTACAGGTGGCTTCTCAGGTGCAGCGGAGAAAATGGACCCCACCATGTGTTCCCCGTTGACGTCGGGTAAGCATCCGGCACGTTCCCGCACTGTTAGCTTCTGAGAATACCGCAGTGAGGACAAGACACAAACCCCTGCCCTCACAGAGACGATGAGCATGAGAAGACTGAGGCACCATTCACAAAACCCAGCAGCCACCCCCTGATACCGAGAACAAACTGCAGAGCGTTTTCCTTTTTTTTTCCAAAGAATGCTCCAATTTCCCAGCGGGAGGAGGCGACACACACTTGGAGACTGGGGCTCAAGGGCACAACCTTCCATGAGCAAAGTTCTTAACTTGGGGTCTGCGGACTCCCCCACAGAATTCACAGGTTTTTCGGGTTCAATTCACTTCAATTCTCAAAGACACAGATATGGTTTCGTGGTTATTCCCTCCCAATTCCGTGCTGGAGCACGGCCTCCCATGCCGGAGGCACGGCCTGGTGGGAAGCACTGGATCCTGGGGCTGGATTCCTCACCGACAGCTTAGTGCCACCCCCTTGGTGTTGAGTGACTTCTCACTCAGTTCACGAGAGATCTGGTGGTTGGAGTGTGGGGCTGGGCATGACGGCTCATGCCTGTAATCCTGGCACTTTGGGACGCACAAGGCAGGAGGATGACTTGAGTCCAGGAGTTTCAGACTGGCCTAGGCAACATAGGGAGCCCCTGTCTCTACAAAAAAAAAAAAATTTTTTTTTTTTTTTTTTTTTTTGAGACGGAGTCTTGCTCTGTCGCCGAGACTGGAGTGCAGGGGCCGGATCTCGGCTCACTGCAAGCTCCGCCTCCCGGGTTTACGCCATTCTCCTGCCTCAGCCTCCCGAGTAGCTGGGACTACAGGCACCCGCCACCTCGCCCGGCTATTTTTTTGTATTTTTTTACTAGAGACGGGGTTTCACCAGGTTAGCCAGGATGGTCTCGATCTCCTGACCTCATGATCCGCCCGTCTCGGCCTCCCAAAGTGCTGGGATTACAGGCTTGAGCCACCGCGCCCGGCCTAAAAAAAAATTTTTTTAATTAACTGGGGGTGGTGTCATGTGCCTGCGATCCCAGCTACTCGGGAGGCTGAAGCAGGAAGATCACTTCGCCCAGGAGTTCAAGGTTGCAGTGAGCAACGATGGCACCACTGCACCCCAGCCTGTGCATCACAGCAAGATCCTGCCTCAAAAAATGAAAAACAACCATAAAATAAATAAATAAGCCTGGGACCTCTTCCCTGTCTCTCTTGCTCCCTCTCTCCATGTTCCCTCTTCGCCTTCTGCCGTGATTAGAAGTTTCCTGAGGCCTCCCCAGAGCGGATGCTGGCACCAGGCTTCCAGTCCAGTCCACACAACCATAGCCAATCAAACCTCCTTTATTTATAAGTCACCCAGCCTCTGGTATTCCTGCAGAGCAACATAAATGGACGAACGCAGACACCCGCGTGACTGTGTAACTAAGTCAGCTCTGCTACTGTGCATAGCGGAGGGCTGCTGAGGCGCACGGAGAGGACGACGGTGCTGTCTGTGCACTCGCAGTAGGAGGGGGAAGGTGTCCGGCACACATTACTGGGTGTGCGGAGAAGAGAGAACACAGGATTCTACCACTTATTCCCGCAAGGGAAGCCTGAAACAAACACTGAAAACATACTAACGGAAGCGGGAAAACAGGCAGGCAGGAGCCGGGGCAGCGGTGAGACTTACCTTCCACGTTGCTTAGATTTTTGAACCACGTGGCTGTATTACCTCTTCCAAAAACCACCGAAACCTGCTCTGCAGCAAGCGCTGGAATGACGCAGGTGAGACTCCCAGCCCCGCACTCACCTGAGGGCTCGCTTCAGCCCATCTGTCACCGCCTCCTTCCTTGCCTTCTCTAGAGATAAGGCCTTGGACTTGAGGCCCTCACTAACACCGTAACCAACATCTTCGTGATAGGAACCATCCTGGGGGCAGAAAAGGAGTTCAAACTCAAACACGAGAGCGGCAGGCGCGCCACAACTCCCCCTTTCCTCAAGCAGCAGAGCTCAAAGCAGGAATCTCCCGCCTGGCAGCCTTGCCACAGGGGCGCGGGCAGAAGTCTGGGTGAGAATCCACTGCCAGTGCTGCTTCCTAGACCTGGTCTGCCTGGACATGTGCCTGTGGTCACGGTGGCAAGACGATCCTCCCTTCCCACCTTCCCTCTGACACACAAAGGGCACATTAGAAACCCACCCCAAATCCTATCAGTGCGCATTGCCCTAAGGTAAAAAACCTCTGGAACGGCCAGGCGGGGCGCGGGTGGCTCACGCCTGTAATCCCAGCCCTGTGGAGGCCGAGGCAGGTGGATCACTTGAGGTCAGGAGTTCAAGACCAGCCTGGTCAACATGGTGAAACCCCGTCTCTACTAAAAATACAAAAATTAGCCGGGTGTGGTGGCGGGCACCTGTAATCCCAGCTACTCAGGAGGCTGAGGCAGGAGAATTACTTGAACCCAGGAGACAGAGGTTGCAGTGAGCCGAGATCGTGCCACTGCACTCCAGCCTGGGCGACAGAGTAAGACTCTGTCTCAAAAAAAAAAAACCTCTGGGATATCAAAAAAAGGGATAATTTGAATATTGGATCTAATGGTCTCTAAGGATTGGAGAGCAAATCCCTTTGGAAGTCAGGTGGCATCCAGCTCCTGCCTTTCACCAAAAGTGAAGGTGAACCTGAGCACATCATTCGCTGATTGAGAATCAAATACAGTGTTTGATGATAGCACTCAGTGATTTTTAAAAAAATAACTCAAAAAGCACTCAAATAAATGAGTGACACTATAACAAAACTCTTTCCATTCTCAGCTACTCACTCATAGACACAAGGTTTTCTAGTACTATTTAGAAAAATAAGTCAGAATAGAACTAATGCTGAATTGTTCATTCAAGAAATAAGCAGGCTGGGCGCGGTGGTTCACGCCTGTAATCCCAGCACTCTGGGAGGCTGAGGTGGGCGGATCACCTGAGGCCGTGAGTCCAAGACCAGCCTGACCAACATGGAGAAACCCGTCTCTACTAAAATCACACACACCAAATTAGGCAGGCACGTGGCGGATGCCTGTACTCCCAGCTACTCGTGAGGCTGAGGCAGGAGAATTGCTTGAACCCGGGAGGTGGAGGTGGCGGTGAGCAGAGATCAAGCCATTACACTCTAGCCTGGGCAACAAGAGTGAAACTCTGTCTCAAAAAAAAAAAAGAAGTAATATTCAATTATGGCTATATGGATATATAAACTAACTGAAAAAAACAGTGCTATCCATCTCATTAAGATATTCATTTTCCATAAATTTTATATTTTATATTTTAAATTTTTTATTTTTGTGGCAAGATTTCAAATCTTTAATTTTTCTAAGTTATCAAAATTTTGCTATATTTATGTTTTCTCTTCACCATAAATACAATTGTCTGGTCAACTGTGTGTTAACAGTAGCTATAATACAACTAAATCCAAAAGAAATCTCTTAATATTTAGAGCCTTAAGTGCACCAAAAATTTACCAAAAATTTTTATTTTTATACACATGCAAAGGCAGAGAAGCATAATGAGGCTATCAATAAAACTTTTCTTTTTTTTCACCCAGGAGTTCAGTGGCACAATCACAGCTCATCACAGCCTCGACTTCCCAGGCTCAGGTGATCCTCCTACCTCCGCTTCCTGAGGAGCTAGGACTACAAGCGTGCGCCACCACGCCCAGCTAATTTTTTGTATTTTTAGGAGAGACGGGCTTTCACCATGTTGCCCAGACTGGTCTCAGATCCCCAGGCTCAAGCGATCCTTCCACCTGAGCCTCCCAAAGTGCTGAGATTACAGGAATGAGCCACCTCGCCCAGCCAAACTTTCAACCATAAATATGTATTAGGATAAAAACCAGTAGGGAAACAGAAAGGAAATGTAAGTTCAGATAAAGAAAGAACCATGTAAAATTTCTAAGATTAAAAAAAAGCCTGTTCATTGTATTTCTTCAAATAAACGACAGATCTAACCCTCTATAGCATTTAGAGTCCACTGGAATATTTAACAAAGATCTAACAGATTTACGGTAAGTCCTCACTTAACATCTTAAATAACTGTAACTTTAAGCAAAACAACTTCTTAACAAAACCCAATTTTTGTTTTTATCTGTAACAAAAGGACCTGCTTTGCCTAAAGTTGAGTTTCCAAAAACTTATCAGTGATGGTAAAATTATTGTATTTTAGAATGTCAGATTTTACCATATGCCAAAAAATACACCCTTTGCAACAATTTTTATATGTGGTGAAAACTTTTAAGTGTCAACTTGAAAATGTGCAAGAGAACACTTTTTCCATTCTTTTAGGGAGACAGGAGCAACAGTATTTGAATTCCACCATTCTGGGGAACACTGGCTGAGACACAACTCTGCAGCCTGGGTCCCTGTCCAGCTACCCACCTCCCTACCTGCTCACCTTCTCCTACCACCCACTGATCCCTCCGCGCAGGTCTACTCCATCCTCCTCACCTTCAGCTGGACCCTCACAAACGCACAGACTCCCACGTAGAACTTGCCATTGTTGAGGTCAACAAAATCTAGGAGTGGGAAAGAGAGCAAGTTGAAGAGGACACTGATCGCTGTGCCACAGCCATTCTTCCTGCTGGCACTAAGTCCACCTACCTCACCTCCTCACTCACAGCACCCTTTCACCAGGGCTGGACAGTGCACAAGTCCCCACTGCTGCACACTCACCCACATTCTGCTGTGTGACGGAGTGTGCCCAGCCATTGTAACCAAACATCTCATTGGCCAGATTAATTACTCGATGACCCTCAATGTAACACACCTAGAAAAAAAGTTTTTAAGGAAAAGCTGTGTTAATTCCTTACCACACTTAAATGTGAATCAAAATTTACATAATTTATTCTTCATCTACTTTTTTTTTTTTTTTTTTTGAGACAGAGTCTCGCTCTGTCACCCAGGCTGGAGTGCAGTGGCCGGATCTCAGCTCACTGCAAGCTCCGCCTCCCGGGTTCACGCCATTCTCCTGCCTCAGCCTCTCGAGTAGCTGGGACTACAGGCGCCCACCACCGCGCCCGGCTAATTTTTTGTATTTTTTAGTAGAGACGGGGTTTCACCGTGTTAACCAGGATGGTCTCGATCTCCTGACCTCGTGATCCGCCCATCTCGGCCTCCCAAAGTGCTGGGATTACAGGCTTGAGCCACCGCGCCCGGCCTCCTCATCTACTTTTTTGGATAAACTGCCCTTAAACATTCTACTCGGGAGGCTGAGGTGGGAGGATTGCTTGAGCCCAGGAGCTCAAGGCTGCAGTGAGCTATGATCATGCCACTGCACTCCAGCCTAAGTGACACAGTGCGACCCAGTCTCTCAAAAAAAAATTATTTTTCAAGAAAATTCTCAATGAATTTATTTCAAAAATCTTCTAGATGGTGCCTGTGAGAACTAACGGTCTGTCGGGAGGAGGAACTCACCCAGCAGTTGCTAAAATTCAGTTTGCAAAAAGTATAAATCTCGGTTTGACATATTTTATGGAAGACCAAAAATATTCACAGAAGTTAAAATTAGAAGCAAATGATACGCAATTATTATGTGTCAATCATAAGTTCTTTAAAAAGCGTTTAATTCAAAAAAAAAAAAAAAAAAACAGAAGCAAATGGCAAAAGGAACATTTTCTTTAATGGTGTAAAGGCTGGGCATGGTGGCCCACACCTGTAATCCCAGCACTTTGAGAGGCTGAGGTAGGAGGATCACTTGAGCCTAGCAGTTCGAGACCAGCCTGGGCAACATGGCGAGATGTCGTCTCTACAGAAAATTAAAAAATTAACCAGGCATGGTGGCATGTGCCTGCAGTCCCAGCTAGTCAGGAAGCTGAGGCAGAAGGATCGCTTGAGTCTGGGGGAGGCTGCAGTGAGCCGAGATGACACCACTGGTCGGACTCCAGCCTGGGTGACAGCGAGACCCTGTCTTTAAAAATTAAAAAAAAAAAAAAAAAGGATGTAAAAAATCCTAAGACGAAATCCTAAGACGGCAGTTATGCAAGTGTCAAGACCATGCCTGGGCCCCTTCAGATGAGAACGAAGTCGGGAACCCATCCCCTCCCAGCGACACTGGGAGGCCTCCAGGAAGTTAACAGGAGCCTTCCGGATCCCTGAGGACCCAGAGAGGGAACTGGCAAGACCATCTGAGTCCGTCTTTGGATGCCTGCTTTCCAGGCACAGGAACTCTCCTACCTTCTGGCCTCCTCCAGCCATGCGGCTACTTATGTATTCTGGGCCCAGCCTCTGCCTCAGGGCCTTCTGGATGGCCTGGTACTCTTCTGCTGTGTACTGGCACTGCAACCCCAAAAAAGAAAATTCCATTCACACTTCACCATTCCTCACATCACTGAGTCTCCAGCTTTTTGACCCCAGGACCCCTTTACACTCTTAAAAAACCCCCCAGAACCTTTGTTTCTGTGGGTTATGTTTATGCTATTAGAAATGAAAACTGAGAAACTTTTAAGGCATGCATGCCATCAGGCACCACAGCAGTGACGTCGCATATCACTCACGCAGCCTCTGAACACTCCACCGTTCACCCACGAGAGAATGAGTGTGAAAGAGGCAAACAGTATTATCATGAAGATAAGTCTGACCTTCTGGACTCTGAATCTGGGTCCCAGGATTACATTTTGAGAACTGCTGCCTTAGCTGCTGCTACCATCCTTATAAAAGTTTCTGGAGCTTAGGAAGCGACAGTGTCCTGCCTCCAGAGCTGCAAATGACGCCAGCACAGGAAGCGCGTATGGAAAGGGCACAGGGATAGGAAGACCTGCTTCCATTTGCCCTTTCCAGAGATTGACACCTGCTCCAATGCAACAATCTCCCGTCCTGCACAAACGGAAACACACGACTGCTTGCTGATTTGGGTTTTGTCCCCCTTGCCCTATTTGGATGAAACGAATACTCACAACTCTCTGGTAAAAACAAAGATGGAGTTTGGGTGGACAAAGCAAGAAACTTTTCTATGCACACAATGTCCCTACAAGGAATACGACCCCCAGGAACTTTCCATGCCTCCAAAAAAGACAAGGAGCCAGGCGCGGTGGCTCATGCCTGTAATCTCAGCATTTAGGAGGCCGAGGCGGGCGGATCACGAGGTCAGGAGTTCAAGACCACCCTGGCCAACATGGTGAAACCACATCTCTACTAAAAATACAAAAAATTAATCCCAGGCATGGTGGCTCATGCCTGTAATCCGAACACTTTGGGAGACCGAGGCAGGCGGATCACCTGAGGTCTGGAGTTTGAGACCAGCCTGGCCAACATGGTGAAACCCCATCTCTACTAAAAATACAAAAATTAGCTGGGCATGGTGGCGCATGCCTGTAATCCCAGCTACTTGGGAGGCTGAGGCAGGAGAATTGATTGAATCCAGGGGGTGGAGGCTGCAATGAGCTGAGATCGCACCACTGCACTGCAGCCTGGGTGACAAAGCAAGACTCAGCCTCGAAAAAAAAGAAATAGAACTGGGTGGCATGCATATAGGGGCAATGGGAAATAGGGAGATTTTCACATAGTTTCATTTTGAATTTGATGTTATACAAATGTTATCTACCTCCCCAAAAAAAAAATTTAAATCTAAATCTAATCCCCAGTACTATCAGTCTTTTGATAGCTAACGTTCCAAAATGCCCTCCAGAGTTCACAAAAGACCCCCAAAAAACGCATCTGAAGGAAAAACCAGTAACAACAAATAGCTCCCACATGTACTATGTAAACGTACTATGTGCTACCCACGCATGTACCATGTAAACGTACTGTGTGCTACCCACGCATGTACCGTGTAAACGTACTGTGTGCTACCCACGCATGTACCGTGTAAACGTACTGTGTGCTACCCACGCATGTACCGTGTAAACGTACTGTGTGCTACCCACGCATGTACCGTGTAAACGTACTGTGTGCTACCCACGCATGTACCGTGTAAACGTACTGTGTGCTACCCACGCATGTACCGTGTAAACGTACTGTGTGCTACCCACGCATGTACCGTGTAAACGTACTGTGTGCTACCCACGCATGTACCGTGTAAACGTACTGTGTGCTACCCACGCATGTACCGTGTAAACGTACTGTGTGCTACCCACGCATGTACCGTGTAAACGTACTGTGTGCTACCCACGCATGTACCGTGTAAACGTACTGTGTGCTACCCACGCATGTACCGTGTAAACGTACTGTGTGCTACCCACGCATGTACCGTGTAAACGTACTGTGTGCTACCCACGCATGTACCGTGTAAACGTACTGTGTGCTACCCACGCATGTACCGTGTAAACGTACTGTGTGCTACCCACGCATGTACCGTGTAAACGTACTGTGTGCTACCCACGCATGTACCGTGTAAACGTACTGTGTGCTACCCACGCATGTACCGTGTAAACGTACTGTGTGCTACCCACGCATGTACCGTGTAAACGTACTGTGTGCTACCCACGCATGTACCGTGTAAACGTACTGTGTGCTACCCACGCATGTACCGTGTAAACGTACTGTGTGCTACCCACGCATGTACCGTGTAAACGTACTGTGTGCTACCCACGCATGTACCGTGTAAACGTACTGTGTGCTACCCACGCATGTACCGTGTAAACGTACTGTGTGCTACCCACGCATGTACTACGCCGCTCTACAAACTGCGTGCCCTAACTTTACTCAACCTCAACCTTCCCAGGCATGAAGGAACCAGTTACCTGTCCAAAGCACAACACCGCGCCGCTGCCTGCAGCAGGATGGCTTTCACGTCCTCCAAGAATTGCTTCCTCAGTCCCAGACATCTTGACTCCGGCTGACCTCTATAGAAATAAAAGGGGGAGGGTGGGAAACAACAACAACCCTCAAAGAATGTTTAAAGTAAAAGGTAAGAGCCTCTACTGAAAAATCACATCCTTATGCAGCCGGGCGCGGTGGCTCGCTGTGATCCCAGCACTTTAGGAGGCCGAGGCGGGCGGATCACAAGGTCAGGAGATGGAGACCATCCTGGCTAACATGGTGAAACCCCGTCTCTACTAAAAATACAAAAAAATTAGCCAGGCATGGTGGCGGGCGCCTGTAGTCCCAGGTACTCAGGAGGTTGAGGCAAACAATTGCTTGAACTTGGGAGGCGGAGCTTGCAGTGAGCTGACGACAGAGCGAGACTCCATTTCAGGAAAAAAAAAAAAAGAATCCATATGCAATATCCTAAGAGTGATTTATAACTTCTAAGCACTGCTCCAACCCAGAGCAGAGCTCCTCAGCGGTCAGCTATGGTCTCTCAAGCTGCTGGAGATTCTTTAAGGTCTGCTTCTACCTTTCTGTTAACGTGTTTGCTATTGTGTTGCTGTTTTTTGTTTTTTGTTTTTTTTTTGAGACGGAGTCTTGCTCTGTCGCCCAGGCTGGAGTGCAGTGGCCGGATCTCAGCTCACTGCAAGCTCCGCCTCCTGGGTTCACACCATTCTCCTGCCTCAGCCTCCCGAGTAGCTGGGACCACAGATGCCGCCACGACGCCTGGCTAATTCTTTGTATTTTTAGTAGAGACGGGGTTTCACCGTGTTAGCCAGGATGGTCTCGATCTCCTGACCTCGTGATCCGCCCGCCTAGCCTCCCAAAGTGCTGGGATTACAGGCGTGAGCCACTGCGCCCGGCCAGTGGTGGTGCTATTAAAGGTGATTTTTACAATAAGAATATATTATATTTATAACTATAAAATCAGGCCAGGCGCAGTGGCTCACGCCTGTAATCCCAGCACTTTGGGAGGCCGAGGTGGATAGATCATGAGGTCAGGAGATGGAGACCAGCCTGGTCAACACGGTGAAACCCCATCTCTACTAAAAATACAAAAATTATCCGGGCGTGGTGACGCACCCCTGTAATCCCAGCTACTAGGGAGGCTGAGGCAGAATCGCTTGAACCCAGGAGGCGGAGGTCACAGTGAGCCAAGATCACGCCGCAGCACTCCAGCCTGGGCAACAGAATGAGACTCCATACTCCATCTCAAAAAAAATTATACTAATAAATAAAGAGCAACTTGTTCTACTTTTATAAATAACTTAAAACACTCAGCCAGGTCGGGTACGGTGGCTCACATCCGTAATCCCAGAACTTTGGGAGGCTGAAGTGGGCAGATCACCTGAGGTCAGGAGTTGAAGACCAGCCTGGTCAACACGATGAAACCCCGTCTGTACTAAAAATATAAAAATTAGCCAGACACAGTGGCACGTGCCTGTAGTACCAGCTACTCGGGGGGCTGAGGCTGGAGAATCGCTTGAACCCGGGAGGCGGAGGTTGCAGTGAGCCGAGATCACGCCACTGCATTCCAATCTGGGCGATGGGAGCAAGACTCTTTCTCAAAAAAAAAAAAAATTCAGCCTTTTATTGAAGGACAATCTTGTCTTTGTCCATAATGTAAACATGAAATATTTTTTGCTTTTGCTCTTTTACTTTGAAAAAGATGCCCACTGTTCTGCTTTCCTTCCTAAAACTGTCTACAATGGTTTTCCCATTATAAAAGCAAAAAAAAAAAAAAAAAAATTAAGAGACAGGGTCTTGCTCTGTTACCCAGCTGGAATGCAGTGGTGTAATCATAGCTTAATGTAACCTTGACGTCCAGGGCTCAGGTGATCCTCCCTCTGCAGCCTCCCGAGTAGAAAGGACTACAGGTGAGTGCTCTCATGCCTGGCTAATTGTTTTAAATTTTTTTTTAGAGATGACTGTCTCACTCTGTTGCCCAGGTTGGTCTTGAACTCCTGGGCTCAAGCAATCCTCTTGCCTTGGCCTCACAAAATGCTGAGATTACAGGCATGAGCCACCGTGCCCAGTCTCCGTTATAAAATTAAAATATCTTTACTGTACAAAGCTTTAAACACATATCAGAGAATATGGAAGTAAATTCAGCTGGATCTCACCAAGAGATAGCTGTTGTCTTTTTGTATATGTGATTGTGTTTGTGTTTTTTATATGTGCATATTTGTTAAACAAAGGTAGAATCCAAAAGCATTAGGCATATCTTACGCAGCACTTCAAATCTTCTTCGCCTTGTGTGTCCTTGAGGCCCTTGGTCACTTTTTCCACCCCAGCTGTCACTGGGCTGATCAAACACGTCTGGGTTATGACCAACTGCCCACAGGTACAACCCCATGGTCCCTTACCTCCTGCTCACACTGGCTGCCTATCACTTCCCACCCTTGGATTGCCCCTTGCCTTGGAGGTGTGAGGGGCTGTGGGACCTACCTGGTACCCACACATGCACAGCCCAGAAGTCTGCGGGAATTAATCTGCTATGAAGCAAACCTTCTTCCAATGAGATACAGAAGCTGAGGGGTCCGTCCATCCTTCCTTCAGATGGATTGCCCCAGAATGCAGTTATTTATACATCCTCCTGGGAAACGGCTTTAGGAGAACAAGCAACCAACCATACTTGCACCAAGGGTGGCCAACTTCAAAACGCATCCTTGAACTGACTTAATCTTCCTTCTCCCTTCACTCATCTTTCCCCTACCTCTGCTTCCTGAAAGTACACTTCTTGAAAAAACAATAGCACATATGCTCTTGCCTCAAGCTGTAGGTTCTCTAGGTACTAGGGTACAGGTACAGCAGACACTACAAATGCTCTATTAATCATCCTTCAGCTTTTTGTTTTGTTTTGTTTTGAGACAGTCTCGCTCTGTCGCCCAGGCTGGAGTGCAGTGGCGCAATCTAGGCTCACTGCAACCTCCACCTCCCAGATTCAAGCAATTCTCCTACCTCAGCCTCCTGAGTAGCTGGGATTACAGGCGTCCACCACCACACCTGGCTGATTTTTGTATTTTTAGTAGAGATGGGGTTTCGTCATGTTGACCAGGCTGCTCTCGAACTTCTGACCTCAGGTGATGCACCCACCTCAGCCTCCCAAAGTGCTGGGATTACAGGTGTGAGCCACCATGCCCAGCCATCCCTTCAGCTCTTACCACAATAGTGCACCCTAGTCTGACTTCCAAATGCCATCTGCATCTTGTTACCTGAGAGCTTTCTTTAGTATCTAGACTACTTTGCATCTGTTTATGGCAAGCTGGAAGCACCAGAAAATTGAACCACCCGGGCAGCAGCCCTCAAATGGTGCCTGACTGGTGTTGAAATACCCTCAAGTTCTCACCCCTCTGTGGGACACCACCAAGCTGTGAGCTTCCCCAGTGGAATTAGGGTGGGTTGCTACCAGCAGCAACAGACTTGATAACTCACCTTTAGTTGTCAAGCTTTCCTTTCCTGTCTCCCTTCCCCTCTCCTGTCTCCCTTCCCCCTCTACTGTGTAAAGGACTAATCTCCAAATAAACTACTTGGGAATAAAAAGGAGGGCGGCAAAAGATACCTTTACAATGTAGAAAGCTGGGAGTTACCACCTTAATCATTAAGTAATCGAACTTAATGTCACCAATTATAGTCACATCATGTGCTTCCTGATGGACGCACTAAGAAGGTCACATCACTTAGGTAGTATTTCTACCAATCTAATCACGAGGAAATAATCAAACAAGTTGAAATCTATAAAGCAATTGGCCTGGACTCTCCAAAGCATCACTGTCTCAAAAAGCAAAACAAAATAGAAGGGCTGGTGAACTCTTCTATATTAAAAGAAGTTTAAGGCCAGATGTGGTGGCCCACGCCTGTAATCCCAGCACTTTGGGTGGCCAAGGCGGGTGGATCATCTGAGCTCAGTAGGTCAAGACCAGCCTAGCCAAAATGGTAAAAATCCCATCTCTACTAAAAATATAAAAAT
The DNA here is from genome assembly GCF_043159975.1 of Macaca nemestrina. Taxonomy (NCBI): domain Eukaryota; kingdom Metazoa; phylum Chordata; class Mammalia; order Primates; family Cercopithecidae; genus Macaca; species Macaca nemestrina. Next base: position 142,423,543 of record NC_092134.1, on the reverse strand, counting down.
TAGCTGGGCATGGTGGCGCACACCTGTAGTCCCAGCGACTCGTGAGGCTGAGGCAGGAGAATCACTTGAACCCAGCAGGTGGAGGCTACAGTGAGCCAAGATCGTGCCACTGAACTCCAGTCTGGGTAACGGAGCAAGACTCCATCTCAGCAAATAAATAAATAAATAAAGGCTTAAGAGACATGAAAACTAAATGCACTGTGTAATCTTCAAAGAAACTTTGGATCAGGGATAAAGAAAAGCCACAAAGAATATTATTAGGACAATGGGGGAAATCTGATGATGAATATGAGACTGCAGCCACAACCTCCTGGGCTTTGTACAAACCTTCTGGGTTTGTATTTTTAATCTCTACTAAAAATACAAAAATTAGCTGGGTGTGGTGGCAGGTGCCTCTAGTCCCAGCTACTTAGGAGGCTGAGATAGGAGAATCACTTGAATCCAGGAAGCGGAGGTAGCAGTGAGTGGAGATTGCGCCACTGCACTCCAGCCTGGCGATAGAGTGGGACTCAGCCTCAAATAAAAAAAAAAAAAAAAAAAGAAAAAAGAAAGGGTACCCTTTGAAAACTGTGCTGTGAAAGACACAACAGAAAATTTAAAAGCCAAAGGACATACAACCGTCTCCCCGACAAAAAAGCCTTCCAGTAGAATTAGAAGCCATACTTCACTACACCTACAAAAGATTAGGAACTACTCTTGAAGTAGGAATCTCAAAAATCATCCTGAATGATTATCACTCCTGCTCACAAAATGCAAACTTCGAGGAAAAAAGGAAAAGATTGAAAGAACCCCAGGTTCCTGTGGGCTAATACCAAAATGTCTAACTCACATATAACTGAAGTCCCAGAAGAAGTGAAAGAGAATGGAACAGAAGAAATATTTTTAAAACTAATAGCTCCAAATTTTCCAAACTGGCTGACAGACATAAATTTACAGATTTAAGAAGCTCTGCAAATCTCAAGGATAAATCTAAGGATAAATACAAATAAAATGATGCCTAGATACACCACAGGCAAACTGCTAAAAAACAAACATAAAGAGAAAATCTTGAAAGCAGGCAGAGAGTAATAACACATTTCATACAGAGTAATGAATGATGCAAATGATGGCTCCATTTTACAATAAAGGTAAGAAACATATCTAGAAATAAATTTAACAAAATATGTGTATGACTTCTGAATTGAAAACTATAAAACAGAATTAAAAAGAAATTTTTTTTTTGAGACGGAGTTTTGCTCTTGTTGCCCAGGCTGGAGTGCAATGGCATGATCTCAGCTCACTGCAACCTCTGCCTCTGGGGTTCAAGCGATTCTCCTACCTCAGCCTCCCGAGTAGCTGGGATTACAGGCGTGCGCCACCACACCCAGCTAATTTTGTATTTTTCGTAGAGAAGGGGTTTCTCCATGTTGCTCAGGCTGGTCTTGAACTCCCTACCTCAGGTGATCCGCCTGCCTCGGCCTCCCAAAGTGCTGGGATTACAGGTGTGAGCCACCACACCTGGCCCGAAATTTTTTTGTTTGTTTGTTTTTGTTTTTGTTTTTTAAGACGGAGTCTCGCTCTGTCGCCCAGGCTGGAGTGCAGTGGCGCGATCTCGGCTCACTGCAAGCTCCGCCTCCTGGGTTTACGCCATTCTCCTGCCTCAGCCTCCTGAGTAGCTGGGACTACAGGCGCCCGCCACCGCGCCCGGCTAATTTTTTGTATTTTTAGTAGAGACGGGGTTTCACCGTGGTCTCGATCTCCTGACCTTGTGATCCACCCGCCTCGGCCTCCCAAAGTGCTGGGATTACAGGCGTGAGCCACCGTGCCCAGCCCGAAATTTTTAATTTTATTATTATTATTTTTTGAGACAGAGTTTTGCTCTTGCTGCCCAGTCTGGAGTGCAATGGCAGTATCTCAGCTCACTGCAACCTCCGCCTCCTGAGCAAGTTGAAGCGATTCTGCTGCCTCAGCCTCCCAACTAGCTGGGACTACAGGCGCCCGCCACCACACCTGGCTAAGTTTTGCATTTTTAGTACAGATGGGGTTTCACCATGTTGGCCAGGCTGGTCTCGAACTCACCTCAGTTGATCCGCCCGTCTCAGGCTCCCAAAGTGCTGGTATTACAGGCATGAGCCACCGCGCCCAGCCTAAAAATAAATTTTAAAAGGCCTAAATAAGAAGGAAAATGCACCAAGTTCATATATTTGAAGACTCAATACTGTTTAGGTATCATTTCTTTCCAAACTGATTCATAGGTTCAATGCAATCCCAATCACAATTTTACCAAATTTTTCTGTGGAAACTGGTAAGATAATTCTAATATTTACAATGGAAATGCAGAGGATTTAGAATATTCACATCAAGCTTGAAAAATAACAACAAAATAGGAGGACCTACAACGACAAGACTTCAAGACTTACTAAAGCTACAGTAATTAAAAGTGCGGTACTAACATAAGGATTGGACAATGGAACTGAAAAGGGAGCACAGAAATCAATTACCATTTGTACGGTCATCTTAATTTCAAAAATGCAATACCATAGCATTTTCAACAATTGGTGCTGGAACGACTGGATATCTATACGGAAAAAAAATCAATATTTAATTATATCTCACACCATTCACATAAACTAGAGATGGATAGGCCTAAACATAAAACTAAAACTATAACATTTACAGGCCGAGCATGGTGGCTCACGCCTGTAATCCCAGCATGTTGTGAGGCCGAGATGGGCGGATCACGAGGTCAAGAGTTCAAGACCAACCTGGCCAACATGGTGAAATCCTGTCTCTACTAAAAATACAAAAATTAGTTGGGCGTGGTGGTGCGCATCCATAATCCCAGCTACTCAGGAGGCTGAGGCAGGAGAATCACTTGAACCTGGGAGGCAGAGGTTGCAGTGAGCCGAGACTGCGTCACTGCACCCCCACCTGGACGACAGAAGACTCCGTCTCAAAAAAAAAAAAAAAAAAAAAAAATTACAGAAGAAAACATGAAAGATTATCTTCACAGTCTGAAGGTAGCCAAGATTTCTTAGGACTCAGAAAGCAATAACTATAAAATAAAATATAAGAGAAAACTGATTACATCAAAATGTAAAACTTCTGTTCATCACACAACTCTAAGAAAATGAACAGGCAAGCAGACAGAGGACAGGTAACTAGGATATAAAAGTTATATAAATAACGCCTACAACTCAATAAAAAGACACACACTCAATTTAAAATGGTCAAAAGATTTGAGCACGCACTTTCCAATGTATTATACATTATCATCAGCACAGGAAAAAGTGCTCGAACACCATGAGTGACTGAGGACTAAAATTAAGACCATGACACACCACACCCATCAGAATAACTAAAAAGACTGACAACACCAAATGTTGGCAAGGACACAAAGCAACTGGAACTCTCATACACTGTTGGCAGGAAACAGGCTGATAAAACCACTCAGCTGTTAACGCACACTACTCTTCATGAAAAAGAAAGGACGACTCCAAGGACTGAGCCACAGGCCCAGGGAGCAGAGCAGCAGAGGCCCAATCCCAGGCCTTGAGCCCTGTTGGTTTTTTGAGACGAAGTCTTGTTCAGTCGCCCAGGCTGGAGTGCAGTGGCACAATCTCGGCTCAGTCTCCGTCTCCCAGATTCAAGCAATTCTCCAGCCTCAGCCTCCCAAGTAACTGGGACTATAGGCACGCGCCATCATGCCCAGCTAATTCTGATTCTTGTATTTTTAGTAGAGATGGGGTTTCACTATGTTGCGTAGGCTGGTCTCAAACTTCTGAGCTCAAGTGATCCACCCGCCTTGGCCTCCCAAAGTGCCAGGATTACAGGCGTGAGCCACCGCGCCCGGCCTATTGGTTCTTTATAGATCTTGAATATCGGTCTTTTGTCAAATAGGTCCCTGTGCTTCCCCATTCATTTTCTTACAGTAGTCTGTGATTACATTTTGATGTAATCAATCATATTTATCTTTGTGTGTGTGTGTGTGTGTGTTTGCTTTTTTAAGTGACTCTATGGCATCCTGAGCCCTAAGAAACCTTTGCACACACTCAGGTCATGGAGATATTCTTCTCATCTTCTTCTAAAAGCCTCATGGTTTTCTAATTTTGGAAATAGGTCTAGGCAGGGTGCGCTGGGTGCAGTTGCTCACACCTGTAATCCCAGCACTTTGGGAGGCTGAGGCAGGTGGATTGCATGAGGTGAGGAGTTAAAGACCAGCCTGGCCAACATCGTGAAATTCCATCTCTACAAACAACACAAAAATTAGCTGGTCCTGGTGACATGTTCTCGTAGTCCTAGCTACTCATGGGGCTGAGATGGAAGGCTTGCTTCAGCCTGGAAGGTGGAGGCTGCAGTGAGCTGAGATCACTCCACTGCACTCCAGCCTGGGTGACAGAACGAGACTCTGTCTCAAAACAAATAAGAAATTAGGCCGGGTGCGGTAGAAAGAAATTAGGCGCGGTACAGTGGCTCAAGCCTGTAATCCCAACACTTTGGGAGGCTGAGGCAAGCAGATCACCTGAGGTAGGGAGTTCGAGACCAGCCTGACCAACATGGAGAAACCTCGTCTCTATGAAAAATATAAAATTAGCCAGGTGTGGTGGTGCATGCCTGTAATCCCAGCTACTTGGGAGGCTGAGGCAGGAGAATCGCTTGAACCTGGGAGGCAGAGATTGCGGTGAGCCGAGATCGCACCACTGCACTCCAGCCTGGGCAACAAGAGTGAAATTCTGTCTCAGAAAAAAAAAAAAAAGAAGAAGAAAGAAAGAAAGAAATTAAGTAGCCAGGAGCGGTGGCTCACGCCTGTAATCCCAGCACTTGAGGCTGAAGTGGAAGGATCGCTTGAGGCTCAGGAGTTCAAGACAAGCATAGGGAACATAGCTGTCTGTACAAGCAATAAAACATTAGTCAGGCATGGTGGAGCATGCCTGTAGTCCCAGCTACTCAGGAAGCTGTGGCGGGAGGATCACCTGAGTGGGGGCGAGGAGGGGGTCAAGGCTGTAGTGAGCCATGATCACACCACTACACTCCAGCCTGGGGCAACACAGGAAGATTCTGTCTCAAAAAAGAAAGAGAGAAATTAAATATATACCTGTCACATGATCCCAAAATTCTGATAGGTGTTTTCCTAGAGGAAGTAAAAACATGATCAAAAAAAAAAAAAAGTCGGGGTAGAAGGGAGAGACCCTGGACTAGGATAGTGGCTATGGCAAGAAATCATGAATTCAAGATATTAAAAAGGCAAAGACTGGCAAAGATGTTTTATTCTTCTCCATTTCCTTATCACCTAAAAGCATTTTTTTTTCTTTTTTTGAGGAGTCTCACTCTGTTGCCCAAGCCGCAGTACAATGGCACAATCTCAGCTCACAAAAGCATTTCTTATTCTATGTGGAGGGCTGAAGAAGCGGGTCAGGTGGACTCTGGATATATAGAACAAGAGGGAGATGTGACAAGGTGATGGGTGAGATTCTGACTGTGAAGGTCAAGAACGGCTCGATGAACAAGACTGGAGCAAGTTTCTTCTATTTTCATTTATGAACACAGTGCTATAATGTTCATGGTACTTTAAAAAAATTGGCAGAAGTAGAAAGAAATGGCCAGGCACGGTGGCTCACATCTGTCATCTCAGCACTTTGGGAGGCCAACGCAGGCAGATTACCTGAGGTCAGGTGTTCAAGACCAGCCTGGCTAACAGGGTAAAACCTCGTCTCTACTAAAGATACAAAAATTAGCCAGGCGGGGTGGTGGGTGCCTGTTAATTCCAGCTCCTCAAGAGGCTGAGGCACGAGAATCACTTGAATCTGGGAGGCAAAGGTTGCAGTGAGTTGAGATCACGCCACTGCACTCTAGCCTAAGCAAGAGTGAGATTCCGTCTCAAAAAAAAAAAAAAAGTAGAAAAACTTTTTTTTTTTTTTTTTTTTTTTTGAGACGGAGTCTCGCTCTGTAGCCCGGGCTGGAGTGCAGTGGCCGGATCTCAGCTCACTGCAAGCTCCGCCTCCCGGGTTTACGCCATTCTCCTGCCTCAGCCTCCCGAGTAGCTGGGACTACAGGCGCCCGCCACCTCGCCCGGCGAGTTTTTTGTATTTTTTAGTAGAGACGGGGTTTCACGGTGTTCGCCAGGATGGTCTCGATCTCCTGACCTCGTGATCCGCCCGTCTCGGCCTCCCAAAGTGCTGGGATTACAGGCTTGAGCCACCGCGCCCGGCCGAAAAACATTTTCAATTGAAAAGAAATCTCAAAATATCGTTACCTCTAAAGCCTTATGCAGCTCACCACAGTCTGAATTCTTTTTTTTTTTTTTTTTTTTTGGAGACGCTCCGTTGCCCAGGCTGGAGTACAGTGGTGCAATCTCAGCTCACTGCAACCTCCACCTCCCAGGTTCAAGTGATTCTCCTGCCTCAGTATCCTGAGTAGCTGGAACTACAGGCGTGTGCCACCACACCCAGCTAATTTTCTGTATTTTTAGTAGAGACAGGGCTTCGCCATGTTGGCCAGGTTGGTCTCAAACTCCTGACCTCCAGTGTTCTGCCCACCTCAGCCTCCCAAAATGCTGGGATTATAGGCAAGAGTCACCACACCCGGCCTGAAGTATGTCTTAAAATCTGTGGAAGGGGAACCCGGTAATCTCAGCACTTTGGGAGGCCGAGGTGGGCAGATCACGAGGTCAGGGGTTTGAGACCAGACTGGACAACACGGTGAAACTCCGTCACTACTAAAAACACAAAAATTAGCCAGGCATGGTGGCGGGGGCGTGTAACCCCAGCTACTTGGGAGGCTGAGACAGGAGAATTGCTTGAACCTGGGAGACAGAGGTTGCAGTGAGCCGAGATCGCACCACTGCACTCCAGCCTGGGCTACAAGAGTGAAACTCCATCTCAACAAAAAAGAAAAGAAAAGAAAAAAAACCTGTGGGAACACAGGATTAATTCTGTCACACTATGATCATTTCTCTACACTCCCACACTCAGCCATTAGAGAACTGCTAGGCCATACGCTTATTACTGAATCCCCAACACTCAGCACAGTCCCCACCCAGCGCAGAGTATGAAGAGCATTTTAGCCTTATTTTAGCTTCTCTCCACATCAAAACTGCCAGTTCAGTATTAAAAATGAGTGCCTTGAGTGAAGAAATGTTAAAAGCTGCAGAGATGGAAAAATATCCACCAGGCTTTCTGCCCTTGAACCAGTGCTGAGACAGTCAGTCATCATTATTCAGGGTAGTTATGTCCTTTAACGGTATCATGAACACTGAACTAGCGAATACTGAGCCACTGCTCCTAGGGGAAACACGGGGTTACTCAACAGGCATAACCTTGTTTTATGTGTGCTTCTGTTTAAAGACATCTTATTTAATATATATTGTTGATGCATTAACACTGAACTCACAGCCGACAACAAAAGTGGTGCCTGAACAAAGCCAATCTAAAAGCTTATCTTTTCTCTATAAGATACATCACAGCCTTCAACTTGGAAATGCGAGATAGCACTTCTGCTCTTGGAGGCCATTGTAAACAGCAAAATCACCAAAAGCACAAAAATTAAAAAAAAACTGGCACTACGTATACAGCCAAAATAACACTTATGCATAGTCTTAGAGCTGAAACAGGAAGGCAGAGTGTCACCTTATCTGAACACAGCTGGGAAAGCCTAGAGTGGGGGACTCAAAAATTTTCACAACTATCCTCCCCCACAGCTAGCTCAGTTACCTTTTTCATACACTCATCTCCAACTATACTGTTTATACAAGATAACACGTTTTGGTGTACATTACGTAACAGCAACCTCTGACGGTTTCTGCCTCCCTGAGAAGACCAGCACCGAAACATTTCTCTGCTTGATACCACTATAATTAACGGCCTGATAAGTGTTGAACTGAGAACAGACGACTTTAAAAACCACTCCGAGAGGGGCACGGTGGCTCACGCCTGTAATCCCAGCATTTTGGGAGGCCAAGGCGAGAAAATCAACTGAGGTCGTGAATTCGAGGCCAGCATAACCCACATGGAGAAACCCCTTCTCTACTAAAACTACAAAATTAGCCGGGTCTGGTGGTGCACACCTGTAATCCCAGCTACTCGGGAGGCTGAGGTAGGAGAATCGCTTGAACCTGGGAGGCAGAGGTGGCAGTGAGTCAAGATCGCGCCATTGCACTCAGGCCTGGGCAACAAGAGTGAAACTCAGTCCCCCAAAAAACAACAGACAAACAAAAAACTCCCGCCCAGGCGCGGTGGCTCACGCCTGTAATGCCAGCACTTTGGGAGGCTGAGGCGGGTGGATCACCTGAGGTCAGGAGTTCGAGACCAGCCTGGCCAACATGATGAAACCCCGTCTCTACTAAAAATACCAAAAATCAGTCGGGTGTAGTGGCCCGCGCCTGTCAGCCCAGCCACTGAGGAGGCTGAGACAGGAGAGTCGTTTGAACCCGGGAGGCGGAGGCTGCAGTGCGCCGAGATCCGCCATTGCACTCCACCCTGGGCAACAAGAGTGAAACTCCATCTCAAAAAAAAAAAAAAAAAAGAAACTCCCCTAAACAATACCAGACCTGAGACCACTGAATTACCTGACCCAATCCAAGAGTTAAATGCTAGTTTCCAAAAACTAGAGTTTTAAATGTCTGTGCCTCAGCCCGCGAGTTCTGTGGAGGACTAGACCTAGAAAGCCTAGAAAACCACCAATATCCATCCAATCATGGAGAAACAAAATGTGGTATATCCACACAATAAATAATTCAGTTACCTAAAAAATGAAGTTGATACATGCTACATACAACGTAGATGAACTTTGAATCACTGTATTAAGTGAAATAAACCAAACAAAAGAACAAATAGTGTATAATACAGTACTGAGAATAAGTAAATCCACAGATTAGTGCTGCTGGGAGGAGGAGGAAATAATGGGTGTCTGCTAATGAGTTTCAGGGTTTCTTTTAGGGATGATAAAAATGTTCTGGAATTAGACAATGGTGGTGCTTGCACAATCCTGTGAATATACTAAAGCCACTGAATTGCACACTTTAAAAGGGTGAATTTAGACTGGACGTAGTGGCTCACACCTGTAATCCCTGCACTTTGGAAGGGCGAGGAGTTGAGACAAGCCTAGCCAACCTGGTGAAAAATACAAAAATCAGATGGGTGTGGTGGCGGGTGCCTGTAATTCCAGCTACTCGGGAGGCGGAGGCGAGAGACTCGCTTGAACCCGGGAGGCGGAGGTTGCAGTGAGCCGAGACGGCGCCACTGTACTCCAGCCTGGGTGACAGAGCGAGACTACGTCTCCATTTTTTTAAAAAGGGGGTGAATTTAATTGTATGTGAATTATATCTCAACTTTTTTTTTTTTTTGAGATGGAGTCTCGCCCTGTCCCCCCGGCTGGAGTGCAGTGATGCCATCTCGGCTCACCGGTGGGCAACCCCTGCCTCCCGGGTTCAAGCGAGTCTCACGCCTCCGCCTCCCGAGTAGCGGGGATGACAGGCGCCCGCCACCAGGCCTGCCTATTCTTGGATTTTTAGTAGAGACGGGGTTTCGCTGTTAGCCAGGCTGGTCCAGAACTCCTGGCCTCAAGCGATGCTCCCGTCCGCCTTCCAAAGTTCTGGGACTACCGGTGAGACACCGCGCCAGACCTCATCTCAATCTGGTAACAAGGCCCAATACTCAGCTAAACTGAGCGTCAAATTTTTATTTATTTATTTTCCCCGTGACAGGTCTCGCTCTGTCGCCCGGGATGCAGTGTCGTGATGCCGGTGCGATCTCGGCTCACCACAGGCCCGACCTCCCGGGAACACGGGGCCAGGCCGCCGCCACGCCCGCGTCAAATTCCTTTCAAATCAGTCATCTCTTCCCAGCGTCCCCCGCTCCCTGCAACTCAACTTCGTTCAGCTGTTAACACCGACTTCAGCTCCCCCAGCCCGTCTCCGGGCAGCGTCTCCGGGGACGCGCCACCACGGACTCCCGGCTGCCCGCACCGCGGTGGGGTCCCGGCGCGCCGGTGCCAGCTTTCCCGTACCCCGCCTTCCTGCCCATCTCTCGGGAAGCCCCGGTACTGAGCCCCTCACTGCGCCGGTGAACTAGAACAGGCCTCCGGGCTCAGCACCTCTGCGCTGAGACCTCGGGGTCAGCTCCACCGCGGCCCCAGGTTCTCACGCTCCACACCCACGGCAGAACCACCCGGGGAGGCCGCTCTCCTCCCCCACTTACGCGCCTCCGGCCGCGCGCGGTGCACGCAGGGAGCTCGATCTAGGCTACGGACAAGGGGAAGAGCGCTTAGATGGAGGCTGCGCAGAGGAGAATGGGAAGGGTGTGCGAGGGTCTCTGGGAAGAAGGTCCGAACCCACGCCAGCGCCGGACGGCAAAAAAAAACAGACCGCAAGAGGAACTGTAAATCAAGTAGGAGGGGAAAAGAGCCGCAAAGCCGTCTGCGGCAGCCGTAAAGCAACCTGGAGGCGCAGTGCTGGCGTCTACGTGCTGAGCCGCTCGGCCTGCCCCTTCCCGGCGCGCGCTCTGCCTGCTACTTCCCTCCAGCTTCCCTCGGTCCGCGGCCGTCGGACCTCTGCTGCCCCCTGGTGGGCTCGGGGGTGTCGTCAGGCCTGCAGGGGCTAGTTAGGCCGGCGTGGTTCCCACTTCACATGCCCGACGCCCACTGGGATGCGGGGCCCACCCGTGCACAACTGGGAAGATCTTAGGCAGAACGGTTGTCGGAGACCTGCCCAGGTTCCGCCCGGGCCGAGGCAGCGGGGGACCGGGTGGTTCCGGAGGCCCCTCACCACCGCAGCGCACAGCCAGCCGTCACCGGATGGCGCCTTCGGTTAGCGACGACGGCAGGGAATGGAGGAGTGCGGCTCGGCGAGGTCCTCTCGAGAATGCCCCTGGGGCCGGCGCGGCGGCTCAGGCCTGTAATCCCCGCACTTTGGGAGGCCGGGGCGGGCGGATCACCTGAGGTCGAGTTCGAGACCAGCCTGGTCAACATGGAGAAACCCCCGTCTCTACTAAAAATACAAAAAAATGAACCGAGCGTGGTGGCGGCGCCTGTAATCCCAGCTCCTCGGGAGGCTGAGGCCGGAGAATCGCTTGAACCCGGGAGGCGGAGGTTGCGGTGAGCCGAGATCGCGCCACTGCCCTCCAGCCTGGGCGACAGAGCGAGACTCCGTCTCCGAAAAAGATGGATGGATGGCTAGATGATTGATAGACAGATAGTCCAACCTCAGAAAGGAAAAGGGCCTTCTATGTATAAAAATTGAGCAATAAATTATAAAGTAAATGGATAAATGTAACTACCGACATAAAACTTTTTAAACTTAATGTTAAAAAAAAAACTTTTTTTTTTTTTTTTTTTTTTTTTGGAGATAGGGTCTCACTCTGCTGCCCAGGCTGGAATGCAGTGGCATGATCATAGCTCACTGCACCCTTGAACTTCTGGGCTTAAGGGATGCTCCTGCCTCAGCCTCCTAAGTAGGTGGAACCACAGGCCCGTGTCACTGTGCCCAGATTTTTCTTTTTTTTTGTAGATACGGAGTCATGCTTTGTCACCCATTCTAACAAAATTTTAAACAAGAAGAAAGGTAAATATTATTACCATATATGGTAAGAGAGTTCATATATTAACTTCAAAGAAAAATAAATGAAATAAGTGAATATATCACAAAAGGAGAGATACAATAAATATGAGAAAAGGTTTAACTTCAATAAAAGTAATATATATATTAAAACAAGTATAACATTATCATTTCACCGATTAAATTAGGAAATTAAAATGTTTCTTTTTACACAAACATGAACACATTCTTAATGAATTTTGAAGGTATTGCTTTAGTGTTTTTTATCTTTGCTGCTCTGGGGAAGTCCAATGCCATTCTAATTCCTGTTGCTTTTTATATAACCTGATACTTTGTATGTGAAAAGAATATAATTATACTTTTTTAAGTTTTCATAGTAGATATTTTCATTTAAGAAAGCACTTTGGGAGGCTGAGGCGGGTAGATCACCTGAGGTCAGGAGTTCGAGACTAGCCTGGCCAACATGGTGAAACCCCATCTCTACTAAAAATACAAAAATTAGCTGGGAGTAGTGGCAGGGCACCTGTAATCCCAGCTACTCAGGAGGCTGAGGCAGGAGAATTGCTTGAAACCAGGAGGAAGAGGCTGCAGTCAGCTGAGATTGTGGCATTGCACTCAAGCCTGGGTGACGAGAGCGAAACTCCATCTTAAAAAAAAAACAAAACATGAAAAGATAAAATGAATAGAGGCCAGGCGCCATGGCTCATGCCTGTAATCGCACCACTGTGGGAGGCTGAGGTGGGTGGATCACCTGAGGGAAGGATTTCAAGACCAGCCTGGCCAACATGGTGAAACCCCATTTCTACCAAAAATACAAAAATCAGCCAGGCATGGTGGCACATACCTGTAGTCCCAGCTACTCAGGAAGCTGAGGTGTGAGAATCCCTGGAAACCAGGAGGCAGACAGAGGTTGCAGTGAGCCGAGATCACGACACTGGACTCCAGCCTGGGCAACAAGTGAGACCCTTTTTGTAAACAAAGAAAAGAAAAAATAAATGGATAACCCAATTACCCTGAGGTGATCATTTACACGTTGTTTACAGGTATGAAAATATCACATGTACCTCAAAAGTATATACAACTATTATATATGTTTTTTGGGGTTCTTTGGAGATAGGGTCTTACTTTGTTGTCCAGGCTGGAGTGCAGTGGCACCATCTTGGCCCAGCGCGACCTTTGCCTCCTGGGTTCAAGAGACTCTGCTGTCTCAGCCTCCCAAGTAGCTGGGATTACAGGCGTGCACTACCATTTCCAGCTAATTTTTGTATTTTTAATAGAGATAGGGTTTCACCACAATGGCCAGGCTGGTCTCGAACTCCTGACCTCAGGTGATCCTCCCACCTTGGCATACCAAAGTGCTGGGATTACAGGCATGAGCCACTGTGACCTGCCCTGTATATCAGTTTTTTCATTGTGAAAAAATAAATAAATAAATTGTTTCAGTGGCCGCTGAGGTGTCCCTTGCTTCTACTGGTATATGCCTTCAATACTACTGTGCTGACACTTTCTCAAGTTGTCTCACAATGATAGAATTAGCCTTATTGAAACACCTGTATTTATTAAACAACTTCCTTCTAAGATGCTCCAGCTTTTAAAATTATACTTTATCCTGAGCATAATTCTTTGAGACAGAGAGAGGGACAGGTGAAGTCACACCTCACACTTCATAGCAGAGGTATTACTCCACAACCGTAAGCACACTCCTGTGGGTTGCATGAATTCTAAACTCTTCCAATACTGCTAGTTGTTTGTGAACGTGCCTTCAAGCACATGCTAAAATCAGACCTTTTTTTTTTTTTTTTTTTTTGAGACAGAGTCTTGCTCTGTCGCCCAGGCTGGAGTGCAGTGGCACAAGCTTGGCTCACTGCAACCTCTACCTCAGGTTTGAGTGATTCTCCTGCCTCAGCCTCCTGAGTAGCTGGGATTATAGGTGCCCGACACCACGCCCGGCTAATTTTTTGTATTTTTTAGTAGAGACGGCGTTTCACCGTGTTGGCCAGGCTGGTCTTGAACTGCTGACCTCATGATCAGCCCACCTCGGTTTCCCAAAGTTCTGGGATTACAGGCCTGAGCCACTGTGCCTGGCCTACTCTCTGTTTTTGTGAATTTGACTATTTTAGATTCCTCATATTAGTGGAATCATGAATATTTGTCTTTTTTTTTTTTTTTTTTTTGAGACGGAGTCTCACTCTGTCGCCCAGGCTGGAGTGCAGTGGTGCGATCTCGGCTCACTGCAAGCTCCGCCTCCCGGGTTCACGCCGTTCTCCTGCCTCAGCCTCCCAAGTATCTGGGACTACAGGCGCTGCCACCACGCCTGGCTAATTTTTGTATTTTTTGTATTTTTAGTAGAGACGGGGTTTCACCGTGTTAGCCAGGATGGTCTCAATCTCCTGACTTCATGATCTGCCCGCCTCGGTCTCCCAAAGCGCTAAGATTACAGGCGTGAGCCACCACGCCCGACCTTACTTGTTAATTTTTTGAAGAACGACCGTACTGATTTCCTTAGCACTTGCACCAGTTTACATTCCATCCAACAGTACACAAGGGTTCTAATTTCTCCACAACCTCGCCAATGCTTATTTTCTTTTCCTTTTTCTTTTTTTGAGACAGAGTTTCACTCTTGTTGCCTAGGCAGGAGTGCAATGGTGCAATCTCAACTCACCACAACCTCCACCTCCCAGGTTCAAGCGATTTTCCTGCCTCAGCCTCCTGAGTAGCTGGGATTACAGGCATGTACCACCACTCCTGGCTCATTTTTTTGTTTTTTTAGTAGAGATGGGGTTTCACCATGTTGGCCAGGCTGGTCTCCAACTCCTGACCTCAGGTGATCTGCCTGCCTTGGCCTCCCACAGTGCTGGGGTTACAGGTTTGAGCCACCATACCCGGTCACTTTGTTCTTCTTTCTTATGACTAGTAAAGATTTTTGTTGTTGTTGTTGTTGTTGTTTTTGAGATGGTGTCACACTCTTTTGCTCAGGTTTGAGTGCATTGGCATGATCATAGCCCACTACAGCCTCAAACGCTTAGCCTCAAGCACCCTCCTGCTTCAGCATCCTGAGTACCTGGGACTACAGGTGTGGGCTACCATGCCCTGCTTGGACTAGTCAAGTTTTAACAGATCATTAATTAACTCCTATTTTTCGAACAGCAGTAGCTGACATACGAGGAGACATTTAATACAGAGGCATAGGTCTCAGCCAAGGCAGTGCATCCAATTAGCCCTTAATTTCCTATATTTCACTGCCTGTTTCTTAACAAGGAAATAAAAGCCTTTTAGAACTCAAAGTAGCAGCTGTCAAGTGGAACTCTCCATATTGCATTTTTCAATAATTATCATTCCACAGAGCCCACCCTGGGCAGAATATCCAAGCCACTGGTTCTGAGATGGAGCCAGCTGGGATCAGAACTACCTTACTTCAATGCAAACATATTTTTCTAACTAATCTACTCCCTGGAAAAAGTTATTTTAACTGGATTTAAGACAGTGGGAGGGAAAGAAGTACAGAGAAGCACTGGCTTTCTTCCCGTTACTGCAGAATCAGTTGGTGTTTAGAATGAAGTGTGTCTTTTACAAGTGATTGATCTTCAAAACGGTAGAACTTCTGCCAGGCCGTAAAGTGGCAGAAGGGAAATGTGGGTCAGCACAAAAACTATTGAGGGTAAAAGAGAGAGAGATAAGGCCAGTGTTGCCATGAGACCTTGATCTTTTTCTTTTTTTTTTTTTTTTTGAGACGGAATCTTGGTGTCGCCCAGGCTGGAGTGCAGTTGTGTGATCTTGCCTCACTGCAGCCTCCACCTCCCGGGTTCAAGCGATTCTCCTGCCTCAGCCTCCCAAGTAGCTGGGACTACAGGGTGATGCCGCCACACCCGGATAGTTTTTTTGTATTTTAGTAGAGGCAGGGTTTCACTGTGTTGCCCAGGCTGGTCTTGAACTCCTGAGCTCAGGCAATCCATCTGCCTCCGCCTCCCAAAATGCTGGGATCACAGGCATGAGCTACTGCACCTGGCCTAATTCATTTAATTCTTTTTTTTTTTTTGAGACGGAGTTTTGCTCTTGTTGCCCAGGCTGGAGTGCAATGGCACAATCTCAGCTCACTGCAACCTCTGCCTCCCAGGTTCAAGTGATTCTCCTGCCTCAGCCTCCCGAGTAGCTGGGATTACAGGCATGCGCCACCACACCCAGCTAATTTTGTGTTTTTTGTAGAGACGGGGTTTCTCCATGTTGATCAGGCTGGTCTCGAACACCGACCTCATGTGATCCGCCTGCCTCGGCCTCCCAAAGTGTTGGGATTACAGGCGTGAGCCACCGTGCCTGGCCTCATTTAATTATTATAATCTTTACAATAACCTCATGAGGCAACTAATTGTTCCTGGACCAAACTGAGGGTCAGGCTGCCATTTCTCACAGCCCAATAACGAGATGCAAATAAACTGGGGAGGAAGAGAGTTTTTATTTCTGCAGCCGGTTACAGGGAGATGGCCTGGAAATTATCGCCGGACCAACTCAAAATTACAAAGCTTTCCAGAGCTACATCCCTTCTAAGCGATATGTCTATGTGTAAGTGTGCCTTTATCTAAAGACATATGTGAATAACTTCTTTTAATCTATAACTAAGGTCTGAGTCTTGAAGACCTTCCTCTGGAGCCTCAGCAAACTTACTTCAGCTAAGTGGGTCCAGGTGCTGGGGTGATTACCCTTGTCTTGTCTCCTGCTAAATCACGGAGGTTTGGAGAGTTCCTTCAGACCTCCAATAAACTTGTTTTTGGAGGCCTTGGGGAGTTTCTTCAGACCCCCCCCCCATTAAAACTTGTTTAATCCTAAATGTGTCATGTTAAGAATGCCTTCATTATTGGCCAGGTGCGGTGACTCACGCCTGTAATCCCAGCACTTTGGGAGGCCGAGGCCGGTGGATCACCTGAGGTCAGAAGTTCAAGACCAGCCTGGTCCACATGGTGAAACCCCATCTCTACTAAATATACAAAAATTAGCCGGGCGTGGTGGCAGTCGCCTGTAATCCCAGCTACTCGGGAGACTGAGGCAGGAGAATTGCTTGAACCCAGGAGGTGGAGGTTGCAGTGAGCCGAGATCACACCATTGCACTTCAGCCTGGGTAACAAGAGCAAAAACTATGTCTCAAAAAAAAAAAAAAAAATTCCTTCGTTATTTTGTCATGCCTTAAGGCCTAGGAAAGGCCTAGGCAAAACGCTTGGTGGGCTTTTGTTACATTCCAGCCTTTCTATAAGGGCACTTTTTTTTTTTTTTTTTAGCTTTTAATATTTAACTTATCCAATCAGTCAAAGCTGAAACAGTTGTTATGGAGCCCTGCGTTAGTGAGACCTGGGCTGCCACATAATGAGATGCCATATTAATTGACTAAGATGTTGTCGATTTTTTTTTTTTTTTTTTGAGATGGAGTTTCGCTCTTGTTGCCCAGGCTAGTGCAATGGCATGATCTCGGCTCACTACAACCTCTGCCTCCTGGGCTCAAGCGATTCTCCTGCCTTAGCCTTCCTAGTAGCCAAGATTACAGGCATGCGCCACCACACTCAGCTAATTTTGTATTTTTAGTAGAGAAGGGGTTTCTCCATGTTGGTCAGTCTGGTCTCGAACTCCCAACCTCAAGTTATCTGCCCGCCTTGGCCTCCCAAAGTGCTGGGATTATAGGCATGAGCCACTGTGCCCGGCCGATGTTGTCCATTTTAAGACTTAGCATTATTTTACTTACCATCATGAAAGGAAATAAATTAGAACAAAGGTCTCTGAGGGGGAAAGGAGAAAAGTTTCCAATCATCAGTAAATGCTTGTTCACGAATCTGGAATTTACCCCCCTCTGCTGTTTCCATGTGTTTTTCAATACACAAAAGCTTTGAGTTTCAGTGCCAATTTATACTATAATCTTTTGAAAGACATTTCAAATGACACAGAACTCCAAGTGTGAATGATATGAACTGATAGTCGCGTCACAACTGCCAGCTGGCTGACAATAATTGTCAGAAGCATCCCAATTTCAGAAATGTTGAAGTGTTCAAGTAATTGAATCTTAGAATCGAAGAAATTATCCCCATTTTGCTGTATGGAAACTGTGGCACAGAGAGATTCTGTGGTTTGCCAAAAACCGCACAGCTATTGCCTTATCAGGACTTTGAACTCAGGTGGTCAAAGCGCTCTGGTTTCAGAGTCAGTGCTTTTGCCGCTAAGAGACTTTCAGAGCCATATAAGATAATGCTGTATGCATCTCCAGTGGTCATCCCATTTCTCTGGTAGAAATCTCCCAAGACAGGAAATCACTACCTTGCAATTCAGCAAATCTATCTTTGGACAACTCTAATTGAAAGAAAGTGCTTCTGTTGGATGTTAAGCATTTGCCCGAAGGAAAAAAAAAAAGAAAGTGCTTTTGAATGAAAATCTTGCACTTCTTGATCTATCCTTTGGGATCACACAGAACAAGTTGAATGCCTCTTTCATATGACAGTTTTTTGGTTTTACTTTTCCAAATAATGTGGGAACGATTGGATTTCATTCATTCAAACAGGTATTTATTGAGCATATACTATGTGTAAAACACCGTGCAGGGAACAATAGGGAATATAAAGAATGAAACTCAGGGCCGGGCGTGGTGGCTCACGCCTGCAATCCCAGCACTTTGGGAGGCTGAGGCGGGTGGATCACAAGGTCAAAAGATTGAGACCATCCTGGCCAACTTGGTGAAACCCTGTCTCTACTAAATTAGCTGGGCGTAGTGGCATGAGCCTGTAGTCCCAGCTACTCAGGAGGCCGAGGCAGGAGAATCGCTTGAACCCAGGAGGCAGAGGTTGCAGTGAGCTGAGATCAGCCACTGCACTCCAGCCTGGGTGACAGAGCGAGACACCATCTCAAAAAAAAAAAAAAAAATGAAAGAAACTCAGGACCTACTCTTAAGGAATTTACACTACAGTAGGAAAATGAGACATATATTTGCGATAACTACAAGCTAAATGTAGTAAATCATGAGCGGTCCAGATAAGAAAATTGAGATGAGTGAAGACGTTATCTCTAAAGCAGCAGAAAGCCTTCATGGAGGAAACAGCACAAGAACTGGAATTTAATATCTGTGTATCTGGACGAGTATCAGACTGTAGATTGATTGATACTATACCTACTGTAATACTAGGAACATTATTCTGCAATGTATTGAATTTTCTAGAACTGCTTTTTCTGGAGTAACTTTAGTCATTTGTTGTTTTTTTTTTTTCTTTCTCCTGCTTAACAGTGTATCAATCTCCACCTTATTTCTCTTATTGATTATTCCATTGAGCACTACTTGAAGTAAGCTTAAAGATCATCCCATCTAAAGCTTTTCAAATTCTTTTTTTTTTTTTTTTTTTTTGAGAAAGAGTCGCTCTGTCGCCCAGGCTGGAGTGCGGTGGCGCGATCTCGGCTCACTGCAAGCTCTGCCTCCCGGGTTCACGCCATTCTCCTGCCTCAGCCTCCCGAATAGCTGGGACTACAGGCGCCCGCCACCACGCCCGGCTGATTTTTTGTATTTTTAGTAGAGACGGGGTTTCACCATGTTAGCCAGGATGGTCTCGATCTCCTGACCTCATGGTCCGCATGCCTTGGTCTCCCAAAGTGCTGGGATTACAGGCGTGAGCCACCGCGCCTGGCCTCAAATTCTTTTTTTTTTTTTTTTATTTAGAGACAGGGTCTCACTTTGTCACCCAGGCTGAAGTGCAGTGGTACAATCCCGGCTCACTGCAGTTTTGACCTCCCGGGTTCAAGCGATTCTCCCACCTCAGCCTCCTAAGTAGCTGGGACCACAGGCACATGCCACCACACCCAGCTAATTTTTGTATTTTTTTTGTGGACATAGGTTTTCACCTTGTTGCCCAGGCTGGTCTGTAACTCCTGGGCTGAAGGGATTTGCCTGCCTTGGCCTCCCAAAGTACTAGGATTACAAGCATGAACCACTGCGCCCAGCCAGTTTTTCACATTCTTTTTCTTTCTTTTGTTTGAGACAGAGTCTTGCTCTGTTGCCCAGGCTGGAGTGCAGTGGCACGATCTCGGCTCATGGCAACCTCTGCCTCCCAGGTTCAAGCGATTCTCCTGCCTCAGCCTCTTGAGTAGCTGGGACTACAGGCCCATGCCACCACACCTGGCTAATTTTTGTATTTTTAGTAGAGAAGGGGTTTCGCCATATTGGCCAGGATGGTCTTGATCTCCCGACCTCATGATTCACCCGCCTGGGCCTCCCAAAGTGCTGGGATTACAGGCATGAGCCACCGCACCCAGCCCAGTTTTTCAGATTTTTTTTTTTTGAGATGGAGTCTCACTTTGTAACCCAGGCAGGCGTGCAGTGGCGCGATCTTGGCTCACTGCAAGCTCTGCCTCCCTGTTAGCCAGGACGGTCTTGATCTCCTGACTTCATGATCCGCCCGCCTCAGCCTCCCAAAGTGCTGGGATTATAGGTGTGAGCCACTGCGCCTGGCCCAGTTTTTCAGATTCTTATTGCAGAAGTTAAAAAGGGAAGAAAAGGAAGTTTTTCGAATTCTTAAAAGCAGAAACCTTTTTCTCAAAGGAAATCGTGGGTGTATCCCCAATACAGAAAAGAGTGGTTCTGCCCCAGCTGAAATTGGGTCAGGAACCTGTGGCCCGGATCTCTTCGTCTTGAGGTGCCTCCGCAGAATAATCTGAAAATCACTACCCATTCCCATTCAATGTTTTACTTACCTGTAAAATAATCAACCTGCCCGTGTTTGAGCGCCTGTGTTGACAGACATTATAATATATGCAAAAGTAAGTAATACATACACATAAGTGAATTAAGTTATTATGGACTATGGGTCAATTGTACTGAGATCAAAAGACCCAAATTTGCTTAGTTCTACTATTTATTGCCCATCTTTCAGACTTTTTTGAGTCTTATTTCCCATACTTAAAAAGATGTAAATAAAGCATCAGAAAAACTCAGAATGAGGGATATTCTCTGACATAACTGGCCAGTAATCACCAAAAGTGCCAACGTCATGAAAGAGAAGAAAAACTTGAGGAAATTCTAGCAGATTGAAGACTACTAATTTGAAAGAGTCATAACAACTGAATGCCACCCGGACTTGAAATTTTGTTTTTCTATTGGAACAATTGTCAAAATTTGAATAATATATGTAAATTCGCTAATAATATTATTGTTAATTCCTGATTTTGAAAATTACGTGGCGGTTATGTAAAAGATTGTATTTGTTATTAGAAAACACACATTGGCTCTCTGCTCCTCCTGTCTGACAGACAGCCACATCTTCTCTCGCATCGCCAGCCGCATCCCTGAGACACACGGAAGGTGAAGGTCAGAGTCAAAGGATTTGGTCGTGCTGGGTGCCTGGTCATCAGGGCTGCTTTTAACTCTGGTAAAGGGGATATTGTCACCATCAATGACCCCTTCGTTGCCCTCAACTACACGGTCTACATGTTCCAGTATGAGTCCACCCATGGCAAATTCCATGGCACCATCAAGGCTGAGAACAGGAAGCTTGTCATCAATAGAAATTCCATCACCATCTTCCAGGAGCGAGGTCCCTCCAAAATCAAGTGGCGCGATGCTGGCACTGAGTACATCGTGGAGTCCACTGCCATCTTCACCACCATAGAGAAGGCCGGGGCTCACATGCAGGGGGGAGCCAAAAGGGGCATCATCTCTGCCTCCTCTGCTGACGCCCCCATGTTCGTGATGGGCATGAACCATGAGAAGTATGACAACAGCCTCAAGATTGTCAGCAATGCCTCCTGCACCACCAGCTGCTTAGCGCCCCAGCCAAGTTCATCCGTGACAACTTTGGTATCGTGGAAGGACTCACGACCACGGTCCACGCCATCACTGCCACCCAGAAGACTGTGGATGGCCCCTCCAGGAAACTGTGGCGTGATGGCCACGGGGCTCTCCAGAATGTCATCCCTGCCTCTACTGGTGCTGCCAAGGCTCTGGGCAAGGCTGAGCTGAATGGGAAGCTCACTGGCATGGCCTTCTGTGTCCCCACTGCCAACATATCAGTGGTGGACCCGACCTGCCGTCTGGAAAAACCTGCCAAATATGATCACATCAAGAAGGTGGTGAAGCAGGCGTCGGAGGGCCTCCTCAAGAGCATCCTGGGCTACACTGAGCACCAGGTGGTCTCCTCCGACTTCAACAGCGACACCCACTCTTTCACCTTCGACGCTGGGGCTGGCACAGACCTCAGCGATCACTTTGTCAAGCTCATTTCCTGGTATGACAACGAATTTGGCTACAGCAACAGGGTGGTGGACCTCATGGCCCACATGGCCTCCAAGGAGTAAGACCCCTGGACCACCAGCCCCAGCGAGAGTACAAGAGGAAGAGAGAGGCCCTCACTGCTGGGAGTCCCTGCCACACTCAGTCCCCCGCCACACTGAATCTCCCCTCCTCACAGTTTCCATGCAGACCCCTTGAAGAGGGAGGGGCCTGAGGAGCCTCACCTTGTCGTCTACCATCAGTAAAGTCCCTGTGCTCAGCCAAAAATAAAAAATAAAATACACATCATGGTGAAAAGGAATTTGAAGAGAAAAAAAATGAAAACAACATTGGCATATTTAGGAGTAAAGGGCTGCAACTTTCACACAGTTCAGAAAAGAAAACACTTGAGAGAGAGAGAAAGCAAATATGGTAAAAGGTTAACAACTGGAAGATCTGAGTGTAGGGTGTATAGAAATTATTTGCACGACTGCAACTCTTTTTCTTTTCTTTTGTTTTTTAGAGACCAGAGTCTCACTAGGTTGTGTAGGCTGGTCTCATACCCCTGGGCTGAAGCAATGCTCCCACCTCAGCCTCCACAGTAGCTGGGACTGCAGGCACACACATTGCACTGGGTGCAACTTTTCTTAAAGACAAAAATTATGTCAAAATGAAATGCTTTTTAGGTGAAGAGAATATCTGTCTTACCTACTTCATAGAATTTTGGGGAAGATCAAATAAAATCTTGTGAGTGAAAGAGCTTTGAAAACTAAGTTTCCCTACAAATGTAAAACTCAATTATTACTACTGAAAAGAGCTTTATACTTTAACAAATGTAAAACAATTATTTTTACTGCATTTTTTGTAGCTTCCACAGAGAAAAAATCTAGTTCTGTATCCATTTACTCAGTTATTACTCTTTTAAGAGAAGGGTTGGCTGCTTGGTTTCGTTGCTTTAGGAGGGTCAGTGAGCAACAGTAACTTTATTATCTCATTTATTGCAGAAATCTACAGCCTAAAATATTGTCTCTTGTTCTACATTTACTGCCTGAGTCTAAATGACCTTCAAGTTCCTTCCCAACACTGGAATTTCATGATTTAATGAAAGTAACACAGAAAAGCCACTGGCAAGAGGGCTCATGCATTTTTTCTTTTTTTTTCTTTTGAGACAATTGCTGTGTCATCCAGGCTGGAGTGCAGTGACGCGATCTCAGCTCAGTGCAACCTCCGCCTCCCGGGTTCAAGTGATTCTCCTGTCTCAGCCTCTAATTTTTGTATTTTTTAGTAGAGACAGGTTTTCGCCATGTTAGCCAGGCTGGTCTCAAATGCCTGACCTCAGGTGATCCTCCTGCCTCGGCCTCCCACAGTGCTGGGATTACAGACGTGAGCCACTGTGCCCAACCAAGACATCATCTCTTAAAAAAAGAATAAAGAATAAAGAAATGACTAGACGCAGTGACTCACACCTATAATCCCAGCACTGTGGGAGGCCGAGGTGGACGGATCACCTGAGGCCTGGCCAACATGGTGGAATCCCTCCTCCACTAAAAATACAAAAAGTAGCAGGGCATGGTGGTGCATGACTGTAATCCCAGCTACTCAGGAGGCTGAGATTGCAGTAAGCCGAGATCGTGCCATTGCACTCCAGCCTGGGTGACAGAGCAAGACTCTGTCTCAAAAAAAAAAAAAAAAAAAAGGAATACTCATTTTTTTTTTTTTAACTGGTCAAAAATGTTTGAATCTCAGCAATTTCTTATGGGTGAACCTATAGTTGAGCTAACGTATTGCACAGGCAAATACATTCTTACCTATTTATGCTGGCACTGATATATATGTAGTGTTGGACCCTCCAGGCTGTCTGCTTCCCTTCTGCTTGAATGAGGGCAGTTTGGCCCTTTCACAACTCCGTACACCTGTACACCAGAAAGTGGGAAAAGCACTACAGCCTAGTTTACTACAGCAGTACTGGTGAAATATTGGGTGGACACTATAGGCTTCATTGTCATCTGGGAAGTATCTGTAGACTTTCATTGTTTGTGAAATATCATTTCTCTTTGCTGCCAAATAAAATCAGGATTTGACCGTATGCAATTGTTCTTGAGACAACAAAGGGAATCAGAGAAAAGAATTTGCATATCAATGGCAGAAAGAAAAATTTAGGCACTATTGTTTTTTTTTGTTTTGTTTTGTTTTTTTGAGACGGAGTCTGGCTCTGTCACCCAGGCTGGAGTGCAGTGGCGCGATCTCGGCTCACTGCAAGCTCCGCCTCCCGGGTTTACGCCATTCTCCTGCCTCAGCCTCCCGAGTAGCTGGGACTACAGGCGCCCGCCACCTCGCCCGGCTAGTTTTTTGTATTTTTTAGTAGAGACGGGGTTTCACCGTGTCAGCCAGGATGGTCTCGATCTCCTGACCTCGTGATCCGCCCGTCTCGGCCTCCCAAAGTGCTGGGATTACAGGCGTGAGCCACCGCGCCCGGCCCTTAGGCACTATTGTTTAAGTTCCGAAAGAAATCTAGGAGAATCTGGGCTCTATGCCTGGTATCATTTCATTCCTCGTTGACAAATTCCTTATCTACATAAGACTTTCACTGTGCAACTTTCAACTTTAACTGATAAGTCTGACTTATCAATATTTTCTTTTATAGTTGTGCTTTTAATGTCAATTTTTTAAATCTTTGGCTAACTCAATGTCACAGAGATTTCCTCCCATGTATTCTTCAAGAAATCTTACAGTATTAGCTCTTACTTTGGGGTCTATGTTCTTTTTTAAGGTAGTTTTTGTATATAGTGCAAGGTAAATGTCAACATTCTTTTTAAAAATATAAATATTTAGGCTGGGTGCAGTGGCTCAAGCCTGTAATCCCAGCACTTTGGGAGGCCGAGGTGGGCAGATCGCAAGGTCAGGAGATTGAGACCATCCTGGCTAACACAGTGAAACCCCATCTCTACTAAAAATACAAAAAAATTAGCCGGGTGTGATGGCGGCGCCTGTAGTCCCAGCCACTCGGGAGGCTGAGGCAGGAGAATGGCGTGAACCCAGGAGGCAGAGCTTGCAGTGAGCCGAGATCGTGCCACTGCACTCCAGCCTGGGCGACAGAGCGAGACTCCGTCTCAAAAACCAAACCAAACCAAACAAAAAAACTCATATATCTTCTTTCTCAATCAATATGTGCCTTTCCCTCCTGATTTTTCTTTTTTTTTTTTGAGACAGAGTCTCATTCTGTCACCCAGGCTGGAGTGCAATGGTGAGATGTCGGCTCACAACAACCTCTGCCTCCCAGGTTCAACTGATTCTCATGCCTCATGCTCCCAAATAGCTGGGACTATAGGCATGTGCCACCATGCCCAGCTAATTTTTGTATTTTTCGTAGAGACGGGGTTTCGCCACATTGGCCAGGCTGATCTCAACCTCCTGACCTCAACTGATCCACCCACCTTGGCAGCCCAAAGTGCTGGGATTACAGGCGTGAGCCACTGCACTCCCCTACTGCTTTTTTTGAAAACTTCTTGAACCAACTAGGATCTATTCAGCTAGACTGTTGAATAGATGTGTTGAGAACAGACAACCTTAAAACGTTACTAGTTCTAGAGAGAAAGCAGACCGGGAGCGGTGGGTGGCTCATGCCTGTAATCCCAGCCCTTTGGGAGGCCAAGGTGGGCAGATCACATGAAGGCAGGAGTTCGAGACCAGCCTGGCCAACATGGAGAAACCCATCTCTCCCGAAAACACAAAATTAGCCAGGCATGGTGGTGCGCTCCTGTAATCCCAGCTGCTTGGGAGGCTGAGGCAGGAGAATCACATGAACCCAGGAGGCAGAGGTTGCAGTGAGCGGAGACTGTGCCATTGCACTCCAGCCTGGGCAAAAAGAGCAAAACTCTGTCTCAAAAAATAAAATAAAATAAAATAAAATAAAATAAAATAAAATAAAATAAAAATAAAATAAGCTAGGAAGTATTCCATCCTCTTTAATTTTCTGAAAATGTTTATATAGAATTAAAATTATCTCATTATTAAATGTTTGGTAGAATTCAATAGTCAGGTCACCTGAAATGTTCTTTTTGCAAAGGTTTCTAACTACACATTCAATTTATTTTGGAAATACATGACTATTATTAATAGCGTTATCTACTTATTCTTTTTTTTGTTTTGTTTTTTTTTTGTTTGTTTTTTTTGAGATGGAGATTTGCTCTGTCACGCAGGCTGGAGTGCAGTGGCGCGATCTCGGCTCACTGCCACCTCCACCTCCCAGGTCCAGGCAATTCTCCTGCCTCAGCCTCCCCAGTAGCTGGGGCTGTAGACGCAAACCGCCACGCCTGGCTAATTTTTGTATTTTTAGTAGAGGCGAGGTTTCACCACGTTGGCCAGGCTGATCTTGAACTCCCGCCTCCGCGTCCCTAAGTGCTGGGATTACAGGCATGAGTCACTGTGCCTGGCTAGCTTTATCTATTTGTCCTTTTTTTTTATTGTTTTTTATTTTGTTTTGAGACAGAGTCTCACTCTGTCACTCAGGCTGGAGTGCAATGGCACAATCTTGGCTCACTGCAACCTCAGTCTCCCAGGTTCCAGCAATTCTCCTGTGTCAGCTTCCCAAATCGCTGGGATTACAGGCGCCTGCTACCATGCCCAGTTAATTTTTAGTGTTCTTAGTTGTGACAAGGTTTTGCCGTGTTGGCCAGGCTGGTCTCAAACTCCTGACCCCAGGTAATCCACCCGCCTCAGCCTCCCAAAGTGCTGGGATTACAGGTGTGAGCCACCTTGCCCAGCTATCTTTTTGGTTTTTTTAGAGATGGAATCTCACTTGGTTGCCCAAATTAAAATGCAGTGGTGCAATCATGGCTCACTGCAGTCTCGACCTCCCAGGTTCAAGCAGTTTTCCCAGCTCAGCCTCCTGAGTAGCTGGGACTACAGGCAGGAACCACCATGCTTGGCTAATTTTTCAAAAAAGTTTTTGTAGAGACAGGGTCTTGCTATGTTGCCCAGGCTGGTCTTGAACTCCTCGCCTACAAGTGATCCTCTTGCCACAGCCTTCCAAAGTGCTAGGATTACAGGTATGAGCCACTGCACCTAGCCCACTTATCACTGTTTTTGTGGCAAGATATTTTCAACTTACTCTCCTAGAAATTTTGAAATATACAATAAATTATTATTAACTATAGTCACTATGCTGTGCAATAAATCTCAAAATTGTATTCCTCCTGTTTAACTGTAACTTTGTACCCCAAGACCAACATCTTCATCTCCCCATTCTCTCTCCCGCCTCCACCCCCTTATTCCCCAGCCTCTGGGGAATTTTTAGTAGAGACGGGGTTTCTCCATGTTGGTCAGGCTGGTCTCGAACTCCCTACCTCAGGTATCTGCCCACCTTGGCCTCCTGAAGTGCTGGGATTACAGGCATGAGCCACTGCGCCCGGCCAATATTGAGCATTTTTATGAACCTGTTGATCATTTGTATGCCATCTTTTGATAAATGATTTTTTTTTTTTTTTTTTTTTTTTTTTAGAGTCAGGGTGTCAGACTGCCAAGCTGCTGCCCAGACTGTACTGCAGTGCTGCAATCAGGGCTCACTGCAACCTCTAACTCCTGGCTCAAGTGATCCTCCTACCTCTGCTTCACAGGTAGCTGGGACTACAAGCCTATGTCACCACACCTGGCAAATTTAAAACTTTTCTGTAGAGACAAGGTCTTTCTATGCTGTCCAGGCTTTTCACAACTCCTGGCCTCAAGCAATTCTGTCTCATCCTCCCAAAGCACTGGGATTACAGGTGTGAACCAGCACGCCTGGTGCCGTTGGCCCCCTTTTAGGACGTGTTGATTTTGCTATGAGTTGTTTTCTTTACATATTTAGAATAGGATAGTGACCCTTTATTGGATCTATGGTTTTCGACATTTTCTCTCACTCTGTTGTTTTCCTTGTTGTGTCCTTTCATGTCTGATTTTGGTAATTTGTGTCCTCTCCTTTTTTCCCTAGTCCAGCTAGATGTTTATTAATTTTACCTATCTTTTCAAAGAACCAGCTCATGATTTTATTAATTACTACAATTGTTTTTCCACTTGTTTGTTTCACTGATTTTCATTGTTATCTTCATCATTTCCTTTCTTCTGCTCACTTTAGGTTTAATTTACTTTCTGTTTGTTTCTTATGGTGGAAGCTAAACCTATGATTTTAACCTTTTTTTGTTTTAAGTAAAAGCATTTAAACTATTAATCTATAAATTTTCCTCTAAGAACTCCTTTAGCTGAATTTTATAAATTCTGAAACATAAGTTTTGGAGTAAGTGTATTTTAAAGTTACCTACCTGCATGTTATTGAATATAATATATTGTTTTCTTTTGTTTTTTTTTTTTTTTTTTACAAAAAACTTCTTTTCTAAGAGACAGCACCTCACTCTGTTGCCCAGGCTATGGTGCAGTGGCACGATCATAGCTCACTATAACCTCAAATGCCTGGGCTCAAGTGATCCTCCTGCCTCAGTCTCCCAAGTAGCTAGGATTACAGGGGCTACATGCCCAGCTAAGTAAAAAAACATTTTTTTGGTAGAGGCAGGGTCTTGCTATGTTGCCCAGGCTGGTCTTGAACTCGTACCTTCAAGCAATTCTCCCACCTTGGCCTCCCAAAGTGCAGGGACTGCAGGTGCATGACACTACGCCTGGCTAATTAAAAAAAAAAAAATTTAGAGAGGGGTTGTTACTATGTTTCTCAGACTTGTCCTAAACTCCAGGGCTGAAGCAATCCTCCTGCCTCAGCCTCCTGAGTAGGTGGGACTACAGGTGCTCACCACCATGCTCAGCTCTAAAAACTACATTTTACAAATAGTTCCTGCTGTTCTTTATTGGGGGTTGAATTGTGTTCCTCAAAAAGACAGGTAGAAATTACAACCTCCAGTACTTGTGAATGTGACCTTAATTAGAATGGGGTCTTTGTAGATGTAATCAAGTAGGATGAGGTCCTACTCAATTCAGGGCAGACCCTCTTCAATATATTTGCTGTTACAAGAAAATAGGCTGGGTTTGGTGGCTCCCACCTGTAATGCCAACACTTTGGGAGGTTAAGGCGGGCAGATCGCCAGAGGTCAGGAGTTCGAGACCAGCCTGGCCAACATGCTAAAACCCCGTCTTTACTAAAACTACAAAAATTAGCTGGGCATGGTGGCGGGTGCCTGTAATCCCAGCTACTCAGGAGGCTGAGGCAGGAGAATCGCTTGAACCTGGGAGGTGGAGTTTGCAGTGAGCCAAGATCGAGCCATTGCACTTGAGCCTGGGTGACAAGAGCAAAACTCTGTCTCAAAGGGAAGGGGAAGGGAAAGGGGAAGGGAAAGGGGAAGGGAAAGGGGAAGGGAAAGGGGAAGGGGAAGGGAGGGGAAGGGAGGGAAAGGGAGGGAAAGGGAGGTGGTAAGAGGGAGGGGGAAGGGGAAGGGAGGAGGGGGGAGTGGGGGAAGGGAGGGGGAGGGGTGGCGAGGGGGAAGGGAGGGGAAGGGGAGGGGAAGACAGGCAGGAGGGGAGGAGGAGGGGAGGGGAAAGGAAGGCAGGGGAGGGGAAGGGAAGGCAGGGGAGGGGAGGAGGAGAAAGGAGGGGAGGGGTGGGGGGATGGGGAGGGGGAGGGGGAGGGGGGAGGTGGGAAGGTGGAGGGGGGAGGGGAGGGAAGGGAGACATCCCGGCGAGGTGGCTCCCACCTGTAATCCCAGCACTTTGGGAGGCTGAGGTGGACGGATCACTTGAGGTTAGGAGTTTGAGACCACCCTGGCCAGCATGGTGAAACCCCGACTCTACTAAAAATACAAAAATTAGCTGTGCGTGGTGGCAGGCACCTTTAATCCCAGCTACTCGGGAGGCTGAGGCAAGAGAATCGCTTGAACCCGGGAAGTGGAGGTTGCAGTGAACCAAGATTGTGCCACTGCACTCCAGCCTGGGCGACAGAGTGAGACTCAGTCTCAAAAATAAAAATAAAAATAAAAATAAGCAAACAGACAAAGACAGAAGGAAGGCAGTCATGTGAAGATGGAGGCAGAGATTGCGGTCATTATGCCAGAAGCTAAAGAACATGAGGCCACCGGAAGCTGGAAGAGGCAAGGAAGTATCCTCTCCTGCTGGGAGAGCAAGCTGTCATTACTTAGTCAAATAAAGTGTACGTCTATGACCCAGCGATTCCACTCCTGTGTACAAAAAGGCCTCACACAATTTACGAAGGGACATATACTTCATAACATGGCCATGCCACGTTCTTTAATCTTGGACTTAGAGCCTCAAGAACTGAGAGAAACTAAATTTCTGATGTTTTAAGCCACCCAGTTTGTGGTAATTTGTTACGATGGCTCTAGGAAACTAATACAATGTGATTTCTAATCCATTGTGCCCGCCTGCCACAGAATTTCCCATGGTGTGCAACCGCCATATTTCACCCATCTACCTTCCCCACTGTGAACCTCATAAATAACAATAATACTACAGTCAACATATTCCTACATGTTCCTTTATAAACTGTGTGAGAACTTTCCGTACAAACAGCAGTGGAACTGTTGGGTGACAGACGTCGATTTTATTTGCCTCAGTAATGACAGCTCGCTCTCCACAGCCTTGCATGAGTGTTCCTGTGTCTCCGCGTCCCTGCCAATTCTTGACATCATGCTGATTTATAACTTTTGGCAGAGTAATGAGTGTGAAATGTGATCTTTTTTAAAAAATTACATTTCTGATTACTAATGATTTTCAGCACTTCCTGTGCATGCTCAGTTTTTGGTTTTCTGTTTTTTAATTGGCTGTTCACATCATTCACCCATTTCTGTATGTGGTCATTACCTTTTTCTTGTTGATTTGCAGGTATTCTTTGAAATCTAGATATTAATCTCTTGTCAGATTTCGACTTCGTAAATGTCTTCTCTTACTCTGTTAGCTGCTTATTAACTTTGTCCATAGTGTCATTTCCGAAACAGAAATCCTGAAATTTTATGTAATAACAGGCTGGGCGCGGTGGCTCATGCCTGTAATCCCAGCACTTTGGGAGGCCGAGGCGGGTGGATCACTTGAGGTCAGGAGTTTGAGACCAGCCTGGCCAACATGGCAAAACCCTGTCTCTACAAAAAATACAAAAATTAGCCAGGTGTGGTGACATGTGCCTGTAATCCCAGCTACTCGGGAGGCTGAGAGGCATGAGAATCACTTGAACACGGGAGGTGGAAGTTGCGTTGAGCCGAGATCGTGCTACTGCACTCCAGCTTGGGCAACAGAGCAAGACTTCGTCCCCCCCCCACACAAAAAAATGTAGTAACAGTCATAGATATTTTTCCTTATTGATTAATCCTTTTAAAATTGTATTTAAAAATCTCTTTCTAGTTGTAGGTCGCACAAATCCTGACTTACATTTTCTATTAAAATTCTAAATTAAACCTTGATAGAGAACTCTTTTTAATTAGGTCTTTCATTTAGAATTTTCCTTGATGCATGGCATTAGTTAGCGATACATTAGGGACATATCTAAAGCATTCCAGTTATGCAAATTTTTACTTCTGTGACCAGTGAGGAAAGGGCATTCTTCTCCCTAGATCCAATCTGAAAAATTACAGAGAAAGGCTCTGACTCACTGGATTGGGCTGCATGCCCATTATTATGGCCCAGTTAGCAAGATGCCTTACTAAGTGCTAGGCAGACAAAACAATATTCGCTACAGGGGTGATAAGGTAAATAAACACATTAATTAGAATTTAAAGGTAAGAACTCTTAAGGATTGAAGAGGTGGGACAATTGCACCCTATTGGGGGAACCAGATAGTTCTTCATGACAGAAATGACATTTTCAATAGACTGAAGTATGGGTAAGATTTATATGCATACAAAAGTCTAGGTATGATGACTTCTAAATAGAGGATAAAGCATAAGTAAGAATGCAAAGGCAAGAAATTAAGAGCATGTTTACAGTATAATCCAATTTGGCTGAACCATAGGATATAGGAAAGTTTAGTGTGTGCTGACTGTGTAAAGATATTTGTAGAAGATACAGTGATTGCTTAATCAACGGCCATGACCCCAACCCATTATCTTGCTAAATAGAACCCTGATTTGGGACAGCAATGTACTCTTCCTCTTTTTTATTCTTTTTTGTTTTGTTTTGTTTTTGGGATGGAGTCTCACTTGTTGCCCAGGCTGTAGTGCAGTGGTGCAATCTCAGCTCACTGCAACCTCTGCCTCCCAGGTTCAAGCAATTCTCCAGCCTCAGTCTCCTGAGTAACTGGGACTACAGGCACCCGCCACCACGCCCAGCTACTTTTTTGTATTTTTATTAGAGATGGGGTTCACCATATTGGCCAGGCTGGTCTCAAGCTCCTGATCTTATGATCCGCCCACCTCGGCCTCCCAAAGTGCTGGGATTACAGGTGTGAGCCACCGTGCCTGAGCATTTTTTTTTTTTTTTTTTTTTGAGACAGAGTCTTGCTCTGTTGCGCCCAGGCTGGAGTGCAGTGGCGCCATCTCGGCTCACTGCAACCACCACCTCCCAGGTTCAAGCAATTCTCCTGCCTTAACCTCCCTAATAGCTGGGATTACAGGCATGCACCACCATGCCTGGTAATTTTTGTATTTTTAGTAGAGAGAGGGCTTCACCATGTTGGCTGCCCAGCCCAATGTACTCTCTTGTAGAGGTTAAATCTGGATTGATCTAAGTTCACTGTGGCAATTTACTTCCCTTTGCCTGCTACTCCCCTTCCTATACTCCCTTGAACAAGGGGCAGCCACATGACTCAGCTCTGGCCAACAGAATGCAAGTGGAATTCTTCTGGGAACTTTTTTGCTCATCCTCTTCTGTTTAGCACTACAACAGCCATCTTCCAACCCAATAAGCAGGGACAAGAACATTTCAGATGCCCACCCATCATTCTGACGTCGTTAGCACCACGGTCTGCCTCTGAACCTGTTGTGTAGGCCTCAGCACTTAGAACAACCCTGTGCTTGGTTGAATGTTCTATGCTGCTGTAAGTTACTAATCGTTTTCAACAGGGGGCCCTGTTTTATTATTATGCATTTGGCCCCACAAATTGTATAGCTACTCCTAATAGGAACCACAGTGCAAATTCTGGAATCTTTATTTCTCATCCTTTTGTTAACAATAAATATCCTTATGGATGAAAACACTGTTGGTTGGGTTTTCTGTTACTTATAGCTAAACACATTCTATTTTGTTTTGTTTTGAGACAGAATCTCGCTCTTTGACTCAGGCTGGAGTGCAGTGGTGTGATCCTGGCTCACTGCAACCTCCGTCTCCTGGGCTCAAGCTCAGCCTCCCAAGCAGCTGGGACTACAGACGTGCACCACCACACCCAGCTAATTTTTTTGTATTCTTGATATAGATAGGGTTTGACCGTGTTGCCCAGGCTGGTATCAAACTCCTGAGCCCAAGTGATCTGCCCACCTCAGCCTCTCAAAACGCTGGGATTACAGGCATGAGCCACTGCACCCGGCCCAAACACATTCTGATATGATATTTAAACTAGAGGCAAGATTCACCTGGAGTCTCCACGGGGAAAAGCCTGAAATTGTGTAAGACCATGAATTTTGGATTTCAGAAGCTCTAAACCTCTGAAACCATTTCCTTCTTTTTTTTTTTTTTTTTTTTTTTTGAGACAGAGTCTTGTTCTGTCACCCAGGCTACAGTGCAGTGGCATGATCTTGACTCACTCTAACCTCTAAACTCCACCTCCTGGGTTCAAGTGATTCTCCTGCCTTAGCCTCCCAAATAGCTGGGATTACAGGCACCCACCACCACACCTGGCTAATTTTTGTATTTTTAGTAGAGACAGGGTTTCACCATGTTGGCCAGGCTGGTCTCGAACTCCTGACCTCAGGTGATCTGCCTACCTTGGCCTCCCAAAGTGCTGGGATTACAGGTGTGAGCCACTGCACCCGGCCCCATTTCCTTATTCTTAAAGTGAGAATAAATAACATCTACTAGTTAGAGTTGCAGGAAGACTAGATGAGTTAACATATAAAGCACACGCTTAATATCTGACATTTAATAGATGTTTCTGTAATTTTTTTTTTTTCTTTTGAGACAGAGTCTTGCTCTGTCACCCAGGCTGGAGTGCAGTGGCACGATCTTGGCTCACTGCAACCTCTGCCTCCCGGGTTCATACCATTCTCCTGCCTCAGCCTCCCGAGTAGCTGGGACTACAGGCATCTGCCACCACACCCGGCTAATTTTTTGTATTTTTAGTAGAGATGGGGTTTCACCATATTAGTCAGGATGGTCTCGATCTCCTGACCTCGTGATCTGCCCACCTCGGCCTCCCAAAGTGCTGGGATTACAGGCATGAGCCACCGCGCCCGACCTTCTGTAATGTTAATTGCATTCTTTTTCACTTCCACACTTTACAATAAACCCACCTGATGAAAGGAGAGAAGCATAAAAATTCCATGCCGACAAAAGTCCTTATCTGGGCCAACTACCTTCAGATTTCAATTGTTTAAAAAAGCCAAACATTTAAGGAGTAGATAAATTGAATAATTAAAATAAAATAAGGAAATAAAATTTTCACTTATTAAGAATTACCATTTTGAGAGGCCGGGCGCGGTGGCTCAAGCCTGTAATCCCAGCACTTTGGGAGGCCGAGACGGGCGGATCACGAGGTCAGGAGATCGAGACCATCCTGGCTAACACGGTGAAACCCCGTCTCTACTAAAAAATACAAAAAACTAGCCGGGTGAGGTGGCGGGCGCCTGTAGTCCCAGCTACTCAGGAGGCTGAGGCAGGAGAATGGCGTAAACCCGGGAGGCGGAGCTTGCAGTGAGCTGAGATCCGGCCACTGCGCTCCAGCCTGGGCGACAGAGAGAGACTCCGTCTCCAAAAAAAAAAAAAAAGAATTACCATTTTGAGGCTGGGCGCAGTGACTCATGCCTGTAATCCCAGCCCTTTGGGAGGCTGAGGCAGTTGGATCACCTGAGGTCAGGAGTTCGAGACCAGCCTGACCAACATGGTGAAACCCCGTCTCTACTAAAAATACAAAAAAACAATTAGCTGGGTGTGGTGGTGGGTGCCTGTAATCCCAGCTACTCGGGAGGCTGAGGCAGGAGAACCGCTTGAAGCCGGGAGGCAGAGGAGGTTGCAGTGAGCCAAGATTGTGCCATTGCGCTCCAGCCTGGGCAATAAGAGTAAAACTTCATCTCAAAAACAAACAAAAAAAAAAGAATTATCATTTTGGATGGGCACGGTGGCTCATGCCTGTAATCTCAGCAGTTTGGGAGGCCAAGGTGGGTGAATCACTTGAGTCCAGGAGTTCGAGACCATCTGGGTAACATAGTGAGAACCCATCTCTGCTATAAATACAAAAAAAATTTAGCTGGGTGTGGTGGCACATGCCTGTCGTCCCAGCTACTTCGGAGGCTGAGGCACGAGAATCACTTGAGCCCAGGAGGCAGAGGTTGCACTGAGTGGAGATTACACCACTGCACTCCAGCCTGGGCAACAGAGTGAGGCCCTATCTCAAAAATAAATAAATAATAAAAAACAAAAAAAGAATTGCCATTTGGCTTAGGTATTAGCCAAAATGGGCTTTATGCATATTAATTGTCTACTTTGTTACCAGGAATATTTTTCTGGAGACGGAAAGATCATTTGTTTTGCTGAATCTCATTTTGGGCAGTGCTCACCGGGGCAGTCTCGCCCCTGCACCTGTGGCAAGAGCTGGTGGCTTGACTGGGGGCCGCAGGATCTGCTCTTCAGGACGGCTCACTCACATGGCCAGCACGGAGGGGCTGGCTCCCAGCCCAGAGTTCAGGGGGCTCAGGGGCTGGGAGGAACATGGGGTTCTTCTCCATGTGGGCCTCTCCACAGACGGGATTTCTCAGAGTGCGTGACTGGATTCTAAGAGTCAGCATTCCAGGAGAATGTCAGAAAGCTGTGTTACCTTCTATTCTATTTTATTTTTTCAGACAGAGTTTTGCTCTTGTTGCCCAGGCTGGAGTGCAATGACCAGATTTCAGCTCGCTGCAAATTCGGCCTCCCAGGTTCAAGCCATTCTCCTGCCTCAGCCTCCCAAGTAGCTGGGATTACAGGCACCCACCATCACACCTGGCTAATTTTTGTATTTTTAGTAGACAGGGTTTCACCATGTTGGCCAGGCTGGTCTCAAACTCCTGACCTCAAGTGAACCGCCCGCCTCGGCCTTCCAACGTGCTGGGATGACAGGCACGAGCCACTGTGCCCAGGCTGTATTGTGCCTTTTATGACCTAGCCTGAGAAGGAAACATAGCCTCACCTCTCACTGGGAGACTGCTGAAGTCACGTGGATACACATGCGGAACCGGTGCGGTTGTTACAGCCATTTTTGGAAAATGCTGCTGGCCACAGAATACTGACCGTCTGGGCCAGGAAGTGTCTGGCAGCCTATGGTGTGCTTCCGTGGAGCACAGGCTGAAATGGGAAGGATGTGGGTCCTGCAGAGTGGATGTGGCGATTCAGAGGCCCTTCTACAAGTGGAGGTGGGTGGGGCACTCAGCTAGGATGGAGGCCGGCTTCAGGAGGCTGGGGGCATTTTCCTCAAGCACCCTATGCTGGTATTAGTAACTCGGCCAGCTTCCAAACCGAGTCATAACATTGTGTGTCTTTGAATTCCCCTGCGATCCTCAGGGGATAAAGTATTCTTTCTGTTTCCTGTCCTTGGCTATTGTGTGATAGCAGCTGTACTACTGATCCAGGCGCTGTCACTCCGCCCACCAGAGAAAGGTGCATTTAGGCATATGACTTAATACTTTCACAGGAGAATTCTAAAAAAATAAGAAGAATGCTAACATTAACTGTTTACTCAACCGAGTGCTGAGGGTTTCCTAAGCATTATCTCATTTAGTTCTCAAAAGGATTCTAAGAACTGGGCACTAGTATCGTCTCTATTTCACGGTTAGGAAACTGCATTTTAGAGATGTGAAGTAATTGGCAAGGTTCGGGAGTCTCCAGTCCAAGGCCGACTGCAGTGCCTCTTAGCTGTACTATCTTATTATGGTTCAATCTATAATTTCACTAACGAAATGCATATGTATTAGCCCCCATCAGGAGTGAGTGTTGTTCTAAGCACTAAGAATACATTTGTGAATGAAGGAGATAGTCTATAATCTCACGGAGATAAAGTCTATAGTGCCATGAAGCTGACGATAAAATAGCAGGTCACATGTCATGACGACCATTAAACGAGAGTGATGCTTGATAATGACTTTATGTCGATAACTGAGTGACAAGAAAAAGCCAGTCATGGCTAAGGCTGGGAGAAGAGCAGTTCTGGCTGGTGTTGAGATAAACTTAGATACATTTAAATTTTTAAAAGTGTATTTCAGCAGACAGTGGTTCATGAATCAGGGGGCACCAGAATCCAAGAAGTTCAGTACTCCACT
Source organism: Macaca nemestrina (assembly GCF_043159975.1). Taxonomy (NCBI): domain Eukaryota; kingdom Metazoa; phylum Chordata; class Mammalia; order Primates; family Cercopithecidae; genus Macaca; species Macaca nemestrina. The sequence goes on along the minus strand of NC_092134.1, from coordinate 142,386,435 downwards.
AGGGTAATGTGCAAGAGCAAAACATTCATGAGGTGTTCTCAGAAGCAAGACGAAGACGATCTATCTGACTGGTTACATTGGAAAGTCTCTAGTTAAAGGTGAGCTGGAAGTTTCTCATCAGTAAGGTCCCTAGTTAGGGTTGGCTGCTGACTTCTGAGTGGTTAAGCTGAAGTTTCACCCTTTACATGGGCTTTAGTTTGCTTCCTGAGAAACCCACGGCCCTGAAGCTGTTTCAGCCTAAGGTTCTCCAAAATCAAGTCTTTTATCACTGGGCACAGCAAATACAAAGGTCCAGAGGTGGGGAGGAGTCTGGGTAATGGGTCAAAGGGAGATTCATACAAGATGTAGGGAGGGAGGGCACAGGCCTTAGAAGCCAGGGTAAAGATTTGGGGGTTTATTCTAAGTTTATGGGACCCCCATAAGGTGGACCATCCATAAAGGACCAAGGACACTTTTGAGATTTCATGCAGGGAAAGGACCTGATCTGAATAGAAACATCAGTTGTTGTACAGAGAATGGACTGTAGGGAAATGTGTGGACGCAGCGGCACCAGCTAGGACCTGAGAGATGGTAGCTTAGTGAAGTTGGAGAGAAAATAACAGATATGGAAAATGTGTTCATAGAGAATCTATAGAGGATCCAAACTGTTGGACGTGACCATCGTTTGGATAATGGTGGTAAAGAAAGGAATCAAGGATAATACCTGGGTTCTTCACTTGAGTAACCGAGTAAATGTTGGTGTTTTTTACTGAAGCAGGAAAGACAGAGGCAGGAGCAGGTTTGGAGGAAATGGAAAGGTCTGATTTTCTTGGATTTGTTTGCTTGTTCTGACACCCAGGCTGAGCTGCACTCAATCACAGCTCACTGCAGCCTCGAACTTCTGGGCTCAAGCAGTCCTCTTACCTCAGCCTTTTGAGTAGCTAGGACTGTAGGCACATGCCACCACACCCTATTTTTGTTGTTGTTGTTTGTAAAGACAGGGTCTTGCTATGTTGCCCAGGCTGGTCTTGAACTCTTGACCTCAAGCGATCCTCCCTTCTTAGCCTCCCAAAGTGCTGGGATTATAGATGTGAGCCACCTCACCCAAACAAAGTTCTGTTTCAAATATGTTAATATGTTACCTGTTAGGCATCCAGATGAAAATGTCAACTTAATATGTGAATCAGAAGTCAGGATAAAGAGTAGAGCAGAGCTGGAAATATACATAAAGAAGTCATTGGCACATAGATATTATTTGAAGCCATTGGAGTAGATAAGAATAAAGTATAAATAAAGAGAAGGAACCCCAACACTGAGTCCTGAGCACTCCAACACATAGAGGCAAGACAGAGAAGAAATAAGCAAAGAAAATTGAAAATAAGGGGCTGGGCACGGTGGCTTACGCCTGTAATCCCAGCACTTTGGGAGACCGAGGCGGGTGGATCACGAGGTCAGGAGATGGAGACCATCCTGGCTAACACGGTGACACCCCATCTCTACTAAAAAATATAAAAAATTAGCTGGGCGTGGTGGCGGGCAACTGTGGTCCCAGCTACTCGGGAGGCTGAGGCAGGAGAATTGTGTGAACCTGGGAGGCGGAGCTTGTCGTGAACTGAGATTGCGCCACTGCACTCCAGCCTGGGCGACAGAGCGAGTCTCCATCTAAAAAAAATAAATAAATAAAGTAAAAATAAAAATTAAAAAATGGCTGGGTGCAGTGGCTCACGCCTGTAATCCCAGCACTTTGGGAGGCCAAGGAGGGCGGATCACAAGGTCAGGAGATCGAGACCATCCTGGCTAACATGGTGAAACCCTGTCTCTACTGAAAATACAAAAATTAGCCAGGCGTGGTGGCGGGCGCCTGCAGTCCCAGCTACTTGGGAGGCTGAGGCAGGAGAATGGGGTGAACCCGGGAGGCGGAGCTTACAGTGAGCCGAGATCGCGCCACTGCACTCCAGCCTGGGCGACAGAGCGAGACTCCATCTCAAAAACAAACAAACAAACAAACAAAAAACAAAAAGAAAAACCAAACAAAAAAGAAAATTGAAAAAAAATGGCCAGGCCAGGTGCAGTGACTCATACCTGTAATCCTAGCACCTTGGGAGGCTGAGGCAGAAGAGTTGCTTGAACCCGGAAGTTCAAGACCAGCCTGGGCAACACAGTGAAACCTTATCTCTACAAAAAATTAGCCAGGCACAGTGGCGCACACTTATAGTCCCAGCTACTCAGGAGGCAGGAGGGTCACTTGAGCCCAGGAATTTGAGGCTGCAGTGAGCTATGATTGCACCACTGCACTCCAGCCTAGGCGACAGAGTTAGATCCTGTTTCTAAACAAAACAAAAACAAAAACAAAAACAAAACTCTGTGCATGGCAGCTCACGCCTAAAATCCCAGCACTTTGAGAGGCAGAGGTGGGCAGATCACCTGAGGTCAGGAGTTCAAGACCAGCCTGGCCAGCATGGCGAAACCCCGTACTAAAAGTACAAAAATTCGCCGGGCGTGGTGGCAGGCGCCTTTAATCCCAGCTACTCGGGAGGCCGAGGCAGGAGAATTGCTTGAATCTGGGAGGCAGAGGTTGCAGTGAGCTGAGATCGTGCCATTGCACTCCAGCCTGGGTGACAGAGTGAGACTCCATCTCAAAAAAAAAAAAGGGCCGGTGAGGTAAAGAAGAAAACCAGGAAGTTACTTGTTACGAGCTAAATTATGTTCCTCCCAAATTCATGTGTTGAACCCCTAACGTCCAACACCTCAGAATGTGACCATATTTGGAAACAGAGCCTTTGAAGCTATAATTAAGTTGAAATGAAGCCATTAGGGTGGGCCCTAATCTAACCTGACTGATGTCCTTAAAGGAGGAGGAAATTTTGTCACAAAGAGAGACACTATGGCTGGGTACGGTGGCTCATGCCTGTATTCCCAGCACTTTGGGAGGCTGAGGTGGGTAGATTACTTGTTGCCAAGTGTTCAAGACCAGCATGGTCCACATAGCAAAACCCTGTCTTTACTAAAAATACAAAAAAATTAGCAGGGTGTGGTGGCATGCACCCGCAATCCCAGCTACTCGGGAGGTTGGAGCAGTAGACTTGGTTGAGCCCAGGAGGCAGAGGTTGCAGTGAGCCAAGATCGAGCCATTGCACTGCAGCCTGGGTGACAGAGTGAGACCCTGTATCTAAAAAAGAAAGAAACAAAAGAGAGAGAGAGACACTAAAGGGATGTGCCCACACAGTGGAAAAGCCATGTGAGAACCCAGCGAGAAGGTGGCCATCTGTAAGCCAATGAGAGATGCCTCAGGAGAAACCAAGCCTGCTGACACCTTGATCTCAGACTCTAGCCTCTAGAACAAGTTTCTGTTCTTAAAGCCACCCAGTCTGTGGTATTTAGTTATGGCAGCCCTAGCAAAGTACTACAGTATTTTACTCCAGAAGCAAAGAGAAGAAAATGTTTCAAGTAAGACAAATGGTCTACCGTGTAGGACACTGACAACAGGCAGGGCAAAATACAGATGGAGAAGTGACCACTAATAAGGAAACAAGATAATCTCACCAACTCTAGGAAGAGCAGTTTCCTGGAAGCATGAGTAGAATCGAGAGAATGAGCAGTAAGGAGGTAGAGCGGCCGCTATATGCCACGCCTTCTTTTCTTTCTTTTTTTTTTTTGAGATCGGAGTCTTGCTCTGTGGCCCAGGCTGGAGTGCAGTGGCGTGATCTCGGCTCACTGCAAGCTCCGCCTCCCGGGTTCACGCCATTCTCCTGCCTCAGCCTCCCGAGCACCTGGGACTACAGGCGCCCGCCACCGCGCCCGGCTAGTTTTTTATTTGGATTTTTTAGTAGAGACAGGGTTTCATCTTCTTGGCCAGGATGGTCTCGATCTCCTGACGTCGTCATCCGCCTGCCTCGGCCTCCCAAAGTGCTGGGATTACAGGCGTGAGCCACTGCGCCCGGCCCTATATGCCACACTTTCAAGACGTGTCATGGAAGTGGCCAGATAATTAGATGGTAATTAGAGGGGAATGTTGGGTCAAATAAGACTTTTTTTTTTTTTTTTTGAGATGAGTCTTGCTGTGTCACCCAGGCTGGAGTGCAGTGGCGCAATATCGGCTCACTGCAACCTCCGCCTCCTGGGTTCAAGCAATTCTCACGTCTCAGCCTCCCGAGTACCTGGGATTACAGGCATGTGCCACCACACCCAGCTTATTTTTTGTATTTTAGTAGAGACAGTTTCACCAGGTTGGCCAGGATGGTCTCGAACTCCTAACCTCGTGATCCACCCACCTCGGCCTCCCAAAGTGCTGGGATTACACGCGTGAGCCACTGCACCCAGCCCAAGGAAGACATTTTTTAAGACAGATATTCGAGTATGTTTGCATGCTTTATTTATTTATTTATCTATTTATTTATTTTCCTGAGACAGGGTCTGGATCTGTCACCCAGGCTGGAATGCAGTGGCATGACTCAGTTTCCTGCAACCTCTGCCTCCCTGGCTCCAGCCATCCTCCCTCCTCAACCTCTTTTTTTTTTTTTTTTTTTTTTTCTGGAGACGGAGTCTCGCTCTGTCGCCCAGACTGGAGTGCAGTGGCCGGATCTCGGCTCACTGCAAGCTCCGTCTCCTGGGTTCACGCCATTCTCCTGCCTCAGCCTCCCGAGTAGCTGGGACTACAGGCACCCGCCACCTCGCCCGGCTAGTTTTTTGTATTTTTTAGTAGAGACGGGGTTTCACTGTGTTAGCCAGGATGGTCTCGATCTCCTGACCTTGTGATCCGCCCGTCTCGGCCTCCCAAAGTGCTGGGATTACAGGCTTGAGCCACCGCGCCCGGCCCCTCCTCAACCTCTTGAGTAGCTGTGACTACAGGTGCATGCCACCACGCTCAGCTAATTTAAAAAAATTTTTTGAGGCTGGGTGTGGTGGCGCACATCTGTAATCCCAGCTATTTGAGAGGCTGAGGTGGGAGGATCACCTGAGCTCAGGAAGGGGAGGTTGCAGTGAGCTGAGATGGCGCCTCTGCTCTCCAGCCTGGGCTCAAGCAGTCCTCCCACCTCGGACTCCCAAAGTGCTGGGATTACTGGTGTTAGCCACTGTGTCAGGCCTATTTTTGAGCTTTATATTCATGGAATTATGCCCAATGTACTATTTTATGCCTTTTCCATTTCATTCCATTACATTAAGTTTATAAGAGTCATGCCTATGAATGTTAGCAGTGAAAATGACGGAGTAAGAAACTCCCACAATTCTTTCCTCCATAAAAGCAAGTAGAAAACTGACAAAAATTGTTAGTATTAAGTTTATCAGGACTCTGGAAATTAACCAGAGGCTTGCTTGCAGCAATCTGGGACACATTTATCAAGACAAACGGTTGAATCTTAATAAAAACAAAGAGGTTTGTGGCATTTGAACTATCCTATTTCCATCCCCCTTTCTCCAGCTCCCTGGCAGTCTTGGAAACCAACAGTCCACAATCCTGGTGACCCCAGGAACCTGGCAGCCACTGGATAAGGCAGAATGGGGTTAGAACACCTTCAAAGCTTCATTCTCACGGTACTGTCGTTATTTGTCTGTCTGGTGCTTCCCTGGAAGACCCCACTTGCAAGGCTGCCTTTATTTAACCTAACTAGGATCTTATCCAGGGCTAAAAAAATAAAAATCCTTTTCTCCAGAGGCGTTTATTGAAAATATTTCAAGGCAATTTTTTGACTTCATTCCTGCCTCAGTAGTGGGTGATATTAGGGCAAACAAGAGGCTAACCTAAAGCTCAAAAGGAAAAGCCAGAGGATGGTATGTCCCTAGGAGCTTTGAAAAGCTTCAGCTCATTCTGGGAATCTACAAAGCAGCGTATGCATAGGGCTGTGTGCATGCCCAGCAAAGATCTGAGCAGGCCCTAACCTGCCCTTCCCCACAAGAGTGTGAGCTCAATAAGGCAAGGAGCTTGTCCACTATATCCCCAGGATCGTGAACTATGCTTCACACATAGTAGAAATTCAATAAATATTTGTTGAATAAATAAAGAATTGGTGAGTGTACACACACACACACACACACACACACACACACACACACACACACACAGAGTCAGCTCTCCGTATCCGTGGCTTCTGCATCCATGGATTCAACCAACTGGAGATAAAAATATTTGGACAAGAAAATGGATGGCTGCATCTGTACTGAACATGTATAGACTTTTTTTTTCTTGGCATTATTCCCTAAACAAGACAGTTTAACAATATACATAGCATTTACTTTGTATTAGATATTACAATAATCTAGAGATGATTTAAAGTATACAGGAGGATGTATGTAGTTTATATGCAAATACTATGCCATTTCATATCAGTAACTGTATCTGCAGATTTTGGTTTTGGAAGGGGGTGCCGGAACCAATCCACCACAGATACTGAGGAACAACTATATATATTTGCATCCCAGGAATACCAGTCAAAGAATTATTTAACATTCTCACAATGAGAACTGATTCATACCAAAAGTATAATAGTCAATAATTTTATTTAGATGAGACTTTGGTGGGGCTGCACTAATTATATTTGTCATATAAATTATATGAAAGACATTTTACTTATTTTATTATATATGTAATCACAATTTATTACATTTGACCACAGTTGTTTTTATTATAAGAATTTTAGGCTAGGCATGGTGGCTCAAGCCTGTAATTCCAACACCTTGGGAGGCTGAGGGAGGAGGATCACTTGAGCCCAAAAGTTTGAGACCAGCCTGGGCAACATAGGGAGCCCCTGTCTCTACAAAAATAAAATTTAAAGATTAGCCGGGCATGGTGTCATGCTCCTGCAGTCCCAGCTACACGGGAGGCTGAGGTGGGAGGATCTCTTGAGCCCAGGAGGCGAGGCTGCAGGGAGCTATGATCACACCACTGCACTCCAGCCTGGGCAACAGAGCAAGATCCTGACTCTTAAAAAAAAAAGATTTTCGTATGTGTGTACGATATTAAGAGTGAAGTACAAAATCTGGGAAAAGTAAAATGAAGAAACTATGTAAAGAGGTTTATCAGACAGCATTCTATATATACTGGTGATAACTTAATTCAGGAATTCTTGCTTCCGTTCTGTTGACAGACTTTGCGTCAGTGTGAAGTGAGACACATTGTCTCCATATATCCCACTGCATTTCTGGTGATATAATCATAATTTAGGGCCGGGTGCAGTGACTCATGCCTGTAATCCCAGCATTTTGGGAGGCCAAGGTGGGCGGATCACCTGAGGTCAGGAGTTCGAGACCAGCCTGTACAACATGGCAAAACCCCAGCTCTACTAAAAATACAAAAACTAGCTGGGTGTGGTGGCGGGTGCCCGTAATCCCAGCTACCTGGGTGGTGCAGGGGAGTGCTGAGGCAGGAGAATTGCTTGAACCCAGGAGGCAGAGGTTGCAGGAAGTCAAGATGGCACCATTGCACTCCAGCTTGGGCAACAGAATAAGCCTTTGTCTCAAAAAAAAAAAAAAAAAAAAAAAGTCATAATTTAGTCCTAGTCACATTCCTTTTGGGATCGTTTTATTATCTCATTTTGCTGATGAGGGTGGTTACTGGATTTTTATGTAGCACAATCTTTGGCAGTCAAGAAGCTATCCATAGTTTAAAATAAAAAACAAAATACTAATACCCAAAAATAAAGGAACATTTCTTTTTACCAAAAGACTTCCTAAGATTCTTTTTTCAGTTTGAAAGTTTGGCCTATTAGGAATGGTGTTTGGCAAAGATAATGTCTTAAAATGACAACTGGAAAGAACAGTAAGAAATTAGGACAGTGAAACATGGATTTAGAAAGGCAGCTGGGAGAGGGCATTTGGGAGGAGGTGGTTACAAATGGTTGTTCAGAATGGCATTTGGGAGTCAGTAGGTGGTTCATGAGACAAGGAAGTATCTGAATAAAGTGAACTGACAACTGAGCTATTTTGGGTAGGGTATCATAGCAAACTGAACGTTGTATTAAGTACTTTTCTCATCAATAACCAAAGCCAGGTACATCCCTTGCTGAGACTTTGAACCAAATATATACGTACAGAGAGAGATAGGCAATAAATCGATACTTGATTGTGTTATATAGTAGCTGTTTCTAAGAGTCAAAGTGTATGTACATAGAAGTGGATTTATATGCATATGTCACCATTTTTTTCCATGGAATTTTATCATTGCATATGCAAAGATAAAATATAGATAACCTATCATTGCATATGCAAAGATAAAATATAGATAACCTATCATTGAATATGCAAAGATAAAATATAGATAACCTATCTGCAAAATATAATATAGATAAAATATAATCTATCTGTATTTATATTTAATAAAGATAAAATATAGATAACCTATCTGCAAAATATAGATTTTGAAATCTGAGCAGCAAGCTCCTTTGGTTGGAGAAGAAAAGGAACCTGTATGTCTTTACTTTCATTGGGGCCTAATATTTCCTTTGGGGTGACTATGATGCAACCAATATAAATGTTCATTTAATCAACCTTTTGCTTTTTTTCATATTATTAGAGGATACAGAAAACACTGTGGGGAAGGGCATGGTTTTTTTTTTTTTTTAAACAGTCATTGAGCCAGAAAAGACTGCGTTTTCCTCTACTGTGAGAATTATATAACTAAGATATAAAGATAAGCTAATATATAGGACTTAGAATTGTGAACTGGGGAGGCAGGTATTGCACTTAACGGAGGAAAATAAGCAGCAGTGTGCAGAGTGGGGTTAGTAAGTTCACCTTTGGTTACAGGCAGCCATGGTCAGATCACAGCCAAAAAGGTGAATAAACCTGATAAAGCCTTTGCATAAGATTTTAGTTTTTTAAATACTTAAAAAAAATTACATTATTTATTCAAAAGTACTATTATTGGTTGTAAATAAATATGGAAAAATAATACATTTTGCTGGTCTTTCCTATAAAATTCGTGAAAAAGTTTAAGAGTACAATGCTTAACAAGAACATCATGTAACTCATATGATACTCTCTACATAATTGCTGTTTTTGAAAGCTATTTGGTAATTTTTATTAAAAGCTAAAAACACCTTTACCTTTTGATTCAATAATCTTATTTTGGGAGTAGGTAGGGGGGAATTAATCACATAATATGGAAGGAATAAGCACAAATCTTGAGGCAACCCTAATACTCAATATTGTTTGTTTATGTATTCATTCAGCAAATGTTTTTCAAGTGCCTATTACGTTCCCAGCACTAGGGGTGAAACAGGTAATACAAGAAAGTCTTTTCTCTCATAGAACTTATATTTCAGCGGGGGAGACTGAAAATAAGCAAGCATAGCATATGTGTGTGTGTGTGTGTGTGTGTGTGTGTGTGTGTGTGTGTGTGTGTATAAATACATATATAGTATACCAGGTGGAGAAAAATAAAACAGGATATGGGGAGAGAAAGTGCATGAGGAAATGGCTGTTTCATATAGGGACACCAGGGAAGGCTCAGGGATGGTGACATCTGAGACCTGAAGGAAGTAAGGAAGCAAGCCTTGAGGCAAACTGGCAGAAAACTGTGCCCTTGAGGTGGGGGCACACCTGGCACGGTTGGGGGAACAGTAGGGAAATTGGGGCAACTGAAGCAGAATGAGCTAGGAGACTAGCAGATGAGGTCAAAGAGTCAATGAGGGGACAAATTTTGTAGGACATTATAGGCCATCCTAAGAATTTGGATTTTACTCTGAGTGAGACTTGAAGCCATTGGAGAATTTTGTGCAAGAAAGTGACAGAATATAATCTAGCTTTTAAATCAATGGGGGAAAGGGGAAGAAAACACAAAAACCAGTTAGGAATTTTTTTTTTTTTTTTTTTTTTTTGAGACAGAGTCTCGCTCTGTCACCCAGGTTGGAGTGCAGTGGCGCAATCTTAGCTCACTGTAAGCTCTGCCTCCTGGGTTCACGCCATTCTCCTTCCTCAGCCTCCCGAGTAGCTGGGACTACAGGCGCCCGCCACCACGCCCGGCTAATTTTTTTGTATTTTTAGTAGAGACGGGGTTTCACCATGTTCGCCAGGCTGGTCTTGATCTCCTGACCTCATGATCCGCCCTCCTCGGCCTTCCAAAGTGCTGGGATATCAGGCGTGGGCCACCGCGCCCGGACAGAAACTTTAAATAATACAGGCAAGAAATGTTGGTGGATTGGGCAGTGTAGTAATGATACAGGTGATGAAAGTGGTTGAATTTTGGACATAATCTGAAGGTAGATCTGACAGGATTTTTTTTTTTTTTTTTTAAGACACAGTCTGGCTCTGTCGTCCAGGCTGGAGTGCAGTGGTACGATCTCGGCTCACTGCAATCTCCACCTCCCAGGCTCAAGAGATCCTCCTGCCCCGGCCTCCCGAGTAGCTGGGACTACAGGCATGTGCCACCATGCCCAGCTAAATTTTGTATTTTTTGTAGAGACAGGGGTCTCACCATGTTATGCAGACTGATCTCAAACCCCTGGGCTCAAGTGATCTGTCCGCCTTGACCTCCCAAAATGTTGGGATTACAGGCACGAGCCACCACGCCCGGTCCTCCTTTTTTTTTTTTTTAAGAAATGTGGTCTCACTGTCGCCCAGGCTAGAGTGCAGTGGTGTGATCATAGCTCTCTGTAGCCTCCACTCCTGGGCTTAACTGATCCTCTGCCTCAGCTTCTCGAGTAACTGGGGACCACAGGCACGCACCACCACACTTGGTGTATTTATTTATTTTGTGAGATGGATTCTTGCCATATTGCCCAGGCTGTCAACAGGATTTATTAATAAACTGAATGTGAAGCGTGAGAGAGGAAGTTAAGGAGGACTCTAATATTTGGTCTGAGTAACTGGACAAACAGAGTTGCCATCTACTGAGATGGGGAAGATATGGGAAGAGCAGGTTTGGGAGTAGAAATCAGAAGTTTATTTTTGAATGCATAAGACTTCCAATGCCTGTTAGACAGCAGTAGCAGCAAATTGGTTCCTTGGCCCTATTCCTTGCCTGTGCCACATCAGTGCACTATGGACAGCCTGATCTCCAACTGCCAGCACCTCCATTTCTTGGCCTGAGGACTTTTCTCAAACGAAGACAGTCATGAAAACAAGACAAAAGAACACATAAAAGGCAGGTTTTTTCCTTCTCTAATAAGAGGGAGGCTCATGAAGAGAAACTCTCTGCCCTTCCTTGTTCCCAGCTTTCTGCCTTGAACGCCTTTGAGAATGTGATGATTGGTGGTGTGGCGAACAACAGGGGAAGGCCAAGGGAACTGAAGAGTGGCCAACTCAGAGCCATGGAGCCGCAGAACGGAACCAGGTTCAGCAACGGCCCGCCTCTGCAGCGCCTGCTCTGTGAGCAAAATACAGGCTTCTTGTTGCAGCCGCTGTGAATCAGTATCCTCCTCCTTGCTGCTGAAAGCATTCCCGCCCGATTCACTGCTCAGTTACTATTGTTAACTAACCTCAAGTACTCACTACGCACTAAGTGACGATCTGTGCTACTCTAAGCATTTCACATGTATTTTCTCATTTAATCCTTATAACAACTTTACAAGTGAGTTACTGTTATTATCTCCACATTAGATAAGAAAATTGAGGCATGGAGAGTTTACATCGTAGTATGAACCTAGGCAGTCTTACTCCACAGTCCTGACCCTAACTACCCTGCTGTACTGCCTTCCAATACCTGTGGTTGCGGTAGTCCCCTGCCTTATGTGCAGTTTCAGTCACCCACAGACAACCGTGAGTACAGTAAGATAGGTGAGTACAGTAAGATATTTTGAGAGGGAGAAAACACATTCATGTAACTTTTATTATAGTATATTGTTATAACCGTTCTATTTCATTATTAGTTGTTGCTAATCTCTTACTCTGCCTAATTTAGAAATTAAACATCATAGGTATGTATGTATAGGAAAAACATAATATATATACAGGGTTTGGTACTATCCATGGTTTCAAGCATCCACTGTGGGCGGGGGGGGGGGTCTTAGAACTACTGTAGATAATTCCAGGTGGGGGATAAAGATGAGAGGGGGCTACCACAAAGAACTTGACATAAAACTACAACTATAAACCTTCATGTGGCAAATTCTTGTTCAACTACACAATACAAACATTTATGAGGTATCCAAAACTTCAAATGCAGATGGTAAGACAATATTGTATATGGCTAAACAATGACCAAAAACCACTCTCATATTCCTCTAATTTTGAATTTAAAATGCTTTAAGAGATATTTAAAACAAGTTTAGTTACTGTCCACTTACGCAAATAAAACAGGTAATACAGGAGGATCCAAAACTATTCCTTCACCTATACATCCCAAACCAGAAGTGACCAGAAGTGGGTGATACCCAGTGGATTTGGGCATAAGAGAAAGCTACACAGGAATAATGTTGACCTCATTTCTCCCATTAGCTCCTGATACATCCTCCTGCTCCCATTTATAGCAGAAATTCTCTAAATAATTGCTAGCACTCACAAACTATCTTTCCACCCATTCCATTCTCTCTTGAACCAATCAAACTTTCAACTCAAGCACTCCCAGTAAACTGTTCTTGTCAAGGTCCCCAATTGTCTACATCACTAAAGCCACTGTCAATTCTTAGTCATCATTATCATCTTATTGGCTCAGCAGCAGAATATGATATAGTTCTGAGTCTCTGTTGCTGGCTCTTTCATTGGTCTCTAAACATTGAAAGCTTCAGTGCTTGGACTTTTAATCCACATTCACACCTCTGGCGTTCTCATCCTGGCCCACAGCTTTGCAATGTTGTAATGGATTAAAGATAGCCCCAGGGCTGGGCACACTGGCTCACGTCTGTAATCCCAGCACTTTGGGAGGCTGAGGCGGGTGAATCACAAGGTCAGGAGTTCGAGACCAGCCTGGCCAATATGGTGAAACCTCGTCTCTACCAAAAATACAAAAAATTAGCTGGGTGTGGTGGCACATGCCTATAATCCCAGCTACTCGGGAGGCCAAGGCAGGAGAATTGCTTGAATCTGGAGGTGGAGCTTGCAGTGAGCAGAGATCTTGCCACTGCACTCCAGCCTGGGCGACAGAGCAAGACTCCGTCTCAAAAAAAAAAAAGAAAGCCCCAAACTCTTTGACATACTTCCCAGTGAGAAATGAGAGTCTGTGTTTCCTCTTGGAAGGCTCTGTGACTGCTTTGACCAATGGCAGGAATGAAATTGTACCATTTCTGGGTCTTAAGAAACTAGGAGCTTCTACTTCCTGTCTCTCGGTAGCTCTGAGCAGCCATTTAAGAAGCTGAAGAGGCCATCTGTAGGTACTACGGTTGGCAGTCCCAGCTGAGCCCAGGCTTCCAGTCATCCCTGCCAAGGCGCCAGATATGAGCATGAATGAGTACTTGGGTATTCCAGATGAGTTTGTCTGGTAGCTGAATACCATGGAGTGACCTCAGGTGATGCCACGGGGAACAGAAGAGTTGCCCAGATGACACAGGCTCTACTTCCCAGTCCACAAAATTGTAAGCTACAGTAAAACATAGTTGTTTTCAGCCACTAAATTTTAGGGTAATCTGTCGTCCTGCAGTAGATAACCGAACAAATGACATCTTTTTGATGATGACTCACAAATTGCATGAGCCTCTCCTCTGAATTTCAGATTCATATCTAACTGCATTATCTGACATTTCTACTTGCAGACTGTCTCATCTGGGGTTCTTACAGTAGTCAACTCTGAGACCAAGGGTTCGAGCACAATCTGGGAGGCAACCCCAGGAAACACTGTTCGCCGTGGCGAGTCTGGGTTGGCTCCACAGTCCTCAATCCTTGTCTTATTGGGATAATGAATTTGGCCGAGACAAGTAGATTTAAGGCAGAAACAAGAGTTCATCGAAGCAAAGAAAAGCACATTTGCAAAGAACCAAGCAGGCAAAACTCAAAGATTGAGTACTCTGCCTGATTGCTGGCTCAGGACTCTTACAGATCTGCTATTTTCTGATTTTTTCCCCCATCTCTCCCTCTTGTCCCTCCCCCTCGGCAGGCTGTTGGCTAATTGCTGCATGTGCAATGTCTTGCTAGTATTTGGGAGGGGCACACGTGCCATACTGAAGTTATGTGCATGCTCTCTTAGGGCAGTTATCCCTTATTGGTCTGGTGCCCCCAGAAGGTGGTCACGTATGCGTCAAACTCTGCCATTTTGCAACTCACTGTGCTTGCCTGGCCACGTCCCCCGAGGAAGGTCCAACTCGACCATTTGAAGTTCTTACCAAGAAGTTGTTGTCCACAAGCTCAAGATGTCTCCTGTTTGTTAGGAACATTTCCCCTTCCCTTTCACCAGATGTTTGCCTGGCAGTGACCTGAGAATTGTCTGACATTCTCTGGGGCCCTATCCTGCTCATATCTGCCTATTACCCACTCTAACAACACCAGTAGGTAATGGGGAAGTGATTCAGGGAAAGAAAGCAGACAGTAGCGTGTGTTATCAAGCCAGTCACCACTGAACACTGCTTTGGGAGTGTTGGGGAGCTCAGGGAACTAGTGTAACCATGTATTTCGGAGTTTTCTCACTCAGAGGGTGAGGGAGCTGGAATATTTGTACACTGACTTTCATCAGTCACTAGCTGAGGGTTGCTCCTGGGAGGGTATTAATTCTCTGCCTTAGATCTGGGTTTAGGGAAAAAGCCCTTGAACAAAGAAATGCAAATCTTATGAGTGGGACATCAGCTGTGAATGGGACACTGAAATGATCAAGTTGAGTGAACACGGGCAGAACACTGACATTTGCTACAATGACAGTGACATTGGCACTGATTGATATTTTTAATGATTCCAGGCCAGTTGTCTTATAGAATGTCCCACAGATTGGCTACTGAGGTACAGTTCCCCATGGTCTCGTGTTCCTTCAGTCCCTGTGAGCAGAGGCACCAACTGTCCTTTTGTTCCAGATTACCTTTCCACAGACATTTAGACAGTGAACAGCTTGGAAGCTAGAGACAATGTCTCCCTTGAGGGCAGGTGTTTTTATGATCCAGTATAATGATGGCAATGTCTCTCTAAGAGAAAGGCCAGGCAGGGTTGTCTGCAGCACATTAGAAAGACACAGGCCGGGCCGGGCGCGGTGGCTCAAGCCTGTAATCCCAGCACTTTGGGAGGCCGAGACGGGCGGATCACGAGGTCAGGAGATCGAGACCATCCTGGCTAACACGGTGAAACTCCGTCTCTACTAAAAAATACAAAAAACTAGCCGGGCGAGGTGGCGGGCGCCTGTAGTCCCAGCTACTCGGGAGGCTGAGGCAGGAGAATGACGTGAACCCGGGAGGCGGAGCTTGCAGTGAGCTGAGATCCGGCCACTGCACTCCAGCTCGGGTAACAGAGCGAGACTCCGTCTCAAAAAAAAAAAAAAAAAAAAAAAAAAAAAAAAAAAAAGAAAGACACAGGCCGCTGGGCGTGGTGGCTCACGCCTGTAATCCCAGCACTTTGGGAGGCCGAGCCAGGCGGATCACTTGAGGTCAGGAGTTCGAGACCAGCCTGGCCAACATGGTGAAACCCTGTCTCTACTGAAAATACAAAAATTAGCCAGGCATGGTGGCACATGCCTGTAATCCTAGCTACTCAGGAGGCTGAGGCAGGAGAATCGCTTGAACTTGGGAGGCGGAGGTAGACGTGAACCGAGATCGTGCCATTTTGCACTCCAGCCTGGGCAACAAGAGTGAAACTCCGTCTTAAAAAACACACACACACACACGGGCCTATAATCCCAGGATTTTGGGGGGCAAGGTGGGTGGATTCCTTGAACTCAGAAGTTCGAGACCAGCCTTGGCAACATGGTGAAACCGTATGTCTACAAAAAAATATAAAAAAAAGAAAATAGTTGGGTGTTGTGGTGCGCACCTGTAGTCCCAGCTGCTTGGGAGGCTGAGGCAGGAGGATCACCTGAATACAGAAGGCTGAGGCTGCAGGGGGCAGTGATCGTGCCAATGCACTCCAGCCTGGGACAAAGTGAGACTCTGTCTCAAAACAAAACACCACAAGATTTGGGCTCCCTAAGTTTGGGATTCCTCTTCAACCCAAACTTAGGGAGCATGTATCTGTTGTTCACCGTATCAACTTGTAGGAACTGGGGCTTAGGAAATCGGCACAAGAAAATGATGATGCTTGACTACTGCTGCTGCTGTGAGTGATAAACTATCCTTGGTCTCTAATGCAAGATTCTTCTGTCAGCATCCACTGAAACTGTCAGTATCCATGAAACTGCAGGCTCATCTGTTACCTTGCAAGATCTCAATGCTGGACGTGCTCATTGCTACTGGAATTTGTTTGCTTCTAGACCTTTCAGTGGACAGAAGTAGGGGAAAAAATCATGAGTTCACAGGGATAACTCTGAACTCAATCCAACACTACAGGGGTCTTCTTCACCTACCCACATTCCATATTTGAATTTCTTATTTCTCATGATAACATCAGTATGTTTACCCATTTGCTCTACCTTACAATAAAGACAAAATAGTTATAATTACTATACCTTTGAGGTCGCCACCAACAAAATCTAAGTAACTTCCAGAATTTGTTTATAGTTTTTTTTTTTTGAGACCGAGTCTTGCACTGTCGCCCAGGCTGGAGTGCAGTGGAGCAATCTCGACTCACTGCAACCTCCGCCTCCTGGGTTCAAGCAATTCTCCTGCCTCAGCCTCGCAAGTAGCTGAGATTACAGGCGCCTGCCACCAGGCCTGGCTAATTTTTCTTTTTTATAGTTTTAGTAGACACAAGGTTTCACCATGTTGGTCAGGTTGGTCTCGAACTCCTGACCTTGTGATCTGCCTGCCTTGGCCTCCCAAAGTGCTGGAATTACAGGCATGAGCCACCGTGCCCGACTGTTTGTAGTTCTTAAACTACATACATTTAAGGAGGTACAGTCAGAATACTATGTTCAAATGTAACTTGAATTAAATTTTTTTCAGTGTGGCTATAGTATCAATTTTATATAACTAGGTTCATTTGCTTCATCATTTTTGAATTAATTTCTTAAAAATATATAAACCGGCAGGGCGAGGTGGCTCAGGCCCATAATCCTAGCACTTTGGGAGCCCAAGGCGGGCAGATTGCCTGAACTCAGGAGAGACCAGTCTGGGCAACACGGTGAAACCCTGTCTCCACTAAATTACAAAAGAAATTAGCTGGGCATGGTGGCGTGCACCTGTAGTCGCAGCTACTCAGGAGGCTGAGGGAGGAGAATTGCTGGAACCCAGGAGGTGGTGGTGCATGCCTGTAATCCAAACTACTTGGGAGGCTGAGGCAGAATTGCTTGAACCTGTGAGGCAGAGGTTGCAATGAACTGAGATTGCACCACTGCATTCCAGCCTGGGCGACAGAGCTAGACTCCGTCTCTTAAAAAAAAAAAAAAAAAAAAAAAAAAAAAAATATATATATATATATATATATATATAGATAGATAGATAGATAAATAGATAGATAGATAGACAGACAGATAGATAGATAGAGATATAAACCATGCATATGATTCAAAATGTAAAACTTTAAAAAAAAGTTGTGCTCAGGGAAATCTCATTACCATTCCCATCCATTCCACCCACCCCCACAGGTTAATTGTTATGAACTGAAATTGTGCTCACCCCAAATTTATAGATTTTAGCCCTAACCCCCAATGTGCCTGTATTTGGAGAAGGGCCTTAAAGAGGTAAGTAAGGTTTAATGATGCGGCCAGGCATGGTGGCTCACGCCTGTAATCCTAGCACTTCAGGAGGCTGAGGTGGGTGGATTGCCTGAGCTTAGGAGTTCGAGAACAATCTGGGCAACATGAAACCCCGTCTCTACTAAAAATACAAAGAATTAGCATGGCGTGGTGATGAGTGCCTGTAATCCCAGCTACTTGGGAGGCTGAAGCATAAGAATCGCTTGAACCTGGGAGGTGGAGGTTGCAGTGAGCCGAGATCGTGCCACTGCACTCCAGCCTGGGCAACAGAGTGAGACTGTATCTCACGAAAAGGGAAAAAAAAAAGGTTAATTGAGGTCATAAGAATGGGGCTCTTATCAGATAGGACTGGTGTCCTCGTCAGAAGAAGAGACACCAGAGCACATGCGCTGTCTCTCTCTCTCTCTGTGCATACACAGAGAATATGCCACGTAAGGACACAGTGAGAAGGTGGCTATCTGCAAGCAGGAAGAGAGGCCTCACAATAAACCAAATTTCCAGCACCCTGATCTTGGTCCTTCCTCTGAAGCTGTGAGAAAATAAATTTCTGTTATTTAAGCCACCCAGTCTCCAGTACTTTATTATGGCAGATCTTGGCCGGGCGTGGTGGCTCACGCCTATAAACCCAGCACTTTGGGAGGTCAAGGTGGGCAGATCACGAGGTCAGGAGATCGAGACTATCCTGGCTAACACAGTGAAACCCCATCTCTACTAAAAATACAAAAAATCAGCCGGGTGGGGTGGCGGGTGCCTGTAGTCCCAGCTACTCGGGAGGCTGAGGCAGGAGAATGACGTGAATCTGGGAGGCGGAGCTTGCAGTGAGCCCAGATTGCACCACTGCACTCCAGCCTGGATGATAGAGCAAGACTCTGTCTCAAAAAAAAAAAAAAAAAAAAATTAGTCTTTTTTGTAATTTATTCATGACTTTTTAATTGTCTAGCTATTATGAGTAATGCTGCTACAACATTCATGTATAAGTTTGTGTGTGGACATGTGTTTTCCATTTTGTTGGCTATACACCTAGCCATGGAATTGCTGGATCATATGGTAACTCCACATTTAACTTTTCAAGGGACTAGCAGATTGTTTTACAAAGTGGCTACATAATTTTACATTCTCCTCAGCAATCAATGTATGAGTTCCAATTCTTTGTTTTTGAGATGGAGTCTTGCTCTGTCACCCAGGCTGCACGATCTCAGCTCACTGCAACCTCTGCCTCCTGGGTTCAAGTGATTCTCCTATCTCAGCCCCCCGAGTAGCTGGGACTACAGGCATGCACCACCACGCCCGGCTAGTTTTCAGTAGAGATGGGGTTTCACCATGTTGGCCAGGCTGGTCTCGAACTCCTGACCTCAAGTGATCAACCCGCCTCGGCCTCCCAAAGTGCTGGCATTACAGTGGTGAGCCACCGCGCTCAGCCAAGTTCCAATTCTTCACACCCTTACCAATACTTGTTATTATCAATGTTTTTGATTTTAGTCATCATAGTGGGTGTGATGTGATACCTCATTTTTTTTTTTTTTTTGAGACAGGGTCTCAATCTGCCACCCAGGCTGGAGTGCAGTGGCGCAATTTCAGCACACTGCAGCCTCGACCTCCATGGCTCAAGGGATCCTTCCACCTCAGCCTCCGAAATAGCTGGGCCTACAGGCATGTGCCACCACACCTAATTTTTGTATTTCCTTATAGAGATGGGGCTTTGCTACAATGCCCAGGCTGGTCATTGTGGTTTTGATTTGCATTTCCTTATTGAGTTATGATGTTGAGCATCTTTTCAATGTGCTTATTGGCTATTTGTATATCTTAGGAAAAATATCTCTTCAGATCCTTTACCCATTTTTAAATGGGGCTGCCTTTTTGTTGTTCAGTTTTAAGAGTTATTTATATAGTCTACTGCTGGGCACGGTGGCTCACGCCTGTAATCCCAGCACTTTGGGCAGCTGAGTTGGGTGGATCACAAAGTCAGGAGTTCGAGACCAGCCTGGCCAACATGATGAAACCCTGTCTCAGGGCCAGGCATGGTGGCTCACGCCTGTAATCCCAGCACTTTGGGAGGCTGAGGCAGGTGGATCATGAGGTCAGAAGATTGAGACCATCCTGGCTAACACAGTGAAACCGTCTCTACTAAAAATACAAAAAATCAGCCGGGCGTGGTGGCGGGCGCCTGTAGTAGTCCCAGCTACTCGGGAGGCTGAGGCAGGAGAATGGCATGAATTCGGGAGGCGGAGGTTGCAGTGAGCCGAGATCGTGCCACTGCACTCTAGCCTGGGCGACAGAACGAGACTCCATCTAAAAAAAAAAAAAAAGACACCCCGTCTCTATTAAAAATACAAAAATTTGCTGGGCATGGTAGCAGGCACCTGTAATCCCATCTACACGGGAGGCTGAGGCAAGGAAAATTGCTTGAACCCGTGAGGTGGAGGTTGCAGTGAGCCGAGATTGCGCCACTGCACTCCAGCCCGGGCGACAGGTTCACTGCAACCTCGGCCTCCAGGGTTCAAGCAATTCTCCTGCTTCAGCCTCTTGAGTAGCTGGCAGTACAGGCATGTGCCACCATGCCACTGCGCCCAGGTGCCTTTTCATTTTCTTGACAGTGTCTATATTAGTCGGCCAGGGCTGC
Organism: Macaca nemestrina; assembly: GCF_043159975.1. Taxonomy (NCBI): domain Eukaryota; kingdom Metazoa; phylum Chordata; class Mammalia; order Primates; family Cercopithecidae; genus Macaca; species Macaca nemestrina. The sequence goes on along the minus strand of NC_092134.1, from coordinate 142,366,207 downwards.
CTTACCAAAATACCACAGACTGGGTATGACCTCACTGGGGATCAGGACTTCAACATGAGTTTTGGGGGAACACAATTCAATCCATAATATTCTATCCTCTGAACACCCAAAATTCATGTCCTTCTTACATATAAAATACATTTACCCTGATCCCGACAGTCACAAAAGTCTTAACTCATTTCAGCATCAACTCTAAGTCCAAAGGCTCATTTAAATATCATGTAAATCATAGCCAGGTGTGGTAGTTCACACCTGTAATCTGAGCATTCTGGGAGGCTGAGGTGGGCAGACAGCTTGAGGCCAGCAGTTCAAGACCAGCCTGGGCAACATGGTGAAACCCCATCTCTACCAAAAAAAAAAAAAAAAAAATTCAGCCAGGTGTGGGGGTAAGTGGCTGTAGTCTCAGCTACTCGGGAGGCTGAGGGGGGAGGATCACTCGAGCCAGGGAGGCGGAGTTTCCAGTGAGTCAAGATTGTGCCACTGCACTCCAGCCTGGGCGATAGAGTGTGACCGTCTCAAAACAACAACAACCACAACCACCACCACCACAATAATAAAAACCCAAAATAAATATTATCTAAATCAGGTGTGGGTGAGACTTGAGATATGAGTCATTCTGTGGCAAAGTTCCTTTCTGGCTGTGAATGTATGAAATCAGGCCAGTTATGTACTTCCTGAGTATAATAGTGGGACAAGCATAGAACAGACATTCCCATTCCAAAGGCAAAAACTGGAAAGAAGACAGGGACATGAGTCCCAATCAAGTTCAGAACCTGTAAGACTTTAGCCGGGCATGGTGGTGCGCGCCTGTAATCTCAGCTACTCAGGAGGCTGAGGCAAGATAAATGCTTGAACCCTGGAGGCGGAGGTTGCAGTGAGCCGAAATTGAGCCACTGCACTCTAGCCTGGGCAACAGAGTGAGACTCTGTCTCAATAAATAAAATAAAATAAAATAAACCTATAAAGACAAGTTCTGTTGAACTTTAAGGCTCAAGAATTGTCTCTGGCTTGGCACTCTGCCCTCCTGGCCTGGTGGATTAGCAGGCTTGCCTTCTAGGGCCATTGGGGAGGCAGCATCACCACGTTGGCCCCATCGGTCCTGGGTAGCAGCCATGCCTCTGAGGCACTGGATGGCAGCAGCTGGACTCTCTCGAACGGAGGAGACATCTCAGCTCCCCAGACCTGTATCCTCTGGGCCTGCAGTCCGAATGGCAGCCCCGTTGCTAAATAAATCTCCTTTGGGATCAGTCTTGCCTTTTCTTCAAGTGTAATGTGTGTTCACAGCCAGATAACTCTGCTGCCTCACCCCTTAGGATCCCAGAAGTACGACAGCCTTCCTTCCTTCTGTCCTATCTGTGTCCCCTGTAGTCCAAGATGACAGTGTTTATGCTGGCATAATCTCATCTCTCTTCCTGGTTTGTGCTGAGAAAGCTGAATAAATCTGTAAATTGCACCTATAATCTCTATGAAATGCTGAGAATTTTTCAAAGCTTTAAGTTCTGTTTTTGCTTACTAATTCCCTCAGTTTATCTTTCTTCCCACATTTTACTAAAGCAACTACAAGAAGCTAGGCCATACCTTCAACAGTTTGGTTAGAAATCTCCTCAGCTAAATAACCAAATTTATCACTCTGAACCTGCACTTTCCACAAAACACTAGAACACCATTTGGCCAAATTCTTTGTGGAAGAAAGGATGGCCTTTCCTGCACTTTCCAATAATGTGTTCCTAATTTCCACCTGAGACCTCACCAGAATCACCTTTATTTCTTACTCCTACCAACAATCTCTTCAACACAATCTAGACTTTTTATTTATTTATTTATTTATTTTTTGCGGGGGGAGACAGGGTCCTGTTCTGTCACACAGGCTGGAGTGTAGTGGTGGGATCATGGCTCATTCAGCCTGGACCTCCCAGGCTCGAGTGATCCTCCCACCTCAGCTCCGCCCCCTACAAACCCCCTGCCCTGAGGAGCTAGCACTACAGGCGTGCACCGCCATGCCTGCTGATTTTTGTTCTGTTTTGAGACAGAGTGTCACTCCGTCATGCAGGCTGGAGTGCAGCAGTGTGATCGTGGCTCACTGCAACCTCCACTTCCTGGGTTCAAGTGATTCTCCTGCCTCAGCCTCCCGAGTAGTTGGGGTTACAGGTGTGTGCCACCAGGCCCGGATAATTTTTGTATTTTTAGTGGAGACAACGTTTCCCATGTTGGCCAGGCTGGTCTTGAACTCTTGATTTCAAGTAATCTGCCCGCCTCAGCCTCTCACAGTGCTGAGATTACAGGTGTGAGCAGCTGTACACAGCTCAATCTAGGCTTTTTCTAGCATGCACCTCAAAACTCTTTCACTCTCTACCCATGATCCAGTTCCTGAATTACTTCCACATTTAGAAAGCATTTATTAGAGCAGCACTCCACTTCTTGGTATAAAAATCTACATTATTCTGCTAAGGATACCATAACAAAATAATACAGCTTGGGTGGTTTAAACAACAGAAATTTATTTGCCACAGTTGTGGAACCTGGAAGTCCACGATCAAGGTATCAGCAAGTTGTTTTTTCCTGAAGCCCTTCTCCCAGGCTTGCAGATGGCCATATCTTTTCTTTTCTTTTTTTTTTTTTTTTGAGACAGAGTTTTCCTTGTCGCCCAGGCTGGAGAGCAATGGCGCAGTCTCGGCTCACTGGAACCTCTGCCTCCCAGATTCAAGTGATGATTCTCCTGTCCCAGCCTCTTGAGTAGCTGGGAATACAGGTGCCCACCACAATGCCCAGCTAATTTTTGTATTTTTAGTAAAGACAGGGTTTCTCCACGTTGGCCAGGCTGGTCTTGAACTCCTGACCTCAGGCGATCCACCTGCCTTGGCCTCCCAAAGTGCTGGGATTACAGGCATGAGCCACCACACCCGGCCGGCCAAATCTTCTTGGATCCTCACACGACCTTTCATCTGATGTGTGTCCCTGGTATCTCTTCCTCTTCTTATAAGGACACCAGTCCTAATGGGTTAGATACCATTCTTATGACTTATTTAACTTTCATTACCTCTTTAGGGCCTCATCTCCAAAAACAGTCACACTGCGAGTTAGGGCTTCAACATATGAATTTTGGAGGAACATAATTCAGTCTTTAACAGTGTAATGGATGCAGACAAGTTTTAAAATATTTATTTATTGTGGTAAAATGTAAATAACATAACACTATTTTAACTATTTTTTAGTGTATAGTTCTGTGGCATTAAGTACATTCACAATCATCTGCAGCCATCACCCTTATCTTCACCAGAAATGGTTCTTCTTCCCAAACCGAAACTCTGTACCCATTAAACACTCCCTCTTCCTCTTCCCCCATCCTCTGGCAGCCACCATTATTATTTCCGTCTCTATGTCTTTTTTTTTTTTTTAAGACAGAGCTTCGCCCTTTTGCCCAGGCTGGAGTCAAGTCGGGCAATCTCGGCTCACTGCAACCTCCGCCTCCCAGGTTCAAGCAATTTTCCTGCCTCAGCCTCCCGAGTAGCTGGGATTACAGGTGCCTGCCACCACGCCCAGCTAATTTTTTTGTATTGTTAGTAGAGATGGGGTTTCGCCATATTGGCCAGGCTGGTCTTGAACTCCTGACCTCAGGTGATCCACCTGCCTCAGGCTCCCAAAGTGCTAGGATTACATGTGTGAGCCACTGTGCCTGGTCCTGTCTCTATAAATTTGACTACTTTAGGTACCTCATATTAATATAATAATATCTATACTTTCATGATTGGCATATTTTACTTGGTGTAATGTCTGACATGTAGCATGTCAGAATTTCCTTCTTTTTTAAGGCTGAATAACACACATACACACACACACACACACACACACACACATATATATATATATGTATTTTGAGATGGAGTCTTGCTCTGTCGCCCAGGCTGGAGTGCAGTGGCGCAATCTCAGCTCACTGCAAGCTCCGCCTCCCGGGCTCACGCCATTCTTCTGCCTCAGCCTCCCGAGTAGCTGGGACTACAGGTGCCCACCACCACGCCCAGCTTATTTTATTTTATTTTACTTTATTTTGAGATAGAGTCTCGCTCTGTCACCCAGGCTGGAGTGCAGTGGCCCAATCTCGGCTCACCGCATGCTCCGCCTCCCGGGTTCACACCATTCTCTGCATCAGCCTCCAGAGTAGCTGGGACTACAGGCGCCCACCGCCACAGTCGGCTAATTTTTTGTAGTTTTCAGCAGAGACGGGGTTTCACTGTGTTAGGCAGGATGGTCTCGATCTCCTGAATTCGTGATCCACCTGCCTTGGCCTCCCAAAGTGCTGGGAGTACAGGTGTGAGCCACCACGCCTGGCCACACCCGGCTAACTTGTTGTATTTTTAGTAGAGACGGGGTTTCACCATGTTAGCCAGGATGGTCTCGATCTCCTGACCTCATGATCCGCCTGCCTTGGCCTTCCAAAGTGCTGGGATTACAGGCATGAGCCACCGCGCCCAGCCAACACAAAAGTTTTATATTTTGATGAAGTCCAATTAATTTTATTTTTTTGGAGACAGGATCTTGGTCTGTCACCCAGGCATAAAGTACAGTGGCACAATCATGGTTCACTACAGCCTTGATCTGCTGGGCTCGAGGAATCCTTCTGTATCAACCTCACAAGTAGCTAGGACTACAGGTGCGTGCCAACACGCCCAGCTAATCTTTTAAATTTTTTGCAGACATGGGGCGTCTCTTTATGTTGCCCAGGCTGGTCTTGAATCCTGGGCTCAAGTGATCTTCCTGCCTTGGCCCCACCAAAGTGCTGAGATTACAGGCATGAAGCCACTGCGTCTGGTCTCAATTTTTTTCTTTTGTTACTTGTCCTTTGGTCTCACAGCTAAGAAACTATTGCCTAATCCAAAATCATGAAGATTTATAACTATATTTTCTTCTATGAGTATTTTAGCTTTAGCTTTACATTTAGGTCTTTGATTAATTTTGAACTAATTTTCATATGTGACATATGGGTTCAACTTCATTCTTTTGCATGTGATATACAATTGTTCAAGCACCACTTTTTAAAAAAACTTATTTATTTATTTATTTGGAGATGGAGTCTTGCTGTATCGCCCAGGCTAGAGTGCAATAGCACAATTTTGGCTCACTGCAACCTCCAGCTCCCAGGTTCAAGTGATTCTCCTGCCTCAGCCTCCAAGTAGTTAGGATTACAGGTACTCATCACCATGCCCGACTAATTTTTGTATTTCACTATCTTGGGCAGGCTGGTCTTGAACTCCTAACCTGGTGATCCACCTGCCTCAGCCTCCCAAAGTGCTGGATTATAGGCCTGAGCTAACATATCCGGCCTTTTTTTTTTTTTTTTTTTGAGATGGAGTTTCACTCTTGTCGCCCAGGACGGAGTGCAATGGTGCAATCTCGGCTCACTGCAACCTCTGCCTCCCAGGTTCAAGTGATTCTCCTGCCTCAGCCTCCCGAGTAGCTGAGATTACAGGCATGTGCCACCACATCCGGCTAATTTTGTATTTTTAGTAGAGATGGGGTTTCTCCATGTTGGTCAGGCTGGTCTTGAATTCCCGACCTCAGGTGATCCACCTGCCTTGGCCTCCCAAAGTGCTGGGATTACAGGTTTGAGCCACCAGACCTGGCCTTGTTTTTAAAATAGAGGCAGGGTCTCCTTATGTTGCCCAGGTTGGCTTTGAATTCCTGGGCTCAAGCAATCCTTCTGCTTCCCAAAGTGCTGGAATTACAGGGTGAGCTATCACATCCAGCCTGCTTTTACTTTCGAGACAGGGTCTCACTTTGTTGCCCAGGCTGGAGAGTGGTACCATTATAGTGCATTGCAGCCTTGAACTCCTGGGCTCAAGGGATCCTCCTGCCTTAGCCTCCCAAGAAGCTAAGGACTGCAGGTGTGTGCCACCATTCCCGGCTAATTTTTTATTTTTTTTGTAGAGACAGGGTCTTGCTGTGTTGCCTGGGGTGGTCTCTGACTCCTGTCCTCAAGTGATCTTCCTGTCTCGGCCTCCAAAAGTGTTGGGATTACAGATGTGAGCTACTGTGCCTGGCCTAAACTGTTTTAACGATAGCAAGACTATCTATGCTTCAGTAATAGGTTGGGTGTAAAAGTTGAAACCCTTAAAAGCAGCAGCTTCTCTCTTTTTTTTTTTTTTTTTTAATCATAGTAACTAATTGTTCTGTTTAATTTTCTCTTTTCCAGGAGTTCTCTCTCTCAGAACTCCTCTCCTTCTGTTCCAATCCAACTTAGCTCCTGGGACTTCCCTTTACTGTTTTCCTGAGTTGTATCTAGTGATTACTGGATGTTGTCAGATACCCTGATTTCCTCCTCATTTTGCTCGAGCACACGTTTAAGTAACTCTTTTTTTAAATTTATTTTTATTTTCTGAGACGGAGTTTTGCTCATTGTCCAGGCTAGAGTGCAATGGCACAATCTCAGCTCACTGAAACCTCCACCTCCCAGGTTCAAGCGATTCTCCTGCGTCGGCCTCCTGAGTAGCTGGGATTACAGGCGCCTGCTACCGTGCCAGGCTAATTTTTGTATTTTTAGTAGAGACGAGGTTTCACCATGTTGGCCAGGCTGGTCTTAAACTCCTGACATCGTGATCCACCCGCCTCAGCCTCTCAAAGTGCTGGGATTACAGGCATGAGCCACCATGCCTGGCCTGCCAGTTTGATTTTTGTTCTTTTATGAGCTCCTTTTTTTCCTCTTTGGAAACTTAGAATCTTCTTTACATTTAGAGTTCAAACATTTCACATGGTTGAATTTTTTTTTTCTTTTAGTTCTGTAGTAGTGGATTCTTTCAGTTCTAGGAAATTTTCTTGCATTATTTTTTTCAATAATTTTCTGTCCTTCATTTACTTTGTTTTCTCTTTCTCACATAATATTAGTCCTGTTGAATTGATTCTTTATCTTATTTTCTCTCACAATTTCCACCTCTTTGTATATTTATTGTTTTTTTTTTTTTTTTTACTGAGACAGGGTCTGGCTCTGTTGCCCAGGCTGGAGTGCAGTGGTGTTATTTCAGCTCACTGCAAGCTTGCAACCTCTGCCTCCTGGGCTTAGGCCATCCTCCCACCTCATTCACCTGAGTAGCTGGGATTACAGGCATACGCCACCACACTTGGCTTATTTTTTTTTTTTTTTTTTTTTTTGTAGAGACAGGGTTTTGCCATGTTGCCCAGGCTAGTCTTGAACTCCTGGTCTCAAATGATCTGCCTGCCTTGGCCTCCTAAAGTGTTGGGATTGCATACGTGAGCCACAGCACCGAGCCCTATTTTCTTTTTTGAAATAAGGTCTCTTGCTCCGACACCCAGACTGGGGTGCAGGCTCCTAATGTGTTGGGATTACAGGCGCGAGCCACTGCACCCGGCCCTATTTTCCTTTTCTTTTCTTTTTTGAAGTCAGGTCTCTTGCTCTGTAACCCAGGCCAGGGTGCAGCACCACCATCCTGGCTCACGGCTCCCTTGACCTCCCAGGATCAGGCAATACTCACAACCCGGCCTCCTGAGTAGCTGGGGTGTCCTCCAGGATGTCATGTGCACATCACCAGACCCGGTTAAGTTTTAAAACAGTTTTTACAGAGACAGGGTCTCACTATGTTGCCCAGGCTCCTTCTATTTTCTTTAAAAGTTCAGTGATTTTATCTTTCAATATTTTAATTAAATTTATAATTTGGCAATTTATTTTAAATTTCAAGATCTACTTTTAAACCTTGGATTGTTACTTCATCTGAGTATGCTAGTATACTAATTAGGTTTTCCTTTCTACATTCTCTGAGGTTTCTGTTTATCTCCCCCACACTCCATGTTGGAGACTTCTCTTAAAAATCTAATAACGCTTAGTTGTCTGTTCATACATAAGATGAGGCAGTTGGAATGCTGATGGGGAGTCTTGTGAACTTGGGAGGTGTCTTAGTCTATTTTATGTTGCTATAAAGGCATGCCTGCGGCTGGTTAATTTATAAAGAAAACGGGTTTATTTAGCTCACAATTCTGCAGGCTCTACAAGCAGCAAGGCACTAGCATCTGCTCAGTTCTGGTGTCATGCTGCATCAAAACATGGCGGAGAAGGTCAAGGAAAAGTGTCTGTGCACATGCAAAGAGAAATCAAACCCGAGGTGAGTCCTGGCTTTAGAACAAGCCACTCTCAAAGGAGCAAATCCATTCTCCTGATAACCAATGTAGTGTCGCAAGTGTGAGAACTCACTATTGTAAGAATGACACCAAGTCCTTCATGAAGAATCTGCCCCCATGACCCACACACCTCCCACCAGGACCCACGTCCCAATACTATCACACTGGTAATCAAATTTCAACATAGATGTGGTCGAGACAAAAATACCACATCCAAACCACAGCAGGAAGTTCCTGCCAACCTGCCCAACTTCACTTTACAGTGAGTGGGTAGGAAATCAGCTATTGTGCTAGGATAAAGAATGCTTTACTCTTAGGCCATTCAATACTCAGTTAGCCCAAATCTCCCCAGATTATCAGAATACTTAATTTTAGCCTGGGATAAATGCCTAGATATTGTATCTGAGACAGAGGGAGAGTTCTGTTCTTCCTCATATAGACCTTTATTTAGTCTCCCTGTTCTCAATCCTGCTTCTCACTCTCGCTCTGTCTTGTAGGTATCTCCAAATCTCGGTCTCCCTAAAGCAGTTCTGGGCTGACAGCCCCCCCTTCCTTCCTGCAGCACCCTCTACACCCATTCCACATTATGGTTTTCTTCATTTTATTTTGTCAGACCATACTTACTTTTCACATGTCGAATTGAAAAACAATTATCTTCCGATGCCCCCCTTCTCCTTTTCTATTTTGTATCATTTTTATTTATCATCATTTTATGGGGTCTCAGGAAGAAGAGGCAGTAAATACATGTGCTTGGGTAGCTAGCTTTAACAAAAAATCCTAAATGTAGGTTTTAAAAAAGATCTCTGGAGCAGGGTAGGAAAATAATATTTGTTGCCAGTGTGGTGGCAAAAAATAAAAAATAAAAATCTGAATCTGTGTTAGGACAGTATTTCTGTGTATAACATAGCGCTCAGCAACTTAACTCTCCAGATCCACGTATTTTAAGGACACGATGTATCTCAGACACCGACTTCAAACCTCACTTTACAGTTAAGTAAGACCACAAGTAGAATGATTTGCCTGAGGCCACACAAGTAGACAGTGGGAGAATGAGAACAGAAAGATCTATTGACTCTCAGTTCAATTTTCTCTTACCTTACCACACTGCTAGGGAGTAACAAGATGGGCAGATCACGAGTCAGATGAGAAAAGTCAAAGGATGACTTTTCCTGGGTAAATAGCCGGATGTCCAAGAAATGAAATGCTGGTCTGGCAGCACATCGTCTAACAGTTGGTAGTCGTATGTGGGAAGTACTGAATGGAGAGATGACAGCAGGCCCAGGAACTGCAATCATCCAAGTGCATGTCGATCCTGGGAGGGAACAATTAAGAGTCCGGGCAGGATGAAAAACAGTAGAAACGGGTGAGTGAATGCATGTGAACGCAGAGAAGCGACTGGAATTTGTTAGTGGGATTATGAGGCAGTGGTTAATTACGGTGGCGGAGGTGAGTAGGAGTAAAATGATGGCTTTTAACTCCTTTTAAGGACACCGATAATTATTTTAATAAACACTGGAAGGCTGGGAATATAATTCACACCATTCTTACTTTCTTGATTTAGAGATAAGCTTATCTACATCCTTAAATTAATGGCCGTAGCTACCCTCTGCATGGTTCCAAAAACAAAAAAAAAAACAAAAAAAAACCCAAACCGGCTGCGAGTCTGCACGAGAAAACCGGGTTGCTCCAGGCCCCAGCCGCCCGCCGCCTCGCCTAGCTGTCGGAGGCCAAATACACAGCTCCCGAAGCCGCGTCGGGCACCGCGCAGGGTCGGAACCGGGACACTAATTTCCGCCCACGCTCTCCGCGTCCGGGCCGGATCACCACAGAACACGACGTCCATTGCTGGGGTCCTCGGCTGCCCGTGTGCGCAGCCCCGCGAGTCTCAGGTCAGATGGCCGCTCATTTCGTGGCCACGTTCCGCCAAGCTAAGGGGCAAAAAACCAGCTTTGGTGGAACAAAGCGTGCCCCCAGCAGCCACGGTCGGTCCCCGCGCTGGTCCCGCGGCGCTGGGCGGCCCCGGGCGCGGGTAACGGGCCACGAGAAGAAGGGGGCGGGGCGCCACTTAGGTTCGGGAAGACGCGACGCGGCTCCTCGGGCTTCCAGCGTCCACTTCCTACGGCAAGCGGGAAGAGACAAGCGCCGCCCCGCGCTCGCGGAGCAGACCCCGGCTCTCCCCTCCCGGGCCGCAGGGGTCGTGTGTGTGAGTGGGTACGCGTGTGTGTACGCAGGGCCGCTCCGCGCCCCTCGCTCCGTGTCGGTGCTGATCGACCGCCGCGGCGCCGAATTTCCCCCGCTTCCCAGTTCCTCACCCGCGTGCCCCGGAAGGCGCCCGGAGGCCCCCCGGCCGCCGCGTCACGCTCCCGGGAGGCTGAGGGAAAGGGAGGCAGCCGGGCCGGGAGCCCAGGGAGGCGCGCTGCGCCCGCGGCGGGGCTGGGGGCGGGGCTAGGTGTCTCGCGCAGGGGGCGGGGCGCGGTGACGTCGCGGGCGCCCGGGCCGTGCTGTGGCGGCGGCGGCGGTAGTGGCGGTGGCGGCGGTAGTGGCGGCGGCGGCGCCCGGGCGGCAGCGGCGGCAGCAGCAGCAGCGGCAGCCCTGAGAAGGGTGAGACGGGCGCGACGGCGGCGGCAGCGCGGAAGTCGCGCGGGACCCAGAGCTTCCCCCGTGTCGCTAGCGCTGAGGCTTTTGCCTTTCCTGCCCAGCTTCTTGCTCACGGCCCGGGCTGGGCTGGGCGACGCGCCCCCGGGGAGGGGCGGAGCTGTAGGTGAGGCTTCGCGACCCCCTCCCCCTCCCGGCCAGCCCGGGGGTGGGGAGGGGCGGGCCCCACCCAGACCACGGCGCCCACCCGCGGGCTCCACCCAGCCGGGCTCCGGGATTGGGCGGGAGCCGAGGCGGTGGATGTGGGGATCCTGGGGCGGGAGGTCGGGGACTGGGGTCTGGGGCTCTGGGCACTTGGGGAGCGGAGGGGGGGAGGCTTAGGACTAGTGAAGCTGCGGACCAGGTAGTGGGCAGACGGAGAAATTGGGGAGCCATGAGGTTGGGGTGCGGTCAGGGTGGATCTTTGGGTTAGGTGAGTGATGTAAAATGCTGAAGATGATTCTTTTCTTTTTGATGAAATGGTGAGATAAAAGATGAAGTGTTGTATTTCAAAAGGACGATGAGCCGTGCATGTTACCTTTGAGGCAGTCGGAGAACCTATTTTATTGCACTGGATCTGTCACGTTTCTACTTTAGAGTTCGATTCTTTTCCTTCTAGCGGGGTGGATGGGGGCTCGGAGAGGGAAGGTGCTTTGGCTCAGGTAAACTGAGTGTGGATGGATCTGAAAGTTTTACACCCAAGAAGAGGGAGATCTTCGGTTTAGACAACTTCGTTCTGGCAGCCCCCATTTGGGTCGCATTACTCTTAGCTCCTTCAAGGTGGTGTCTTCCAGGTTTTTTATCCCCCTGTGCCTAAAAGATCTCTTTATACCACCCTTTTACAGGCTGTATCCTGGTCCCTTGAGAGAAGGCCCCAGATCAGGTGGTTGCTTTGGAAGGCACGTTTCTGAATAATAGTTGCAGGTGGTTGTGGTTGACTACTTTGGGTGGATCAAGTGAACAATTTGAACAGTTCTGTTGGAGCTAATTATATGAAAAAATGCTGAAATGTTTTAAAGTACAACCGTCTTTTACAGCGTGTTGCCCAGCAGACCTTGACTTTTAGACATTTTGTGTTCAGTGCTAAATTGTTGAAATTTTATTTCTCTGTTTGCAGTTATACTTCTTGCGGTCTTTATTAAAACACTTTAAAATGAAATGGAACTTTTTTTTTGGTAGGTCCCTGAATTTCAGAGAAATGTTCTTGGAGTCAAGTGCTTTAAAAACATTTTGGGGGCATGTGTCTCACTTTGTATGGAAATATTACTAAGAATAAGCAGTGTTCCATGTTCTTCACATCACTTTTTCACAACTTAGCACTGTAAATCAGAATCTTGTTTTCTGGATTCCTGCCCCCTGTTAGATTACAATATTCACTGGCTCTACTTATCAGTTAGTGTCATTTAAGCTATTTCTTGTTCAGAAAACAGGTCCCATGATAGACATGTATTATGTAATGGATGGAAGTAGACATGGCTCTCAATAATTCATTAATGGAGGAAGAGGAGCTGTCAGAAAGTGGGATTTAAGCAGTGACTTTCCCAAGGCTTACCCAGTTTATTTGGAAAAATAGCCAGAGAAGTGTTTTCCTTAACCCAAAAGAGAAATATACAGATACGAATTTCAGTAGTTGCAGATCAGTGCTTTTTCTAAGTGCCTACTTGATGAGCAGATTATTGTCTTCCAGCAAATACTTCTACTTTGTAGAGAGGTATGGGAAACAGGACAGAATAGGTATTAAGTGAGAAAGTGTGTGGTCCAATTTATAATTATAAATAAATAACTGTATTCAGTTAATTCATTTGATAAAGTGAATAGTTTTGACTTTGGATTAGTTAGAAGGAAAACTTAAAATTGACATATCTAGTTTTGGCTTTTAAATTATACATAAACTTAATTAACTGGGACAAATGTGAACTAAGATACTGGGTAAAACTTGTGTGTACTCCTAAAATGACATTTGCATGGCTGGTAGTAAGCTGTGATTCTTGTCCTTGTAGGAATGAAATCACATAATTTAGGGAAAGTCTAAGGTAAAAGTAAGCTATTTCTTTTTTTTTTTTTTTTTTTTTTTTTTTTGAGACGGAGTCTCGCTCTGTCGCCCAGGCTGGAGTGCAGTGGCCGGATCTCAGCTCACTGCAAGCTCCGCCTCCCGGGTTCCCGCCATTCTCCTGCCTCAGCCTCCCGAGTAGCTGGGACTACAGGCGCCGCCACCTCGCCCGGCTAGTTTTTTTGTATTTTTTAATAGAGACGGGGTTTCACCGTGTTAGCCAGGATGGTCTCGATCTCCTGACCTCGTGATCCGCCCGTCTCGGCCTCCCAAAGTGCTGGGATTACAGGCTTGAGCCACCGCGCCCGGCCAAGTAAGCTATTTCGTTTAGCATTTCTTGTGCCTACATTTTATTTTTCAAAAAATGTTGCTTGCTAGTCATTACTTGTGATATCCTTGTTGAGTCTACTGAGGCGTTCTTTTTTTTTTCCTTTATTACCTATGTCATAGATAAGTATGCCAGTCTGTTAATTCAGCATTAATACTGCAAACTTTAAAGTGAAGGTTCTCAACTGGGCTCTGTGGCTCACGCTTGTAATCCCAGCACTTTGGGAGGCCGAGGCAGGCGGATCACAAGGTCAGGAGTTCAAGACTAACCTGGCCAAGTGAAACCTCATCTCTACTAAACAAAAATTAGGCAGGCATGGTGGCGCACACCTGTAACCCCAGCTACTCGGGAGGCTGAGGCAGGAGAATCGCTTGAACCTTGGAGGTGGAGGTTGCAGTGATCCGAGATTGCGCCACTGCACTCCAGCCCGGCTCACAGAGCGAGACTCTGTCTCAAAAAAAAAAAAAAAAAAGTGAAGGTTCTCATAGCAACAGCTGCTCGGTTTTACACTATGTTTACTTTTAGAAGTATGAGAGTTGTTAAATGTGTATTTTACACATACTCCATCAGAAACACTAGTGGAGAAAGATCAAGGAATGAAGTATTTTGGTCAAGAATCATTACATTGATTATCAGTTTTCAGAGACATATAATAAAATAAACAGCATACAGATTATGTGGAATATAAGTGTTTTTCTTTTTCGTGTGTGTGTGGGGAATATAATTGAAATTTGTTGCTCACCAAGTGTTTCAGTGTATTAGAGTGTGGGTTCTGGGGTCAGGGTGCCTGAGTTCAAATCCTGGCTTTGCCATGGTATGATGTAGGGCAAACTGCTTAATGTTGTTTATATCCTAGCCTTAACCTGTGCCTTAATTTCTTCATCTGCAAAATAGAAATAATAACAGTAGTACCTAACCTCTTAAACTGGTTAAATGAATATGAATTAATTCATGTATTTAGAACACTTTGGGCACATAATTAGCTGGTTCACTAACATCATTTGAAGTTTTACTGTGAATACTATTTTTACTTAATAAGTATGTATTAAATACATATTATGTACCCCATATCCTAGATGCTGGTATCGTAGTAGTGAACAGGTCTCCCAGCACTTTGGGAGGCCGAGGTGGGAGGATGGCCAGGCACTGTAGCGACACCATGTCTCTACAAAAATAAAAAAATTAGGCCGGGCGCGGTGGCTCACGCCTGTAATCCTAGCACTTTGGGAGGCTGAGGCGGGTGGATCATGAGGTCAGGAGTTCGAGACCAGCCTAGTCAACATGGTGAAACCCCATTGCTACTAAAAATACAAAAAAATTAGCTGGGGGTGGTGGCACATGCCTATAATCCTGGCTACTCGCAAGGCTGAGGCAGGAAAATCTCTCGAACCCAGGAGGCGGAGGTTGCAGTGAGTGGAGATCGTACCATTGCACTCCAGCCTAGGCGACAAAGGAAGACTCTGTCTTAAAAAAAAAAAAAAAAAATTAGCATGGCAGTATGTGCCTACAGTCTCAGCTACTCAGGAGACTGAAGCAGGAGGATCACTTGAGTTTGAGGTTGCAGTGAGCTGTCATTCCGCCATTGCACTCCAGCCTGGGTGACAGAGGGAGGGAGGCTATCTCAAATAAATAATAAATAAATAAAAGTAAGGGCAGTAGTCAGGAGCTTATGTTGTACTGTTTCAGGTGAGAGTGTCTCTGACCAAGGTGAAATGCTGAGAAGGGGTTGGATTTTGGATATATTTTGAGGGTAGACCTATAGAATTTGTTGGTGATTGTTTGTGGGATGTGGGCCAGACAGAAGAATAAAGAGTAAGGTTGGCCTGAGTAACTAGAAGAATAAAGTTGCCGGTAACTTAAATGGAGATGGTAATTGGTGGAGCGTGTTTGTGGAGAAACCAGAAGTTCAGGGTGATGTCCAGGAAGAGTGAGAAATGTGACTGTTTGCAGCTTATTTGTAGTACTTACAATTGTGAGATAGGTGAGATCATCAGGGGAGTGAATTTTGGTAGAGAAGAGATCCAAGCATCTGAGCCTTGGGGGCTGATTCATTCCCTTATTCATTCAGAAGCTACTTAGTGAGTATGGTTCTTCTGTGTACCTTTTTAGGCATTGGGGATATAAACCTGACAAAAATCGTCATCTTCGTGAAACTTACCTTCTAGATACATGGGGGGAAATGAAGAGGAACCAGTAGAGTGATGAGAAATAATTGAGTTCGGAGGAAAACCAGGGGAGTATGATGTTGTAGAAGTGAAGGAAAGGAAGCTTTCAAGAAGGAGGGAACGATCAACTGTGTCATTGTTTAAAGTTGTGTCAGAATGTTGAGTAAGAGAATTCTGCTTAATTATAATGTCTAATAACAGAGAAATGACTAAATATGTTTTAGTGTGAGATAGATGAAACAAATGTAAGAGTCTTTTACTTTTAGTTTTTTACTTCTCTGGGTTTTTTTTTTTTTTTGAGAGGGAGTCTCGCTCTGTCGCCCAGGCTGGAGTGCAGTGGTGCAATCTCTGCTCACTGCAAGCCCCGCCTCCTGGGTTCACGCCATTCTCCTGCCTCAGCCTCCGGAGTAGCTGGAACTACAGGTGCCCGCCACCATGCTTGGCTATTTTTTTTTTTTTGGTTGTATTTTTAGTAGAGACAGGGTTTCACTGTGTTAGCCAGGATGCTCGATCTCCTGACCTCGTGATCCACCCGCCTCGGCCTCCCAAAATGCTGGGATTACAGGCATGAGCCACCGCGCCTGGCCTCATTCTCCGGGTTGACTTTTTTTTTTTAATACTTTATGTTCTAGGGTACCTGTGCACAAAGTGCAGGTTTATTACATATGTATCCATGTGCCATGTTGGTGTGCTGCACCCATTAACTTGTCATTTACATTAGGTATATCTCCTAATGCTATCCCTCCCCACTCCCCCCTTCCCGCTCCAGGTTGATTTTTAAGAAATATTTCAGCCAGGCACAGTGTCACATGCCTGTAGTCCCAGCTGCTCTGGAGGCTGAGGCAGGAGGATTGCTTGAGTCCAGGAGATCAAGGCTATAGTGTGCTGTGCTTACATATGTGTGTAGCCACTGCACTCCAGCCTGGGCAACATAGTGAGACCCCATCTCTAATTAAAAAAATATTCATTCTTTTCAGAACAAAATAGGCAACCTGGGAGTACTAAGGAAGGGTACATGACTTTTTATTGTTGTTAATTTTATGTACACTTATTTTAAGAAATAGGTAATATATGTGCTAAATTAGAAAGTGTAAGAGAATATACAGTTAAAAGTCTCTCCTATCCCATCTAGTTCTTTCTGTAGGCAATCACTGTTTGCAGTTTCTTGTTTTTTCTTTTTAACTAGTGAAATTTTGTGTAATATGACATTCCTTACCTAGTTTAAAATTGCATAAATATAAAAAATATTTTATCTTCCACTTTGATATTGAACACTGGCAATATTTTATACTTTTTGAGAAGGGTCTTTGTCTGTTATTCAGTCTGGAATGCAATGTTGTGGCTATAGCTTACTGCAACCTTGAATTCCTGGGCTCAAATGATCTTCCCACCTCAGCCTCCAGAGTAGCTGGGACTGTAGCCATGTGCCACCATGCCCGGCTAATTAAAAAAAAATTTGTAGAGAGACAAGGCGTCATTATGTTGCCCAGGCACTGTTTTAGAATAGATTATTTAAAAGATTTAGAAGCCTGTCAAGGGAAATAGTGACTGCTAGGATCAAACATGGATTCACTAAGTCACTTCAGACAGTAGTTGCCTAGAATTGACTTGGTTACTTGACTGATAAATAAAGGAAATGCAGTAGTTGGAATTTATCTAGACGTCAGCTAGGATTTTTCATGCCATCTTTGTGGAAAGTATGAACATATGTGTCCTAGATTTCTTGAGGTCAGGAACTATCTATTAGATACTTACTAAATACTTGGTGAATGAATGGATGCTAGCATAATAATGTGAATTCACAACCTGTTGAATGGCTATCCCCAGGAAATACAGAAGTGCTTATTGAGGATCATGGGTTTGAGGAACTTGGCGTTAGACAACTCATCCATACATTTATTGAAATGACACAGGATGGTAGCAAAACTGGTGGCATAGAGGATAATGGCAGCTGTGAACTAGTTGCCAGCATATCCTCACTGAGTATGGGGGATGTCCAGGTGGTCATTAGCTGGTAGTGAAGAGGTAGAGGTCAAAGACTGTGCTGCTGAATGGCATGGGAATTAGACTGAGCCTTTTACATAAGGATTCGGGAACAGTGGTCTGGAACTGGCACTGGCAGAAAGGAAGGTACCGTCCTCATTTCCCAGTATTAGGTGTGGCGTGTAAGAGACTGAGTAGCTTTCTTTTAAAAGGACTGTATGAGAAGAGGTGTCCTGATTGGAAAGCCAGGTTTCAGTTAAGGCAGAGAGGTAGCGAGAACATTTCCCAAGGAAGTTGAGGGTCGAGGACTTTTAGAGGAGTTTCTTTTTTTGAGACGGAGTTTGGCTCTTTTTGCCCAGGCTGGAGTGCAATGGCGTGATCTCGGCTCCCCGCACCTCCGCCACCTGAATTCAAGCGATTCTCCTGCCTCAGCCTCCCGAGTAACTGGGATTACAGGCATGCACCACCATGCCTGGCTAATTTTGTATTTTTAGTAGAGACGGGGTTTCTCCATGTTGGTTAGGCTGGTCTTGAACTCCCGACCTCAGGTGATCCACCCGCCTCGGCCTCCCAAAGTGCTGGGATTACAGGCGTGAGCCACCACGCCTGGCCAGAGTTTCTTGATTAAAGAATGAAGTTCCATGAGAGTGTATTTTTCCACCCTATTGGCTTCATGTTATCATCATTTAAACTTTAAAATGTCTCTTCATCTTGATAAAAGACTCCAGATTCATACTTTATTGCTTCAAGTTGCTCTCTGCTTTACAAACTGTTTGAGTTGTCTGCATTTGCTATATATCTCTGTTTCTTCACCTGTGACTTCCTTCTCAACCTATTTCTGTCTTGTTTCTGTCTTGCCACCATTTCAGTGAAACTGAAAATAGCTAGTGAAAATACGTATGACAATAGCCAATGTCTATTTTATTGTTTATCCTGTTTTTGTTTAACCTCTTAGCAGCTGTAGTAGTTGTCTATCGGCTAGGTAACAAATTACCCCCTAACTTAAGAAACGTTTATTGTTTCCCAGTTTTTGTAGGTCAGGAATGTGGGTGTGGTTGGTACCTATGATGCAGGATCTCTTACAAGGCTGCAGTCATCTCAAAGCTCTACTTGGGGAGGCTGTTTCCAAGCTCACTCGCGAGGCAGTTGGCCTCAGGTCCTTGTTGGCTGCTTGCTGGAGAGATCAGTCCCTTGCCATTTGGGTTTCTGCATACGATTACTTAAAATATGATTACTTAAAATATGATATCTCGCTACTTCTGTATCAAAAGCTCTGTCAGGGAAGAGGACAGATATTAGCCAGAATCTTTTTGTAACCTTATCTTGGAAGTGATGTGCTATCACTTGATGTATTCTGTTATCAGCCAGTCACTAGGTCCGGCACACTCAAGGCGGGATTTCACAATGGTGTGAATACTGGGAGGCAAATCATTCGTAGCCATTTCAGGACTGCCTACCACAGCAACATATGACAGAGGGGACACCTCTCCTTCCTTTGTAAAGCTCCCTCTTCTCTTGAGGTCTTCAGAGCCCTTTTCTGTTTTTCTTGCTGGTTCTCTGGGCTCTTTCTCTGTCACCTTTTTTTTTTTTTTTAGGCAGAGTCTTGCTCTGTCACCCAGACTGGGGTGCAGTGGCACAATCTTGGCTCACTGCAACCTCCGCCCCCTGGTTTCAAGTGATTCTCTTGCCTTAGCCTCTCGAATAGCTGGGATTACAGGCGTGCATCACCACGCCCAGCTAATTTTTGTATTTTTAGTGTAGATGGGGTTTCACCGTGTTGGCCAGGCTCGTCTGGAACTCCTGGCTTCAGGCGATCTGTCCGCCTCGGCCTCCCAAAGTGTTGGGATTACAGGCGTGAGCCACTGTGCCTGGCCTCTCAGTCACCTTTTGAGTCATTCTATGCTCATTTATTAAATGTTTGAATTTCTTTGGGGTTTCTCATCACTTTCTGTTTTGTTTTTCACCTATATGCTGAGTATTCATTTTTATGTCTTCAGTTTTTACCTCTCTCCTGAGTCTGAGGACCACTGTATCTAATTGCCACTGAATGTTTCCATTTGGATGCCGCTCAAACTGAGCACATCCAGAACAGAATGTATGATTCCTGCACTTCCTCTCGGGTTTCTTAATTTGTTAAAGGACACTACTGGGTGCTTAAGTGGAAATGTATGTGGGGTTCTTGATTTCTCCCTCTCTTCCACCTTCCATTTTACTATTCCTTTTTATTTTTTTAAAGCCATGGCTGTTCAGTGATGGTGTGAATGTTTTTATGAGGTAGTGCGTCCTCTTCTAGGTTGCAGGCATTGAACCTGGTGCTAGGTGATTTTTTTTTTTTTTTTTTGAGATGGAGTTTCGGTCTTGTTGCCCAGGCTGGAGTACAGTGGTGTGATCTCGGCTCACCGCAACCTCCGCCTCCCGGGTTCAAGCGATTCTCCTGCCTCAGCCTCCCGAGTAGATGGGATTATAGGCATGCGCTACCATGTCCAGCTAATTTTGTATTTTTAGTAGAGATGGGATTTCTCCATGTTGGTCAGGCTGGTCTTGAACTCCCGACCTCAGGTGATCGGCCTGTCTTGGCCTCCCAGAGTGAGTGCTAGGATTCCAGGTGTGAGCCACCGTGCCCGGTCCACTAGGTGATTTTTAAGGTTCCTTCCAGTCTTGAGATACTGCGTGTGTAGCTATTAAAGATTTTTGAGTAGGAGATGCATGATCAGGGCTGTGCTTCAGAAAGGTGGCAACTCTTGAACAGTCATTTTTAGTTGTTCACCAAAGAATGAACCTAAACACCTGTATTCCTTTTAACTTTCTTTATTATGGTGTGCTAAGTGATGAATAGATAATTTTTATGTGACAGCCTTTTTGTATATATTATTTTTATTTTTTTCTCATTGTTATGCATTTATGTTTGGAAGCCCTTTTGCATGGAAGTAAGGTAATCAGGCCAGGCGCAGTGGCTCACGCCTGTAATCCCAGCACTTTGGCAGACTGAGGTGGGTGGATCACTTGAGGCCAGGAGTTCAAGACCAGCCTGACCAACCTGGCGAAAACCCATCTCTACTAAAAAATAAGAAAAACTACCTGGGTGTGGTGGTGCATGCCTGTAATCCCAGGTACTCTGGAGGCTGAGGCACAAGAATTGCTTGAACCCTGGAGGCGGAGGCTGCGGTGAACCGGAATTGTACCACTGCACTCCAGCCTGGGTGACAGAGAGACCCCGTCTCAAAAAAAAAAAAAACCCAATGGGACGAAAATTTGTGACCTTAAATTAAGTGTCTGCCATCCTGGCCAACATGGTGAAACCCTGTCTCTACTAAAAATACAAAAATGAGCTGGGCGTGGTGGTGCACGCCTGTAGTCCCAGCTATTTGGGAGGCTGAGGCAGGAGAATCGCTTGAACCTGGGACGCGGAGGTTACAGTGAGCCGAGATCACGCCGTTGCACTCAGCCTGGTGACAGAGCGAGATGCCATCTCAAAAAAAAAAAAAAATTAAGTATCTCTGAAATTGTAAAAATTTCTCAAGAAATAAAAGTCAGACCTTAAACATAATTTTACTGTAGGAATATAATTTATCTTTTGAAGGAATTCTTTCTTGAAGCCATTAGTTATGTATTTATTTTTAATTAATTAACTTTTTTTTTTTTTTTTTTGAGATGGAGTTTTGCCCAGACTGGAGTGCAGTGGCATGATCTCGTCTCATGGCAACCTTCGCCTCCCAGGTTCAAGCGATTCTCCTGCCTCAGCCTCCCAAGTAACTGGGATTACAGTCATAGGCAACCACACCTGACTAATTTTTGTTTTTAGTAGAGATGGAGTTTCACCATGTTGGCTAGGCTCGTCTCAAACTCCTGACCTCAGGTGATCTGCTCGCCTCAGCCTTGCAAAGTGCTGGGATTACAGGCGTGAGCCACCGTGCCCAGCCTATTTTTAATTTGTTTTTTAGAGAGAGGGTCTCACTCTGTTGCCCAGGCTGGATGCAGTGGTGAGATCAAAGCTCACTGCATCCTCAAACTCTTGGGCTCAAGTGATCCTCCTGCCTCAGCCTCCTCAGTAGCTGGGACGACTGGTGCTTGCCACCTTGCCTGGATAATTTTAAAAATTGTTTTTTGTGGAGATTGGGTTTTGTTTTTTTGCCCAGGCTGGTATCGAATTCATAGCTTCAAATGATCCTCCTGTCTTGGCCTCCCAAAATGCTGGGATTACAGGCATGAACTATTGCTCCCGGCCTTGAAGCCCTTCTTGAATGTAACACATATGTAGAAAAGTATGTAAAACAAAAGGAAAGCTTTACAATGTATGAATCAGACACTTGTGCAACCATGATGTGGGTCCAGCATTAGGACCTCACTGGCATTCCACAAGCTTTCCTTGAAGCTTCCCAGTCACAGCCCAGTCCTTGTCTCGTAAAGGTAATCTCTGTCCTGATTGTAGGGGAATTACCTTCTTGCTTTTTTCTGTGTGTGTAGACCTTTTTAGTTTCGGCATAGTTTTGACTTTTGCATCTTCATGTGCATGGAATCCTTCGACTCAACATTTTGTTTGTAAGATTTAGATTTGTATGCAGCTGTACATTTTCATTGCTAAATAGTATTCTGTTGTATAAATATACTATAGTTTATTATATTACTGATGGATGTTTAGGTTGTTTCTAGTTTTGGGCCATTATGGATTATGCCACTATGACTATTCTTGTAAAGTCTTTTTTTTTTTTTTCTGAGACGGAGTCTCACTCTGTTGTCCAGGCTGGAGTGCAGTGGTGTGATCTCTGCTTACTGCAACTGCCGTCTCCTGGATTTAGGCGATTCTCCTGCCTAAGCCTCCTGAGTAGCTGGGATTCCAGGCGCCCACCACCACACCCAGCTGTTTTTTGTATTTTTGGTAGAGATAGGGTTTTGCCATGTTGACCAGACTGGTCTCGAACTCCTGGCTTCAAATGATCCACCTGCCTCAGCCTCTCAAAGTGCTGGGATTGCAGATGTGAGCCCCCGTGCCCGGCTTTTTTTTTTTTTTTGAGACAGTTTCGCTTTGTCACCCAGACCGGAGTGCAGTGTTGTGATCATGGCTCACTGCAGCCTTGACCTTCTGGGCTCAAGTGATCCTCCTACCTCGGCCTCCCAAGTAATTGGGACTACAGGTGCATACCACCATGCTTGGCTATTTTTTTTTTTTTTTTGGTACTTTTTTGTAGAGGTGGAGTTTTATCCTGTTGCTCAGGCTGGTCTTGGAACTCCTGAGCTCAAGTGATCTGCCTGCCTTGGCCTCCCAAAGTGCTGGGACTACAGGTGTGAGCCACTGCACCTTGCCTTGTGCACATGTTTTAGTGCATATGTGTATATAATTCTTTTGTGTATTTAGCCAGCAGTGAAAGTCCTGGGTCGTCGGATATGCATATGTACAATTTTAGATAATTGCCAAACAGTATTCCTCGTCTGTGGTTGTACAAAATTACATGCCCCAAAGAGTGTTTGAGAGTTCATTTTGTTCCATATCTTTGCCAATACTTAGTATTGTCAGTATTATTAACTTTAACCATTCTGGTGGATTTATAGTAGTATCTCTTGGTTTTAATCTGCATTTTCACTTATTACTAATGAGGTTGAATAATTTTATGTTGGTTACTTAGGAAACCTTTTGTGAAATGCATATTCAAATGTCTTGCCCAAATTTTTTTTTTTTCCTTATTATGGGAGTTGTTTATATATTTTGGATATGATCCCTTCTTTGGTTATTTGTGTTGCAAATATTTCCACCTCACTCTGTGGCTTGCCATTTAAGACTTCTTAAGGAGGCCAGGCACTGTGGCTCTTGCCTGTAATCCCAACACTTTGAGATGCTAAGGAGGGTGGATTGCTTGAGTCCAGGAGTTCGAGACCAGCCTGGGCAACATAGTGAAACCCTATCTCTATGAAAAATACAAAAAAAAAAAAAAAAAAAAAAGAAAAGAAAAGAAATATGTTAGGACCCTGATTAGAATTTAATTGGATTTGTAGATTAATTTGGGTAGAACTACTTTTTTGTAATGTGGAATCTTTGACTAATTGAATATGATATCCCTGTTATTTATGTTGTATTTCATATCTCTCAGTAATGTTTTATAGTTTTCTGTGCAGTATTACACATCTTTTGTTAAATTTAGTCCTAAGTATCTGATGGTATCATAAATAGAATTCTTTTTTTTTTTTTTTTTTTTTTGAGACGGAGTCTCGCTCTGTCACCCAGGCTGGAGTGCAGTGGCCGGATCTCAACTCACTGCAAGCTCCACCTCCCGGGTTCACGCCATTCTCCTGCCTCAGCCTCCCGAGTAGCTGGGACTATAGGCGCCCGCCACCTCGCCCGGCTAGTTTTTTGTATTTTTTGGTAGAGACGGGGTTTCACCGTGTTAGCCAGGATGGTCTCGATCTCCTGACCTCGTGATCCGCCCGTCTCGGCCTCCCAAAGTGCTGGGATTACAGGCTTGAGCCACTGTGCCCGGCCCATAAATAGAATTCTAAGATCAAAGTTATTTTACTTTTTTTGTTGGTATGTTGAAATAAAACTGAATTTTGAGTACTGACTCTGTATTTTGCCGATCAAGCTTTATAATAATTTTATCTGTAGATTCTTTTGGCTTTCCAACTTATATAACCATATCATTTGTGAACAATGTTTTCTGTTTTTCTTCGCAATTCTTACACCTTTTTCTTTTCTTCACTGGCTAGGATTTCTGGCACGTTGTTGAATAGAGATAGGAGACGTCATTGTCCTTTCCCATCTCGAAGGGAAATCGTTCAACTTTTCGTTGTTAGGTATGATGTTGTCAAGCACACTTCCACAAGACAAGGCAAGGCTAAGACCTTGCCTGTCTGATTTGACTGGCAGAGATAGAGCGAGCCTCTTCAGACTCAGACAGTTTCTCTGTTACATCGTCAGCAGAAGGAAGAAGAAGCCAAAGGTGCCTGCTCCCTGTGATCTTTGTCCCACACACCACAGCAAGAGGGGCTGACACCTGCAGTGTGGGCTGTGGGTACTCTGTTAATGAGGAGCCTATTCTGGACTGCTGCTAAGGGGTTTTGTATTCTACAGCTCTGCTCTAAGTTAGGCAGGGCTGAAGGTTCTATGCCTTGTCAGAACCCAGGATGCCATGAGAAACTGTCTCATGACAGGTTCTAAGGAAGGCAGGGAAGAGGGGACCTGGGAGCTGCTCTGTATCGGCCTTCCACCGTCTGCTGTCCTGGGAGGATCACAGGGCATTCCTCCCAGACTCAGATAAGCTGCAGGTCGCCAGAACACTGTGGTGGAACTGTTTCCCTACAGATGTTTGTTACAGTTGCTTTTGCACATGTCCTTTATTAGATTGAGAAAGTTTCCTCCTATACCTAGATTTTTATTCTTTAGTAAATGTTAAAATCTGTCCAATGTGTTTCACGTCTATTGAGATTGGATGCTTTTCCCCGCTTTCAACCCATTATTATGGCCAATTACATGGATTTAAAAATTCATTTCTACTGGTTAACAAATTTCCTTCCTCTCCTCTCCTCTCCTCTCCTCCCTCCCTTTCCTTCCTTTCCTTTCTTTCTCTCCTTTCTTTCTTTCTTTCCTTTCTATGGAGTCTTGCCCTGTCATCCAGGCTAGAGTGCAGTGGCGTGATCTTGGCTCTGGGTTCAAACGATTCTCCTGCTTCAGCCTCCCAAGTAGCTGGGATTACAGGTGCCCGTCACCACGCCCAGCTGATTTTTGTATTTTTAGTAGAGACGGGGTTTCACCATGTTGGCCAGGCTGGTCTTGAACTCCTGGCCTTGTGATCCACCTGCCTTGGCCTCCCAAAGTGCTGGGATTACAGACGTGAACCACCGTGCTCGGCTGGTTAACAAATTTCTAAGCATTTTTTTCCTTTGAAAGATTTTACTTACTTGAAAAAAAATTACTGTTGATGACTTTCTTCCCTCTGGCTGCCTACCTTTTTCTGTGTGTGTGTGTATAAATTTTTATTTTTTTCCTCATTGTTCTTATAGAATTCAGGTTGCTGAACTTTTCAAGGAAGAAAGACCGTATTTAACTTCTGATTCATCTTTAAGAAGTTGTAATTAATGGTCCGAGAGACTCATGGGGTTTCTTCTGAAGTAAGAAGCAGCTATTTTTTTCATCTTCAGATGCCACGTGGGTGACTTTTCTACCTTCATGGTAGTATTCACTTTACTTTCATTGAAGGGAAGTCATTTTGAGTACTTAAAATTGGTTTCCATCCCTTTTCTAAACTTAAAACGTTTTTAAAGAAATCTTTATTTATTTATTTTCACCTGGAGTCTCTCTCTATCGCCCAGGCTGGAGTGCAGTGGTGCTATCATGGCTTACTACAGCCTCGACCTCCCAGGCTCAAGCGATCGTCTTGCATCAGCCTCCCGAGTAGCTGGGACTACAGGAGTGTACCACCACACCCAGCTAATTTTTTGTATTTTTTATAGAGATGGGGTTTTGCCGTGTTGCCCAGGCTGCTCTCAAACTCCTGAGCTTAAGTGATCTACCCACCTTGGCCTCCCAAAGTGTTGGGATTACAAGCATGAGCCACCATACCTGGCCTCTTTTCTGAACTTTTATATGAAATTTAGGCTGTACCTTTGCTTGATGTTACTATCCCTTGCATTTAGATATAAAGTTATTAAACAGAAAAAGTTACCGAGGGTGGATAATGATTGGCGATTTCATGTGATTTTTCTGGTGGTTACTGTAGTCAGTTTTATAGCATTGCCAAGTTTCTGGTTCTGTTCTGAATAACGCGATCGTTTCTTCTTATGCTTTGGGACTGATAGTTTTTGTAGAGCAGCGGTTCTTACCGGGTTTCCTGTTACTTTTAAAATAAATTAATTGAAAATGGGCATAAATTATTTGTTAAGTTTGAACTTGACAAATGCAGGTAAAGTATAATGATATTATATTTCTGTACAGCAAGTATATACATATACATAGATATTTTAAATCACCAATCAGGATTTCCTTCCAAAGTTCAGAATTAGGTTTTGATTCTTAACAGTTTATATTATAATAATTGTTATTATTACTTTTTTTTTGAGATTCTTAACAATTTATATTAAAATTCTTATTACCTTTTTTTTTTTTTCTTTTTTTGGAAGCAGAGTCTCGCTCTGTCGCCCATACTGGAGTGCAGTGGCGCAATCTCGGCTCACTGCAACCTCCGCCTCCCGAGTTCAAGCAATTCTCTGCCTCAGCCTTCTGAGTGGCTGGGATTACAGGCTCCCGCCACCACGCCCGGCTTATTTTTGTATTTTTAGTAGAGACGGGGTTTCACCACTTGGCCAGGCCGGTCTTGAACTCCTGACCTCGTGATTCACCCACCTTGGCCTCCCAAAGTGCTGGGATTACAGGCATGAGCCACCGCGCCCGGCCAGTATTATTACTATTTTTTGGAACAGATTTTTCTCGCTCAGGATGGAGCTCATTGCAGCCTCAAATTCTTAGGCTTAAGCGATCCTTCTACCTCAACCTTCCGAGTAGCTGGGACTGTAGGCACGCACCAGCATGTCTGGCAATTTTTCTGTTTTTTGAGACAGGGTGTTACTCTGTCACTTAGGCGCAATTTCAGCTCACTGTAGTCTTGACCTTCCACTCTTAAGCGATCTACCCTCCTCACCTCCTGCATAGCTGGGACTCTAGGGTTGTGCCACCATGCCCAGCTCATTTTTGTAATTTTTTTTGTTTTGTTTTTAAGAGACAGGGTTTTGCCATGTTGCCCAAGTTGGTCTCAAAACCCTGGGCTCAAGTGATCCCCCCGCCTTGGCCTCCCAAAGTGCTGGTATTACAGGCATGTATCACTGTATCTGGCCTTTTCTTCTTTTAATAGAGACAGGGTCTTGCAGTCCAGGCTGGTCTTGAACTCTTTGGCCTCAGGCGATCTTCTGCCTCGGCCTCCGAAAGCCCTAGGATACAATTCTTCTAAATAGTATAGCAAAAAATATCTGCTTTATAAATTTTTCGTTTTTGTAGTTGTTCAAAAGTACACATGTATTTCCTTTTTTCTTTTTTTGTTCCTCATTCAAAAAATATGGAAAATCTAATATACAGTATATATGTGTGTATATATAATGTATATATATGTGTGTGAATACATAGCATATATAATGTATATATAATATATAGTGTATGTGTGTATATGTAGTATATATAATGTATATATGTGTATATATAATGTATATATGTGTGTGAATACATAGCATATATAATGTATATATAATATATAGTGTATGTGTGTATATATAGTATATATAATGTACATATGTGTATATACAGTATATATATAGTGTATATATAGTAACATAGTATAGTCTGTGTATATGTGTGACTCTGTATTGTGTTCCATCTTGGTAGTTCGATGTTCGAGGCCCTGTCTCCGCCCTCAGGATGCTGGTGACCAGGGAGGGAGACAGTAAACAGGCAGTTACAGTAGAGTGTGATAAGTGTTAATGATATGTGCAAGAACTAGAAGGTTTAAGGGAGTGGCGAAAGAGGCTGGAAATTGGGTTTGGATCATGAAGGGCTTTGTAAACCCTGTTGAAATCTGACTTTTACCTTGGGGCAATGGCAAGACTGGAGACTTTTGAGTAAAGGAAATAACAGTTGTATATTTGTATTTTACAACAAATGGATAAGAGGAGGCTAAGTGAGGAAGCCAACTAGGAGGCTGTGGACTTGTTCCCACTGAAGCCTGAACACTGAAGTAGTGACAGTGGGGACAGAGATGCATACAGAGTTGAAAGGTTTGACAGGACTGGGTAATTCTCTCTTTCTCTCTCTCTCTCTCTCTCTCTCTCTCTCTCTCTCTCTCTCTCTCTCTCACTGGGTAATTTTTTCCTCTCTCTCTCTCTGTGTGTGTGTGTGTGTGTGTACACACTTTGTGGGGAAAGGACAGTTGATGGGGAGGAAGAAGACTAAGGTGACTCCCAGACTTTCAGATGGAACCCCTAGGCTAGGAACGATGCTGTTGGGTACAGTAGCCACTAGCCACGTATGGCCATTAAGGTATGTCTAAACTAATTTAAATAAAATAAGATTTAAAAATCGGTTCTTCAGTTGCACAAATATAGAATGGCAGACTCTTAAATTGTGCAGATTTAGTCCAGAGTATTATGAAGTTATAAATTCAACAGTATCCGCAGAGATTCAAGCAGAAAATAATACCTGGCTGTGTTCAACAGCAGTGTGGGACTAGCGGCCTCTGTGTTGGACAGTGCAGATACAGAACGTTTCTGTTACAGAAAGTTCAGTGGGACAGCAGTGGTCTGCAGTTTTTGGTTTCTCCTTTCTTTTCCCCCCAGAGGAAAGTCAGAATAACAGGTGGTTTTCTCTAGTCTCCTAAGAATTTTGGTTCCACAATATTCTGTTGTGGGGTATTGTTAGCCAGGGATTCTGCTAGATACCATCCTGCTACTGTCAGCCACCATCACCCAGTCATCAGAATAGGACGTCTCTGTAATCAGAAGGTTCTTTTGGACAGCACTGAGCTAGAGAGATGGTGATGTCATTCACTGAGCTAGTTGTGGTGGGGGACAACGGTAGCCGCTAGAAAGCACTGCTTATTAGAAATAGGAGCCACATATGTAATTAAAAAATTTTTAGTAGCCACATTAAAGGGTAAAAAGAAACAATTGGATTTTATCTTATTTAACACAGTATGTCCAAAATATGATTTACAGCACATTTAAACATTTAAAAATTATTGATCTATTTACGTAAATTTTAAAAATTTTTTCGAGACAGGGTCTTGCTGTGTTGGCCAGGCTGGTCTCAAATTCCTGGGCTCGAGTGATCCGCTTGCTTCAGCCTCCCAAAGTGCTGGGATCACAGGTGTGAGCCACATTAGTTTTTAATAGTAGATCTTTGAAATGAATTGTATACTTTCATAGTATATCTTAATTGAAATGCTAAGTTTTTTTTGTTCTTTCGTTATTTTCAAATGCTAAGTTTTATCAGAAATATTTAATCCGTATTTATATCTGTAAATCATAAAATTTACAGTTGAAAAAGTAGATTTACATGCCCAGGTTATTCCAAACATGCTTAAAACTTTTCCAGTAATGTAATTAAGTATCGGTTTTTAAATTTAAGTTTCAATTCCATGAAATAAGGTTAAAAATTCAGTTCCTCAGTCTCACTAGCCACCTTTCAAGTGCTCAGCACTCAGCGTCTACATATGGCTAGTGGCTACCATATTGGACAACACAGCTCTGGAATAACTGCTCACTGGATGGTTGGAAATTCAGGTCTGGAGTTTAGGAAAGAGGTAGCAAAACAAGTTAGAAGGGAAGAACTGTGAGGAACATGGGGATTAAAAAAAAGTTTGTGACTTTGAACAAACCAATTTTAATCTTGGTGCTCCACTTAAAATCGATAAAAGCATCTTGGTGAGAGTATAATAGTAGATGAATATGCATTATCTTGTAGTGGTAAAGATTTTGGCTTTAGAGTTTGATAGAGGTCTGTGATCTTGGGCAACTTTCTGGGTCTAATAAAATCTTTCTCCTTGAAAGGGATTTGCTGTTGGGGTTAAATGAAGTATTGTGACAAATGTTTACTGCATGTAATACCGTATTTTTTTACTTTTAAGTTGCTATTTCTTTTTGGTGGGGTGTACCATCAACTTAATAATTCATTCTTTTTAGGGTAAAAGAAATATAATTTAGTTATACATGTTAATTATAAGCTGTATCCCAATTCAGATACTTTAAAATATGAAAAACTGTTCATCTTAAAATATTAATATTGATGAGTGTTCATTATAAACTAGATACTGTGTTAAATGCTTTATATAGCGATATAAAAGGTTTGATTTTTATAAATATGCAATGTAATATGATATTTCTGTTGTAAAGTTTCATTTCAGTAAATTCTGTAATACAAATTTCTTATACTTCTGGAAACTTTAAAATGCGTGATGGTTTAACTCCTTTCTTAGTTATTTCAGGGACCCCTGAATTCTGCTTGAATCTCTTTGGATGCTTTTAAATGTATGATTTCTCCAGGCTAAATCTGCAGAATTTGAGTCTGTAATTCTACCGTAGTGAGTACGCATATAAAGAATTACTATTTAAAAAACTGCCTTGGTAGAGTTTATTCAGAGAGGCATGGTAACCAAGGAGAGGAAAATGGACTTTTCCAGATCGAAGAGAAAGGAAATATTGGCTGGGTGCCGTGCTTATGCCTGTAATCCCAGCACTTTGGGAGGCCAAGGTGAGCGGATCACTTCAGGTCAGGAGTTCGAGACCAGCCTGGCCAGCATGGTAAAAACTCATCTCTACTAAAAATATAAAAATTAGCTGGGCATGGTGGCGGGTGTCTGTAATGCCTGCTATTCCGGAGGCTGAGGCAGGAGAATCACTTGAACCCGAGAGGAGAGGTTGCAGTGAGCCGAGATCATGCCACTGCGTTCCAGCTTGGGCGACAGAGGAGGACTTTTTCTCAAAAAAAAAAAAAAAAAAAAAAGAAATATGATTTTTTTTTTTTTTTTTTTTGAGACAGAGTTTCATTCTTGTCGCCCAGTGCAATGGCACAATCTTGTCTCAATGCAGCCTCCGCCTCCCGGGTTCAAGTGATTCTGAGTAGCTGGAATTACAGGTGTGCATCAGCACACTTGGCAAATTTTTTTTATTATTATTATTAGTAGAGACAGGTTTTCACCATGTTGGCCAGGCTGGTCTTGAACTCCTGACCTCAGCTGATCCGTCCACCTTGGCCTCCCAAAGTGCTGGGATTCCAGACGTGAGTCACTGAGCCTGGCTGGCTATATGAATTTTAATGCTCTGCAAATTCTTTTCTTTTTTTGGAGACAGAGTCTCGCTCTCTCGCCCAGGCTGAAGTGCAGTGGCGTGGTCTCAGCTCACTGCAAGCTCCTCCTCCCAGGTTCACGCCATTCTCCTGTCTCAGCCTCCTGAGTAGCTGGGACTACAGGCGCCCGCCACCACGCCCAGCTAATTGTTGTATTTTTAGTAGAGACGGGGTTTCACCGTGTTAGGATGGTCTCAATCTCCTGAACTCGTGATCCGCCCGCCTCAGCCTCCCAAAGTGCTGGGATTACAGGCGTGAGCCGCCGCACCAGGCTGCAAATTATTTTCTGCGGTCTTTTTCTTAAGTCTCATCTTCTGGCAGTGTGCCATTCCACCAGTTTCTTGGAGAAGACAAGAAACGTGTTTGTAATGCTTACCCATGCATCATATACACGGTGTACTAGGAAATCTTACTGCCTTTTTTGTGGTAGTGTCAGCATACCCACTCAGGTCTGAAATAATATTAGGCATTTTACATCTGTATTATTGGAGATAATGAAAAATCTTATATGTGCCAAGTACCTTTGGTGATAGCAGCTGCAAAGTGCTGTGTTGAAAATGACTTTGAAACTAGGTACAAAAGGACGAAATGTTCACCCTGGAATTACAGTGACTTTCCTTTTGTTTCTGTTTAAGTCTTCTTAACATTTTTCCTTTCTTTTGTTTTTTGAGGCAGGGTCTCACTCCGTCACCCAGGCTGGAGTGCAGTGGTGCCGTCACCTCTCACATTCACAGCAGCCTTGACCTTTTGGGCCCAAGCTGTCCTCCTACCTCAGCTCCCAAGTAGCTGGGACTACTGGCATACACCCCCACGCCTGGCTAATTAGAAGAATTTTTTTGTAGAGACAGGGTCTCTCCATATTGCCCAGGTTGGTCTCAAACTCCTAGGCTCAAGCGATCTGTCTACTGTGGCCTCCCAGAGTTCTAGGATTACAGGTGTGAGCCACCTTGTTTGGCCAAGATTTTCCTTTTTAAATAAGTAGTGTTTACCTGTTTGGAAAATTTTGACAACTGTTAGGAAAAAACTAGGTTTCGTCTCATCTTTTGGCTCTGCTTATATTTGCAAAATTGAGAGTATACTGTACATTAAAATATATTCTTGAAGGCCAGGTACAGTGGCTCATGCCTGTAATCCTAGCATTTTGGGAAGCCAAGTTGGGTGGATCACCTGAGGTCAGTAGTTCGAGACCAGCCTGTCTGGTTAGCCTGGCTAACATGGTGAAACCCTGTCTTTCCTAAAACTGCAAAAATTAACTGGGTATGGTTGAGAATGCCTGTAGTCCCAGCTACTTGGGAGGCTGAGGCACGAGAATTGTTTGAACTCAGGAGGCGGAGGTTGCCATGAGTGGAGATCACGCCCCTGCACTCCATTGTGGGCAACAGAGTGAGACTCTGAAAAAAAAAAATTTCCTTTTTCATTATTGTATTACAAACATTTTTTAAATGGCAGACATTGGTTTGTAAATGGTTTTTGTAGGCTTCATGTTAAGTCATAAATATTTCACTTAAACATTCCTCAATGAAATGAGTACTAATAAAGCTGGTATATCTTTATAAACTTTTCTCTACATTTTGGATCATTTGAGTAGATTGGATTTTCCTGTTCATAGAATTACTGGATCAAAAGATACGTTTTTAGGACCCTTACCAGAACCGTTTTCAAACTTGCTGCTTCTCAGATACTTTTATTGTTTTTGGGAAGAAACAAATACTTACTGGGTACCTATAATTTTTCACTTAAACCCTTTTAAATTTATGTTTCAGACATGCAAAAAGATATAGAGAATTATGTAATTAACATCTGTGTACCTACCACCTAGCTTAAGAAATACACAGTTACAGAGTTAAAATTCCTGTGCCGCTCTTCCTGATTATAAATGTCTGTAATTACCAGCAGTGATGTGGATATTTAATCTTTTTTTTTTTTTTTTTTTTTTGAGACAAGAGTCTTGCTCTGTTGCCAGGCTGGAGTGCAGTGGCGTGATCTTGGCTCACTGCAACCTCTGCCTCCTGGGTTCAAGCGATTCTCCTGCCTCAGCCGCCCGAGTAGCTGGGACTATAGGCACGTGCCACCATGCCCAGCTAATTCTATCTTTAGTAGAGACGGGTTTTCACCATGTTAGCCAGGATGGTCTCCATCTCTTGACCTCGTGATCTGCCTGCCTTGGCCTCCCAAAGTACTGGGATTACAGGCGTGAGCCATTGCTCCCAGCTGATATTTAATCTTAACCATTAATTCAGGTCTGCATCCAAGATCCTTTGGACCAGAATTCAGAATTTTTTTCAGATTTTTAGATAAGTGATATGCATATACTATATATAACCTAACTTTTCAAGCATGTTTTGGGAATGGTCCCTCATTTCTTCATCAAACACTTTGGGATTACTGACCCAGTCCAGGTCTGGTTTTATTACCATATTAGTTACACATTTTTGGATTTTTAGACATTTTTGTTATTCAGACTTGTGAATAAAGGTTTGTGAACAGGTACATCTGTTTTACTTTGTTCAGCTTAATCACGCTGGTAGAATTTGTTGAACTTTTTGTTGAGCTGATCACAATGTAGTATGAGATGTATAAAATACAAGATAACATAATTTTATGTCCAAACAATTTAATATTTTAGGATTTTATGAAATCAGGTTATCGGTGAGCACTGCAGTCGTTGGAGAAGGCTACACAACCTAGAACTTGACTTGTTTCAACTAAGTGGTGCCGATTGCTGTTATAACTAGAGAACCACTATGGTTAACAACCTTGTGTTTCTTTTTTTTTTTTTTTTTTTTGAGACGGAGTCTCACTCTCGCTCAGGCTGGAGTGCAGTGGCGTGATCTCGGCTCACTGCAAGCTCCGCCTCCCGGGTTAACGCCATTCTCCTGCCTCAGCCTCCTGAATAGCTGGGACTACAGGTGCCCGCCACCGCGCCTGGCTAAGTTTTTGTATTTTTAGTAGAGATGGAGTTTCACTGTGTTAGCCGGGTTGGTCCTGATCTCCTGACCTTGTGATCCGCCCTCCTCGGCCTCCCAAAGTGCTGGAATTACAGGCGTGAGCCACCGCGCCCAGCCCAACAACCTTGTGTTTATTTCTAAGTATCTAGCTTGACAAAATATTTGTCATGATGAGAACTTTGAGAGAACTTATAATTAACTTGATTAACTGATAAGAAGTATTAAAAACTGCAGTTAACTTGATTGTAAACTGAGTTACCCTTGCATTAAAGGTGAATAGTATCTGACAGGTGTTAAGATTGCTCCTTTACAAATTGCTGCTCCAAACAGAGGTGGCCTTTCAGATAGGTTTGCCCTAAAACAGTGCTGCTTTAGCCACACTGTTGTATAGTTTTAGTCTCTAGTCAGTATTGGAGAATCAGATTAAGGTTACACAACTAGATGCATAATGTTAGCAAACTTAATACATTTTAGTTACATGTTGAGTGTAGAAGCAGAGAAATCTGTGCCTTCATTGACTCGTAGATATTTTTTCCCCTCCCTCCTTTCCTTTCCTTTCCTTTCCTTTCCTTTCCTTTCCTTTCCTTTCCTTTCCTTTCCTTTCCTTTCCTTTCCTTTCCTTTCCTTTCCTTTCCTTTATTTTCCTTCCTCCCTCCCTCTCTCTCTCCCTCCCTCCCTCTCTCTCTCTCTCTCTTTGTCTCTTTTTCTTTTTCTTTTCCTTTTTCTTCCCTTTCCTTCCTTTTCTTCCTTTCTGTCTGTCTTTCTGTCTTTCCTGTTGGTCCTCGTTTGTCACCCAGGCTGGAGCATAGTGATGTGATCATAGGTTGCTGCAGCCTCGAACTCCTGGGCTCAAGTTGTCTTGCTGCTACAGCCTCCCGAGTAACTAGGGCTAAAAGTGTACGCCACCACACCTGGCTAATTAAAAAAATTTTTTTGTAGAGACAAGGTCTTGCCGTGTTGCCCAGGCTGATCTGAAGTGATCCTTTCACCTTGGCTTCCCAAACTGTTGGGATTATAGGCATAAGCCATGTGCCTGGTGATTTTTTTTTTTTTTCAACTCTCCTGCTATTACAGAGGTATTAGCAATCAGTGTTCGTGCCTAGCCCACTAATTACTGTGTAAATTAGTGCTGAATGGTTGTGGAGGTCTTTATTTAAACCTGTAGTTTATAATGAGACTTAAAAAAAATACAAGTTTTTTTTTTTTTTGAGATAGGGTTTCACTCTGTTGTCCGTGCTGGGATGCAGTTATGTGTTCTTGGCTCACTGTAGCCTCTGTCTCTGGAGTTCAAGCAATTTTTATGACTCAGCCTCCTGAGTAGCTGAGATCATAGGCGTGTGCCATCATGCCTGGCTAATCTTGGTATTTTTGGTAGAGACAGGGTTTCACCGTGTTGCCGAGGCTGGTCTCGAACTCCTGAGCTCAGGAGATCCACCCACCTTGGCCTCCCAAGCTGTTGGGATTACAGGCCTGAGCCACCGCACCACGCCAAAAAAAAAAAAAAAAAAAAAAGTAAAAGTAATACATGCTCACTATAAAAAGAAAATGGAACAGAAGAAAAGTACATAAGTAAAGAAAAAGGTGATTCCATCCGGTCTTTCAGAAATAGGCTGTTACCATACAATTCATACAAATATATATATATGTATGTGTATATACAAATATATGTATATATATCCTTTGTACTCAAATGAGAGTGTCTTGTAAGCATTCTTCTACAATTTGCTTTTTTTCCACTTCACAGTATGTTTTTGCATGTCAAATATAGATATTTACTTAAATATTTTGTTTATTTTGGTTTCTTTTACCTCTTTTTGAAACGAAATCTCTCTCTTGCCACCCATGCTGGAGTGCAGTGGTGCAGTCTCAGCTCACTGCAACCTCCGTTTCCCAGGTTCAAGTGATTCTTCTGCCTCAGCCTCCCAAGTAGCTGGGATCACAGGTGCACACCACCATGCCTGGCTAATTTTTGTATTTTTAGTAGAGATGGAGTTTCACCATGTTGGCTAGGCTGGTCCCGAACTCCTGACCTCAAGTGATCTGCCCGCCTTGGCCTCCCAAAGTGTTGGGATCACAGGCATGAGCTACTGTGCCCGGCCTCTTTTTCTTTTTTCTTTTTTTTTTTTTTTTTTTGAGAGAGTCTTGCTGTGTTGCCCAGGCTGGAGTGCAGTGGCATGATCTTGGCTCACTGCAACCTCTACCTCTGGAGTTCAAGCAGTCCTCCCACCTGAGTAACTGGTACTACAGGCACACATCCTGTAATGTGTAAGTTTTGTATTTTTTGCCCAGGTAAGTTTTGTATTTTTTGGTAGAGATGGGAATTCACCAGGTTGGCCAGACTGGTCTTGAACTCCTGACCTCAAGTGATCTGCCTGCCTCAGCTTTTTAAAGTGCTGGGATTACAAGTATGAGCCACCATGCCTGGCCATTGTTTTACTTTTTTTTTTTTTTTTTTTTTTTAAATCAGGATTGTCTGAAAGACATTTTTTTTAAACAGCAGCATTGTCTTTTACAGTTGAGAGATACATAAATTTATTCAGCTAATCTCCTGTTGGAAATTTAAGCTGTCTCCTTGCTGGTACAGACAACGCAATAATTGAATATCATTGCACATTATGTCCTTGAACCTGCGAAAATATATTTTATGGAGAATACTTTTTAAAGTGAAACTTCTAGTTCAACAGCGTGCACATTTTAAATTTTGATAGATTATGCCAAATTGTACTTCAGTGGGATTTTAAAATTTTGGTCTATTGTTCATGTTTTCACAGGGAACCTAGGAGAGCAGCATATTTCTCATCCCTAGTAGTATTTATAAATAACCCTTTAAGAAAATGAACAGGGCCGGGCGCGGTGGCTCAAGCCTGTAATCCCAGCACTTTGGGAGGCCGAGGCGGGCGGATCACAAGGTCAGGAGATCGAGACCACAGTGAAACCCCGTCTCTACTAAAAATAAAAAAAATTAGCCGGGCGCGGTGGCGGGCGCCTGTAGTCCTAGCTACTCAGGAGGCTGAGGCAGGAGAATGGCGTGAACCCAGGAGGCGGAGCTTGCAGTGAGCCGAGATCACGCCACTGCACTCCAGCCTGGGCAACAGCGTGAGACTCCGTCTCAAAAAAAAAAAAAAAGAAAATGAACAGGATCTTTAGAAATGTTGAAGTACAGTATTAAAAATATTTGACTCGTTGATGAGCATAACCCCATTACATCAGGTTGGACTAGTAATTTTGAGATTTACATCAGAATTTCACATATAATTATTTAAATAGCTAATAGGTGGTATATTAAATTTTCTGGTTCAACTTATAAATATCGTAGCACATCTGTGTCAGCCTAGTCAACCGTAGTTAATTTGAAGTAAGCTACTGTGTTGCTATTAAAGAATTTTTTGCTTTTATCCACCGGGCGCGGTGGCTCACGCCTGTAATCCCAGCACTTCGGGAGGCCGAGGCAGGTGGATCACGAGGTCAGGAGATCGAGACCATCCTGGCAAACATGGTGAAACCCTGTCTCTATTAAAAAAAAAATACAAAAAACTAGCCGGGCGAGGTGGCGGGTGCCTGTAGTCCCAGCTACTTGGGAGGCTGAGGCAGGAGAACGGCGTGAAACCAGGAGGCGGAGCTTGCAGTGAGCCTAGGTCGTGCCACTGCACTCCAGCCTGGGTGACAGAGCGAGACTCCGTCTCAAAAAAAAAAAAAAAAAAAATTTGTTTTTGCTTTCATTTGTCTTAAGAATATTTGGTGTTCCTTTGGAGACTCAGTTCGTAAAGAGCTATTATGATTTTTCTAGTCTATGAGGAGAGAGAGAGTGCTGTCTGCCGTTGCATGTTATGCTTGTAGCTATTTGGGGGAAGAGTGAGAATTAAAGGCTAACATACAATCATTGTGGGTAGAAGTATTCTTATTTTTAGACCTCTGAGTATAATGGATTTCTGTGGGGTGAGGTGAGACTGGGGCTGTTTTTCTCTCACAGTATGTGTATAACCATTAAGATCAGTGCTTTTCTTTTCTTTTTTTTGTTTTGTTTTTTTTTCAGTACACAGTTTCACTCTGTCACCCAGGCTGGAGTGCAGTGGCGCGATCTCGGCTCACTGCAACCTCCACATCCTGGGTTCAAGTGATTCTCCTGCCTCAGCCTCCTGAGTAGCTTGGGTTACAGGTAAGTGCCACCACGCCTAGCTACTTTTTGTATTTTTAGTAGAGACGGGGTTTCACCATGTTGGCCTGCTGATCTCAAACTCCTGACCTCAGGTGATCCACTCACCTTGGCCTCCCAAAGTGCTGGGATTATAGGCGTGAGCCACTGTGCCTGTCCTGAATATTCTTTGTGTTTTTTTCTGACAGGCTTTGTGATGTGAATAGTAGTGAATTGATAGTGAAACTGTATTGTTAATAAACTCATAATTTAAGATAAGGCAGATTACTGGTAATATTCTTCTCAGAATTAGATTTTAGGAAATTTCTCTAAATGTAAATCCTGGAAAGCTTGCAGAGATTTAAATGCTGTTCTGGTATTTTTTTTTTTTTTTGAGATGGTGTCTTGCTCTGTCACCAAGGCTGGAGTGCAGTGACACAATATTGGCTCAGTGCAACCTCCACCTCTCGGGTTCAAATGATTCTCATGCCTCAGCCTCCCAAGTAGCTGGGACTAGAGGCGCGCGCTACCATGCCCTGCTAATTTTTGTATTTTTCATAGAGATGGAGTTTTGCCATATTGGCCGGGCTGGCCTCGAACTCCTGGTCTCAGGTGATCTGCCCGCCTCAGCCTCCCAAAGTGCTAGGGTTACAAGAGTGAGCCACCACGCCCAGCCATATGGTATTTTTTTTTTTTTTTTTTTTTTTTTTTTTTTTTGAGACGGAGTCTCGCTCTGTCGCCCAGGCTGGAGTGCAGTGGCGCGATCTCGGCTCACTGCAAGCTCCGCCTCCCGGGTTCACGCCATTCTCCTGCCTCAGCCTCCCGAGTAGCTGGGACTACAGGCGCCCACAACCGCGCCCGGCTAATTTTTTGTATTTTTAGTAGAGACGGGGTTTCACCGTGGTCTCAATCTCCTGACCTTGTGATCCGCCCGCCTCGGCCTCCCAAAGTGCTGGGATTACAGGCGTGAGCCACCGCGCCCGGCCCATATGGTATTTTTTAAAAACTCAAAATATAGGGTACAAAATTCATCTTAAGTGCTTGGTACATCTTTAGCTTGGTAGGTCTCTGACATAGAGTTTTAATAGAGTTTTTTTAGTATTGAGAACCCATTTGTCCCCACAGACATGATATTTTCTGCATGTGATTGCTCTGTGTGTGTGTTCATTTTTAATTTCTGTCTTAGACGAGAGGCATTAGTCCGTTGAGCTTATGCCATCTTCTTGGAATTAAGATTTCGCTACAGAAGTTTGCATTTTTACTAATGCAGGAAGAACAGTTTTTTAAAAAATTGAAATCTTGCCCATTTAGTTAATTATTTTCAGGGGATAGATGACAAAAATAAATAGCAAGACATGTACAGAAGGAGGTTGTCGGTTCATGGAATTAGTTTTATTTATTTGTTTGTTTGTATTCAGAGTCTCACTCTGTTGCCCAGGCTGGAGTGCAGTGGCGTGGTCTCAGCTCACGGCAGCTTCCACCTCCCGGGTCCAGGCGATTCTCCAAGTGACTCTCCTCCCTCAGCCTGTGGAGTTGCTGGGAGTACAGGTGGCGCCACCACGCCCGGCTAATTTTTGTGTTTTTAGTAGAGACAGGGTTTCACCGTGTTAGCCAGGCTGGTCTCGAACTCCTGACGTCAAGTGATCTGCCCGCCTCGGCCTCCCAAAGTGCTGGGGTTACAGGCGTGAGCTACCACACCTGGCCTAATTCATGAAATTGGGATACTGTTTAAAGATAGAGAAAGTTTTAACTTGAGGAAAATGTTAAAAAATGCAATCATTATATTTATTTTAGATTACATCTAATTGCAAGTTCCGTAAACTACATTCAAGATTATTACTACTTTTTAAATGTATGTGAACTATCTAATGATTTTTACGTGGATTTAGATTAATTGTGGCATTGGCAAACACTTATTGCTTGATTTGTGTTAGACACTGTGCTAGGTTTTGGAGATGAAGTAAGACACTACTTTTAAGGAAGTGATTAAAATAATAATTACATTATTTTAAAAGCCCCTGGTTACCTCAGAGGACCACCTAAATTAGACTGAGGGTCATGAAGGTTTGTGTAGGATTGTGACTGTTGAACTTAGTTTGGAAAAATGATCAGTAGTTAGCCAGTTAATGGGACAAAAGAAGATCATGGAAACCAGAGACAGCTTGGTATTTCAGGGAATTGCATAGACCTGATTATGGTTGTCACATGGAGAAGGAGAGTGGATAAGGAGTAGCTTCAGAGAGATAGGCAGGGCCAAGTGATAAAAAGTCTCATATGCACTACCAAGGAATTCAGATTAAAAAAAAATATTTTTTGAGACAAGGTCTGGCTCTGTCTCCCAGGCTGGAGTGCAGTGGCGTGATCTCTGCTCACTGCAACCTCCGCCTGTTGGGCTGAAGTTATCCTCCCACCTCAGCCTCCCAAGTAGTTGGGATTACAGGTGTGTGCCACCTGGCCTGGCTAATTTTTTGTATTTTTAGTAGAAACGGGATTTCGCCATGTTGCTCAGGCCAGTCTTGAACTCCTGAGCTCAAGAGATCCTCCTGCCTCGGGTTCCCAAAGTGCTGGGGTTATAGGTATGAGCCACCGTGCCCAGCCAAGACATTTTTAAAATGTGGGAATACACAAGCACACGTTCCATTAGCTGTCAGTGGGATCTTGTCACACGTCATGTAGCTCTGGAAAACACTTATGCACTCGTGAGAGAATCACAATGAAAAAGGCCAATAACGTCATCCTGTTATGAAAATAGCTTTGCCCTCATGGACCTCCTGCAAGGGTCATAAGCACCCCTGGAATCCCTTACCCATTTGGAGAATCATCATATTAGAAGATCGTTATGGCACTGGTGTTGAGAATTGTTTAGAACTTATAAAAAGAATCACATTTAGTTTTGCTTTTTTGAGACAGGGTCTTGCCATGTCATCCACGGCATAGTGCAGTGGCACTATCATGACTCACTATAGCCGTGAACTCTTGGTTTCAAGGAATCTTCCTGCCTCAGCTTCCTAAGTAGCTGGGACTACAGGCATGAGCCACTGTGCTGGGCTATTTTTTTTTTTTTTTAATTTTTTTGCAGAGATGGGATCTTGCTGTGTTGTCCAGGCTGGTCTTGAATTCCTAGATTCAAGCAATTCTCCTGCCTTAGTCTCCCAAAGTGTTAGGATTATAGGCATGGGCCACTGTGTCTGGCCAAAAAGGACATTTTATATTGTGATCCAATATGCACACCTTAAATATTGCAGAAAACAAGACTGTATTATCTCTTGCTGCATTACAAGTTACTTCAAAACTTACTGGACTTAAAGAACAAACATCTGGCTGGGCACAGTGGCTCATGCTTGTAACCCCAGCACTTTGAGAGACCAAGGCAGGTGGATCACCTGATATCAGGAGTTTGAGACCAGCCTGGCCAGTATGGCGAAACTCCATCTCTACTAAAAATACAGAAATTAGCAGGGCCTGGCGGCACATTCCTGTAATCCCAGGTACTTGGGAGGCTGAGGCAGGAGAATCGCTTGAACCTGGGAGACAGAGGTTGCAGTGAGCCGAGATTGTGCTACTGCACTGCAGCTTGGGCAACAGAGTGAGACTCCGTCTCAACAAAACAAAAAGAAACAAACATCTCAGATTTTATGAAGAGTGTGTATTGGGTGATTCTGACTCAGGGTCTCTAGTGAGGTTGCAGTCAAGATGTTTACACTCATGTCAATTCTTGACTGAGATTGGAGGGTCTTTGAAGCTATCTCACATGGCTGTTGGCAGGAAGCCTCAGTTCCTGAATATGCGACTCTCTTCACAGGGTAGTTTGAAGTTTGAGTATCCTCATGACATGGCAGCTGGATTCCTGAGAGAGAGCGGTTTGAGAGAGTGACCAAGACAGAAGCTCCAGTGTCTTTTAAGAGTTAGTCATGAAAGTACGTCATTGGAAGCAGGTCACTAAGTTCAGTCTACACTCAAGGAGAGGAAATTTACTCTCCCTCTTAAAAGGAGGAGCATTAAATAATTTATGGACATACTTTAAAAGTACCACGAATAATTGTCAGGAGAATGAATCTCCCATGAGCTTCCTATTTCTTTTTTTTGAGTTGGAGTCCTGCTCTTTCGCCCAGGCAGGAGTACAGTGGCGCAGTCTGGGCTCACTGCAACCTCCACCTCCCGGGTTCAAGCGATTGTCCTGCCTCAGCCTCCCAAGTAGCTGGGATTACAGGCGTGTGCCACCATGCCCGGCTAATTTTTGTATTTTTAGTATAGACGGGGTTTCACCATGTTGGCCAGGCTGGTCTCAAACTCCTGATCTCAAGTGACCCGCCTGCCTCAGCCTCCCAAAGTGCTAGGATTACAGGCATGGGCCACCGCGCCCAGCCGAGACTCTTATTTCATATACACCCTGCTGAGTGTGCTAGGAATGCAAGCAGGGCCTCGACTGTTCCTAACCCAGGCCATTTTTCAGGACTGTGTTTGCAGCAGGCCACTTTGCGGGAGGAGGTGATGTCTTTCATCGGGACAAAGAGCAGGCCTACTTACTACTTACTGTAAAAGTGGTGGATTCTGGCCGGACACGGTGGCTCATGCCTGTAATCCCAGCATTTTGGGAAGCCGAGGCGGGTGGGTCACGAGGTCAGGAGTTCGAGACCATCCTGACTCACACGGTGAAACCCCGTCTCTACTAAAAAATACAAAAAAATTAGCCGGGCGCGGTGTCGGGCGCCTGTAGTCCCAGCTACTTGGGAGTCTGAGGCAGGAGAATGGCGGGCACCCGGAGGCGGAGCTTGCAGTGAGCCGAGATTGCGCCACTGCACTCCAGCCTGGGCAACAGAGCGAAACTCTGTCTCAATAAAAACCCAAAAACAAAACAAAACAAAACAAAAAAACGGTGGATTCCCTAAGCCCAATGTTCCTTAGCCGTGATGCAAACCCGCTGCATGTCACCTTCTGGAACTTGGGGGTAACAGGGAGACAGTGCAAACATGCTCATGCTTGCTGTGCTGTGAGTTCTTTTTAAAGTTCTTTGTGTTTGACCCAGGAGGCTCATGTGTTCTGTCAGTATCCATGAAATGGTCATAGGCCAACGTATTAACCTGTAAGTAGGGTTAAATAAAACCCTAGTTCCTTCACAGTTCTCAACAATGCTTATGTTTACTTTAGTGTGATGCACTGTGAAAATAAGCTATACGTTTTATTTTCAGTTCTATTTATCTGTTTATTTTAGAGAGCCTATCTCTATTCTCCTAGAGATAGGATCTTGCTGTGTTGTCCAGGCTGGTCTTGAATTCCTTGACTCAAACAATCCTACTGCCTTGGTCTCCCAAAGTGCTAGGATTACAGGCACGGGCTGCTGTGCCTGGCCAAGAAGTACCTTTTATATTGTGATCCAGTATGCACATGTGCATGCATATGCACTCCTGAAACATTGCAGAAAATAGCACAACACTACTATCTCTTGTTGCGTTACAGTTACTTCAGAACTTACTGAATTTGAAAAACAAACATCTCAGATTTCATGAAGAGTGTGTCTGGTGATTCTGGCTTAGGGTATCTAGTGATTTTATTTCATTTAAAACAAACAAGAAAACAAGCTTGGTTGCAGTTTATCAAGCTGATTTCACAACCTACTATTGGGTCATAATTCTAAGTTTGAAAAACAGTGATTAGGGGACTGATACGGTTTGGCTGCGTCCCCTACAAAATCTCATCTTGTAGTTTCAATAATCCCTACATGTTGTGGAGGGACCTGGTGGCAACTGAATCATGGAGTCGGTTACTCTGTGCTGTTCTGATAGTGAGTGCCCACGAGATCGATTTTTTATTTTCTTTTTTGAGACAAGAGTCTTGCTCTGTCACCCAGGCCTGAGTGCAGTGGCATAATCTTGGCTCACTGAAACCTTTGCCTCCTGGGTTCAATTGAGCATGTCTGGGTAATATTTGTATTTTCAGTAGAGACAGGGTTTCACCATGTTGGCCAGGCTGGTCTTGAACTCCTGATCTCAAGTGATCCACCGACCTTGGCCTCCCAAAGTATTGGGATTACAGACGTGAGCCACCGCGCCCAGCCTAGATCTGATGGTTTTATAAGGGTCTCTGCCCCCTTTGCTGGGCACTTCTTCCTGCTGCCATGTGAAGGAGGATGTGTTTGCTTCCCCTTCTGCCATGATTGTAAGCTTCCTAAGGCCTCCCCAGCCCTGCAGAGCTGTGAGTCAATTAAACCTCTTTCTTTTGTAAATTACCCAGTCTTGTGGGCAGTTCTACATGGAGCTTGAGGATGGA
Source organism: Macaca nemestrina (assembly GCF_043159975.1). NCBI lineage: Eukaryota > Metazoa > Chordata > Mammalia > Primates > Cercopithecidae > Macaca > Macaca nemestrina. The sequence goes on along the minus strand of NC_092134.1, from coordinate 142,321,769 downwards.
CTAATACAGGACTCCGAGGCTAGAGGCAGGCAGTCAGGTTAGAAAGTTGTTTTAATTCAGGTAGGAGAGGATGGCGTAAACCAAGGTACTAATTGTGGGAATGGAGGAAGAGGGTCAGTTTAAGAGGTATCTGGAAATCAAAGAAACAGGAATTGTATTTTTTTGATAATATGTATATATATGGCATATGAAAATTTCGGAAGGACACTCAGGCTCTGGCTTGAGCAGCTGATGTTATTCATTTGAATAGATGTTGTCCACTGCCCTGTTCTTTTTTTTATTTTATTTTTTTTCCCTGCAGCAGCAGATTTGGTTATGGAGCGGGGAGACCTTGGTGTGGAATTCAGTTTGGGGGCAGGTGTGTTTGAGGTGCATGTGAGGAGTATAAGTGAAGATGTCCAGAAGTGGAATACATAGTTCTGATTCTCAAAGGAGAAGTAAAAAAGTACTGGAGAAGTAGTAAATTTGGAGTCTTTGTTGTACATATGTTATTTTAAGCTGGTGGAGGCAGCGAGAAAGGATTTCTTAAGGATGATATTGTAGTGTGAGAATAACATAGGGATAAAGATCAGAAACATTTAAGGGAGGAACAAACAAAGGAGGAGGAGGGTTAGAAGAAAAGAGCATATGATATAAAAACGAGAGGAGAGTGTCAAAAAATTGGGAGTGCTTAAGAAACAGGGTATATTTATAGACGAAGTTAAAAAGGCATTAGAGAGGAAAAGCGATCATTAACTAAGGTTTCTCTGGAGAAGCCAGAGGGAATAGGGACTAAAGTACCCTGTGGAAGGATTATCTGTAGCCCACTTCCAGCAGAATAGAGGAAGTTAAGGATGGTTGTTGCTGTAAATGAACATGTGGTGAGAGGAAGTTGAGATAGTTCTTGTTTGATTTCTCTGTTTCTCTCTAATGTAGGAGGTGAGATACATAAATTCGGTAGGGCTGTCATAAGAAAGGGCTGTCATCAGCTGGGCGCAGTGGCTCACGCCTGTAATCCCAGTACTTTGGGAGGCTGAGGCAGGTGAATCCCTCGGGCCTAGGAGTTTGAGACCAGCCTGGGCAACATGGTGAAACCCCACCTCTACCAAAAATACAAAAATTAGCTGGGTGTGCTGGTGCTTGCCTGTAGTCTCAGCTTGTAGTCTCAGCTACTCGGGTGGCTGAGGTGGGAGAAGTGTTTGAGCCTGGGAGGTTGAGGCCATGGGGAGCTGTGATCCTACCACTGCACTCCAGCCTGGGTGACAGAGGAGACCCTGTCTCAGCAAACAAAAACACAAAACATCTCCCACTCCTCCACCCCCACACACAAGACCACTGATGATGTGGCTTAACAACAATTTCTTTTTTTTTTTGTTCCAAGACAGTCTCGCTCTGTCGCCCAGGTTGGAGTGCAGTGGCGCCATCTCTGTTCACTGCAACCTCCGCCTCCCGGGTCCAAGTGATTCTCCTGCCTCAGCCTCCGGAGTAGCTAGAACTACCGGCATGTGCCACCATGCCCAGCTAATTTTTGCATTTTTAGTAGAGACAGGGTTTCACCATGCTGGCCAGGCTGGTCTTGAACTTCTGACCTCAGGTGATCCACCCATTGTGGCCTCCCAAAGTGTTGGGATTGCAGGCATGAGCCATCGTGCCTGGCACAAGAATTTATTTTCTCATAATTCTGGAAGCTAGAATTCTGAGACAAAGGTGTCGGCCTGGTTGGTTTCTTCTGGAGGCCGATCTCTCTGGGTTGTACATGGCCGTTTTCTGGTGTCTTCACATGGTCTTTCCTCTGTGCTTGCCTGTGTCCTAATCTGTTTTTATAGGGATACTAGTTATATTGGATTAGAGCCCACCCCAGTACCCTCCCTGAGCCTTGATTCTTTAAGGACCCTATCTAAAATATGGCCACATCCTGAGGTATGGGGGTTAAGACTTCAATTTAGGAATTTTGGATTAGGGGACACAATTCATTAAAATGACGAAGTCATTTGCTGAAAGTGAGAGGCCGAAGGCCGAGATTTGAAATAACCCACCATAACAAATATTGCATAGGAAGCTAACTAAGAGACTTGTGGGGCTCTGGGAGAGAAACATGGGCCCAGCTGAGGTAGGAAATCAAACTGAACAGCTGCATGATTTTCTCTAGCAGCATCTGGGACTCTAGGTATATAAATCAATCACTAATGGTGTTTCTCTTGACTTAATTTAGAGAAAGAGTTTAAAATATGTGCATTTTTCCCCAAACTTTTGTGGTATATTTTATATACAGTCATTGCACATATTTAAAGTATACAGTTTGATCAGTTTTTTTTTTTTTTGTTTTGAGACGGAGTCTCGCTCTGCCGCCCAGGCTGGAGTGCAGTGGCCGGATCTCAGCTCACTGCAAGCTCCGCCTCCCGGGTTTACGCCATTCTCCTGCCTCAGCCTCCCGAGTAGCTGGGACTACAGGCGCCGCCACCTCGCCCGGCTAGTTTTTTGTATTTTTAGTAGAGACGGGGTTTCACGGTGTTAGCCAGCATGGTCTCGATCTCCTGACCTCGTGATCCGCCCGTCTCGGCCTCCCAAAGTGCTGGGATTACAGGCTTGAGCCACCGCGCCCGGCCGCCTGATCAGTTTTAACATAGATATATGCCTGTGAAACCATCATCCCGAACACAATAGAGAACATTTCAGTCACCCCCAAAAGTTTCTCCTGCTCCTTTATGATCCGTGCCTCCCTCTACCCAGTCCCTAGTCGTGTACTTAGTAACTTTGTCATAATAAATCTAGAATTTTACATAAATTGAGTCATACTGTGTGACTTTTTTGGTCATATTTTTGGTCAGATTGTTTAAAGTGCAAGAATTATTATTTTGTGGCTTTATTCCATATTTTTAAAAAGAATTTTTAAAAAACACCGTCTTCCCTGAAGCTCATGAGATTAAAAAGCTATATGAGGGCTTCCCTCAGATATGACTGGTGAATTCCTTCCCTTGTCCTCTAAATGAATATAGTTCTGAAAATAACAGACTCCACTTGGAAATACCATTTTGGATTTGAAAGTGACTGGAGTATTAGAGTGCACCTGCTGGTGTTGAAAACAATGTGGATTTTTGTTACTGGATCTTAGCCTCTTTCATGTGATTTAGTCCCTCCACTACGTGGAAATAGTTCCGGATCTTAGCCTCTTTCGTGTGATTTAGTCCCTCCACTACGTGGAAATAGTTCCGCACAGCGGCGGAGTTGGATTTTTTTTTTTTTTTTTTTTTTTTTTTTGGTGACTGTGGCAGTTTAAAATTCTCGTGGTGTGATTCCTGAAACTCTTGCGTTTCTGAATTATTTTATTGTTTGACTTATTTTGTTCTGCCTACCATCTTTTAAAAAAGACTTTCTCCTACTTAATAGAAAGATATAAGTGATTGTTTAAGTTTTACACCTGGGAAGATCTAAGACGTAACCTAAAGTTTAGAGTGGTAAATTAGTAGGATACGCTACCTTAAAATTGTGAGAACCTTTAATATCCTGCGGACACTTGAGACGTTAACATCAGCAGATGATGGTGGTTAAGCATGATAGTTAACAGCCTGCAGGGACCTGGAATTAGGCTGCCTTAATTCAAATCTGGACCCTACCATTTAATAGCTGTGTGTCTTTAGATAAGCCACTTAAGCCGTCTAAGCCTCAACTTTCTTTATCTGTCAAATGGAAATAATGACAGGACCCATCTTATTCACACAAAATACTAAATTATACATGAATATTGGGTATTTAATATAAATATTAAATTTTATAAAACTCATAGTACAGTGCCTGGCATATGAAACACACACTCACTAAATGTTAGCTTTTGTTATCATTGAAAGGATTCCAGATAATTAATGGCTCCCTTATTTTATGTAATATTCAAATTACTTAAAAAAAGAAAAAACTTTGTATCCCTCTTCGATCTTGAAATAGAATTCATCTGCAGTAGTGATTTGTAGATTACTACCTGTCACCCATTTTACAGTCCAGATTACTCATGAAAAGGAATTTTTACTTCATGAGCTAGCTTAGTCCTGGAAAGCAGTTTCGTAACATTACTAACAAAATATTGCCATTTCTGAACTCAGTGTGCCGTAGCAATTTCTGAGATGGAGGGAGATTGGAGTCTTTCCTTAAAGGGTCAGGTTCTGTGTATTTCTTGTCTTGTTTGTTGTTAGCGCTGGGCTTTGTTCACTGGTTCAGTAATACGGAGATGAGACCGCCTGTGTGTTCACATTTTTGAGGATTTTTAACCTGTTTCAATTTGACCAGAATAGATACTGTCTTTACAATCTTATTTTTGACAATATGATTTACTTGGGTACTATTTTCAATGAAGAAACACTTATAAGAATCGATTTGCATAACAATGGATTTTTGGAAAATATTGTTTAATATGCTGAAGCCTGTTGTTACTTGACCTAAGCCAATTCTTTGAAATGATGCCAAGAAATCAGAGAGAGCTAGTTTAGATCTGTATTGTCTTTGAAAGAAGTGTATAAAGTTGATAGCTATAGTATAGTGGGTTCTGCATCCACAGAACAAAGCAACTGTGGACCAAAAATATTTGGGAAGGAATTTTAAAATCACCTTGAAAAAAAAAATAGGGAGGAAAAAAAAACTTGGGAAAAATAATACAACATGGAAAAATAATAAAAATAAACACAGTTAAGTATAACCACGATTTACATAGCATCTACATTGTACGAAGTATTATAAGGAATTTAGAGATGATTCAAAGTGTACTGGAGGATGTCCATAGGTTTTAGGCAATTACTGTGTCAGTTTGAATCAGGGACTTGAGCAGCTTAGGATTTTTGCTGTCTGGGAGGGTCGTGGATATCTGGATATGTTCTGCTGGAGCCAGTCCCCAGCAGATACCAAGGGACAACTGCCTGTGGTTTTAAAATTTGTTTTAATTATACTTGTAGAGTATGAACATGTTTTCTTTTTTGGAAAAAAATTTCAGGTGCTTTATGGTCGTTTGAGTATAAAGCTTTATAAGTTGAGTTAAAGCCTTCACAAACATTTTTCCCCTTTACAACACAAGTTGCCTTCCCTGTAATTATTGCTGTTTCAAAATTGGCATTTCCCATGTAGGAATTCTTTACATACTCTGTTTACAGATCATTATACTATGTTGTCTGTATTTTTTACCTAGCTTTTGGTTTATCTTTTAATTTTATTTACAGCATTTTTGGGTATAATGCTTTGTCATTTTGACATAATTAAGTGTATTGGTTGTTTTTCTTTATGGTTTTTGCTTCTGGTTTTTTATTTAAGAAGCCTTTTCCGGCCGGGCGTGGTGGCTCAAGCCTGTAATCCGAGCACTTTGGGAGGCCGAGACGGGTGGATCACGAGGTCAGGAGATCGAGACCATCCTGGCGAACATGGTGAAACCCCGTCTCTACTAAAAAAAAAAATACAAAAAAACTAGCCGGGCGAGGTGGCGGCGCCTGTAGTCCCAGCTACTCGGGAGGCTGAGGCAGGAGAATGGTGTGAACCCGGGAGGCGGAGCTTGCAGTGAGCTGAGATCCGGCCACTGCACTCCAGCCCGGGAGACAGAGCGAGACTCCGTCTCAAAAAAAAAACAAAACAAAACAAAAAAGAAGCCTTTTCCTAACTCAAGTTCACAAGGATATTCTTCAAAATTTTCTTCTAGTACTTTTAATGGTTTAAAAAATTTATATCTTTAACGTATATGGAATTTATTTTGGTGTACTATGTGAAGACGAGTATACTTAATTGTTCTCGAAGAGCAACAAGTATTTAAGCCTCATTTATTGAGTGATTTTTCATTTCCTCACTGTATTAGTCTGTTCTCATGCTGCTAATACAGACATACCCAAGACTAGGTAATTTTAAAAGGAAAAATTTTTTTTTTTTTTAAATTTAGACGGAGTCTCGCTCTTGTCACCCAGGCTGGAGTGCAGTGGCACGATCTTGGCTCACTGCAGTGTCCGCCACCTGGGTTCAAGCTTCTCATGCCTCAGCCTCCTGAGTAGCTGGAATTTCAGGCACCTGCCACCATGCTTGGTTAATTTTTGTGCTTTTAGTGAGATGGGGTTTCGCCATGTTGATCGGGTTGGTCTCGAACTCCTGACGTCAGGTGATATACCCTCCTTGGCCTCCCAAAGTGCTGAGATTACAGATGTGAGCCACCGCACCCTGCCAGGAAAGAGGTTTAATGGACTCTCAGTTCCATATGGCTGGGGAGACCTCACAATCATGGCAGAAGGCGAATGAGGAGCAAAATTATGTCTTACATGGCGACAGGCAAGAGAACTTGTACAGGGGAACTCCCATTTATAAAACTATCAGATCCCATGAGACTTACTACCGCAAGAACAGTAGGGGGAAACCGCTCCCATGATTCAGTTAAGTACACCTCGCCCCACCCTTGACACAGGAAGATTATTACAATTCAAGGTGAGATTTGGGTGGGGACACAGCCAAACTATATCACTCAGTGTTTTGAAATATTACTTTTAACATATATTAAATTTCCGTATATAATTTAGACCCTGTTTTTGGGCTAGTACTATACAGTTTTCATTACTATAGTTTTACAAGGCTACAATACTTTATGAGAAACCTTGCAGGTCAGATGTGATTTTGTAGTCAGGAATTTTTTCCAGTAATACTTGGTGGGCATTATGTAGTATCCAGTAATCACGCACATTGTTTTCTTAATGAAATGTATGAAGTCACACTATGTGGGATACATATAAACAGTAAGTAAGCTCGGGTCAGGTCCAGTTTTGCTGCTAGATGAGTTAAAAGGAAAAACTTATTTTCAGAGCTTTTTTGATTTTTGCAGTACAAATAAAGAATTACGGATTTGTAATTTATCTTGCTGTTGAGGGCTGTTTTCCTTCTTTGTTCATCTGTTTTAAATTGTTTGGTTACTCTTGTATCTTTACTCTCCATTTGAATTTTAGAGTCAGTTTGTCGAGTTACTTGAAAAATCCTTCAACACCTGTGAAAGCAAGGGATCTACAGCTGGTTAGCAAAATCCTGTAGAGATTTTTCGTTGGGATTGTGCTAACTAGTCGGGGAAGAACTGAATCTTAACAGTGTTTGTCTTCTCGTCCATGAACACAGTTAACTTTTCTTTTGTTTAGATGTTCTTTTATGTCTTTCAGTAAGGTTTTAGTTTTTTGCCCCAAAATGCTTGTACATTTTTGTTGATTTATATCAAAGTGCTTTTATGGTTTTGCTGCTATTGTGAATAGGATTTAAAATTTCTTTTAAATTAAAAACTGCATTTTCTAGTTGTTACTGTTGATTTATACATGAAAATATTGAAATTATATTGATATTGAGTCTGACCAGTTTGTTGAGTTCTGTTATTCTAATAACTTATCAGTTGATTATCTTGGGTTTTCAGTTAGAAAATCATATATTCAGACATTGATTTTAATCTTTTCCTTGTCAGTCTTTATACTTCTTGTTTTTTTTTCTTTTTCTTTTTTGTAGAGACAGGGTCTTGCTATGTATCCCAGGTTGGTCTTGAACTCCTGGCCTCAAGCGATCTTCCTACCTTGGCCTCCCAAAGTGCTGGGATTATAGGCATGAGCCATTGCACCTGGCACTTTTTGTTTGTTTGTTTTCCAGTTGCATGGTATGTTTTCAGCATTCAGTTTTGAGACATCTAAAATATCTCTAAAATATTGTTTACTATGAAGTACATTATGCTGTAATCACATTCTGAATGCCTGAGTAAATACATGGTAGAAGGGCTAGATCTTCTTTAAGTGGGGGTAATGGAACGTTTCTGAGAAGGGAAATATTTATTATTGGAGGATTTAATGTGTGATCTTTTCGTTACAGATATGATGTAAGATACTTCTTCAAGATTGGACAGCTGGGGACCTTCTTCTAATTAACCTTAAACCGACTTACAGCCATAGAGACACCTCACAAAGTTCCCATTTTTCGTTGTTGTTGATTTTTTGCTTTACACCTTTTCTGACCTTGCAACCATGTATGGAAGTGCCCGCTCTGTTGGGAAGGTGGAACCGAGCAACCAGAGCCCTGGGCGTTCACCCAGGCTTCCACGTTCCCCTCGCTTGGGTCATCGTCGGACCAATAGTACAGGAGGGAGTTCGGGAAGCAGTGTTGGAGGTGGCAGTGGGAAAACCCTTTCAATGGAAAATATACAATCTTTAAATGCTGCCTATGCCACTTCTGGCCCTATGTATCTAAGTGACCATGAAAATGTGGGTTCAGAAACACCTAAAAGCACCATGACACTTGGCCGTTCTGGGGGACGTCTGCCTTACGGTGTTCGGATGACTGCTATGGGCAGTAGCCCCAACATAGCTAGCAGTGGGGTTGCCAGTGACACCATAGCGTTTGGAGAGCATCACCTCCCTCCTGTGAGTATGGCATCCACTGTGCCTCACTCCCTTCGTCAGGCGAGAGATAACACAATCATGGATCTGCAGACACAGCTGAAGGAAGTATTAAGGGAAAATGATCTCTTGCGGAAGGATGTGGAAGTAAAGGAGAGCAAATTGAGTTCTTCAATGAATAGCATCAAGACCTTCTGGAGCCCAGAGCTGAAGAAAGAACGAGCCCTGAGAAAAGACGAAGCTTCCAAAATCACCATTTGGAAGGAACAGTACAGAGTTGTACAGGAGGAGAACCAGGTAAGTTCTACGTGTGTGTTTAACTGTATTGGCTGAATTCATGTATGTAAATGAAATAGCCTTTTTTTTCCCTTTTCCTAGATTTTTCCCTTCGTAGTGTATGTATCTTCCTTTTTCCTATTTATTTTACTATTTTGTGTCCTCCATTTCTCAGCCCTTTCCAAATTTGGTCCTGTGCCCTGTTTTTTTCTAGTTGCCCATGTCTGCTTGCTTCCATTCTTGCTTGGTTCTTTTCTCTGGTTTCTGTTTCTCTTCGTGTCTTTCCTTTCAGCATATGTGAATTTTTTTTTTTTTTTTAATTCTTCTGAGGTTATAATTTTGCCACACACTGTAATATCTTTTACCAAATGTATTTAGACTAGGTAACTTAAGTGTAAGGTATACCATTAAGATTTGTCATGATGTCAAAAAGTCATTCTTAAAAACAAAACAAAATGACTATCACAAGATAAATCAGTGTTGTCAGCTGAGAACAGAAATTACTTTTAAAGAGTTAATATTGGCCGGGTGTGGTGGCTCACACCTGTAATTCCAGCACTTGGGAGGCCGAGGTGGGCAGATCATTGAGGTCAGGAGTTTGAGACCAGCCTGGCAACATGGTGAAACCCCGACTCTACTAAAAATACAAAAATTAGCCAGGTGTGATGGTGTGTACCTGTAATCCCAGCTTCTAAGGAGGCTGAGGCAGGAGAATCACCTGAACTTGGGAGGCGGAGGTTGCAGTGAGCTGAGATCCTGCCACTGCACTCCAGTCTGGGGTGACACTGTGAGACTCTGTCTCAAAAAAAAAAGAGTTAATGTTGATGATGTGTTTATTAAGTATGAACAATAACTATTCATTTTGTTGCCATTCATGAAAGTTTAACTTCAGGATGCTTTTGTAGCTTTTTGTTCTTTAATTCTTTACATTTAAGGTAGAGGAAAGGCGACCTGGTGTGATTGTTTGCTTGTAGAAAATAAGTGAGATGATTGGGCTTTATTATCATGGGGCTTTGCAGTTTGAGAGCTAAGTGCCGTCACATTAGCTGCAGGAAATACTCACTTATTTTTCTGTGCTCCTCCAGGTTACAGTTGATGTGTTTGGTGATAGCCATGTCACATTCAGTGAGGAAGCTGATGACTCCAAAGATGTGAACAAATCGTATTCAGGCTCTACCAGTTAAAATGTTAAACATACTTTTTTGTTTTTGTTTTTTTTTGAGACAGAGTCTTGCTCTGTCTCCCAGGCTGGAATGCAGTGACGCAGTCTTGGCTCACCGCAACCTCCACCTCCCAGGTTCGAGTGATTCTCCTGTCTCAGACTCCTGAGTAGCTGGGATTACAGGTGCCTGCTCCCATGCCCGGCTAATTTTTGTATTTTTATTAGAGACGGGGTTTCACTGTGTTGGCCAGGCTGATCTCAAACTCTTGACCTCAGGTGATCCACCTGCCTCGGCCTCCCGAAGTGCTGGGATTATAGGTGTGAGCCACCATGCCCGGCCCATACTTTTTGTTTAAAAGACTTTTAGAATTTTTCTCTCTTTACTTTTTTCCCCCCTATGGTGCAAGTTGTGTGTACTTTTAGAAGTTTTCTTAAACTTGCAAGCTTGAATTTTTTTCCTTCTTAAAAAAGCTGTCTTATACTCTTAAAAGGAGAATATTTAATTAACTACCTCATTGTTGGTATTACACTTTATTTTTGGATTAGGTTACTCAAAATTATAAAGAAAGCAATTGATATCAATTTCTGCATTCTTCTTAAATGATACCAAGAAGTAAAGAAGCAATCAGAAATTGTCTGTGTCTCTGATGAAGGAGTCGTCTGCCACACAAAGCTGTTTAGGTCCCTGATGGACCTAATGTGTGACTATGGTCCCATAAGGTTACAATATAGTATTACCAGGTGTGGTAGCTCGCACCTGTACTCCCAGCACTTTGTGAGGCTAAGGGGGTGCGGATTGGTTGAGTCCAGGAGTTCGAGACCAGCCTGGGCAAAATGGTGAAACCCTGTCTCTGCAAAAAATAGAAAAAAATTAGCTGGGTTTGGTGGTGGGCGCCTGTACTACTTGGGAAGCTCAGGCAGGAGGATCACCTGAGCCTGGGAGGTCGAGGCCACAGTGAGTCGAGATTGGGCCACTGTACTCCAGCCTGGGTGACAGAGTGAGACCCTGTCTCTAAAAACAAAACAAAGATTATAATACAGTGTTTTCACTGTATCTTTTCTATGTTTAGATGTGTTTAGATACACAAATATTTACCATTGTGTTGCAGTTGCCGACAGTTTTCAGTACAGTAACATGCCGTACAGGTTTGTAGCCTAGAAGCAGTAGGCTATATCCTATGTCCTGGGTGTGTGGTAGGCTGGACCAGATGTGTTTGTATGAGTCCACTTGATGATCTTTGCACAATGATGAAATCGCCTTTCTCAGAACGTATCTCTGTCATTAAGCAACATATGACCGTAAATCTAATCTAAGATTTCTGTCGATTGTCTTACCATTCTTACTAATATGCAGTCCAGATACTCAGATCTACTGTTTTGGCTACTTGAAGCTCTCTAGTTACATTACATTTTGTATGTTAAAGCTCCAGACACATTTTCAGCAATAAAAATAGCTCATTTTTTTTGTTCATAAATATAAAACAGAAAAGCATAGATATGAAAGCAAAATATATTCCAGATCCTCCCATCTACTGACAACTTTGCTATTCCACTGTTAGCATTTTGACATTTCTCTTTACTGAAATGCCTGTATTCATATACACATAACAGATTTACCTGAATGGAATACTGTTGGTATTATGCTGTGACCTTTTTTTAGCTAACAACATTTCTACTGTATATTAAAGGCCTCTAATATGTATCTAAATCATTATTTTTAATGCCTCCTACTATTCTATTGTTATTCTAGTTAATATCACAGGGCTAAAATTCTTCAAATGTACTTGGTATTACAATGCAAATTAAAAACTAAACCTTGAATTCATTTGAATCAGATATCTAAGTAATTAGAAATTATGATTTATTCTTTCTCAGATACGTTATGACTTCAAACTACTTTGCTTTTACTTTTTAATCAGTTATTAAAGTTGTCACTACTCAACATTTGAATATTTTAATATACTTAAATCTCTTTCTTAGAGACTTAGCTTCTTTAAAGAAGAGAAATTGTCCTTTAAAAAATATTCCTTAGGAAGTTCTTTGAGTTTGAGTCATTAAGACTTTAAGAATGTGTAAAGAAAGAAAAAAGCTCAAATAGACCCCACTGATGGAGTCTAAAATTAAGAACAGGGTTTTAAATGCTGGCTCAGAAACATCAACATCAACAGGCATATTTGGTTAAAACAGAGATTGCCAGGCCTTCCTTCATACCAGCTAAGTACAATCCCTGGAGATGGGGTCCGGGAACTTAGGTTTTGAACAAGCTTCTCTGGTGGTTCTGATGAGAAACCACTCTTGGGATCTTTAGAATTTAGTAAATCTAATCTAATTCTATCTTTTTTTTTTTTTTTTTTTTTGAGATGGCGTCTCGCTCTGTAGCCCAGGCTGGAGTGCAGTGATGCGATCTTGGCTCACTGCAACCTCTGCCTCCTGGGTCCCGGTTCAAGCGGTTCTCCGGCCTCAGCCTCCTGAGTAGCTGGGATTATAGGTGCCCCCCAACACACCTGGCTAATTTTTGTATTTTAGTAAAGATGGAGTTTCACCATGTTGGCCAGATGGTCTTAAACTCCTGAACTCATGAGCTGCCCGCCTTAGCCTCCCAAAGTGCTGGGATTAAGGGCGTAAGCCACTGCGCCGGGTGTCAATCTAATTCTTAAACTTGTCTGTTGCCTGTTTGTCAATTTGTGATGCTTCTGTTGTGGCACTTTTGAGCTCAACCATAAAAGAAAGGGGAAGAAACAAGGGACCATTTGCTCAGTGTGTCTCATCCTTTATTCTTCCACTTTACATCTCAGGGATGTGACCTACTCCTGTTCGTAATGATCATTAACTGTAACAGGGACCCTCAGTGGATGGGGCGTGTGTAGGGGAAAAGGGTGTTTAAAATTGTAGATATGTTTTTTTTTTTTTGAGACGGAGTCTCGCTCTGCCGCCCAGGCTGGAGTGCAGTGGCCGGATCTCAGCTCACTGCAAGCTCCGCCTCCCGGGTTTACGCCATTCTCCTGCCTCAGCCTCCCCAGTAGCTGGGACTACAGGCGCCCGCCACCTCGCCCGGCTAGTTTTTTTGTATTTTTTAGTAGAGACGGGGTTTCACCATATTAGCCAGGATGGTCTCGATCTCCCGACCTCGTGATCCGCCCGTCTCGGCCTCCCAAAGTGCTGGGATTACAGGCTTGAGCCACCGCGCCCGGCCTGATATGTTTAGTTAAAAAGAGCTCCAGGTGATTTTGATGTCTCCTCACCTTGTGAATCATTGATGCACCAGATAAATGTTCAAATGATATATGACAGCAGAACAGTGAAGTACAGTTTCTTCAGTTGACATTTTTGAGTTGTCAGTAAAATACTGACTTTAGTTTTTAATTTGCATTGCACTACCAAGTAAATTAGTTGAATTTGTCAGTTGAAGTACAACACCAAGAAAAAATCATTCCTAAATACAAAATAATAGTACATTCTCAGTTGTTTTTTAAATTGTTGTTGTTTTGAGACAGAGTCTCGCTGTGTCACCCAGGCTGGAGTGCATGGCGCAATCTTGGCTTATTGCAACCTCCGTCTGCAGGGGTCAAGTGGTTCTCCTGTCTCAGCCTCTGGAGTAGCTGGGATTACAGGCGTGTGCCATCATGCCCGGCTAATTTTTTTTTGTTGTTTGTTTGTTTGTTTGTTTTTGAGATGGAGTCTTGCTCTGTTGCTCAGGCTGGAGTGCAGTGGTGTGATCTCGGTTCACTGCAAGCTCCGCCTCCCGGGTTAACGCCATTCTCCTGTCTCAGCCATCCCGAGTAACTGGGACTACAGGCGCCTGCCACCACGCCCAGCTGATTTTTTGTATTTTCAGTAGAGACGGAGTTTCACTGTGTTAGTCAGGATGGTCTCAATCTCCTGACCTCGTGATCTGCCCACCTCGGCCTCCCAAAGTGCTAGAATTACAGGTGTGAGCCATCACGCCCAGCCAATTTTTTGTATTTTTAGTAGAGACGGGTTTCACCACGTTGACCAGGCCAGTCTCGAACTCTCGACCTCCCGTAATCAACCTGCCTTGGCCTCCCAAAGTGTTGGGATTACAGGCACGAGCCACCGCACCCGGGCCTTTTTTTTTTTTTTTTTTTTTGAGATGGAGTCTCAGTGTTGCCCAGGCTGGAGTGCAATGGCACAATCTCGGCTTACTGGAACCTCTTCCTCCCGGGTTCAAGCGATTCTTCTGCCTCAGCCTCCCAAGTGGATTACAGGCATGTGCCACCATGCTCGGCTAATTTTTTAATTTTTTTTTTTGAGACAGAGTCTTGCTCTGTCACCAGGCTGGAGTGCAGTGGCGTGATCTCAGTTCACTGCAACCTCTGCCTCCTGGGTTCAAGCGATTCCCCTGCCTCAGCCTCTCAAGTAGCTGGAGTTACAGGCACGTGCCACCATGCCCAGCTAATTTTTTGTATATTAGTAGAGACGGATTTTGCCATGTTGGCCAGGCTGGTCTCAAACTCCTGACCTCAGGTGATCTGCCCTCCTAAGCCTCCCAAAGTGTTGGGATACAGGCATGCGTCACCATGCCCCGCCTAAATTCTGTTTTTATAGTTTGGTATTGAGTTGTAAATATCAGGAGGAAAAAAATGAGTTTGCTTTCTTTAGTTTTGTGGTTAAGTATCAATATAACCTGGGTTTTGGAAACTGTGTCTGTACTCTTAGGGGTTGTATTGGGTTCTTTTTTTTTTTTCTTGGTAAAAATGAGATTGGTAAATTTGGAGTATGTACTGGTGTATACTAGTGCCCAAATATGGGATTCTTTGTGTTAGATTTTCATTCTTTGTCAAAGATAATTATCATAGTATTTATCATAGATAATTATCATAGTATATCGTATTTAGATATACTGTCATAGTATTTAGATAATTATAGTATATCGTATTTGAATATTATGTAATTTCATATGTATTGTTAATAAAAAATCACAGTTTAATTGAAAAGTGGCTGAGACATAATTTTTTATTATAAGAAATATTGTGCGCTGGGTATGGTGGTATATGCCTGTAGTCTCAGCTACTGAGGAGGCTGAGGCAGGAGAATCCCTTGAGTCCAGGAGTTTGAGTCCAGCGTGGGCAACATGGTGAGACCTTGTCTCTTAAAATAAATAAATAAATTTAAAAGAATTAATAAATATTGTGGAAAAATTGCATATGAATAAACATTTCATTTTGAAGGCTCTACTTTTCAAGAATGGATTGACAGTATATGTGTGTATAAGATTATACGTGTGTGTGTGTGTGTGTATCAAATTTAGAGTAGATTTGAAGTTACTGGATTTATTACCATTATACCTTGAATTAGCTAGTCACCATTATACCTTGTTGGTGATGCTGAAACTGTGCCCCTCACTAAGATGGTTTTTATTATGAAGTGACTCAGAAATGTCAATTTTAATGAAAAAAGTTATTGGCGTACTTGTTCATTTTGTAATAATTGAAGCAATTGTTTATGCCTATACTTCAGAAGCTGTGTGGAAAATATGTAATATCCTACGTACAGTCTGCATTCAGAGGCAAAATATTTCAATCTTCTGAATCCTTCAGTTCAGTTCCAGTGAAACAGTCCACAGGATTTTCATGCCAAAAAACCCATATGTGCTGAAGAATGGTGAACACCGCCTTATCCAGATTCCACCCCTTGCCCTAATTAAACACCAGTGCTGGCAGCGATGTATTCTTCCTATACCCACTGTAATTACTACACAATCCTAAAATTGTATAACTTTGGTCCAAAAAACGAAGGGTGCAATTTTAAAGTAAAGGGAAACACTGCAATGAGATACAGAGACAGAGAATGCTAATTAATAGATTATAGTCAGCCAGAAGTGGGGCCTAATTACACTCTGCATTCATTATACCCTCCATAGCCCTCAGAGGTCAAGCATCTAGGAAGATTGGTTTAATAGGATTTACAGTAATTAGTTTCCCCATTTCAGTTTGAGACTGGGGATTTAGGTCCATTCTAAATATTTGGTCTGATTGGACCATAGAGATCTTGTTCTAGGATCCTATCAAATGTAAAGACACATTTGCTTATAACTGCTTGATATGTGTGGTTCTTTATTATGGAGTTCTTTTAGAAGATGTTTCTAATATAAATACTCAGCAATTTTTCTGTCTCATCCTTCTTTTGTTACTGAACTTTCAGATACTGCTAGTTGGAGAGTTAGAATAGTATGTATTTAAAAGGGAAGGCTTTTTCTTTTTCTTTTTTAAAATTGGGAGTAAGGAAGGTTTTTAGCGTATGTTTGACGAAGAATGAAAATCTAACTGTGAGCTTGGTGGAACTGCAGAGCTACTAAGACTTTGGATGGGGCGCACGGCGGCTCACGCCTATAATCCCAGCACTTTGGGAGGCCAAGGCGGGCGGATCATGAGGTCAGGAGATCGAGACCATCCTGGCTAACACGGTGAAACCCCGTTTCTACTAAGAATACAAAAAAATTAGCTGGGCATGGTGGTGGGCACCTGTAGTCCCAGCTACTTGGGAGGCTGAGGCAAGAGAATGGCATGAACCCGGGAGGCAGAACTTGCAGTGAGCCGAGATCGCGCCACGGCACTCCAGCCTGGGCGACAGGGCGTGACTCCGTCCCCCTCTCAAAAAAAAAAAAAAAAAAAAGACTGGATGATTTATATTTTTTTATTCTAAACAATATTTAACCAAATTATCATACTTATTTTTTGATTATGCCTTGAAGTAATTCTGTATGTTGAATTTAGTTGGAAGCTTATTTTAAAACTAATTACTTAAAGTACTGTCATTGAAATTTTGTGTGAACAAAATACTGTTTAATATTATAGGGTGGCAGGTGAATTTAATGTTTTTTGCCTTGTGTGTTTCTTTTCTTTTTGGAGTCTGATTTTTGTGATTCTCATTTACTTAGGAATCAAGAGAATTTCTAGTTCAGAAATGCAGAAAGATAACCTCATGTAATTCTGTGTCGTTTTTTTTCTCGTTATTTGGAGACTTTTGACTATTAACATTTATGTAATTTTAGGTCGTACCTTGATTTTCCATATGGTAAAAGCCATTATTATTTGCCATTAAATAAATTTTTTTTTTTTGAGATGGAGTTTTCCGCTTGTTGCTCAGCCTGGAGTGCAGTGGTGCGATCTTGGCTCAGTGCAGCCTCCACCTCCCAGGTTCAAGGGATTCTCCTGCCTCAGCCTCCTGAGTAGCAGGAACTGCAGGTGCACACCACCACCCCCGGCTAATTTTTTGTATTTTTAGTAGAGATGATGTTTCGCCATGTTGGGCAGGCTGGTCTCGAACTCCTGGTCTCAGGTGATCCGCCGACCTCAGCCTCCCAAAGTGTTGGGATTACAGGTGTGAGCCACTGCTCCCGGCCTTAAATAAACTTTTTCATGAGGTTGCTAGTTGTTTCACTGTCATTTAAAATCTGATCTTAAAATTTAGGATCTATGTCTCAGATTATTGTTTAAATTTTCTTTTTGATAATTCTGTTTTAACAAGGAGATATAGATAAATTGACATCCTTGTTTATTTCCCAGATCAGTTTAATCTTTTTTGTGGTTTCAGAAGGGGAATATGTTAAAGGCACTATGCAGAGTGCCATGAGAAAATGAAATCAAATGTAAAATGGATAATGTTCCTTTTGGGGAGTTAATAATCATTTTGAGAAGCAAAATTTGTACATCTATGGCTTACAGAAATTTGAACTATGCATTTATCAGGTCTTGATCATATGTGAAGGTATTTAAGTTGGTATAGGAAATTTGCTTCTTTTACAGTTGATGAGTTTGCTTATCTGGAATGTAATGAAGTATTATGAAAAATAATTCAGCAGATCTAATAAAAATGTTGCACAAATATGAGATAGGGCTTATATGAAGAAATAAGGGCATAGTATGCCAGATAATTGCAGTCTCTCTCTCACTTTTTATTTTCCTCTGTGTTTTTGGATTTCACAGTGCAGTGTAGTGTGTTATCTCAGTGAAATGAAATTATTTTTAGAGATTTGCTAATTTGCAGCAAATTTGCAGATAGCATCTTAAATATAGGGGTCCTACTTTTTATTGTGCAAAAGAAATCAGAAAATGGGTTTAGTTTTTAGTTACATTAACGTTAATCAGTGGAGGTCATAGTTTCATTTTTTTAACATTTACAATCGTACCACCCTCTGGAACTTGGCGTCTGTTTTGAGTGCTCTGTTACGCCCAGAAGAGCATAGGAGGTGCTTAGAGACCATGCTTTTTAAGAAGTGGCTGAAGGAGCTCAAGCAGAGAGTAAGACTTGCAGCATTTTAATTATACTCTTAAGTATTTGATGGACAGCCATGTTGAAGGTGATTTTTCCTTCTTTCTTTCTTTGTTAGTATTGTTTTTGGAGAGCAAACACTGGAAACAGCACAAATATTAGGGTTTTAAATTTTGGCTGCAAGGAGGAATGGATTTTTGAAAAAAGCTATATCCAGCCGGGCGCAGTGGCCCACGCCTGTAATCCTAGCACTTTGGGAGGCTGAGGCGGGCGGATCATGAGGTCAGGAGATCGAGACCACGGTGAAACCCCATCTCTACTAAAAGTACAAAAAATTAGCCGGGCATGGTGGCGGCCGCCTGTGGTCCCAGCTACTTGAGAGGCTGAGGCAGGAGAATGGCGTGAACCCGGGAGGTGGAGCTTGCAGTGAGCCGAGATTGTGCCTCTGCACTCCAGCCTAGGCGACAGGGCGAGACACTCTCAAAAAAAAAAAAAGAAAAGAAAGAAAGCTATATCCATTTGATGGAAGAACAGTGTCACAAAGTAATGCTTCATCATCACTAGAAGTGGTCACTGGGAGGTCAGACTACCTTCTGACAGCTGTGTGGGTGCTCCAAGTCATTGAACTCTTCAGAATGCCCAAAGTGGTATGGAATAAAGTGTTACTTTGGGGAGAAACATTTAGGGAGTTTACCACATCCTCCCAGTCCCTTTTGTCCTTTTTCTCCCTCCCTGTCTCCTGTCCTTCCTTTATGACAATTTTGTTGAGATATAATTGAATTCTCCCTTTGAAGTATACAGTTTTTTCTTTCTTTTTTTTTTTTTTTTTTTTGAGATGGAGTCTCTGTCTGTCGCCCAGGCTGGAGTGCAGTGGTGCGATCTTGGCTCACTGCAACCTCCGCCTACCGGGTTCAAGCAGTTCTCTGCCTCAGCCTCCCAAGCAGCTGGGATTACAGGCACAAGCCACCACGCCCTGCTAATGTTTGTATTTTTAGTAGACACAAGGTTTCACCATCTTGGCCAGACTGGTCTTGAATTCCTGACCTGGTGATCTACCTGCCTCGGCTTTCAAAAGTGCTGGGATTACGGGCATGAGCCACCGTGCCCAGCCTTTTCTTTCTTAATCTGATTTACTCAATGAAGATTTTGAAGAAAGTAATAGTAAGTTGCCCTAGGGAGTTCTAGAACGAGGGCATAAGTGATGTAATAAAAAATACTGTTTAGGAGCAGCTTTTACTGCTGTCAGCAGAGTGGATTAAAGAAAGGGTGGGGAAAGGAAATGAGTTTCTTGTAGAAGACCTGGATTAAACAGGGTAATAGCAATGAAGAAGGTGCACATCCGTGAGATTTTCAAAGAAATATTTGGATATATGCAGGGCACAATGGCTCGTGCCTGTAATCCCAGCACTTTGGGAGGCCAAGGTGGGCAGGTTACTTGAGCCTAGGAGTTCAAGACCAGCCTGGGCAAAATATGGAGACCCCATCTCTTAAAAAAAAAAAAATTAGCTGGCATGGTGGTATGCGCCTGTAGCCCCAGCTACTTGGGAGGCTAGGGCAGGAGGATCGCTTGACCACGGGAGGTGGAAGCTGCAATGAGCTGTGATTGTACTACTGTACGTCCACCTAAGTGACAGAGCAAGAGGCTGTCAAAAAAAAAAAAAAAATTGGATATAGATGGCGAGAGAGAAGAATACAGTGAACCGTGGTATTGAGATTGGGGAGCTCGCTTCCCGATGATTAACATGGGAAAAGTGGATTAGAAGGTGGAACTAAATTTAGAGTCAGGAATGATGAACGTGGTTTTAATTATGTGAATAAAAGTTTTTCATAAGAATTTGGAGATAGGAGACTAATGACTGTGACCTCAGGTACGTGCATATAGATGTTATGAAGGTGTGCTTGTTAATGTTGGGGAACTCACTTGTCTGGTTAACTCAATATCAGCTACACGTCTCTGCTTATGGGAGTAAGAAGTGGAGAGGGAGAAGCCGTTAGAAAATACAGTTTTATGTATTTTTTCTCATCCAGCTTGATTTGTGTTTTGGTTCTCTGTCTTTATTGTGGTATTTTTGTTTGACAGCAGATACCTCGAGTGATTCTCTCAATTCCTGAAAGTTATTATTTATTAAAAAAAGTTAATATTGATTTATGATTTTTTCATAAACTTTTAGATGTCCCTTATTTTGTTTTAGTTAACAACAAGTTTATTGGAGATCATGTACCCACCTCTGTTTGATAAATTAGGAGTGACTTTGGGAAAAAGAGAAATATTACAAAAAATGTGCTTTCAGTGAGGAAATGATAAATTTTGTTTTTGAAAATGTTCTGTTCTTCCCTTATGGACAAGATTAGAAATGCTTTTATGAACTGTTTTTGGCTGCCATACACGTTTCTAAAAATACTCATTTTTCTTTTTCTTTCTTTCTTTCTTTTTTTTTTTTTGAGACTGAGTCTCACTCTGTTGAACAGGCTAGAGTACGGTGGCGTGATGCTCTGCCTCCTGGGTTCACGCTGTTCTCCTGCCTCAGCCTCCTGAGTAGCTGGGACTACAGGCACCCGCCATCATGCCCAGCTATTTTTTGTATTTGTACAACACAAAGACGGGGTTTCACCGTGTTAGCCAGGATGATCTCAATCTCCTGACCTCGTGATCCGCCCACCTCGGCTTCCCGAAGTGCTGGGATTACAGGCGTGAGCCACCGTGCCCGGCCTAAAAATACTCATATTTCTTTCCAGATTTGGAAAGTTAGTCTTTAACGTAGATCTTTTCCTTTGATTTTTCCATATATTGACAATACTTATTGAACCCTCCCGCCCTTTATTTTGCCAGTCTTTTCTACCTAATAGGCTTTCCTACCTAATACTGGATTGCAGTGACACTTGCTTAATTTCATATGTGGTGACTATATAGGCCGAGAAAGTGAGATAATTCAGCCTTAATGTACACACTGTACCATCTCTTACCAGTGGCTGGTGGCTTGTGTACTTTCAGAGAATGTGATATGCAAGGATCTGTTTAGCTTTGAAGTCAACCTGAGATAACTGCTGTGATCTTAAATGACCCTCAGGTACTTGAATAGTCCTCTGTAGCAGTAATTCTTAAACTTTTTGGCCACAGGACCTCTGTAAATTGTAAAAATTATTAAGGACCCCAAGCAGGTTTTGTTTACGTAGGTTATATCTACCAATATTTGTCATATTAGATACTAAAATAAAAAATTAATATTTATTAATACATTTAGAAACAATAAACCTAATAAACGTTATAAGTAACGTTTTAAAATGAAAAACAGTTTTGCAAGTCTCTCTCTCTCTTTTTTTGTTTTTTAGACAGAGCCTTTGCACTGTTTCCTAGGTTGGAGTGCAGTGGCATGATCTTGGCTCACTGCAGCCTCCGCCTCCTGGGTTCAAGCGATTCTCCTACCTCAGCCTCCTAAGTAGGTGGGATTACAGGCATCCACCACCATGCCTGGCTACTTTTTGTATTTCTAGTAGAGACAGGGTTTTGCCATGTTGGCCAGACTGGTCTCGAACTCCTGACCTCAGGTGATCCACCTGCCTCAGCCTCCCAAAGTGCTGGGATTACAGGTGTGAGCTACCGCACCTGGCCTAGTTTTGCAGGTCTCTTTAAGACTACAAGTCTAACGGCTTTATGTGGTTCTTCTGACTTTTGTAAGAGGCTGCCACTAGAGTCCTGACTAGGTTACTCTTTAGCTAAGATCTCTCTTATTGGTTTAGTATTGTAATTAAATATTATGACCTGTGACATCAACATGGATTAACAAGGATCTCTGACTTTTTCATCAAGGGTTAAGAAGTTACACTGTTTCTTTAGTAACAGTGAGTAATGGAAATGCGGTGGGGAATGGTGACTTTGTTGGTTTGTTGTTGATAGCATGTATTTCTCGACCCTTAGAGAGGTTCTTTGGGTGGGCTGTCTTAAGGAAGCCCTCGTATTGTAGTTGGCTAACCAATAGGCCCGCACCATCATGCCCAGCTAATTTTGTATTTTAGTAGACGCAGGTGTTGCCTTGTTGGCCAGGCTGGTCTCAATCTCCAGACCTCAGGTGATCCACCTGCCTCGACCTCCCAAAGTGCTGGCATTACAGGCGTGAGCTACTGCATCTGGCCAACCAGTACTCTCCTTTTTTTTTTTTTTGAGATGGAATCTTGCCCTGTCGCCCAGGCTGGAGTGCAGTGATGGGATCTCCGCTCACTGCAAGCTCCGCCTCCCGGGTTCACGCCATTCTCCTGCCTCAGCCTCCCGAGTAGCTGGGACTACAGGCACCCGCCACCACACTCCGCTATTTTTTTGTATTTTTAGTAGAGACAGGGTTTCACCATGTTAGCCAGGATGGTCTCGATCTCCTGACCTCGTAATCTGCCCGCCTCAGCCTCCCAAAGTGCTGGGATTACAGGCGTGAGCCACCATGCCTGGCCTGGGTTGTTTTTTTTTTTTTTCCCGAGATGGAGTCTAGCTCTGTTGCCCAGGCTAGAGTGCAGTGACATGATCTCGGCTCACTGTAACCTCCGCCTCCCGGGTTCAACCAGTTCCCTTGCTTCAGCCTCCAGAGTAGCTGGGATTACAGGCACCTGCCACTGTGCTCAGCCTCCAGAGTAGCTGGGATTACAGGCACCTGCCACTATGCTCAGCCTCCAGAGTAGCTGGGATTACAGGCACCTGCCACTATGCTCAGCTAAGCTTTGAATTTTTAGTGGAGACAGGGTTTCACCGTGCCAGGTCTCAAATGCCTGACCTCAAGTGATCCACCCACCGTGGCCTCCCAAAGTGCTGGGATTACAGGTATGAGCCACTGCGCCTGGCTTAGTATTTTTAATTTTTTAAAAAATACAGTTGCAGTGTATTTATGTGATAAACCTACAGCATTTGTTGTATTTCAAAGAAACATTTTTGGGAACTAAGTTTGTTTTATAGGACTTAAAATCTGAAAAATTGGGAGAATACATTCCAAAAATATTCTTTTGATTATCTTTCTTGAATTTGATAACTGCATAATTAGTAATTTTTTCTTTTCACATGACTCCTCTTCATGGGCATAGGAACTTAAAGCAGGTGCCACATTCTTAGGAGGGAGTGTTTCCAACCTTTCCTATCTTGCAATTTTATGAGGGTCTATTTCTTACTTTTCTGTGAAACGTGTTATCTATGGTACAGAGTATTTTCTTTTTCTTTTTCTTCTTCTTTTTTTTTTTTTTTTTTAGACGAGCGTTGCTCTCTCAGCCAGGCTGGAGTGCAGTGGTGCGATCTCGGCTCACTGCCATCTCCGCCTCCTGGGTTCACGCGCTTCTCCTACCTCAGCCTCCTGAGTAGCTGCTATGATAGACGCCCGCTACCACGCCTGGCTAATTTTTGTAATTTTTAGTAGAGACAGGGTTTCACCATATTGACCAGGCTGGTCTCGAACTCCTGACCTTGTGATCTGCCTGCCTCGGCCTCCCAAAGTGCTGGGATTACAGACGTGAGCCACTGTGCCCAGCCTGTACAGAGTATTTTTAAGAGATGAAGCAGGTAAAAGGATGTTTACTTAACTGGTAGCAGATAAGCTTTTGGATTTCTCTTGGTATTTCTGATGAAAGATACTTATTTTCAAGGGATAGTGTGTTGGGTCTCAGTTGTTGGAAAGTTGTGGGAACACTGACTATTAGAATAACTAGGGGCAGCAGGTGTTTCTAGGATGTAGGGTGGAGAGGGCTTAAAGTTACCACATTCCCCACACGGCTTAGGACAGGTCTGCGTACTGAAAAACAGTATCCTCATACCATATGATTTTCATGTGTCTTGCTAGAAATTTGATAGGATAAAAAATCTGCTTATAGTCATTTGAGCCAAGATCCTATAATAAATAAATGTGTGTAAGTACATTAGCATCGTTTGAGGATGAAGTTGATAGAAGATTAAACTTCATTTTGTTTGTAACTTTACCTAGAGTTTTTGCCATTTTGGAAAACCACTTCAACAGCAACATTGCATTGTCGCTCATGCTACTGTCTCTTCAGCCTCTGTTTGCATATGTCTTTCGGTGTAGTTGTGCCCTAGCATTTACATGTTAACAGACATTCTATTTTATTATAAATGATTTCTTTTCATTTTTCCTTCATACAGCGTTACATAATTTTTTTTGAAACCGTATGTGGGAGCGGGCTTATTATCTGTGCATTTCAGGATAGCAAAGGGCATATTTACAAAATATTTGTTATAAAATGGGAGGGTATTAAGTCTGATAAGCCTGAAATTCACTGGTGTAATAGATGGAACACTGAGTCAGGAGATCTGCATTCTAGCTCTGATCCTGGCTCTGCCAGCTGTGTAGCCATGGCAATATTTAAGCTTTTTGAATGCCTGTTTCCTCATCTTTAAAACCCAGAGAGTTGGACTAGGTGCTCTTTAGAGATTCTTTCTTCTGAAATTACTTGATTTTGTTTTTGTCAGTTATCCTAGTGGAATTCTCTAAGAGTCTGTTCACTTTGATCATAATGCCCAAATTCAAAACTGATTCATATAAACAAGTTGTGTGCTTCTGGGAATGAGACATGTATGACTAATGAAGTGCTTTTCAAGGTAAGTGGCATAAAATCAGTGTTTACCTGTAAAGAGCAAAGAGCCTTCATGTGAATTTCATCAGTTGACAAATGGGGATAATAATACTTGTATTATTGCAATATTTAAGTGAGATTAAAGAAGATAATATTTATAAATTATGGACAAGACTACCTGACATAATAGGTATGCAGTATAATAAATGGTAGTTGAATTAAAATTAAGTCAAACATTTCTTAAATACAAATACATTTTATAATATATTTTGAAGTATGAAATACACCTTACATGATCTGCTACCAGAGGCAAACAGCAGCTGGGACCTATAAAATGTCTTTAGAAAGTGGGTCACAGTGGATAATAGGTTTCATTTGGATAACTCATCACTACCAGCCCAGCCTTAATATTCCTGTAGGAGTTCTCAGGAACTTTGAGTAGGGTAATTAGCTCTCAGGATTTTCAGTTACCGTCATATTCATTATTTAACATTTTTATTTCCACAACGACTCAACCATGAATTATGGAGTGCTTTCCCAGAAGGAATGTAGTGTTGCTGGAAATACAGTTTTTATTGCTCTATTTTCTTTCTAAGGTATGGGGTTCCTGGTTGGTTAGTTGCGCCCAAAACTCTCCGCAAATAATTTAAAATACGTGCTTTTTTATGAAGATGACTTAACAAGGCAGTGGAGATTTCTCTTGAATGGGCAACGTAGAATGCTTGTATTTTCTTATTCTGCTTATTTTAAATTACTAATTTTTGTACTGCGGTCCTGTACATTAAATTCTTACATAAGTGTATGTCACTAAAAGGTATACTTTGCCCACAATACCTATTATTTACTCCACTGACATTAAAATTGTAGCATTGCATCTGAGGTTCCCTTTGGTTTTTACGTATCATTTGCTGTTGTATCCTTTAAAAAATACTGTAATAGATTCGTCAGTGGAGCTGATGTCTTACTGTGATGCTGTTATCAAATGCATCTCTGAGTACCTATGGTAGAGAACTAGTGAAGGTGTTAATATCTATTGTAGATATAGATGCTAGTATATCTAGACTATTGTAGATGCTAGTAATAATTATTGTAGAATATTTATAGATACCATCCTAGATGCTTTCATATACATTGCTTCTAATCCTTACTAACAGTTCTGTAGGTAAGCAATGTTGTCCTCATTTATAGGTGAGGAAATTGAAAATTCAGAGAGGAATTTGTTCAGGTTCACATCTGTCTAGTGACAGATACTGGTCCGTCTGGCTACAAAGCCAAATGTCATTGTGTTTTTGACTAAGGACAAATGAATGAATTGTACATACTTGTTTAAAATATTTATTGAAAAATTAATATTTATTCAGTCATTTATTAAATGTAAAAGATGGCATTAAAATTCCTCTGTGTTTTTGTTGGAGGAGGAAATACGAGAATAGGTGTATCATAGGATCCAAAGGCTCCTGAGAAGGGGTTAACATTGAGAGAAGGGGTAGAGGAAAGAGATAATAGGTGATCAGTTGAGAAGATGATAAATATAATTTGATTAGTTTAAATAATCAGTCAATATCAGCAGGTGTAAATGACATACATCAGTACTTTTCTTGTTCTGATTAGGCGGAAAGCATTAGATTAATGATTCCCAGACTTGCATTTCACACACTAGCAAAATAAAAAATAAATAACAAAAAAAAGTGGGGGAGACTGGCATAGGATTGTCTAATAAAAACAATTAAAAAACGATAATACATATTACTGTTATTTTATAAGGGGAAAGTCAATTTAACACCAAAGGAATTGTGCATAATTTCACAATAAGAGTTCTTTCAAGAAAATACAGATTTTAACTTTGTAGTGACAATTTTATTAAGTCAACTTGACATGGACTGGCTTTGAGAAGCATTAGTTTTTGATAGGGATCACCATATTATAGCCAAATCCTTCCTACAGGAGCTGTACATCCTACAAGCAAAGAATGGCTTTTCCATTTTTAAATGATTAAAAAATAAATGTGATATGTGAAAATTATATGAAATTCAAAATTCAGTGTGCATAAATAAAGTTTTATTGGGACACAGCTGTGTTTATTTTTGTATTATGTATGGCTGCTTTCACACCAGTGGTAGATAGAGTAGTTGTGATAGAGTCTGTGTGACTTGCTAGACTTAGTACAGTGTTTACTTAACTCTGACCTTTTACAGAGTTTTTCAGTACTTTGTTTAGATAACAGAGTAAATAATAATAGCTAACACTTGTGTAGTGTTTACTAAGAAACAGGCCCTGTTTTATGTGCTCTGTGTTATTAGCCGTCATAACAACTTTTGAGGTAGGTACTGTTAATTTTATTGAAGTAGAGACTAAGGCTGAGAGTAGGTTGCCCAAAGTCACGTGGCTGTTAGGTGGCAGAGGCAGCCTTCCGACCGGATAGTGCCACTCCACGGTATGTGCTTTGTCGGGGAATCAGAGACTTGAGGATGTGACACACCCTTCACATTTGCCTTAGCTGTTTTAGGGAAAGAGGAAAGTAGCCTGATTCTAGAGTTGCCCCAAGTGTTATCATTGAGTAGTTGAATGAAGAATTCAGCATTAATTACTTCATGATGTGTGAACATTTGGTGTATTTTTATGTGACCCAGTGGATTTTCCCCAGAGGTCTGTTGATTGAAATGTCCTACTTATTGATGTCCTAGTTATTGAACTTTTGAACAAATAAATCTGTCATTTCTGAACTACTGAGTTCATTTGGTGTAATTAGAATAATAACACTGTTAACTTGGTGGAGGGTAACTGTTTCTCTATCATAAATATTTATTGTGTTGTTCTTAAGGAGCGTGAGGCATAACCCCCCGTTATTGATTTAATTTAAAAATAAAACATTTATTGACATACACAGAAGCATTTTAATTAAAAATTTGTTAAATGGCCTTTTTTTTTTTTTTTTTTTTTTTTTTGGGTAGAATATATATGTCTTTGTATGCCAAAGCCTGAAAGAAGAATTAAATTACCAGTAATTGGGTTTTTAGCTGAATCTATTCAAGGGGAAATCACTATTTTCTTTTTAGAGATGGCTTTGGGTGGAGTAGGTAAGGTTTCAAGAACTGGTTAAATTACAGAACATTGACAAGTAAGTGAATAAACTAGAATTAGTGTGAACACTTCTGATTTCACAAGTAAGGTGTTTGTGAACAGTGTTTCTACATTGTAATGGCACTATAAAATGCTGATTTAAATAAATAGAAGTTTAGTGACTATACTTTTTCTTAGTTAAACCTCACTGTATTCTGAGATTTAAAAATGACAGTTAACTAATACTCGTTTTGTGCTTCTCTGAAGGTTAGAAACATGTGTCTAAAACGGGTTTTAATGGGTGTAAGACCACAGAGAAGATAGGACTGACACTTTAGTAAGATTTTTTTTTTTCAATCTATTTAATTATTCTATGATTTTACCTTTTTGAAGGTGATGGTGGGTGAATTAGGGTGGGTAAAGGGTAGGGGGAATTGAGACAGTGGTAAAGCTTGATTCTTGACTTTTAGTTTGCTTTTGTCTTTAAATTTTGGAAGTCACCTTTTGTTCATTTTGAAGTTTTGGGCAATGTTCTTAGGCTAGATGCAGATAATACAGATAACAACGGCCAGCGCTTCCCATACTAGAGGGCGTTGAATTTCTCAAAGTGTTGACTTGTTTCTGATTTTTTTGCCTTTGTTTGGTTTCTATTTGCTGCTATGTTGTTGCTCTTCCCCGTATGAGATATGGTTATGGTATTGGTAGAATTGCAGTGTTGGTGGTTTTTCTTTGTCTTCCCATTCCATCCATAACCTTGACGCTAATAATTTTGAAAACTATCGTTCATTACAAGGGTTAAAATCTAAAATATGACCGTGCAGGTTGAGGTGGCATGTTACAGCTCCCGCCACCTCTTTTCCTTGCGACAGATGGCTTCCCCTCCTGGTTGTAATCCGCTGCTGGTTTTTTTCGAAGAATGAATACCATGTGTTCCCCATTTTGGCTCTGGCTGTGTTCTACCCACTCACTGGCTTCAGAGGAACTTGAGATAGGATGTACTTGCTGCTGGCATTTATGGCAGGAAGTGGATACAACTGTGGTACTTTGTGCCAAGTGTTCATTTATTAGAAAAATTGTGCTTCCTAAAATTAAACATTTTTTCTCTGTCACATCAAGAGTAAAGCTAATTTTGTTACTTTTTAGAATATGCTTTACACTTAATGTTGTTGTTATAAAAATTTTTTGGTGGCAAATGTATTGCAAAATAGATTTTTAAATCCAAATTTCACATATTCAAAGATTTATAGTCTGTGCAAGACATTGAATGAGTAGCTCTAATTGCACTAGTACAATAAATATAATTATGAAAGGGATCTGTATCACAGAAGCAGTTGGAATTGTTTGTGATGTGTGGTATTGAACTTGTGATTGCATATGCTTTGTGGTACCTATAGACAGTAGTATTTGTCTATTTTAACTCTCTTGCTTCGGATCTCCCCTTGAGTAGATTCAGCTAAATAATTGATAAATTTCACCATCTTAGGCCTTGTTGAAAATTATAAGTATCTGAGACAGCTTAATTTCATAAGTCTACTGTGCATATTTGGAGGGATAGTGTTTGGTTTTAAAAAAAACCTGGCAGGCCAGAGTAAAATATTTTTTATGTTTTTGTCAAGAAATACCCCAAGATAAATGTAAACAAATATTTGCGTATTACCCTCATTGATACTGGAATTGGACATTTCTGTCTTCAGAAGTCCCTGTTCTGTCAGAGTCTCCCGTACTTGCCTGAGTGAATCTAGTGCTGGATTGGCGAAAATGTTGCCGCTCATGGCAGATCATCTCTAAATCTGTCTTGGCAACATCTCTAGCTGAACCCAGATCGGTGGTTCTCAGCCTCGGCTGTGTATTGGTATCACCGAGAAGCTTAAAAAACAAACCAAAACCTGATGCCTGAGTCTCACCCAAACCCTCAGATAATTTGATTTAATTGGGCTTGGGTTGGTCTTGCTGTGGGGATTTGAAAAATCTCCCCGAGTCATTCTAATGTGAAGTCAAGGTTGAGAACCACTGGCTACTGCTAATGGATAAGAGTTGGTAGTATGAATTGAAATGTATTTGCCATCCTCAGTCTAGTGAGGGGATTTTCTAACCATGCCACAATATATAAACAATTTGCAATTTGAATGGATGGAGGTTGGTTATCATTGGAATTTGAAAGGACAAATGACAGGTAAGATGGGATGATTTACCAGTGTTTTGTGACTTTTTTTTTTTTTATCTTTTTGAGATGGAGTCTCACTCTTGTTGTCCAGGCTGGAGTGCGATGGTATGATCTCAGCTCACTGCAACCTCTGCCTCCCGGGTTCAAGCGATTCTCCAGTCTCAGCCTCCTGAGTAGTTGGGATTTACAGGCGCCTGCCACCATGCCCAACTAATTTTGTATTTTTAGTAGAGACAGGGTTTTACCATGTTGGCCAGGCTGGTCTCGAACTCCTGACCTCAGGTGAGCCACCCGCCTTGGCCTCCCAGAGTGCTGGGATTACAGGTGTGAGCCACTGCGCCCAGCCAATGACATCTTTTTTTTTTTTTTTTTTTTTTTTTTTTTTGAGACTGAGTCTCGCTCTGTTGCCTGGGCTGGATGGAGTGCAGTGGCCGGATCTCAGCTCACTGCAAGCTCCGCCTCCCAGGTTTACGCCATTCTCCTGTCTCAGCCTCCCGAGTAGCTGGGACTACAGGCGCCCGCCACCTCGCCTGGCTAGCTTTTTGTATTTTTTAGTAGAGACGGGGTTTCACCGTGTTAGCCAGGATGGTCTCGATCTCCTGACCTCATGATCCGCCCGTCTCGGCCTCCCAAAGTGCTGGGATTACAGGCTTGAGCCACCGCGCCCGGCCGCCAATGACATTTTAAAAGAATTGCCTTCAGAGGGTAGCCGGAAAAGCAGATGGATGTGGTACAAGAGGTCGTCCCACAACCTCCTGGGGTGGGGATGCCCACTCTGTGGCAACGTTAAGGAGAATGAGAAGGGTGAGAAGAGAGCAAATGATAAGCCCTGGATTTTGGGACTTGGCCAAAAAAGAAAGGATGGAACAGGACGTCAGGATAAGATCTAAGACTTGAAGCAGAAACTGTACTTCTTCCTGACCCAAGAAGTGTGAGACAGGCACGTGGTGGTAGCAAACAGGATGGAATGAGAGGTTTCCTTTTACACCCAAACTTTTTCTTTGCTTAGTAGCAGAAGTCTCAAATTTTTCTTTATTAGAGCATTTTCTTGATTACAGCATTCCGAGCTTTACTGTATGTGAATCACCTGTGAGCACTGTTAAAAATTAAAATTTGCCGGGCGCGGTGGCTCAAGCCTGTAATCCCAGCACTTTGGGAGGCCGAGACGGGCAGATCACGAGGTCAGGAGATCGAGACCATCCTGGCTAACACGGTGAAACCCCGCCTCTACTAAAAAATACAAAAAACTAGCCGGGTGAGGTGGCAGGCGCCTGTAGTCCCAGCTACTCGGGAGGCTGAGGCAGGAGAATGGTGTAAACCTAGGAGGCAGAGCTTGCAGTGAGCTGAGATCTGGCCACTGCACTCCAGCCTGGGTGACAGAGCGAGACTCTGTCTCAAAAAAAAAAAAATTAAAATTTCCAGACCCCCCTCCCAAAGTTTCTGGTTCAGGACTGCTCGGGGAGGGCTCAGGAATCTGTATTTGTGAAGGTTAACTGAACCTTTTTTGTTTGCTTACCATCTCTTCAGTGTTTTCCCTATTCTATTTATTTAGTAATTTAAAAAGTTGACTCATTTTAAAAAACTGAATCTTTAAAATGAAACTCTCACTGCTACATGTGGAAAACATTTGCCAAAAAACAAAAAATGGAAGTATAAATACATAACTATTAAGAAAAAGTCAGGCCGAGCACTTTGGGAGGCCGAGGCGGGTGGATCACGAGGTCAAGGGATCGAGACCATCCTGGTCAACATGGTGAAACCCCATCTCTACAAAAAATGTAAAAATTAGCTAGGCATGGTGGCGTGTTCCTGTAGTCTCAGCTACTAGAGAGGCTGAGGTAGGAGAATCGCTTGAACCCGGGAGGTGGAAGTTGCAGGGAGCCGAGATCGCGCCGCTGCACTCCAGCCTGGCAACAGAGTGAGACTCAGTCTCAAAAAAAAAAAAAAAATAAAATAAAAGTCATATATGTACCACTGAAGATTATTTTTAATATCATTTTGGGAAATATACTTCTAGTGATTCTGATACAGATAGTTTTGTCATCATACTTGGAGAAATACTGAACTAGAGACAAAAAGTTTCACTTAGATTGCATGATTTCCAGCTATTGTTGCACACTTGGAATTGCCTGGGGCTCTTTTACAATACTTTTGGTCAGCCTCCATCCCCCAATTTAATTGGTATGGTCTGCACCCTGGACATCAGGATTTTTAAAACACTCTCTTAAGGTAATTGTAATGTATATTCTGGGTTGAGGATTTAGAGGTTAAAAAGCATATAATGCAGTTAGACTAAGAAGCATAAATTCATGAATATTAAAATACGTTTACCTGGGTATAATTAGAAATAAGGAAAACTGGCTGGGCATGGTTGCCTGTGCTTGTAATCCCAGTGGTTTGGGAGGTCGAGGTGGTGGGAGGATTGCTTGAGGCCAGGAGCTTGAGACCAGCAAGGGCTACATAGCAAGACCT
Source organism: Macaca nemestrina (assembly GCF_043159975.1). Lineage (NCBI taxonomy): Eukaryota > Metazoa > Chordata > Mammalia > Primates > Cercopithecidae > Macaca > Macaca nemestrina. The sequence goes on along the minus strand of NC_092134.1, from coordinate 142,289,506 downwards.
CGTCTCTACCAAACCAAACCAAACAAAAACAAAAGAAAAGAAGAAAAATTAGCCAGGTGCAGTGGTACGTGCCTGTAAATCCCAACTACTCAGGAGGCTAAGGTGGGAGGATTCCTGGAGGCCAGGAGGTTGAGGCTGCAGTGAGTCCTGATCCTGTCACTGCACTCCAGCCTGGGTGACAGAGCGAGACCCTGTCTCTTAAGAATGAAAAACACCACCATGACCACCTGGGGGATGTGGGCAGGGGGAGGGGAAAAGAAGGTGAATTCATGAAGCACTAAGGCATCTGGTGTTATGATCTCCTCTGGCTCTGCCTGCTTCTCTTGTTTTCTGTTCTTGATGAATAGCAAGATCTTTTAGTCAGCTAGTCCCCAAACTTAAGTGTGCATCAGAATTAACTGGAGGGTTTGTTAAAACACAATTGCTGGGACTCATCCTCAGAATTTCTGATCAAGTCAGTCTGGGGTGGGGCACAAGATTTCGTATTTCTAACAATTTCCCAGGTGATGCTTATGCTGCTGGTTAGGGAACCACCCTGGAAGCACTCATCTAGTTAACCAAGCTGAAAACTTAGAACATTAGCCTGACATTTATTGTCTCTATGTATTTTATATATATCCAGCGAACTTTAAAGATAATTACACAAACACAAACCTGTGTATCCATCACCTAGAATTAGTAAATGTTAATGGGTGTGTGGATAAATATTAATTATGAATAAATATTCCCTTTTTGGTGATAATAAGCTGTGTATTTTTTTTCACACTTTTGAGTACAAGGAATAAAAATATACAACTTTTCTGGGCTTGAGATAAGTGCCTTTTTTTTTTTTTTTTTGAGACGGAGTCTCGCTCTGTGGCCACTGCACTGGAGTGCATTGGCGTGATCTTGGCTCACTGCAAGCTCACCTCCTGGGTTCATGCCATTCTCCTGCCTCAGCCTCCCGAGTAGCTGGGACTACGGGCGCCCGCCACCACGCCCGGGTAATTTTTTGTATTTTTAGTAGAGACGGGGTTTCACAGTGTTAGCCAGGATGGTCTCGATCTCCTGACCTTGTGATCGGCCCGTCTCGGCCTCCCTAAGTGCTGGAATTACAGGCGTGAGCCACTGTGCCCGGCTGAGATGCGTGCTCTTTAGGTTAAGCTATAACGCTGAAGAGAAAATAGTGCTCCATTAACTTGTTTGATTAGTCTTTTTGGCAACCAAATGAGATAAGCATAGAAAAACAATACCATCTAGATTGTATACTCTATCTGAGAAAAAACGTTAAAAAGTATTATGTATCTGAAAATGAAATTGTCAGCCGGGCGCAGTGACTCATGCCTATAACCACAGCACTTTGGGAGGCTGAGGAGGGTGGATCACCTGAGGTCGGGAGTTCAAGATCAGCCTGGCCAACATGGAGAAACCCCGTCTCTACTAAAAATACAAAAATTAGCCGGGTGTGGTGGCGGGAGCCTGCAATCCCAGCTACTCAGGAGGCTGAGGCAGGAGAATGGCTTGAACCCAAGAGGTGGAGGTCGTGGTGAGCAGAGATTGTGCCATTGCACTCCAGTCTGGGCAACAAGAGTGAAACTCTGTCTCAAAAAAAAAAAAATTGTCAGCTGCAATCATTTTATCTTGTTTTTCTCTTTGAATAGTTTATTTGAATAGTTCACAGGATTAATAAGTTGAATTTATTTCTATATCTAGAAACTTGGGAGGGGAAGGGTAAACTGCTATGTATGGTATAAAAATGTATAAGTGTTGTGAAAATATTATTTTCAATTCTAAAGCACTTGTTCAATTCTAAAATGACTTGTTTCCCCTATGCTTGATATAGGTCAAGAGGGAAAAAGCATTAATGGGTATTATTTATTCAACAAACATTGAGTTTATATTCGGGACTGTCACTTTGATTATGGAACAGTTCAAGTAGTTTTCATCAGTGTTGCCCAGCTTTTTGTTATGCATTAAATATGTACTTCATTCAGGAAGAGATCACCCCAGCCAGGTTAGTTTTGTCAGATAGAAATAATGCTGTTTTTGTATTCTCCTGAAGAATGTATGTGTTTTTTCATCTTGGAGCTAATACTAGGATTCCCTGAACTTGCTAGCTTCTGTAAGTCCTCCTCAGCATTCTTTGAAACAAGGGCTTTGGAAAGTGTGGACTTACTGTCTCATGAAAATCCTTGTATAGCTTCAGTTGTCCTCCCTCCTATCTATTTATTTTTCATGAAATTATTCTCTTGACACACTTGTTGTTTTCTATTTAGTCTTCCAGACTCTTCTATTTGCTTCCTTCTTGGACTGTTTGTTCTCTCTTGCTAGAACTCTTTATCTTCACTCATTTACTAAACTTTAAGAAAAGAGTCCTTCCCGTGTTTCCTTTAACAGGGAGGCCAGCTTGTTTTACGGCTCATATGATATATGCAGGTAGTAGAAGACAGGTGAAAGCAAATACTTGGCAAATTATGGTATGTTTACTTCAGTTTTCATACAGTCTGGGAGCTTGGTCTCTTTTCCCTGGAAACCACCTCTGTTTTGTCTTGCAGACGAGAGTGTGATCTTTAAGCTAGCCTTGACCTTTTGGGTGGTCTGTGCTTATCTTTCAAGTGTTTGCAGTAATCAGGACCAGTATATAAAAAAAAAGCATGCTACTTATGTTATTTTTATTGTCCTGATCTTCTAGATTCAGAAAAAAAAGAGGTTATTGTTTTTATAACTGGATTTCCTATATTTATGGATAAGAATTCCAAAACTAACAAAGAGAAAATTATCTTGACTGTTATGTGCTGTAAAAATCGTGTATTCAAAGTTTGCACTGTCACAATTCTGGATTCATGAGGATTTGCCAGACATTTAAATTAAAGCCTAATCAATAACTTTCTTTTTTGTAGAGTGCTATTCTAAGACCAGTGCTTTCCCAGGGCCTGGGTATATTATGTAGTATGATGAATATCACAGAGCAATTGCCCTTGTTTAGGAACTACATATTGGGATTCCTTTAGGATTTTTGTTTTAACTTATGTTTCACTAGGATTCTTCCCCACCACACCCCCAGCTGTGTTTAAAAAATTTACCTAGTTTGTCCCTTGCCTGTTTGGCTACTAGATATATTTAACTGACCTTACAGAGTGCTGCAGTCAAAGTTCAGCATTTAGGCAAAATGGATGGCAGCATTAGCTGTTTTTCTCCTGGCGTGTCACTGTGCATTATCTGGGATGGCATGCTTTGTGAGTATCTGTGTGGTTTCCCAATGAGAGGAGGGAGGTCTGGCTGCATTCACTCTCACAAGGTGACCTTTGTTTCTACGCAGTCTCTGCTTTAACAAAGCATTGTCTAATCAGTCTATCAATACATATTTATTGAGTGCCTACCATGAATGCCCAGTAGTATGCTGTGTACTTTGAGAGATTTTTTTCACAAGGGGACAGGGTAGAAAGAAACATGCATTTGAGTTTAAAATAATGTTAACATGAAATATATAGACCGTGTGTGGTTTTATAAACACAAATTTCTGGAGGAGCAGAATTCTAGAGTGAGGTTAAGATCATTATTTTTCAATTTTTTCAGGCATTTCAGGGATTTTTTTTTTTGGGGGGGGGGGATTTGTTCCTAGAGAATTATTTTCTTTTGAGGTGTTGTATTTCCCTTGCTTTTTTGTGTTTCTTGTGTTTATACTTTGGCATCTGTGCATCTGGTGCAGCAGCTGCTCCTTCCAATTTTATGGAGCAGCATTTGTGCAGAAATACTTTTTCCTGTAGGTGTATCTACAGTATTGGTTGGGTAACGTGCTTTGGCCGTACAATAGAATATTATTCAGCCGTGAAGAGGAATGAAGTTCTGATACATGCTGCAGTGTGGATATACCTCCAAAACTTTATCCTGACTGAAAGGAGCCAGATACAAAAGGTCACTTATTGTATGGTTCCATGTATATGTAATATATTTTGTAGATAAATCTACAGATGTAGAATGCTAATTGGTGGTTGCCAGGGGCTGGAAAGCGTGAGGAATGGGACGAGACTGCTTAAGGGTTAGGAGTTTTACTTTGGGGTGATGGAAATATTATGGAACTAGGTAGAGGCAGTCATTGCAGAACACTGGGAATATACTAAATGTTACTGAATTATTCACTTTAAAATGGTTAATTTTATGTTATGTGAACTACACCTCAATACCTTATTTTTTAAAAGTTTTATGAACAGTCATAAATTAAAACAGATATTCACTATGGTGATTAATATAATTGCCCTTTGTTGAGTATTTACTGTGAGCTGGAACCTTCTCATATATCGATTCTAAGCCTTATGTCAGCATTGCAAGATAGATTAGGAAGAACAAACAAAGAACTATATTAGCAGTTTAAAATAGTGGCTTTAAACTGCTTAATACCTTGTTTATCAAATCAAGTGAGCCCTTGAAATTTAATCAGGGACTGGACAACAGGGAGTACCTGTGTTACTTATGTTGCTCTGGCTATGTCGACAGCATCTTAAATGATAAACACAGATTTGTTGAATGAGTTTGATACTTTGAAAATTAGCAGTTAGAGGCTAGGTGCGGTGGCTCATGCCTGTAATCCCAGCACTTTGGGAGACTGAGGCAGGTGGATCACCTGAGGTCAGGTGTTCGAGACCAGCCTGGCCAACCTGGTGAGACCTCGTCTCTACTAAAAGTAGAAAAATTATCCAGATGTGGTGGCAGACGCCTGTAATCCCAACTACTCAGGAGGCCGAGGCAGAAGGCGAGAGGTGGAGGTTGCAGTGAGCTGAGATTGCACCATTGTACTCCAGCCTGGGCAACAGAGCGAGACTCTGTCTCAAAAAAAAAAAAAAAAAAAAAAAAGAAGTATCTGATTATGAATTTATATTTATTTGAGTTCTGTATTTTGTCTTTCAGTTTTAAGTTTTGTAGTTGAAAATATGGAACCATAGGTGTGTGCCACCACACTCAGCTAGTTTTTGTATTTTTTGTAGAGATGGGGTTTTGCCATGTTGCCCGGACTGGTCTCGAACTGTTGGGCTCAGGCAATCTGCCTGCCTCCACCTCCCAAGGTGCTGGAATTACAGGTGTGAGCTTCTGTGCCCGGCCAAAACATAAGTTTTATGATATAACACTTGCTCTGTGGGCGATGTTAGATGTTTTAAGTTTTGTTTTCTTTTAATGGAAAACGGTTGGCAACCACTAAATTGTTTTTACAACTCATTTTATAACAAGCCCGTTTGAGAAGTTTTTAGTGTAAAATGCCAGTGTTTCTGCTCTCTGATGAAGAGCATCAGGTTGTATAAAATTTTACTGTTGGAAAGTTAGCATTTGGGGAAGACTATTCTAAATATATGTAACTTTGTAGTTCTGACACAAACAGAAGTAATGTTAATAAATGGTACCTCAGGAGATTACTTGGATGGCCCTAGGATGCCAGGTCATAGTAGCCAGAGAATGCTTCAACATATATTGAAAACGCACAGAAATAATTGAGTAGAAATGCTTGCTTACAGTGCTGAGAAAATGCTGATGGAAGTGGATCTCTGAGTGCAGGAGAAAGTGCAGCCTGTCTTGAGCAGAGGGCCATGAGCGCTCAGGGGTGTGCCCTGTAGGAAGGGAGCCCTGGATGCAGGTGCTCTTTTTTAGTTTTCTCAAAATAGAGCTGAAAGGATTGCTATTTATTCAGCAGGCAAGCTGAGGGCATTTTCCTTTCCTGCTGAAGGCTGTAATTCTGCCTCTCTCTGTAGTTCTTTTGCCCAGGAAAAGGTATAGATGAATCAGCACAGCTTTGTTGTAATGATAGTCCTCTCTTTACTGTGATCATGTATGAGCTAATTTATATTGTAAAAAATATATTTAAAGCAAAACTGTGGGTCCAGTGTAGTTTGCCAATTTTACTGTATTTCATTTTAGCCACTGCTTTTTTTTTTTTTTTTTTTTTGAGACAGAGCCTCACCCTGTTGCCCAGGCTGGAGTGCAGTGGCGCAATCTCAGCTCATGGCAACATTGGCCTCCCAGGTTCAAGTGATTCTCCTACCTCAGCCTTCCGAGTAGCAGGGACTATAGGCGCCCACCACCAAGTCCAGCTAATTTTTGTATTTTTAGTAGAGACGGATTTTCACCATCTTGGCCAGACTGGTCCCGAAATCCTGACCTTGTGATCCGCCCGCCTTGGCCTTCCAGAGTGCTGGGATTACATGTGTGAGCCACTGCGGCTGGCCTAGCCACTGCTTTTTAGAGTAATTGCCATAGCTGGTTGTGTCAGTTTGACATTTTGATTTCAAAGATTGTATTATAGTCGTTTGCCAAATGTCATTGAGTTCAGGGTTCTTGAATGATAGGCATAAACTCACTGGTGCTTTGTTTGTTAAGAGTATTATATAAGGCCGGGCGCGGTGGCTCAAGCCTGTAATCCCAGCACTTTGGGAGGCCTAGACGGGCGGATCACGAGGTCAGGAGATCGAGATCATCCTGGCTAAAAAACGGTGAAACCCCGTCTCTACTAAAAAAAAAAAAAAAATACAAAAAAAAACTAGCTGGGCAAGGTGGCGGGTGCCTGTAGTCCCAGCTACTCGGGAGGCTGAGGCAGGAGAATGGCGTAAACCCGGGAGGCGGAGCTTGCAGTGAGCTGAGATCCGGCCACTGCACTCCAGCCTGGGTGACAGAGCGAGACTCTGTCTCAAAAAAAAAAAAAAAAAAAGAGTATTATATAAGATGATTTTGTAATTTTTTTTTTTTTTTTGAGATGGAGTCTTGCTTGTTCCCCCAGGCAGAGTCCAGTGACGCCATCTCGGCTCACTGCAACCTCCGCCTCCCGGGTTCCTGCCATTCTCCTGCCTCAGCCTCCCTAGTAGCTGGGACTACAGGCACCCGCCACCACGCCCGGCTAATTTTTTGTATTTTTAGTAGAGACAGGGTTTCACAGTGTTAGCCAGAATGGTCTCCATCTCCTGACCTTGTGATCCTCCTGCCTTGGCCTCCCAAAGTGCTGGGGTTAACAGGCATGAGCCATTGTGCCCGGCCTTTTTTTCTTTTTTTCTTTTTTTTTTTTGAGACGAAGTCTTGCTCTGTTTCCCAGGTTGGAGTGCAGTGGCGCGATGTCGGCTCACTGCAAGCCCCGCCTCTCGGGTTCAAGCTGTTCTCCTACCTCAGCCTCCTGAGTAGCTGGGACTACAGGCAGGCACCACCACGCTCGGCTAATTTTTGTATTTTTAGTAGAGACGGGGTTTCTCCATGTTGGTCAGGCTGGTCTCGAACTCCTGACCTCGTGATCCGCCTGCCTCGGCCTTCCAAAGTGCTGGGATTACAGACGTGAGCCACGGCACCTGGCTTATACTTTATTTTGTCTGTAAACTCTGTGTATAGTGCTTAAATGAGAGTTTCCCTGGACTCTAAAGAGTATATTCATATTGCCTAATGAAGCTTTTATGTGTTGATTTCAGGTTATTTGCTGCCTAACTTTAATACTTAAGTGAACTTATAACTGGATTAGAACCTTGATGATACGGGGTGGGTAAGGGATTTTCAAAAAGCAGGTGGATTTTACTTACAGGCCAAGGTCTCAAGGACAGCTATTGCTTTCTAGCTTTAAAATGTCCCTCATTAGTGTACATTTGAAGGTTTGGCAAATTTCTTAGTTTTAGTGTTCATTGTTTCTTGACTGGAGACTAACTTTGGAACTGATTTTGGAGTATGTGGAAGAGTGCATTGTTAGAGTAGCACTGATTCTTGATCTGTGCATTTTTTGTTTTTGAGACAGGGTATTGCTCTGTAGTCCAGGCTGGAGTGGTGTGATCATGGATCATTGTAGCCTTGACCATCCCAGCTCAAGTGATCCCCCAATCTCAGCCTCCTGAGTAGCTGAGACCACAAGCGTGTGCCACCATGCCAGGCTAATTTTTAATTTTTTTTTTTGTAGAGACAGGGCCCTGCCATGTTGCCCAGGCTGGTCTTGACCTCCTGGGCTCAAGCAGTTCTTCCTCCTAAGCCTCCCAAAGTACTGAGTTGTAGGTGTGAGCTACTGTGTCTGGCCTGATCTCTGTATTCTTTAAGAAGAATATTCTATTCACCCTCTTACTTTATAAGCACAATTGTACCATCTTCAGGAAGCACTCGTTATCTTTTAGCAATGTTACTTCTCTCCAAACGCAGAGTAGGTAACAGTAATTTGTAGAGCTATTTCTTTAATAGTTTTTCCTCATTACAGAGTAATACTTAACATGATAAAAAAGTGTGTAAGAATACTAAAGGGTATGTAGGAAAAAAACCTTCTATACTTCTATGCGTCGTAGACGTACCCAATTGGGTTTATGCATGCATGTGTACACATACCACACACGTTTCTTTCGTTCTTGTAGAGAGACAGGGTCTCACTGTGTTGCCCAGCCTGGAGTGCAGTAGTACAATCATAGCTAATAGAGCCTCAAGCTCCTGGGCTCAAGTGATCCTCCTGCCTCAGCTGCCTGAGTAGCTGGGATTATAGGTGTGAACCAACAGCCCTGGCTAATTTAAAAAATTTTTTTTGTAGAGAAAGGGTGTCACTCTGTTGCCTGGGCTGGTCTCGAATTCCTAGCCTTAAGCCATCCTCCCTCCTCAGCCTCCTAGAGTGCTGGGATTATAGGCGTTAGCCACTACACCTGGTCCACACATTCTTTATATGACTTTAAAAAACTGATTAAAAAACTTAGAGCATCTGCCCCACGTTACTAAATACTCTTCAGGAAGGTTATTTTAAATGACTATATGAAATGATGTCATGTTTTTAGCCATTCTTTTATTGTTGCATATTTAGGATATTCCTTTTTTTTATTATAACACTGTCATGGCTATGTTTGTTAATGCATTTTCACATTTTCTGATTGTTTTCCGAAGGTAGATTGCTAAATAATCGAATCTATGTGTCAAAGACGATGAAAGGAATTACAGCAGAGTCCATTTCCCCGTATACATTATACGCTCTTAAAGTGTTTAACGTGGCATTCGTTACTTTGTAATGAAAAAAAGTTACAAAGATTAGTCCGCAGATTATTATATTATCTACCTTGTGTTTGGAGAGAAAAGCAGCATGGCTAAAATATAGTCTCTACTTCTTGATGATGACACAATTGTGCTTATAAAATGAAAGAGGTGTATTATAATATTCTTAAAGAATGCATCTTTTTAAAATAGCTCTTGATCAGCCCTTCGCAATTCGGTCCTTGAGGAAATTAAGCTCTAATGCCCTGAGGTATCTACCCTGTGTAGTAAAATTAACGTATTTCCTGTGCATCTCGAGCTATACTGGCTTGAATTATCCTTGAGAGAATTGAGAAAACAGTCCTGAAATTATTTTATGTAGGGCTTAATTCTTTAGCAGAATACAGTACTGGTTAAGAAAGGCTGTTCTGGATATACCTACTGACAAACTATTTTCCGTAAAGATTAGACTATCTCACTAGCAGTCTGTAAGAATGCCGGTCTCACTTTACATCTTAATGTTATCTTTACCCTGAAAAAGAACTTGCCTGTGTTGTACGTTAAAAAGTATTATTTTGTTTTAATTTGCATTTTTTTTGTTTACATTTTTCATGTGTTTACTTGCTATTTGGGTATTATCTGTGAATTGTGTATTTTTTGTTAATTTTTCTTGGGGGAAGGGAAGAGCTTAATATTTAATTTATATGGGCTCTATATAGTGAGGATAAAGTTTTTTCTCTCACATTTGTTATAAATAATTTTCAGTGTTTGTCGTTTGCTCTTTAGTTTTTATGTTTTTGATGTATACACATTTTATATTGGTAAGCAGTAAAATGTACCACACTTTTTTTTTTTTTTTTTTGCAATTCCTTACGTTTCTTTTTTTCTTGGAAAGGCCTTTATCTGAATGAATATCATTAAATGTGTATATATGTTTTTTGTTTTCTAATTAATTTGCATTTTACTCTTAGTTCTTTAATTTTCCTTAAGAATTTATTTTGTATTTTTGTGTGAGGAGACAAACTTGATGTTTTCCTAATAACTGAAGATTGTTCTACACATTGTGTGGTAAAGATCGGTCCCTTTCCTTTTGGTTTGTGGCATTTTTTGTTGTTGTTAAGTGCTTATATATTATAAGATCTACTTTTCTGTTTGTTATCCTTTTTTCTGGTACTTTCTTCTAGTACTAGATTGATTTAATTATTACAGGCTAATAATTTTGTATTAATGGCCGGTTGGGCATTGAAAAAATTTCCCTCCCATATCTGTATTTTTGCCATTCTCACTCTTGTTCTGAGGTGCTGCCAGATACTCTTACCCAACTCTTTATATATCCCACCTGCCTCAGGGCTCGGCTCAGATGCTGTTTCTTCACAGGGCCCTCCCGAACCCAACCCTATCTAAAGTAGGAAATCCTGTACCCAGTCTGCCATATTATCCTGTCTCTTCAATATCATTTATCACAATTTGTAAATAACATTCTTGACAGTTTGTCTACTTTCTTTTTCATTGGAATTTCGGTGCCATGAGGGTAAAGATCTTATTTCTCTTGCTTACTGCTGTATCCCTTGTACCTGACACATAGTAAATACTCAATAAATATATTTGGATCTGGAAGTTCATTAAAAATGAACTTCAGAACTGTTCTTTTTCTCAGTCAACCACAATCAGGGTTGTGTTAAACCTGCAAATTATTTTTCAAGTATGGCGTACGGTGGCTCATGTCTCTAATCCCAGCACTTTGGGAAGCTGAGGTGGGTGGATTGCTTGAGCCGAGGACTTCATGACCTGCCTGGGCAACATGGTGAGACCTCATCTGTAAAAATAAAAATAAAAATAAAAAGGTAGCCAAGTTTTGTGGCATACACTGGTGGTCTCAGCTGCGGTGGAGGCCGAGGTGGGAGGATCACTGGAGCCTGGGAGGTCGAGGCTGCAGTGAGCCAGGACTACGTCACTGCACTTGAGCCTGGGTGACAGAGTGAGACCCTGTGTCAAAAAAATAAAAATAAAGTATGGCTTACTATTATTTTTTTAATTGATTAAAAGTTTATTTACATGTTCCAGCAAAGTGCTGTAGTTTTCTTCATTTAAGTGTTGTACATTTCTTGTCAAGGTTACCGCTATGTAATTTGTAAAAGTTTTTTTCCTACTTCGAATGGATTTTTTCCCTATCATATTTTTTGCGTAATTAAAAATTGAAACAATCTCAAATTTAGAGAAAAATTGCAAATACAGTAAAAATAACTTTTTTTCCTCCGTAACCATTTGAGGATAAATCGCCAACCTGTATGTCATCATACCTCTCCCTTTATATAGTATGTGTGTCCCACAAAATGGGACCTTTGGCATAGCCATGACATTCAGGACATTACCTTAGAATTCAAATTTCATTTGTTGTTCTGATAAACAAAAATAATCTTTGTAAATAAAAAAGATTGAGTTTAGAATCACAGGTTACATGTCTCTTTCATCTCCTTCAATCTGGGACAGTTTCTGTCTGTTTTTGCCTTCGTGACCTGGATACTTTCAAGGATTACAGACTAGTAATTTTATAGAATATACTTCTATTTGGGTTGTCCTGTGTTTCTTCATTATATGCTCAGGTTGTATATCGCTGAAAAGAATATCGCAGGAGTGATGCTCTGTTCTTGTCATTGTACCGTGGCAGATGGCACACGATTGTCAGGCTGTCTTATTACTGAAGATGATCACTTTGATTACTTGAGCAAGGTGATAATCCCTTTCCAGCTTCTCCACTGGGCAGTTACTCTCCTGTTGTAATCAATACTTGTTTTGTGAGGAGATACCTTGAGACTATATACATATCTCATTCTTCATCAACTGTTCAATTTATTTATGTCGTATCTGTATGGATTTATAGATCCCTGGTTTTCTCAGTAGTTTGTATGTAACCACCATTATTGAATTTGATGCTCAGTCTGTCCTAGGGTTGGTCAGTGGGAGCCCATTCAAGCTCACTCCTGTGTCTGTTAGACATGTTCCTGTTATTCTTTGAGTACTTCCTTTCTTTCTGGTGTGAAAATTTTAGGTTCACTAAAGTTATTTAATATTCTTGTGTGAACATTTCATTTAAGTTTTCTTGTTTTTGTATAGACACCTTAAGGTTAAACAAGTAGCTTTATTTGAAATGTCAATTACCCCTGTAATATGGGGACCAAAAAATTTGTTAAAAACTGTCAGAAAAAGCTGTGCATGGTGGTGTGTGTGCCTTCAGTCCCAACTACTCAGGAGAGGCTGAGGTGGGAGGATTGCTTGAGCTCAGGAATTTAAGATCAACCTGGGCAGTAAAGCGAAACCCTTCTCTCTCTATTAAACACACATGCACACACACACATAGATACACACACATAGATACACACACACTCACACACAGGAATTTGTCAGAATAAGGAAATACTTGAGCATCTATCCCAGCTCATATGTTTGGATTAATAAAATGCTAAGCATCAGTAAAGAATCAGGTATCCCTGTGTGGCTACTTAATTTTTTTTAAATTCCTAAAGTGAAAAGTAATTATATTTCTTTGCAATAAATAAGAAAGGACCAGAAGAGAAACTTGATTGTTGTGTCTTTTAAGCCTTCAGGTCCTTGTCTCCAAGGTAATTTTATAGAGATTTTTGAGATCAAAATTTTGGCACCTTAGCGTACAACAGTACTTGGCATTTTGTAGGGATTCTCAGGGAAAGATATTATTTTATGTTAGGTGAAAGGAGGAGAGAAATTAGAATTATTCCCAATCTCTTCTGTTTCCTCTCTCTTTCCTTCTTTGAGAGAGATTATAGTTGAAAAGAGGAAGCAGCAAGGTGGGAAGGAACATAGATGGGGAGAGATGTTTAAGTTTTTGAAGAGATGATGAGATGAGATTTTATTTTTTTGTGATGGAGTCTCTGTCACCTAGGCTGGAGTGCAGTGGCACAGTGTCAGCTCACTGCAACCTCTGCTTCCCAGGTTCAAGTGATTCTGCTGCCTCAGCCTCCTGAGTAGCTGGGATTACAGGCGCACACCACCACGCCCGGCTAATTTTTGTAGTTTTAGTAGAGACGGGGTTTCACCATGTTGGTCAGGCTGGTGTTGAACTCCTGGCCTCATGTCCTGTCTGCCTCGGCCTCCCAGAGTGCTGGGATTACAGGCGTGAGCTACCGCGCCCGGTGATGATGAAATCTTAAGACTCTCAAGTTTTGGAGAGAGATGTTCAAGTTTTTCATCTTTCCCTGAGAATGCCTACAAAATGCCAAATATTGTACTTGTTCACTAAGGTGCCAAAATTATGAAATTATCTTGGAGATAAGGAACCTGAAGGCTTAAAAGACACAACAATGAAGTTTCTCTTCTGGCCCTTTCTTATTTATTACATACAGAAATAATTACTTTTCAATTTAGGAATTAAAAATATAGTAGTCACACAGGAATACCTGATTCTTTACTAATGCTTAGCATGTTTTTTGTGGGAATAATTTTTATCCCTCTAACAGTAAAATGATGTTAAAAGCCCTTGAAGAAAATGAAAATTATTTCCATTTCATACCCTTGAAGCTCTGATTTTATTAATAATTTTGTTTTTTGAGTGAACAAAACCTCAAAATATACCAGCATGGTAAATTTATTGATTTCTCCTCTTATGCCTGATTGCTTATCAGTTTGGTTCTTTTGTCTGAGAATGATCCAATTAGACTAATTTTTTTTACAACAGGGAACTTTCACCTTCTTATACTGTGTTCTCATTGGAGCATCGCACAGTCTCTGCATACGTAGAGTGTGAAGATGGCATCTTTATGTATACCTTCTTAAGTAAGCTAAACTGTCTTGAGAATGACAGTAAGTAGCACATTAAGACACGAAGGGTTATTTCTTTTTTGGCGAATCGTTCTTTGTTTAAATGGAGAAACATAAGGTCTTATATTGAGAGGTAGATTTATTTAATATTCCATACGTATAATTTTAAAAATATTTCTCCTGTCTCAGAATGAAGTGAGGGTTCTGCTAAGGCATCTTTGTAATTCACACCTTTCTTTGAACACGCTTTGCCTTTATTCCTTATTGAGGGACTTGAATGCACAATCATTTGTGGTTTTTTTTTTTTTATATGAAATAGAAATTTGATCATTTATACCAAAAGTTAGTGCTATATGATGATATAAAAGTTCCTTAGATAGAAACATTCCAGGCTGGATATCTGACTCCTTTTATCATCTGCATGATGTACTTAGCTGTATGTAAAATGGAAAAGTAGCAAGTTTAAATGACTGGTAAAGTTGGAGGCACACTGTGCTACCTAGCGGTTCTATTTCTGTGTCTTCTTGAGAGAAACTTTTACCCATGTGCTCAAGGATCTAGATAAATGGAGGTGTAATTTATTATAATAGTAATCTAGATAGGATCTAGATAGATGGAGGTGGTGTATTTATTATAATAGTGAATACGTACAAAAATGCTTAACTGTTCCTCAGTAAGTGAATGGATAAATTGATATTATTCGTGTAGTGGAATTCAAGTAAACAATCCTTTTCTCCAGAATACTTAGGGCAGATACAGTTTGGAAATTAGAAATTTTTAAACATTAAGGGTAATTCAGTATGTATACCATTTATTGTATAACATTCCCATTGGGATTTGGAAAACACCTCATAATCAAACATACAATTTTTTTTCTGTAGCAAAATTTATGAATATTCATATTAAGTGGGATAAATAGATTTTAAATGCCTTCATACTGTTTGGGTTAATTACACTTTAAAAATAAGTTATGAGAAAACTTAAGAGCTTTTTGGAGTTTAGATTTTTGGATAAAGAATTGTGGACCCACATTATATAGTTCATAAAATGAATGAAGTAGAGTTACATGTATCCATGTGGATTAATCTCAAGCTTATTATGTTAAGTAACAAAAGGAAGTTGCAGAGATAACTGTGCAAATAACATCATTTATGTGAATTTTTAAATAATAGTGAGAGAGAGAGCTCTGAAGCAAATAAGGCAAATTATTGGTGGCGGTTTTCTTACTTTGTTGTATGTTTGAATGTGACTTTATAACCTCAAACCTCTGCTTTTAAACCTTCTGTTTTATGTTAAGAATGTAAGGTTACATTGAGTTAGGCAATAAGAATGTGCTACAAAGCATGTTAGAACTGGAAGAGTTCTTTGAAATTATTAAAATTATCATCCCTTCTTTTTTTCTTTTTCTTTTTTTTTTTTTTTTTTGAGACAGGGTCTCAAAAAATATATACTCTCTCTATATAAATATATACTCTGTCGCGCAGGCTAGAGTATAGTGGCGTGATCATGGTTCACTGCAGCCTCAGACTCCTGGGCTCAGGGGAACGTCCTGAGTATCTGGGACTGTAGATGCATGCCACTGTGCCCGGCTAATTTTTAAAATTTTTTTGTAGAGACAGTATCTGTGCTGCCCAGGCTGGTCTTGAACTCCTGGGCTCAAGCAGTCCTTCCTCCTCGGCTTCTCAAACTGTGAGCCACTGCGCCTGGTCTACTCTTCTTTCTTCTAATCCAAGTCATTTCTACTTGTTAAGAGATTCTCTTGAATATTTATTTATTTTCCCTTTTTAAACCTTACACCTTTTACTTCTTTTCAAAACATATTTTGGTTGAGATATAGTTTCCATACAGTGAAATGCACACACCTTAAGTATCTTGTTTCCATGAGTTTTGACAAATGCCAACACCCGTGTAATCCACAATTCTCTCAAGATACAGAACATTTCCATCATCCCACAAAGTTCCCTCACATCTCTTCCCAGTTAGTATCATCCCTGCCGCCCAGCACAGGTAGTGTCCTGATTCCTTTCACTTTAATTT
Source organism: Macaca nemestrina (assembly GCF_043159975.1). NCBI lineage: Eukaryota > Metazoa > Chordata > Mammalia > Primates > Cercopithecidae > Macaca > Macaca nemestrina. The sequence continues at coordinate 142,273,750 of NC_092134.1, read as the reverse complement.
TACATGTTCTAGAACTTCATTTAAATGGAATCATACAGTCTGTACCCTGTTGTGTCTGGCTTTTTTGCTCCGCATGTTTTTTTACATTTATCCATATTGTCGCATGTATCCCTAGTTATCCTTTTATATAATACTCCCTTGTATGAATGTGGTACCATCAGTTTATCCAGTCTTCTGTTGATGGACATTTGTGTTGTTTCCAGTTTTTTATTTTTATGGATAAAACCACTGTAAACATTTTTTTTTTTTTTTTGAGACGGAGTCTCACTCTGTCGCCCAGGCTGGAGTGCAGTGGCCGGATCTCAGCTCACTGCAAGCTCCGCCTCCTGGGTTCACGCCGTTCTCCTGCCTCAGCCTCCCGAGTAGCTGGGACTACAGGCGCCCGTCACCTCGCCCAGCTAGTTTTTTTGTATTTTTTAGTAGAGACGGGGTTTTACCGTGTTAGCCAGGATGGTCTCGATCTCCTGACCTCATGATCTGCCCGTCTCGGCCTCCCAAAGTGCTGGGATTACAGGCTTGAGCCACCGCGCCTGGCCTGTAAACATTTTTATATGGTTGTGTTTATTGGTACATGTTTTCATTTCTCTTGGGGTAATACCTAAGGGTGGAATTCCTGGGTCCTAGGGTAGGTGCATACTTACCTTTATGAGAAACTACCAGACCAATTTTCAGTGTTGGTTTTGACTGCTTCCCATTCTTGCCAACATTTAGTATTGTTGGTTGTCTAAATTTTAGCCATGCTAGTGGGCGTGTAGTATCTTACTAAGTGGTATCTTAACTATGGTTTTGATTTGCATTTCCCCAGTTACTAAAGATGCTAGTCACTTTTTCATTTACTTATTGTTTAGTTAGTTCAATTGCTTATTGTCCTTAGGAGAATGTTCATCTTCCCCAGGAATGTATTTTTCTTTTTGAAGTATCTAAAAACCACTTAAAAAAAATTTTTTTTTTGAGTTGTAGAAGTAGTTTATATATTCTGGATACAAGGATACAAGTCCTTTAACAGTTATATGTGGCGTGCCAATTTTATTTTTATAGTGGTCTCTTTCCTTTTAAAATTTTTCCTCATCACTCTTTCCATATGATATAATGGTCTCTTTTGATAAGCAGAAATTAAAAATTTTGGAGTCTAATTTGTGAATTTAAAATTTTATCATTAGTACTTCCTAACATAGCCATCCAAATATCTTCCCCTTAAAGTATAAAGTCTGAAGCTGGTCATGGTGGTTCATACCTGTAATCCCAGCACTTTGGGAGGCCGAGGCTGGCAGATCACCTGAGGTCAGGAGTTTGAGACCAGCCTGGCCAACATGGTGAAAACCCCGTCTCTACTAAAAATACAAAAACTCGCTGGGCTTGGTGGCAAGCACCTGTTATCCCAGCTACTCAGGAGACTGAGGCAGGAGAATCGCTTGAACCTGGGAGGCAGAGGTGCAATGAGCAGCCTGGGCAGCAGAGAGAGATTCTGACTCAAAGAAAACAAAAAAAAAAGTATAAAGTCAGCTGAAGTGATGTGAAGGCTTTTGTGATCATAGACCTAAGCATTAGAATTGCAAATATAACTTGGTGTGAAAGGTCTGCAGTATGGATGCAGAAATTAAATGTCTGTCTGGAATTAATGGTAACAAACGTATGTATTGGGGTTTGTGTGATAGAATTGGCAGATAACCAGAAAAACAAATTTATTTTCCTTTTAAATATGAAGGAAAATTTATGAAGGAAAAGCAAATTTATTTTCCTTTTAAATATGGAAACATGAAGTAATCTTGTTAGGCAAACCTACATTGATTGCCTTTCTCTGCATTAATTTCTCAGAAATTTTCCTCATTAATTTTCTTGAGCTCTTCTATCTACTTAATGTCTTTACAAACACATATGCAAGAGAGTCTCAGACACATCTTATTTGATGATTGTCATGGAGAATATTAAGGGTTTTTGTACAAATGTTTGTGTTTATGCCGCGGTGTTTTGCTTCCAAGAATTTATGGTCTTCTCTATGCAAGTTTTATCATTTTTGTTGTCAGGTGTTTTTATTTCCAGGTCCTTTCTGTGGTTTTTGTTGTTGTTGTTGTTGTTTTTAATTTTTACTTTTGTTTTTGAGACAGAATCTCACTCTGTCACCCAGGCTGGAGTGCAGTGGTGCAATCTCGGCTCACTGCCACCTCTGCTTTCTGGGTTCAAGCAGTTCTTGTGCCTCAGCTTCCCTAGTAGCTGGGACTACAGGCATACACCGCCATGCCCAGCTAGTTTTTGTATTTTTAGTAGAGATGGGATTTTACCATGTTGGCTACGCTGGTCTCTAACTCCTGACCTCACATGATCCGCGTGCCTCAACCTCCCAAAGTGCTGGGATTACAGGCGTGAGCCTCTGTGTCCAGCCAATAAATACTTTAAAAATAAATGTTCAGGCCGGGCGCGGCGGCTCATGCCTGTAATCCCAGCACTTTGGGAGGCCGAGGTGGGTGGATTATGAGGTCAAGAGGTCGAGACCATCCTGGCCAATATGGTGAAACCCCGTCTGTACTAAAAATACAAAAATTAGCTAGGCATGGTGGCTGCGTGCCTGTAGTCCCAGCTACGTGGGAGGCTGAGGCAGGAGAATTGCTTGAACCTGGAAGGCAGAGGTTGCAGTGAGGCGAGATCACACCACTGCACTCCAGCCTGGTGACAGAGCAAGACTGCGTCTCAAAAAAAAAAAAAATTTTTTTTCAGCAGTGTGAGGAAAATATACATAAAATATAAGAACAATAAAATGCTACTGTCTGAGAGATGATGTGGCTTATACCTGAACGCAGCACCGAAGTGGGCAGATAACCTGAGGTCAGGAGTTTGCGACCAGCCTGGCCAGCATGGCGAAACCCCATCTCTACTAAAAATACAAAAAATAGGAGATGGTGGTGTACACCTGTAATCCCAGCCACTTGGGAGGCTGAGACACGAGAATGACGTGAACTCTGAAGGAGAAGGTTGCAGTGAGCTGAGATCACACTACTGCATTCCAGCCTGGGTGACAGAGTGAGAGACTGTCTCAAAACAGAAAGGACTTGGAAATAAAAACAGCTAACAACAAAAACCCATAACATAGTCATTTATTATCATTATCAAGTATTAAGTACTGTATATAATTGTATGTACCACACTTTTATATGACCGGCAATGCGGTAGGTTTACATTATTGCAAACACATGGGTAATGTATGTGTTACAACAGTATGATGGGTGTGATGTGATAGGAATTTCCCACCCCCCCGACCCGAGACGGAGTCTTGCTGTGTCGCTAGGCTGGAGTGCAGTGGCATGATATCCGCTCACTGCAACGTCCGCCTCCAGGGTAAGCGATTCTCCTGCCTTAGCCTCCTGAGTAGCTGGGATTACAGGTGCACACCACTACACCCAGCTAATTTTTGCATTTTTAGTAGAGACGGGCTTTCACCATGTTGGCCAGGATGGTCTTGATCTCTTGACCTTGTGATCCACCCGCCTCCGCCTCTCAAAGTGCTGGGATTACAGGTGTGAGCCACCGTTCCTGGCCTGTGATAGGAATTTTTTTAGCTTCATTGTAATGTTCTGGGACCACTATGATACATGCAGTCTCTCGTTGACTGAAACGTCATTATGTGGTGTATGTAGAATGCATTTATGACAGTAGGACTTCCCCATTTTCATAGCGTTTTCATTTGTTCTTTTTTTTTTTTCCCCTGAGACAGAGCTTTGCTCTGTCACCCAGGCTGGAGTGCAGTGTCATGATCTTGGCATCCTTCAACTCCAGGGTGCAAGTGATTTTCCTGCCTCAGCCTCCCAAATTGTTGGGATTATAGGCACCTGCCACCGTGTCCAGCTATGTTTTGTAGTTTTAGAGATGAGGTTTCACCATGTTGGTCAGACTGGTCTCAAACTCCCCCACCCCAAGTGATCCACCCACTTCGGCCTCCCCAAATGCTGGGATTACAGGCATGAGCCACGGCACCCGACCACATTTTCATTTATTCTTTAACTTCTGTTCTGGGTTGTGGTGGCATAAAGATGGATTATGTCTATTGCTGAAATAAACCTGTTGTCCAAATTTTGATGTTCCCCAGCAATTATCTTGCTACTTAGATTTATGTACAGCATTCACGGAGCAGAAAGATAGATTATCTTATTTTTCCTGGATTCAGAGGCAGAGAGTGGTTGTTAGAATTCTAGTGGAATTGCTTGTTCATTTTCTTGACTCTGACATTATTTTTAGGGAGAATGACTTTGGTTACTAAGCTCCAGATAATGGGTGAGAATGTTAAACAATTTAATCCACCCATTCGAGTTCTAGTGTGGGTCTTTTTTGCATTTTGGTGAGTCTCCTGCTTGTGTTTAGATTAGTCTGAAAACTTTGATTTGGTTTAATATTTGAGGGCTTTCAGTGTGCTTTGCTGTACAGAAAATAAATCTCTGTCATTAACTCAAAGAATACTGAACTAACAATAAGGAGGAGTAAATTACCTTGGAGGCTCTTCCCCTGTCTCATTCTCTGTGGTTCAGACTCGTTAAATTAATTTCTTCTTTTAAAATGTTTGTTTTAAAATGATGGAAACTAGAATTCAGTTGACGTTTATACAAAGTGGGGGGTTATATCTGTATATAAGTTTTGACTCCCCCCAGATTTAACTGTTAATAGCCTACTGTTGACCAGGGCCTAACTGATGACATAGTTGATTAACACATATTTTGTATGTTATATGTTAACATGTATTTTATGTATATACTGCATTCTTACAGTAAAGCAAGCTAGAGAAAAGAAAATGTTATTAAGAAAATTGTCTGGGTGTGGTGCCTCATGCCTGTAATTCCAGCTCTTTGGGAGGCCAAGACAGGCAGATCACATGGTCAAGAGATTAAGACCATCCTGGCCAATATGGTGAAACCCCATCTCTACTAAAAATACAAACATTAGCCGGGCGTGGTGGCGGGCATCTGTAATCCCAGCTACTCGGGAGGCAGAGGCAGGAGAATTGCTTGAACCTGGGAGGCGGAGGTTGTAGTGAGCCGAGATCGTGCCATTACACTCTAGCCTGGGTGACAGAGCGAGACGCCGTCTCAGGGGGAAAAGAAAAAAATCACAAGCAAGAGAAAATACATTTACTATTCATTAAGTAGAAGTAGACCATCACGAAGATCTTCATCCTTATCATTTGTGTGTTGAGTAGGCTGAGGAAGAGGAAGAAGAAAAGGGGTTGATATTGCTGTCCCAGGGATGACAGAGGCAGAAGAAAATCCATGTGTCAGCAGACCCTTAAAGTTCAAACCTGTGTGGTACAAGGGTCGACTGTACTTTGTTTTCATAGAGATATATTAAAGTTTTATGAGTTTAGTTCATAGTGATCTTATAGGTTCTAAGTTTCATTTTAATATGTTGCATGTAAAATAAGTGCTTTATCTGTGTTCCTTTTGTCTTTCTTGACTATTGTTGTTAATTTAAAATTTGTAATAGGTTATAACTCTTAGGTTTTACCCATTTGTGAGCTTTATTTTTGGGTAAGAACTTTATCCTGTACTTTTGCTGTGCTTTGTATAGTACTGTAACTATGAAAGATCTTTGTTGACTGTTAATTATCTGAAAATGCTTCTTTTTGCTTCAGGTCAAATATTGAATAAACCTAGAGCATATAATTAACATATTTATTAGGACTGTGGTTTGTATTTTGGCCAGCTTGGATTTAAGAATTATTTGTATTGGTTGATGTTGAACTGTTTTTTTTTTTTTTTTCTTTTCTTTTTTTTTTTTTTTTTGGAGATGGAGTCTCTCTCTGTTGCCCAGGCTGGAGTGCAGTGGCAGGATCTCAGCTCACTGCAGCCTCTGCCTCCCAGGTTTTAGCGATTCTCCTGCCTCAGCCACCTGAGTAGCTGGGATTACAGGTGTGCACCACCATGCCTGGCTAATTCTTGTATTTTTGGTAGAAACGGGGTTTCACCATGGTGGTCAGGCTGATCTTGAACTCCTGACCTTGTGATCCACCTGCCTCGGCCTCCCAAAGTGCTGGGATTACAGGTGTGGTGATTTTTTTAGAATAAGAGTAATTCACTGCATTATTTTTTTAAGGAATAGGTGGTATAACTTCCCAGATACTTGAAATGCAGCTAATATACAGTAGCCATTTACTTTCAACATAATTTCTCAACATTTAACTTTTGTCAGTTTTTCATCAAAAATTTATTGAGGACTTATAGTAGTCAAGTACTGTGCTGTGCCCAGGGTAAGAAGATGACAGTCCTAAGTCCTAGAAAGTTCATTGGTGATAAATACCAAGAATTAAATTGCAGATCAGTCTGATAAGTGCTATTCTGTGGATAAGCATACAGCCCTGGGCAGCACAGATGAGGACATCAGATAGCCTAACTAAATGGGAAGCTTGACTTGGTTGACTTAAGAATTATTTAAAACTCTTTTGCATGTTACAGTAATATAGTTTATTTAATACATGGATTTATATGTTTCAGAAAAAAAATGTTCTTAATTTAACATTTATAAAAGGGTACAGTGCTGGTGTTTTCTCTGACTCTGATCTTCTTGATAAACAGTGTACTGAGTTCTCTGTGATATGTTTTGCTTGTAATCATGACCATTTCACGTATCCACATTTTTTTTTTCTCTAAAAATGTCTCTAGACTACATAGTTCTGTTATTTTAGGAATGAGAATAAACGGGATCAAAGTGTACTCTTGTTCTAAGAAACTAGTGAGTTTATTTGTTGGAAGTTCTGCCTCAGAAGAGCTTCTGATATTTATCTAAAATATATGAATAGTAGTTGTGATCTGTCATTGTTTTTTGCAGATATATTATTGTTGTAATAAAAGCCATAGGCCCTGTCAAGAGAGTTAAGAATTTTCATTATTGTTGTTCACAATATCCTACCATTTCATTGAGATATAGCTTGGTGTGATGATAGTACAGTCCCTGGAGTAAATTTTAGGCAAATACTTTCCCAGCATTTCAAAATCAAGCTGAGTGTAAGAGTGAGAAGTGGACTAGTGGGTGTTGCTGTAAAATTTGGAGTGTGAGATCATTTTGCAGTGTGTCGGGACCAGACTTCCCAAACAGACATTCTAGTATTATCTTACAGCTAGATCTTTCCTTAAACTCAATGTATCTGTTTTTGGTTGATCATTATAGATGGCTGTGATGTGTGAATATGCCCATTTTATCTTCTGTGTGAATACGCTGGAGAAAGAGTAGCCTTGCTTGTAGTCTGCTTTTTTCCTTCTTCTTCTTCCAAAGGAGTTGGCAGGAATTTTTATAAAATAAAGCTAGCCTGATTGTAGCCAAAAGAGGAAATGTTGGTTTATATTTTAGTGGAGAAAACTGCTGTATAGACTTCTAGGCTACCACTCAGCATTGTTGTATTTTTATACTCTAGTAAAATGGGTGCGAGCAGAGCTGAAGAACCAGACACACTAGTAGTTAACGTTTTCTTTCTTTACCGAAATAGTAATTGCCATGCTACATTTAGCCATATGTGCCAAAGCGTATGTGAAACTATTAGCTATAGCCAGTGTATATTTGTCCTAACCTGAATGAATGGATGATGAATGTTCAAAAAAGGAGGAACAGTCATACCTAGAAATCAGCTTCCCTGTTGAATGTAACTTCTGGTATTTCCCTTTGGGATCTATTCACTCAGGAGTGTCGGGATATTTTGTTGACTTCCAAGGGAAAGAAACTAGGCTTTCAGAGAGTTAGCATTTTGATACATCTTTTTATTGAGGGTCTTTTGAACTCCAGCAACTGTTAATCATTAAAAGATGATGCTGGTAGTGAAATGCATTTTTAAATTTATATTCATGAATTTAAACTCCTGATTTTTTTTTTGGTGAGTTTATTCTACGAAAGAAATAGCAGTGCTTTTCAAGTGTTTAAAGACTACCATAATTGAAAGTTCACTACTTGCTAAAAGCATAATACCCAAACTGGAAATGATAAAGGAAAATGTCATTGTCTTTGTATTAAAAAAGAAGATATCTATTAAAAGTCATCATAAACAATGTTAAAAGAAAAATGGCACACTTGGAAAATTATTTGTAACATACACAGCAGGTGAAAGATTATTTTCCTAATACGAAGAGCTCTTAAAATGGATTAGGAAAAAATATTCAATAACAAAATCGGCAAAGAACGAGAAGGGAGGAGTCCCAAAAGTAGATACACGAAGATACACGTAGAAATGATTTGTAGTATGTGTCAGAATTACAATTGTGCACACTTAAGTAGATACACGAAGATACACGTAGAAATGATCTGTAATATGTGTCTGAATTACAATCGTGCACACTTTGTGATCCAGCAATTCCATCTTTGAGAATTCCCAAGAAAAATGTGGATTTATGTGTAAAGATGCATATGTGAAGGTGCCTCTTACAATAGTGAAAAATGAGAACTAACCTAAAATATCCATGAGTGAAATTTTATGACAAATATCTTCTCTCCAACCAATTTTTTATTATGGTAAAATACATATACAATTTACCATCTTAACCGTTTTGAAGTGTACGGTTTGGTGGCATTCAGTATGTCCCATCTGTCTTCAGAACTCTTCTTGTCCTGATGAACTGAAACTCTATACCCATTAAACAATAACTCCTCATTCTGTCCCCCTCCTGCATCCTGGCAACCACACTTCTATTTCCTTTTTATCAATTCGACTGCTCTAGATACCTCATGTAAATGGATACATACAGTGTTGGTCTTTTTGTGATTGGCTTATTTCACTTAGCACAATGTCTTTAAGGTTCATCCACGTTGTAGCATGTGTAAGAATTTCTTTCCTTTTTAAGGCTGAAAAACGTTGGCAGGTGATATGGTTTGGCCGTGTCTCCATTCAGATCTCACCTGGAATTGTATCTCTCAGAATTTCCACATGTTGTGGGAGGGACATAGGAGGAGGTAACTGAATCATGGGGGCCGTGCTATTCTCATGATAGTGAATGAGTCTCTTGAGATCTGATGGGTTTATCAGGGGGTTACGCTTTTGCTTGTTCCTTATTTTCTCTTGCTACCGCCATGTAAGAAGTGCCTTTTGCCTCCCACCATGATTCTGAGGCTTCCTCAGCCATGTGGAACTGTGAGTCCAATTAAACTTCTTTTTGTTTCCAGTTTTGGGTATGTCTTTATCAGCAGCGTGAAAACAAACTAATACTGCAGGCACCTTGTTTCCAAAAAAAAAAAGAGATTTTTTTGAATGGATAATGCAGATATTTATACCCTCATTTAAAGTGTGAGGAATCTGAAACCCAGAAAGATGGTGACATGTCTGAATGTCGTAACTAGTCAGTGTGAGAGCCAGAACTAAAACTCTTGTTTTCTCATCACAGTTTAGTGTTCTTCCCAGTGTGGTACACTGCTAGACCTTGAATCAGGGAATGATCTTTTATTGTTGCTTCTTTATTCCTAAAAATAAGATTTTTGATGTAATAGCCTTTTGGAATTCATTGTATAATGTACTGGACTTTACGTATCCATTCAGATTAAAGGTTCATATACCTTCTTTAGGGAAACAAGCTAAAGATATGCCCTCTCAAACATTTTTAGTAGTTTATCTGCATTAATACCTTTATTTAATTAGTCACCCATGTTGTTATCATCTCCTGTATAAAAAGCTTTGCATATTCTAATTAAAAAAACTTTGCTATATTATTATCTTTAGGTATTACTAGTTTTGATTTCTGCAATCTGCTCTGTTTTTGCTACTAGAGGAGGAAAGCTGATTTGGAGTTTTCTTTTTTTCTTGGTTCTAGATTTAGTGGGCTGCAAGGATTGCTTTGAATGCCAGCTCTGTCACTTACTCTGTGATCTTGGACAAGTGCTTAAACCTCTCTAACCTCGTGCCCTCGTCTATAAAATTAAATAATAGTACATGTGTTGGGTATCTAAAATAGTCAAATTCACAGAATCAAAGAGTGTAATGGTAGTTGCTGGGGTGGGGGAAATGGAGAGTTACTAATCAACAGGAATATAAACTTTTGGTTAAGATGAATAAGCTCTCGAGATTTGATGTACAACATTGTACCTGGAGTCAGCAATAATGTATTGTACACTTCAAAGTTGTTAGGAGAGTAGATGTCATGTTAAGGATTTTTACTACAATAAAATTAAAAAAATGTCCGTGTGTCATAATGAAGATGAAATAACATAAAAAATGTGTGGCACAATCTGGCATATACAGATTACTTGTTAAATGTTAATATTTATTATTTAATGTTTATAATACTTAAAAGTCATTTTATGTTTCGCTGTCCTTTGGTTTTGTTTGTTTGTTTGTTTGTTTGACACGGAGCTTGCTCTGTGACCCAGACTGGAGTGCAGTGGTGTGATCTTGGCTCACTGCAAACCCCACCTCCCAGTTCAAGCAATTCTCCTGCCTCAGCCTCCCGAGTAGCTGGGATTACAGATTTGTGCCACCACACCTGGCTAATTTTTATATTTTTAGTAGAGACAGGGTTTCACCATGTTGGCCAGGCTGGTCTTGAACTTCGGACCTTGTGATGTGCCCGACTCGGCCTCCCAAACTGCTAGGATTATAGGCGTGAGCTACCGTACCTGGCCAATTTTTGTATTTTTAGTAGAGATGGGGTTTTATCATGTTGGCCAGGCTGGTCTTGGTCAGGCCTGGTGATCCACCTGCCTCGGCCTCCCAAAGTGCTGGGATTACAGGTGTGAGCCCTCGCGCCTGGCCATCCTTTGTATTTTTTAATGAAAAAAAAAAATTTTTTTTTTAAAGACAGAGTTTCACTCTTGTTTCCTGGGCTGGAGTGCAATGGTGCGATCTTGGCTCACTATAACCGCCACCTCTCAGGTTCAAGGAATTCTCCTGTCTCGGCCTCTCGAGTAGCTGGGATTACAGGCGTATGCCACCACGCCCGGCTAACTTTTGTATTTTAGTAGAGACAGGGTTTCAGCATGTTGGTCGGGCTGGTCTCGAAACTCCTGACCTCAGCTGATTCGCCCGCCTCGGCCTCCCAGTGTGCTGGAATTACAGGCATGAGCCACCACGCCCGGCTGTTTTGATGAAATTTTTTGAATGAATGTATTCATATTCCTGTAGATTTCCCATTTCCCATATTCCCTCAACTTTAGTTTCTGTGTAATACCTTCTATTAATTTTGAACAGTGTCTTTATTATAGTTTATGCAAAGTGAGGAGTGCCATACTTATTTCGCTTCCTGTCGGGAATAAACTGAAGTTAAATTACTGACATTTTCCGTATTATCTCAATTATTTTTTAAGGACCTGTGAAACAGAATAAGGTGAATCCTAATCTGCTAGATGCAGATTTCTTGTAGCTATTTTTGATTCCTGCAGGCTGCTCTGATTTGCTACTTGAGGAGGAAAGCTGATTTGGGGTTTTCTTTTTGTCTTGGTTCTAGCACATGCAGATGACGATCCAGGCTCTCCAGGATGAATTACGGATCCAGAGGGACCTGAACCAGCTGTTTCAGCAAGATGGTAGCAGTGGGACCGGCGAAGCTTGTGTGGCAGAGCTGACAGAGGAGAACTTTCAGAGGCTTCACGCTGAGCATGAGCGGCAGGCCAAAGAGCTATTTCTTCTTCGAAAGACCTTGGAGGAAATGGAGCTGCGTATAGAGACTCAAAAGCAGACCCTAAACGCTCGGGATGAATCCATTAAGAAGCTTCTGGAAATGTTGCAGAGCAAAGGACTTTCTGCCAAGGCTACCGAGGAAGACCATGAGAGAACAAGACGACTGGCAGAGGCAGAGATGCACGTTCATCATCTAGAAAGCCTTTTGGAGCAGAAGGAGAAAGAGAACAATATGTTGAGAGAGGTATGTGGCTACTTTTTTAGTTTTATGATTTATTGATTATCTTTTTTTTTCCCTGATTAATCAGCATCTTGGCCCCAATAAATCTACGTGCTTTGCTGTGCTAGTGGAAGAGAATTTCATCTTTTGTATTTAAGTGCGTCACTGATTTCTGTTGTGATTTGCCCTGTTGTAAGGGCAAATGGGATGACATTGTCTGGCATGTATGCTGGCTCAGTGACTTTCTGGGTCTTTTCTCTCTTGCTCCCCTGATTTTGAGAGTTCATTTGTTGCTAAAGGGGTACAAAAATTACTTGATTTTTCACTCATCTCTAGATCTGTTCATAGAGACAACAAACACAACAAAACCAGAATCTAGAGTAGCTAACCATTTAAAAATATTAATAAAAGAGAGTAAGCGGTTATCTCAGCTTATGTGTGCTCATAAAAGTCCTTGGCAGCAGTAATGGGTATTTGCCCTGTGGTTTCCATGGAAACTGTTGCCTTGCTGTAAAAGATACGTGATAAAAATCGTTGGCTGCCATGGAGGCATAGCTGGAGAGAGTGATGTAGAGACACAGTGTTACTTATTTTTAACCTACCTCGGTGACTACTGATAATTTTTTACTTTTCTAAATAATGTATCATTTTCAGGAGGCATAAAGGAAGAAATCATCTTATATTGAATTAAAAAATTAATAGCCATAATAACTTTTCTATATATGGTTGGATTTCAGATATTTTTCACTTTTGGACAGGGGAAAATAAATCCCCAATCTCTGTTAGTATAAGTATGAATAATTCCTTTTTAAATGAAATGTGAGGGAGGAGGTGTAAAAAATGACATATTCCCAAAGCAGCAAAATAATAATTTAAAAAAATACTTCTAAATTTGTAGGTTGTTCTATAATTTTTCTTTTGTAAAAAGTCTGAAATCTGTATTTACAGTGAGGGCATTTTTATTTTTGAAGTAGAACATCATTGTGTTTTAAAAACATAATACACTGGAAATCCATTGTAGTAAAATTAGGAAATAGATGAACAAAAACTTATAACCCAAGGTATTGTTACTTAGTAATAATTATTAATTTTTGTTATGTATATGCTCCCAGTCATTTTTTTTAATTTTAAATTTTTATTTTTATTTTTAGAGACAGGGTCTCACTCTGTCACTCAGGCTGGAGTGCAGTGGCATGATCATGGCTCACTGCGGCCTTGAAATCCTGGGCTTAGGTGAGCCCTCTGCCTTAGCCTCCCTAGTAGGTAGGTCTACAGGTGCATGCCACCATGCATTGTTAATTTTTAAATTAAAAAAAATATTTTGTAGAGATAGAGTCTCCCTATGTTGCCTAGGCTGGTCTTAAACTCCTGGCCTCAAGCAGTCCTCCCTCTTTGGCTTCTGAAAGTGCTGAGATTACAGGCAATATGCCCATGCCTGGCCCATTATTATTATTGTTATTGTTATTATTATTAGAGACAGAGTTTTGCTCTGTCCCAGGCTGGAGTGCAGTGGTGCGATCTTGGCTCCTGGGTTCAAACTGTTCTCCTGCCTCAGCTTCCCGAGTAGCTGGGACAACAGGTGTGCACAAGCTAATTTTTGTATTTTTAGTAGAGACAGGGTTTCACCATGTTGGGCAGGCTGGTCTCGAACTCCTGACCTCAGGTGATCCACCTGCCTCTGCCTCCCAGAGTGCTGGGATTACAGTCATAAGCTACTGCACCCAGCCCCATTTTTATTATTTATACATTCCTTCATTATTTCTGTTTCTTTTTTTCTTTTACAAGGATGGAATACTGTGCATCAGCACTGTTCAGTAAGACTTTCTGAGTGGAGTGCTAATTGGGAAGGGGATTTTATAACAGGGTAAGTGTCCTTTAGGAGGTGCCCTTTCAGTGGAGATCTGAAGAGAAGAAGCCAGCTTTGCCAAGTAAAATCATTTCATGAAGAAGCATGAACAGTTTTAAAGACCTCACAGGAAGGAATTTTGAGGAAACAGGAGGGAGGCCGGAGGGCCAGAATATACTGTATAAGGGGAAGACTTAATGAGATGCGAAATTGGAGAGGTAGCCAGAGTCAGATTCACTCGTCACATATTTATTGGACACCAACCATGTGCACAGCACTAAGGATATAGCAGCAAACAAATCCATGCCGTCTTTGAGAAAAAGTACCTGCCTTTATGATCCTTGCGGATAATGCAACAATCTTACTCAAAATGGGAGAGAAAACCATTCCACTGTTGAATCAAGGGAGTGACACAATCTGATTTAGCTTTTAAGATTTACTCTGGTTGTGCTGAGAATAAAGGAGGAAGGAGAGAAGAGTGAGCAAGGGAGTATAGTAAGGAATTTAACTGCTGTGATCTAGGTTAGGGGAATGGGGACTTGAAATGATTGCTGGAGATATACAGAATATCACTAGCATATCAAGAAGCACAGAGAATTATGGGCTGGCAATGTTAGGATATCCAAAAATTTCATTAGTTATTGAATTATTGTCCATCTTTTAAAAAAAACTGGCATTTAATCAATTCTTTTTTTTTTTCTGAGACGGAGTCTTGCTCTGTCACCCAGGCTGGAGTGCAGTGGCACAATCTTGGCTCACTGCAACCTCCGCCTCCTGGGTTCAAGTGATTCTCCTGCCTCAGCCTCCCGAGTAGCTGGGATTACAAGCACCTACCACCATGCCTGGCTAATTTTTGTATTTTTAGTAGAGACGAGGTTTCGCCATGTTGGTCAGGCTGGTCTCGGAACTCTTGACCTTGTGATCCCCCCACCTCGGCCTCCCAAAGTGCTGGGATTATAGGTGTGAGCCACCATGTCTGGCACTCATTTAATCAGTTCTAAAGGTCACAGCTTTCCCTGTTTTAACAATGAAATTGAGTTAAGTGTTAACACTGGGTGTCATGTTAACAGTCTCTCTATCAGCAAAGCAGCAGTCCTAGTATATTTATTTGCCTGTGTATTCACAAACATAATCGTGTCCATTCATTTTGTCATCATTTCAGCTGAGGTGTGAGCATTGTTGGTATTTTCCACGTTAACTTTGTTGTTCAGTGTTTCTGCATAAATATTCTGTAAATCAGCATTGAAACAAAATTACTGGGTATGGGAACAGTTATGAAAACAGTTTATGGTGATATGTGATTAAACTCTGGTTAAATAAGTTTAAAAAAACTAACTCTTGCAATCAGTATTAAGTAAAAATTCTAGGGCGGGTGCAGTGGCTCACGCCTGTAATCCCAGCACTTTGGGAGGCCAAGGCAGGTGGATTGCCTGAGGCCAGGAGTTCAAGACCAGCCTGGGCAATATGGCAAAACCCTGTCTCTACTAAAAATACAAAAATTTTACAGAGTGTGGTGGTGCACACCTGTAGTCCCAGCTCTGTGGGAGGCTGACACATAAGAATCAGCTTCAACCCAGGAGGCGGAGGTTGCAGGGAGCCAGGGTTGCACCATTGCACTCCAGCCTGGGCAACGCTCTGCCTCAGAAACAAACCAACTGACAGAAAACCCCTAAATGATAAAGTTTTGTGTCATGATTTATTTGGAGGCATTTCCACTATTTCTTTTCAGCACTTAAACAGTGGTGTGTCTTATAATCAGTGGCATCTTAGATTTGATGAAATAAGATAGCATTAAAATGGCATTTGTAATTCGTTTTACATTTTCTTTATGAACATGATTTTGTAGCTAGGAGGTAAATAATTCTCCCTCCAAAAAGCCGAAAGATAAAAAGATTTCAATTAAGCATTGTATTTTCTGTTTATACTCAAATCACATTTTTGTGTGACTATTTATTCTTAGATTTTGTATTTTGCTGTAGCTCCTTTCATTTGATTGATAGAAGAGTGGGGACATCTATTGGACAAATGCTGAATTACAGGCAAGACTTGGTCAGTGCGGGGGGCTTGACAGGTGATTCTGTTAATACACCAACATTTGAGGCCCCAACTTTGGTTTACAGTTCGCTAGCAGAGGGTACCTGCTATGGTATCCTCTGTGGATATTTTGGGTCTTCAATCCATATGCATACCAAACATTGTCTATAGGCCAACTAAATATATTTCAGTATGTGCTCCTACTTATTTAATGCTGGTAGATGCTATTGTGATTATTAAATACAACTTTGTTTTAAAACATTATTGCAGCCTACTAGTTTTTTGTCTCTATTTTAATCAACATACCGTGTTAGTACAACTGCTATCATGTTAGGTTTGCAAAAATCTTTGAGGTTAAAAGTGCTAATATTTGAATATGTTCTAGGCTAGGGAATTCTGAATCTAACTAGCATATCTGAGGACTGCTTGTCTGTATTACTGGCAGTTAGAAGGTATAAGCAGAGGAGACTGGAGAAAAGAAACATATGTTTACATATATTTATAATAAATATGTACAAAAATAAAATTTTTTATTTACAATAAAAATTATATTTAAGATATATAAATATGTATTATATATTTTTCTATAAAGATATACTTTATATACACACACACACACACACACAGAAAAACTAGAAAATGAATAGGAATTTAAAAAGAAATTTTTTTTTGTTTTGGAGACGGAGTCTGGCTCTGTCGCCCAGGCTGGAGTGCAGTGGTGCGATCTTGGCTCACTGCAACCTCCGCCTCCCGGGTTCAAGCAATTCTTCTGCCTCAGCCTCCTGAGTAGCTGGAACTACAGGTGCCTGCCACCATGCCTGGCTAATTTTTGCATTTTTAGTAGAGTTGAGATTTCACGATGTTGGCCAGGCTGGTCTCAAACTCCTGACCTCAAGTGATCCTCCCTGCTTGGTCTCCCAAAGTGCTGGGACAACAGGCATGAGCCACCACACCCATCCAGAAAAGAAAAATAAATTCTTAGTTTTTCATTTGTAGCAATTTTGGAAAATGACAACAATTGCATACCTTATTTATTTAAGTTATTCCTCCTCTCCTTTTTTTTTTTTTTTTTTTTGCAATGGAATCTCACTCTTACCACCTAGACTGGAGTGCAGTGGTGCGATCTCGGCTCACTACAACGTGCCCCTCCTGGGTTCAAGTGATTCTCCTGCCTCAGCCTCCCAAGAAGTTGGGATTACAGACATGTGACTGCACGCCTGGCTAATTTTGTATTTTTAGTAGAAATGGGGTTTCACTGTGTGGCCAGGCTGGTCTTGAACTCCTGACCGCAAGTGATCTGCTGGTCTTGGCTTCCCAAATGCTAGGCCACCGTGCCTGGCCCTTCCTCTCCTTTTTAAATTACATCATTTGTCCTTCATTTCCATTTTGACAAGGTGACATTTTCTCAGCACAGTGCTATTTACCAGAGATGGTAATGGGTTCAGGTACAATGGTGCGTGACACTAGGCAAGTTAAGATACGAAAAAGTGATGACAGTTCTTTCCATTTACCCTGCCTTCTTTTTTATTTCTGTCTCCACTGTGTTGTGAGTATGATAAATTCAGAACTTGTGTGGAGGATTGAATCTGTGAAGGTACTTCACGAACAACGTGGAGTTTCTACCCTTGAACCAGGGGTGCTGAGGGCTAAGATTTGAAACTTGAAAAAAAATTTTCAGACATAAGTTTTACTTTTTAGTCACATATACTACTTTCTCTCAGGTGTGCAAGTAAAAGTTGACTTACTTTTACAAAGAAACAACTAGGGAAAAGGAGAATTAGTACATTTTGTTTCTCAGGTGTGATGGCTCATGCCTGTAATCCCAGGACTTTGGGAGGTTGAGGCAGGCAGATCACTTGAGGTCAGGAGTTCAAGATCAGCCTGGCCAACATGCTGAAACGCCGTCTTTACTAAAAATACAAAATTTAGCCAGGTGTGGTGGTGCATGCCTGTGGTCCTAGCTACTCGGGAGGCTGAGGCAGGAGAATCGCTTGAATCTGGGAGGCGGAGGTTGCAGTGAGCCGAGATCATGCCACTGCACCAAAAAATAAAAAACCAAAATGTGTTTCTAACTTGTTTATTTTCTAACTATAAATTAGTCATTATTCTTTAGTTAATTAATGAGAGAAAACATATTTCCTATTGTCTACCACAGTTGAAAGTATATTATAGCAACATTAAATGGACTAAGACAAAAAAAGACAGAGTATAACAAGATTCAGATAATTCTACCTCTAATTTTTTCGAATGAAAATGTTCAGCCCAAAAGGAGTGAAATAAAGTGACCAAATAGCGTATTCTACTTCTTACGCTCCTTTGAATAGTACTTCTATTTCCAGTCTTCTCTCTTTATTGACAGTGCAGAAGGCATGGGCTTGATGTGCTTGGTGGGAAGGGGGAGCTTATCAGCTCACTGACTGGAAGATGTGTTCATAGTGACCTGGAAGGTGCAGCCTTCCAAATGGGATTTTGTTTTGAGCAATGAGCTTTAAAATGTCTTTGTAGAAAAGCTTTATGCCTAATGAATGGTTTAAAATACACCCCAAGTCTTTATTGTATGCAGGGAAGGATTTTTTTTTTTTTTTGAGACAGGGTCTGACTTTGTCACCTAGAGTGCAGTGGCGTGATCTTGGCTCACTGTAGCCTCCGCCTCCCAGGCTCAAGCAGTCCTGCCTCAGCCCCCGCAAGTAGCTGGGACTGCACATGAGCACCACCACACCCAGCTAAATTTACGTATGTTTCGTAGAGACGGGGTTTCACCATGTTGCCCAGGCTGGTCTCGAACTCCTGAGCTCGAGTGATCTGCCTGCCTTGGCTTCCCAGAGTGTTTGGATGACAGGCAGGAGCCACACAGCCAGTCAGGGCTTCTTGTTCTGTGTTGCGTGTGTGCTTGCTGGGGTGTAAAAACGAAATGACAACAGTTTCACCTTAAAGTGAATCGGTTTGGAGTTACCCATTTGGAATTAGGTAATGCTAACAAGGAGAAATCAGATGAAATAAGTTGAAAATGGAAATTGTGTGTTATTTTTTAAAAATGCAGTTTTAATATTTTCAAGTAGATATAGAAATACCAAATACAAATGTTGTGAAGTTATAAAATTTTGTTAATAGATGAAGATTGTTTACAGTTAGCAGAGTTCATTTTAGTTTTACTCAGTTTAAAGTTTGACACTCATTGATTGAACAAATACTATTAAATGTCTACTGTGTGCCCAATCAATCACCTTGTAGTGTGCAGAACAGATTCAACGTGGACAAAGTGTAAACTGGGAGGAGGCCGATGAGTTTGTCATTTTAAGGCAGGCCAGAGATTATTATGGCTTAAACTAATTAATGTGTTAGGTGTTGGGATGGAAGAACACATAATTTTAAGAGATTTTAAAAACTATTTTTGGATACAATATAGAATACATGTAGAAAATAGAAGAAAACAGGCGTATCAATAAGTGTAAATTATAAAGTAAGCACCCTCATAACCACCACCTAGCAACAGAACTTCCACATCCACCCAAAAGTCCCGTAGGTGAAACAGCCCGGTCAGAACTCTCCGTCTCCTCTAAAAGTGACCGGTATTCTGGATTTTGTAGTTATCATGCCTTTGCTTTTTACTGTATTTATCACATCTACTCCTTAATATTATTGTTATATTGTGTTATATGTTAAATTAATATTCCCAGGTATCATCCCTAAGAATTACGGCTTTGTTTTGTCTGTGTTTCAAAAAGATGCTTCAAATCTGTTAACTACAGAGTTGCCCTTAATTCCTCCTTTTTTCTGTCATGCAGTTCGAGCATGTCTTGGCTTATTAGCTGGAATGACAATTCCGTCATCTCTGTAACATCTGTGTTGATTTCAGGGGAGTGACTTGATTCTGTCATCTCTGTAACATCCGTGTTTATTTCAGTGCAGTGACTTGATTCCGTCATCTCTGTACCATCCGTGTTTATTTCAGTGCAGTGACTTGATTCCGTCATCTCTGTACCATCCGTGTTGGTTTCAGGGGAGTGACTTGATTCCGTCATCTCTGTAACATCCGTGTTGATTTCAGGGGAGTGACTTGATTCCGTCATCTCTGTACCATCCGTGTTGGTTTCAGGGGATTGACTTGCTTCCGTCATCTCTGTAACATCCGTGTTTGTTTCAGTGGAGTGACTTGATTCCGTCATCTCTGTACCATCCGTGTTGGTTTCAGGGGAGTGACTTGATTCCGTCATCTCTGTAACATCCGTGTTGATTTCAGGGGAGTGACTTGATTCCGTCATCTTGTAACATCCGTGTTTGTTTCAGTGGAGTGACTTGATTCCGTCATCTTGTAACATCCGTGTTTGTTTCAGTGGAGTGACTCGATTCCGTCATCTTTGTACCATCCGTGTTGGTTTCAGGGGAGTGACTCGATTCCGTCATCTCTGTAACATCCGTGTTGGTTTCAGGGGAGTGACTTGATTCCGTCATCTTTGTACCATCCGTGTTGGTTTCAGGGGAGTGACTCGATTCCGTCATCTCTGTAACATCCGTGTTGGTTTCAGGGGAGTGACTTGATTCCGTCATCTCTGTACCATCCGTGTTGATTTCAGGGGAGTGACTCGATTCCGTCATCTCTGTAACATCCGTGTTGATTTCAGGGGAGTGACTCAATTCCGTTGTCTCTGTAACATCCGTGTTGATTTCCGGGGAGTGACTGGATTCCGTCATCTCTGTAACATCCGTGTTGATTTCAGGGGAGTGACTCGATTCCGTCATCTCTGTAACATCCGTGTTGGTTTCAGGGGAGTGACTCGATTCCGTCATCTCTGTACCATCCGTGTTGGTTTCAGGGGAGTGACTTGATTCCGTCATCTCTGTACCATCCGTGTTGATTTCAGGGGAGTGACTCGATTCCGTCATCTCTGTAACATCCGTGTTGATTTCAGGGGAGTGACTCGATTCCGTTGTCTCTGTAACATCCGTGTTGATTTCCGGGGAGTGACTGGATTCCGTCATCTCTGTACCATCCGTGTTGGTTTCAGGGGAGTGACTGGATTCCGTCATCTCTGTAACATCCGTGTTGGTTTCAGGGGAGTGACTGGATTCCGTCATCTCTGTAACATCCGTGTTGATTTCCGGGGAGTGACTGGATTCCTGGTTATAGGCCCTTTTGCCTGCTTTATATGTATAGAATGTGTTGTATGATGGACATTATGGACACAAGGTGAATGAGTATCTGGATTTTGGTATCTTCCTTAATGAAGGGTTGTTTTGTCTAGCAAGAGTTAATTTACTTGGGGATTAACTTGATCCTTTCAAGACTTGCTTTTAAACTCTGTTAGGGCTGGTTTAGAATAGCCTTTTCTCTAGGCTACATTAGTGCTACTCCTAAGGCTTGACCTTTTAGTGTCTCTACTAAATGCCTCTGCTGTTCTTCCCACTATTTGGAACTTGAATTTTTCCCAGCCCTATGAGAGTTCAGGCAGTTGCTCAACTCATGGCTCTCTGATAGTTGCTCTTTCCCCAGTAGCTCTTGATTTTACCTTGTGGAGGCTTGCCCTGTACATGCACGCCTTAGTGTTTGGCCAAAGACTCAAGGGGACCTTTGCCAGGTGGGACACTGCAGCTTTTCTGGTGAGCATCCTTCTCTGTTTTGTTTTTAATTTTTTTTTGAAACAGAGTCTCACTCTGTTGCCCGGGCTGGAGTGCAGTGTCAGGATCTCGGCTCACTGCAGCCTCTGCCCCGCAGGTTCAAGCAATTATCCCTCCTCAGCCTCCCGAGTAGCCGGGATTGCAGGTGCCCACCACTGTGCTCAGCTCACTTTTGTATTTTTGATAGAGACAGGGTTTTGCCTGTTTGCCAGGCTGGTCTTGAACTCCTGACCTCAAGTGATCTGCCCACCTTGGCCTCCCAAAGTGCTAGGATTACAGGCATGAGCCATGGTGCCCAGACCTCTGGTGTTTTGCTTTGCAGATTTTCACAGATTAATGGGAACCTTACTCATTCAACTGTCTTGGGAGCTTTGCAAGACTACTGTTCTTCGTTTGAGCTTCCCCTCCCTACGTCACATACTAGACATATCTGGGCCATCACCTTGTTCATTTTCTCTCAAGGATCATAGTCCTGTACTGCTTGTTATCCAGGGTCTGAAAACAGTTATTTCATGCATCTTGTTTAATTTTATAATAGTTTACGACAGGAGGGCCAGTCTCACATGATGGTCAAAGTGAGAAGTATAATGGTAAATTTATTGAAAGATTTAAAACAGATTACTGCCATGATTTGTGGATGTATTATCAAGATCACCCTGGTGCTCTCTTGAAAATAGACAAAGGAGGTGGAAAAAAGCTAACTAGAGGCTGTTGCAAGCTAGACTGGAAATGGGGTGAAATGGTTAGACTCAAGAAATACTTTCGCACTAGAACAATTAGGACCTGCTGTTGACTTGGTTGTGGGACGTGAAGATCAGGAGGAGTAAAAGGAGAGCTCTGGTGTTTGGCTTGAGCCACTGGAATGGCAGTGCCATTTAAAGAGACAGAGAAGACTCGTCTCTCATCAGAGTCACCAGATGATGGGTGAGATTGAAGAGGAAATCAAGAATTTTTTTTTGATAAAATAAGTGTGAGTTGCCTATTAGACATCTAACTAGAGATGCCAAGTGGGCAGTTGGATGTATGAGTCCTGAAATCAGAGCAGAGGGCAGGCCTAGAAATTCATCAGCATTTCTATTGTATTTTAAACCATGTAGTAGATTAGAGAGTTTAGATGGAAAAGAGAAAAAGGTTAGAACTGATCACCTGGTCACTGGTCTAATTTAGACCTGGAGGTCTAATTTAGAAGGATGAACCTGTGAAGGAAACAGAGAAAGTGTAATTGGAGAGAAAGAACTAAAAACAGGAGAGTGTGATGTCATAATAGTCAAGAGAAAAGTGTCTAGGAGCGGTTGGGCGGTTGCTTTGAGTGCTTCTGAGAGTTCCAGGAAGATGAGGACAGAAATGTGTTCATTCGAGTTGGTAACGTAGAATTTGTTGGTGGTCTTGATGAGTTGTTTCAATGGAGGGGTAGAGAAAGAAGCCAGATGAGGCTGCTTTTATGAGGTAAAGGGATCTTGTATGTCTGAAATATTTTAAAATTAATTAAAATAAAAAGTGAATGGGAGAGGGAGAGGAGGAGGAAGAGACAGCAGGTGTGGACCGGCGGGCTTCGGTGTGGACCGGCGGGCTTCGGTGTGGACCGGCGGGCTTCGGTGTGGACCGGCGGGTTTCGGTGTGGACCGGCGGCCTTCAGGGTGGACCGGCGGCCTTCAGGGTGGACCGGCGGCCTTCAGGGTGGACCGGCGGCCTTCAGGGTGGGTGTTTGAACACCTTGGAGTTCACAAAGGCTTTCCAGTGGTGTGTGGGCAGTGGTGTGTGGGCAGTGGTGTGTGGGCAGTGGTGTGTGGGCAGTGTGCAGGGCAATTTCAGATTCTTAACTCCCGCGTGTCATTCTCTGCATTTTGGTTCGCCGAAAACATACCTGTGAGATCATCTTCCCCTCCCTTTTTATGGTTGTACTTTGCCCACTCTAACTCCTGTTCATCCTCCAGCTCTCAGGTGTTCCTTAGGAAACTTTACAAGATCCCAAGACTACGTCAGGATCTCCTGATTACGCTTTTATAGTATTGTGGATATTTTCATTATAACACTTTTTACATATTATACAGTTACTTAAAAATTATTTTCTTCATTTGACAAATACTTGAGTACTATCATTGCACTATGTATTGTTCTGGGTGCTCATATACATCAGAGAATAAAAAAGAAAAATCCCTGGGATAGGAGAGACAAACAGTAAATATAAAAAAGGAATATGCTAATAAACAGTTACAAATACCAAGAAAAAAGTAGATCTTGGTTAGGGAGATTGGGAGTGTATATTAGAGTCAAATCGTAATTAAAAATGGAGTAAAAAGAATGAGCCTGCTTGAGACTTTGACTTTTTTTTTTTTAGACAGTCTTGCTCTGTCACCGAGGCCGGACTGCAGTGGCACCATCTTGGCTCACTACAACCTCCACCTCCTGGGTTCAAGCCATTCTCCTGCCTCAGCCTCCCCAGTAGCTGGGATTACAGGTGTGCACCACCAGGCCCAGCTAATTTTTTTGTATTTTTAGTAGAGATAAGGTTTTACCGTGTTGGCCAGGCTGACCTCGAACTCCTGACCTCATGATCCACCCGCGTCAGCCTCCCAAAGTGCTGGGATTACAGGTGTGCACCACTGTGCCCAGCCGAGACTTTGACTTTTGAACAGACTTCAACAGTTAAGGGAAGGAGAGAGCCTGTCAAAGGGAGCAGTGAGTGCAAAGGCCTTAAGTCAAGAGGGTGACTGACATGTTGAGGAAAAGCAAAGAGGTGAGTCTGGCTGGACCCAAATGGATGAGAGAGAGAGGAGTATAAGAGATGAGGCCAGAGAGGTAATAGGGCCGGATCATGTAGAGCCTTCTAGGTCAGCATAAGGACTGTGACTTTTACTGTGAGTAAAACGAGAAGCTTTTGATAATTGCAAGCATGTTTTGACTTCTGTTTTAAAAAGATCACTCTGGATACTCTATTTTGAATGGTGAGATAGATTTGGGAGACTGTTGGTGTAATCCAGGCAAAAGATAATGGTGGCAGTGTGACGGTGGAGGTGGTAATTTTCAGGATATATTTTGAAAATGGGAAGAGCGGGATTTCCTGATGAGTTGGATATAGGCGCAAGAAAAAAAGAGACTCCTATGGTTTTGGCTTGAACAACTGGCTGGATGCACACCATGAATCAAGGCACAATGAGTGAAGCAAGTTGAGAGGGGAAGGCCAGGAGGTCACTTGTCGATGTTAACAGTGGGGCAGATAGTCGATATGCCAGTACAGCAAAGGTACATACAAGTGTGGATTTCAGTAGGGAGTAAACACTTGGGAGTTTTCAGTATGTGCATGATACTGAACAGTGAATACCAAGGGAATGAGTGTAGGTGGAGAAGAGAAGACTACAAAGAACGGATGCTTGGGACACTCCTGAGGAGTTGGGAAGAAAAAAAACCAGTAAGATAGGAGGAAAAGCTTAGAGTGCCATATCTTGAAAGCCAAGGGAAGAGAGTAGAATAAGGAAGAGGGACTGAGCGGTTGTGTAAAACGCCGCTGATAGATCAGGCACAGTGACTAAGGATACATCGTGGTGGCAGCAACATGGAGGTCGTCAGTGACCCTGATGAATTATGCCGATGATTATTTGATTAAACTCTATTTTTCCTATTAAAGCTTCCATGATAAAACACACCAAATATGTTATTTCTCATTATTATATCTCCAAAGCATTGTTCCTGGAGTGCACCAATGGGATAAATACATAGGTCCCAGAGCCTCTGGGAGGACTAGAACCGGGCTCAGAAGTTATGTAGACAAGAATAATGCCTCGAATCAATCCTACTCCTCTGTTGGTTTAGTGATGACAGTGCTGCGTGGCACAGGCATGTTAGTGTGTTACGCTGTCATCACTAACACTGCTCACCTCCGCTGGAGGCCCCGCTGTTGGTGTGTCCGGAAGCCTGAGGGAGCTGCTGCCTCTGCCACCCATTGCTGGAATTGTCTGTAAATATTCACGTCCCGGCTTCTTCATGTCACAAGAGTCTGTTTTAAAGTACGTGATGAATGAGTCTGATTGAGGTGATTAGGTCACGTAGCTGGGCTTTAATTACAAGAAAGGCTGGGCAGCAAGTATGTGGCATTTTCAGTTTCTGTTGTGGGAAGTAGACTCTGCCTTAAAATGTGGAGTTCCCACACAGACTAAGGAGGTCAGCTATCACACGGCAGGGAAGAGTGATGGATGCCTGCCACAGTGCAAGATAAATAGATGAAATAGATTTTGTGGGGTATATGTGAAAAGGTAATAGTTGAAACCACAGGATTAGGGAAGGGCTCTTTTGGATGGTTATTTGTGTGGGTTGTTCACAAACAAGATCTTCCCCTAAAATTCAGCCTGTGCTTCGTGGTGATGTCGCGTCTACCCAAGAAGGGTCCTTTTTTAAAAATTCACATAAAGTTGCTCTGTGGATTAGTGAAGGCTTTGGATTCAGGCTATAGAATCCAGATGTTCCGAGGACAGGAATTTAGAAAATGTCTGCAGGTAGGAAAGGAAAAGAGGGGGAATAAGAGTTTAGAGCTAGGACAATTCTTTAATGGAAGCCACTTGAAAACTTTAAAGACGTTCCTTCTTTAACTCTGTGGTTAATTTTTTTTTTTTTTTCCCGGTACCAGCTAGAGTTTGCGAAGAAGGTGAACTGACAATAGCTATTAGGTTTAGAAACAAGGAGGTTTTTTGTTTGCTGTTTTAGAGTATGTGGTTCAGCAGAGAGGTGAGGATAGAAACTGGCTGATCATTCATTCATTTATCATTCATTCCTTCATCTAACAAAAGAGGAACAGATAGGGAGGAGAAGTAATTTTTAATGACTGCTTACATATCAGACAGTGCCTGAGGAATACAGAAGACGGTTTCTATCCTTAAAGAGTTCCCAGTATGGTATGTTAGAGAAGAAAAATTATTGCTAGCAGTGTGGTAAGTGCTGACGAGCTATGTAAGCTGTGTAGCATGCTGTATGAGAAACAGGAGGTGCGCAAAATTCAGCACAGGAGTAGGAAGGGATTGAAATATTTCCTTTCTAGCTAATTCTCGAACGTTTGGTAGCCGTTTCATTCATTCAGTATTCATGCCCTAAATGTCTGTTAAGCACTTACCAGAGTGGCAGCTGCTGTTGTAGGTGCTTTGGATCCATCAGCGAATGAATGAAACAAAGATCTTAGCCTTTGTGGAGCGTACATTCTCGTAGAGAATAGTAAGTAAATATAATCAATAAGTCATAAAATATGTTAGAGGGCAAGTGCTGTATATAGGAAAAAGCAGAGCAAGTAAAGGGGGAAAGGACACGTGCGTTCTTTTTTGGCTGTGTTACATTTTAAAATAAGGTGTAAATTATACTGAAAACATTCAACATTCATTTTGTTTTCAAGCCTACACAAAAGCAGTAAGAACTGTATAATGAATCTCCCTATACTAATCACTCAGATACACCAGTTTCGAAAATTTGGCCACACTTCCTTCCTGTATCCTTTTTTCTTTTTCCTCCTTTCTTTACCAAAGATTTTAAAGCCAATCCCTCGCATGGTGTCATTTTCCTCTGCAGACTTTAATATGCATCTCTAAAATATATGGACATTTTCTTGCATAACGAGAGAACAACTAAACCTAATACTAATACAAAAAAGGCATTTGAGCCAAGACTGGAAGGAAGTGAAGTCTTCCCCTAGCAGCTTGTGCAAAGGCCTCAAGGATCAGGCGCATGCTCAGCATATTTGAGGAGTAGCAGGGAGTCCCGGGGGCTAAAGCATATGGTGACCCAGGGAGGGATGAGAAGAGACAAGGCCTTGCAGGCTACTGAGAGGACTTTGGCTCTACTTTGAGCTGAATGGGGAGCTATGGCAGGGTTATCAGCAGAGGACTGACAAGGACAACTTTGTGTTCGAAAGGGTCACTTTAAGTGTTCCATTAAGAATACACTGTAGAAGATAAGGGGCGCTCAGTTAGAAGGCTGTCATGGATTAAAAGGTGTATTTTTGTTTAGTGGTTCATTCCAGGTGTTGGCAGTGGAGACGGCAAGAAGTGCTTGGATTTTGGGTATGTTTTAAAGCTAGAGGTAACTGGATTTCCTGACTGCGGCTTGAGAGCGAGAGGAAGGCCTTACGAAGACTCATAGGCTTTTGGCCTGAGTAACAGGAAGGACGGAGCAGGTTTGGGGGCACCATCAGGCGTGGAGATGACGTCTTGCCATGTTGCCCAGGCTGGTCTCGAACTCCTGGCCCAAAGGGACCCTCCTTCCTCCCAGAGTGCTGGGATTACAGGTGTGAGCCATCACACTTGGCCAGGAGTTGAGTTTTGAGCACGTAGAGTTTGAAATGTTTATTGGACGTGAAAGTGGGATAACTAGGCGGATAGTGAAAGCTGGAAGTAGGGAGAGAGGTAGCATAAAGCGTTCATCTCTGGATTCCCTGGATTCCCAAGAGCCTGTCCACAGGGTACTGGGAAGTACTGACTGATGTATTTAGAGACATTCACAGAGTCTGACAAGAAAATCACTGAGGTGGTTCGGTAACCTGGAAGACTCTGATATATCCCTTCCTTCCTTTTCTATCCTGAACTCAGTAAAATTTGGGTTTAAAAAAAAAAACAACACTATGTTTTTCTGACATTTTCTGAACCTGACCTAGTTAGGAAACTTGTTCCACAGTGTCATCTTTTTCTTCCTAACTGTAGCACCACTCGAGAGAGATCGTCACCGCAGGTAACCAGGTGGTGGTTATTCTGGGGGTGGATGCTGTGGAAAGGACGTTGTCAACACAGATTGCTTTCCATAGCTGCAGTCAGCAGTGCAGACTAATTGTGATGGTGTCTATTATTTCTCCTTTTAAAAGGGAGCATTTCTCATCCCCTTTTTGGATCGTTTGGAATTCCGATTACATGTCTCGGGGTCATGTGGAAGACTGACTGACACACCACCTGAGGATGTGAAACAGTAGTTTGAACTGTTGTGGTAGCTGGCGTCTGTGTGACTGATTTTAAGTAACTGGGTGTTCAGAGGTAGGGATCCTCCTATGCCTGCACGGGTGAGTGAGCCTGAATGCAGTCTGTGGATTCCCTGGTTCACGGGGAAGCGTTGGTAACACGGAAGGGGTCCGTGTCTCATGAGGCTGTAGTGATCTTTTGCATACATCGGCTCTCGCTCCTCTCTGAAAAAAATGAGAGCGAACAGGAGGACACTGAATCTCTTCTTGCCTTTTTTCCACAGGAGATGCATCGCAGGTTTGAGAACGCTCCTGATTCTGCCAAAACAAAAGCTCTGCAAACTGTTATTGAGATGAAGGTAAGTGAGAATCTAGTAAAGAATCTTATGAATCACTTTATACTTTTAAGTGATCAAAAACTTCCATGCGTGAGTGTTAGGAAATGGCATATAATAGTATTTTACTTATTTGGAGATTGAGAGTGAGAATCAATGTCATTGATATCCTAAAAGAATTTCAAATTCTTTTCCTTTTACTTGTAGACCATAATTCAAATTGGACCAAAAAGAGTGGAACAGAATTTCTTTAAATCAGCTATTCGCAAATACCTTGGTCTCAGGACACCTTTATTCTCTTAAACTGACAGACTCACTTCCTTCATTTTAAAAGAAAATGTCTACCGAATACCAAAGCTGGGTAACCATAGCTTGTCAGTTGTTCTTTCAGGTAAAAACGGTGTTCCGTGAAGAAAATACTGAATTCAGCTTACAACTCAAAGCAACACACAAGTACTGTGCTTAGGGACAACCATCGTATTTCAGTGCGCAGCTTCATACCGTTTTCTCACACACAATATATTAAAAGTATGTGTACTCCAGAGTTGAGATTTATTTTTTTTATTTTCTATTTTTTTTTTTTTTTTTTTTGAGACGGAGTCTTACTCTGTCACCCAGACTGGAGTGCAGTGGCGCGATCTTGGCTTTCTGCAAGCTCCGCTTCCCGAGTTCACGCCATTCTCCTGCCTCAGCCTCCCAAGTAGCTGGGAATAAGGTGCCCGCCACCTCGCCTGGCTAATTTTTTGTATTTTTAGTAGAGACAGGGTTTCACCGTGTTAGCCAGAATGGTCTTGATCTCCTGACCTCGTGATCCGCCTGCCTTGGCCTCCCAAAGTGCTGGGATTACAGGCATGAGCCACTGTGCCCGGCCGAGATTTATTAAAAGTAATACTTTTTACTGCTTCTTCAAGGACAGTCTTAGGTGAAGTGGTCTTTTAAAAATTTTATTTCTTATTTTTCACTTTTTTCCTACAAGTACTTGATGTGACAAATATTAATGTAATGACTACAAGTATGGTTTGATGCATTGCCTTGATTTGTGCTAAGGCACTAGCAATTTTACCCATCGTTGCTTTATATCTTTAGCGCAGACAGTGGAAAGGTCAAGTGACATCATAGTATTATTATGAAAATAGTTTTGATCATGCATACTTTGTGAAATGGTTGAGGGTACCCTGAGGGTCCCACAGACCATCCTTTGAAAACCTCTGCCTTAAGTTAATGAATATTTAGAAATCTTTAGGCTGTTCAGTGTAGTAATTAAGAGCTTGCTTTCTAAGTTAAACTCCCCGGATTCAAAATCTCGCTTCACTTAACCAACTGTAAGATACAGAGCAAATCACGTATGCCTTAGTTTCTTTATCAACAAATGGTGATAGTAATAGTACTCATCCAGTGGGTCGTTTTGAGGTTTAGTTAAAACATGTAAAAACACTTTGAACGGGACCTAGCGCATAGTAAACATTCAACCTATACTAGCTGCTGCTGCTGTTATTTTTGTTAACAATCTTCTTTCTCATAAAAGCTTGTGTAGTTAGGGGCCTCCCCCCACAACTACTTCTTCATATCCTCCGGAAAGCTCAATACTGTATTTTGCATTGTGGGCCTTCATTTAATATTTGTTGATATGACAAGAATATTTAGTTAATGGTATATAAATAATTTTATGTAAATAGGTAGTTATGGGAACTGTTGTCTTAATTTGGATGATTTCCTCTTAAAACTTTATATTGTATACATCTTTATTCTCGGTAGGGAAAGGATTTACCAAATTCCAAATTAGTGGGTTCTGGGTTCTTTGTAGTTAATCAGTAGTCTTGAGTATCATCTTGTAAAGGGCTTTAGAATGGTTCAGTTGCGTGGTTTACCTTTTTCACTTTCACCGCAAGTTTATCTGTCATGTTATTTCCTGATCCTTGTTAACACCTAAGAATAAAACACACGAATGTACCTGTGTTCACAAAATTATTTGTTTAACCACCTTTTGACAGAATGAGGATGAGTAGTAGTAGTACTTGGTGGCACTGGATGCATTTTAAGTTGTGGGAACCTTCAGCTGTTCTGCTAAGAAGGAGAAAGATTCTGGTGGCCCAGTGGGGTCAAGAGGATGCGATGCTGAAATCACAACAGAAATCGCTGTGTTGCTGAGAACGTGGAATGCGCCTAAGAGAATTATGAAAATCTAGAATAGTCTTTAGGGAAAGTAGGGAGGAAAGATGACTGAAGTAAAAGAGCCCCGTCATCTTCAAGGTGATGCCATTTTCTTCGCCTTCTCCTCTTTCGCCTCTTCTTCCTCCTCCTCTTCTTCCTCCCTTTCCTCTTCTTATCCCTTCTCCCACCATTTTCCCTCATTCCAGCCTTTCCTTCTTTGCCCCCCTTCTTCTGTTTCTCCTCCTCCCCTTTCTCTGCTATTTGTTTGTTTGTTTTTCCGTCACCGGTGGAGGAACAGGGAAGAACTGCTGCACTGCTCTAGGGTTAGAGTGTTGCTGGTAGAGATAAGGCAGAGTGATTGGGATGCAAATGAATTGAGGGTGATCATGACAGAGTAGTTTGGAAGTTGGGCCTGGACTGTACCCTGGATGTGGAAAGAATAAAATTCAGGTGGACTGACAGGTTGGGAGAAAATGTAAAAGTCAGGAAAGTGGAATTCTCTTTGAGGTTGAACAGGAAATAATCAGAGTGAGGGTACGACAGGCCTGGGGAAGAGAGTTCTGGGTGTTGATAGGATCCAGAGTACAATCCTATGAACTGGATTGCTGAAATGGACTGGAGGATGAGATCATTGCAATTAAGGACGTCAAGGAATTCTGTGCAATCCTCGGATTATGGCAAGAGTGGTGATTGAAGGGGATATTGTAAGCCAGGTGCCAAAGACTTCCAAAAATGGGCAGGAGTGATTGAGAAGTCCCTGGATGGCAGCAATGGGGAGGGGAGGGTGAAGAGGAGTATGAGTTTTCCATAAAGGGAAACAGCCTTGAGGAGCTGGGAGAATGTCAACCGTTTCCCCTCCTCCTTTGTGGGGTTGGGGGATTACTGGCCTTCACTGGAGAGAGTTCATGGGAAAAAGGTTGAGCATTTGGGGATTTGACAAAGAGCAGAGGATTTCAGTAAGTCCAGTGGGATTGGTTGGTCAATGACGGAAGGGCTGGGGCTGGGGAAGTACAGAGCAGTAAAGTGAGAAGGAATTTATTTATTTAAATATTACACATTCTAGGAGTAAGAAACCTGGTTGGAATGACTCTCCTCAAACCCAGCATTGGTACCAGTTGGG
Organism: Macaca nemestrina; assembly: GCF_043159975.1. Lineage (NCBI taxonomy): Eukaryota > Metazoa > Chordata > Mammalia > Primates > Cercopithecidae > Macaca > Macaca nemestrina. The sequence goes on along the minus strand of NC_092134.1, from coordinate 142,241,943 downwards.
TTGGTGCTAGAACTAGTTGAGCGTATCAGGCCTTAATTTTCTGGCCTGATTTCCTTGGTAAGTTTTCTGGTCAGTCAGTACCTGCTTCCTGGTTTTCCGAGCTGGAATCATGATCCCTTTTTGGGAAGAAGGTTTTATGGTGCATGATTTGGTAGTGAGGGTGCTAATTTGTCAAAAGCTGCCTCTGTCTGCGTTTGGGGTAGGGGAGAAGATAGATAATATATTTTTTTAATTTGTCAAAAGCTGCCTCTGTCTGCGTTTGGGGTAGGGGAGAAGATAGATAATATATTTTTTTAATTTGTCAAAAGCTTCCTCTGTCTGTGTTTGGCGTAGGGGAGAAGATAGATAATGTTTTTTAAGGGCCTTGTAGAGACTTTCTAGAAGCTCTGTACAGGTACAGGCTGCCATGTGATGTGCGGAGCTGGAGTTCTCACCTGGGACTAAATTGTCTTAAGTGGAGCCCCAGTGCTGCTGGAGATACACTTCACTCTTTCAGCTGGTCCAGTTTCATTACCACTCAGGCTAATGACAGGGGAGAACTTACATTTAACTTTCACTTTCTTTCATCTGTAGGCTAGTCATATGCTTATGCCTAGTATTTTAGTCTTTTTTAAGGGGCTGTGTTCCGATATTTCCAGAGAAATCTTACAGCAATCTTAAAAGTAAATTTTCAGGTGGTGCAATTGAAGTAGGACTTCTTATAGGTCAGTCATTTCACATGAGTAAATAAAAATCCCGGTTCAGGGATAGAATGACGCTGATAGTATTAATTCAGTACAATGGATTTTGAACAGATACATTTTAATTTGAGTGAATTTATAAAAGAAAATTTTCGTGGTGATATTTTTAAAGGTCATGTGATGAGCAAGACAGAGGAATACATCCTCTCTTCTCCCCTCCCTTGAACCTGAAATAGCTAGGTGGAGTTTTCTCAAGATAAACCTTAATCTCTCCTATCTTCATGCTGTGAGAATTAAGGAGACTTAATCAAGAAATCATTGAGGTGAAGAAGAAAAGGAAGTTAATTTCAAAATAACTTCCAAAGGAATGGTTTCTCTAAAACTCCAAGTGAAATAAAGCTGCACTTAATTTTGGCTCTTTAAGGCCTCTTTCTTCGGTGAGTAAGCCTATGCGACTACAGATGTGTAAAACTCTTCATTCCGTGCAGGAGTCTTTCTGTCATTCAGAGCAGGTCAGGTAGTCTGGGGAGAAACGGTGCTGCGACAAACAAAATCAAGAAATCGAATATGAAGTAATGTTCTGTTAGAAGGTGATATTTGTGGTAGAGATGATGATTTATAAGGACAGTGATTTTTAAAAATTACGAATTATTTTAAATGTATGGAGAAGTGTAGACAATAAGGATTTCTAACATAATAAATAACAACTTAATTATTCCCTCATTTTTCTGCAATGGGATGTTAGGTAATTTTTATTATTGCACATATTGCTGTACACATTACTGTATAAATCTTTGGAACTCTTACTTTTTTCCCCTCCTTTGGGGCATAATATGTTTTTTAGGGGTCACCAAATAATGATAAAATATTAGAACTAGAAAAGGCTTTACTATTAATATTGGAAATTTTTTTCACCAGAAATTTGTAATTTCTGATGCGAAGAAATTTTAACCAGTTTTTCATTGCATTTACTTTAGTAATTTAGTAATTATTTTCAACTTTAATTTAAGGGATTCAGAACTGGAGGCAGCCATAGAGGAAAAATCATACTGTGGATATGAGTACTAATCCTCCCACTCAAAAGGCTGTAAAGGACATATTTTAGAAGGAAGGCACTGGCCGGGCATGGTGGCTCACGCCCTTAAGCCCACCACTTTGGGAGTCCGAGGAAGGTGGATCACATGAAGTCAGGAGTTCGAGACCAGCCTGGCCAACATGGCGAAACCCTGTCTCTACTAAAAATAGAAAAATTAGCTGGGCGTGGTAGTGCACACTTGTAATCCCAGCTACTTGGGAGGCTGAGGCAGGAGAGCTGCTTGAACCCGGAGGCAGAGGTTGTGGTGAGCTAAGATCGCGCCCCTGCATTCGAGCCTGGACTACAGAGTGAGACTCTGTCTCACAAAAAGGAAGCAAGGCACCAATTGTCAGACAGCATTTTTTCTGTATATTTGTCTGTCTTTATTAAATGTAACATCTTTAAATATCATGTTATTCAGCTTTTCTGGGCTTTTGTGAATACTTCAATCACTAAATCTTCTCTTGTCTTCAGGATTCAAAAATTTCCTCTATGGAGCGTGGGCTCCGAGACCTGGAAGAGGAGATTCAGATGCTGAAATCGAATGGGGCTTTGAGTACTGAGGAACGGGAGGAAGAAATGAAGCAAATGGAAGTGTATCGGAGCCATTCTAAATTTATGAAAAATAAGGTAATGGCCTGTGAGACTTTTGATTCTTAAAGGGGGTTTGAAAAATTGATGCATATTTTTTACTCTAACAATGATAAAACTGTATTTTACACTGTTTTATCAGGTTTAAGGGAAGAATACTTTTAGCACAGTTCTTTCAAATGAAACTTCTCCAGATTTAAAGTCAGAATTACTGACTTAGATAGTTATTACCAGTTTTTACTTATAAAGACGATTCTCTGTATAAGGCTACATACGTATTTTCACGGTTTAACTTTTCATATCTATTAGTACTTCCGAAAAACTTCCAGATGAGTTTTTCTCACTATGTGAAATATCAAGTTCTTTACCTCTTGTGAATTATTTAAAAAGTCAAAACCCTAAGAGGCTTGAGATGGAGTTTCGCTCTTGTCACCCAGGCTAGAGTGCAGTGGTGTGATCTCAGCTCAGTGCAGCCTCTGCCTCCATGTTCAGGTGATTCTCCTGCCTCAGCCTCCTGAGTAACTGGGATTACAGGTGCATACCACCACGCCTGGCTAATTTTTTTTTCTATTTTTGGTAGAGACGGGGTTTCATCATGTTGGCCAGGCTGGTCTCGAACTCCTGATCCTGTGATCCACCTGACTCAGCCTCCCAAAGTGCTGGGATTATAGGCGTGAGCCACCGTGCCCAGCCCTAAGAGGCTTTTTAATGAAATGGGTTACATGACGTTCCGTTTCCCCTCCAAATACGGTTCTGTAAAGGAAAGCCCTTTCTCTGCCCTGTCCTGTGGGGAAGATCCACTTACTGTCAGGTTTATTGCTTCCCATGTGCGTTTCAGGCGTAATAATGACAAAGAGAGATACACCAAGACCTATCAGTCTGTGTCTGCAATCAGTCACAGTGTTCCTTCCTTGTATCCAAAGTCATTTAGTTTGATTCTGTAAACTGTTTCAGCAAGTTGGAGGATTTAGTTTATCACAATGATAAATTTACCACTTTTGTTGTGAGTTGTTAATTCAACATTATGATTGTAGTTATAAAGTTTTAGCCAGAAAATAAGTGTTTTCCCCCTTTATTTCCCAATTGTATTCTCCAAGTTCTTAGAAATGAAAACTGAAACATCCCAGTAGTGTGAAGGAATGATAATCATCACTTCCCCTTCAGTTTCTGGCTTCTTGCCATGGTGCCCATACCTGGCATGTAAGTCTACAGAATGTTCCTCTTCTACCTTCAGACTCTATTATTAATTATTTCTACTAATTTCATTTCAGGTTTAGAAATTAAAAACTCACATACCCAACTTTATTTCTTTTTTTTTTCTTTTGAGATGGACGTATGCTTTGTCGACCAGGCTGGAGTGCAGTGGCATCATCTCAGTTCACTGCAACCTCCATCTCCAAGGTTCAAGCTTCAGCCTGCCGAGTAGCTGGGATTACAGGCGCCTGCCACCATGCCCAGCTAATTTTTGTAGTTTTAGTAGAGACAAGTTTCACTATGATGGCCAGGCAGGTCTCGAACTCCTGACCTCAAGTGATCTTCCTGCCTTGTCCTCCCAAAGTGCTGGGATTTCAGGTGTGAGCTGCTGCGCCTGGCCTCACATATCCAACTTTCGATGAGTTTGGATTTTTCACCCTAATTTGAGAACAAAACGTAGTGCAGTATGATCTCTGTGTTTGTTTTTTGTTTATTGATTAGCACATTCCAGTCCACTGTGGGGAAAAGAAAACCTGTGAACTTAGAGAAACTACCTATGGCTCTTTGAAGAGGGAATGAGGGGAACAGATTTGATTGTATTGTATAAGTTATTGTTATTTCCAGTTACCATTCTGGCTCAAAAGTAAATAATAAGAAGACCTAAGTTGACACATAAGTGAAAAAGAATAATAATGTCGTGACAGGTAGAACAACTGAAGGAGGAACTAAGTTCGAAAGAGGCTCAATGGGAGGAGCTGAAAAAGAGAGCGGCTGGTCTTCAGGCTGAGGTCTTTGCCGTAAGATGTACCTCTTTGTGTGCAGTGATCCCACAGTGGGACCCTGCCAGCTCTATGGCTTCTGAGTGGCTTACCCTTTCATTCTCTATGGTTGGCAGCTTTGCCCATTACTAGCACTAACCAGCCTGCTCTGCTCTTTAACTGACTCCTGTTCACCAGCTTGACCCACATGTCACTTTGTGTGCAGTGAGCCTTCACGTGTTCTGGAAGCCTCATACCTGGTACTTTATTGTTGCTTTTATCACTCTGTGGATGGTATTTCAAAGCCTGTTTTTTCCTCAACCCCTTACTGTTGATTTATATAAATGGGGCCTTCTTTTCTTCCAGGTACAAGAATATATACAGTTGTTCTAGGCCCATCACCTAGAATTTGTTTGAATTTGAAACTCTTGAGTAAAGTGCTTTACCTTCTTATGCAGACATTATCTTTAAGTCTTCAGTGAGTGATTTTGCCACAAATGTTCCTTTCTTTAGGACAGATGTGTAGAAAGTGTTTAGTAAATTAAAATTACTAAGAGACTTATGTCAGGTATCTACACCTATCTAGTTCAATATTCTGATGAACTTAAAATTTCAATTCAGAACGTAATAATAAAATAAATACAGTTGGCCCTCCATATCTGTGGATTTTGCATCTGTGGATTTAACCAACTGTTTTTAATTTTCAGGGTAAAAAAATGGATGTTGTGTCTGTACTGAACATGTACAGACTTTTTTCCCATGTCATTATTCCCTAAACAATATAGTATGACAACTATTTACATAGCATTTACATTGTGTTAGGTATTATAAATAATCTAGAGATGATTTAAAGTATACTGGAGGATGTGCATAGGTTATTTGCAAATTCTACATCATTTTGTAGCAGGGACTTCATCATTCATTAACTTTGGTATCCAAGGTGTGTGTTGGAACCAGTCCCCCATGGACCCATGGATACTGAGGGATGACTGAATAATAAAATAGCTAAGACTTGCACACTTACTATAAACATTTTATAATGTGCTGAGTTAGGCATATTATCAACTCCAAATTATAGAAGAGGAAACTGAGGTAACAGGATGGTGCCTAGGAAAACACAGCTAGTAAGAGGCAGGATTTGGTTTTTTACAGGCAGTCTTCTTCCACATACTGCTTACAAGTTCTTTACTGTACTGACCTATACTAGGCTGTGCCCACATTTGTCAAAGTGTCAGCAAAAACTGCTTCAGAAAATAATTGTCGGCTGAGACTGAAATACAGCATTTAAAAAACCAAACTTGTGCTACTTTGGTAGATTTGCTATTTATGGTCCACTTTATAGTATATATTAAAAAGTGAAATATTTTGGTGGAAAGGGTCTAATTTGGTTTATGGGAACCATATATTGTCAAGAGGGAAGGTTGATTGATAACTTCCTTTTTAAAATAGCTACTATTAGTAATTTCTGCATTGAGTCAGACAACAGGCTAAGCACATTTCACACTTTATTTTATTGAATCCATAAATAGTACAGTGGCATTGGTATAATTTCTCCTTATTACTGATTAGGAAACTGATTAGGAAAGTAATTATTCAGGGACACATAGCTAACTTAGTTCTGATGTGTGATTGTCTGCAAAGCCTTGTGCTCCTAAGCTTTGTATTATATTTACTTCCCCTTTATAATATCTTCCTGTCTCAGTCTTTAAGGAAAATTTGTGCCTCTAAACTCTGCTTTTCTTTTTTTTCTTTTTCTTTCTTTCTTTTTTTTTTTTTGAGACGGAGTCTTGCTCTGTCGCCAGGCTGGAGTGCAGTGGCAAGATCTCGGCTCACTACAACCTCTGACTCCCTGGTTGAAGCGATTCTCCTGTCTCAGCCTCCTGAGTAACTGGGACTACAGGCACGCGCCACCACGCCCAGCTAATTTTTGTATTTTTAGTAGAGATGGGTTTCACCATGTTGGCCAGGATGGTCTTGATCTCCTGACCTTGTGATCCACCCGCCTCGGCCTCCCCAAGTGCTGTGATTACAGGCGTGAGCCACTGTACCCGGCCTAAACCCTGCTTTTCATTTAAAACGTTTTCTGTCTCAGTCTTTAAAGTCAATATAGCATTATTTGAAGCTTACTTAATAATGCAGATGATGACGAAACAGATTTTTATATTTGTTTTTGATCACATGATTGGAGGTAGCTGGAAATTTGAATAATCTTTAAGTCATAGTTCTTTAGCTGAGAAAATGGTAACACTTTGAACATCCCCAAAATATTCATTCGTACAACAGATGTATTTTTGTTACAGTCAGTATGTTAGGGAATGGAGTAATACTAATGGGTTGTTTTTATTGATAAAGGAATCTCATAAAAGACTCCACGCTGTTACGGTGTGTGGTAACTCCTGGGTACATACTATTTTGCAGGATGAATATAGCCACCGTTTAAAATTACCTTCCACTGATGTTTTTAGTATCCTCAGGTACTTTGTATACAGTAAGCATACAGAAATATTTGTTGAATGAATATATCTCTAAGAAGAGATTTTATGCATATGAGAAAAATACTTAATCTTTTTTGAAACAGAAGGCTAAATAGGAAATTTATTTTTGGTGCTCCTCAAATGTCTAATTTTAATTAATGTGAAATTTATTTCTTCATGGGAAATTGTTCTCAAAAGCTTTATCCCTTGTACCTAAGATTATTACAATTACAATACTTTAGATACATTCAAGGTTTTAAAAATAAAAAGATAACTTTTTGTTTCATCAGTGACACCGAAATTACTGACTTGTCAAATTTATACTTCCAGTAATTAGTATCTTTTTTAGTTCCTTGTTAGGCGGTAGACATAATGTAAAAGCAGATGTAATTTCTGTTTACATGGCTTACATTTAGGGTAAAAAAACTTCTAAAAATTCTTAGAAAACAGTAGGAATGTAACGAAGGTGTTTGAAAGAAAATACTTTCAATGTTAAGAGAGAAATTAATCAATACACATAACATCAAATTATAGGATTTTACAAAACCACATATGTATAACCTTAGAAGTAGCTTTTTAAGGTAAGAATTTTATGCAAACTTTTGAGAATGAAAAAGATGAGATATCTACACTCATCCTGCATTTGACCCATCGTGTTCTGAAGAGGGCTCACCTAGAAAAATGAAAACCGTTTTATCAGTACAGTGGTGTTCAGTCGCTTACTGCTGTCTCAGAGTCATCTAATTGAATTGGAATTCCTTTCCCTCCATTCCCTTTCTAAGAGGTTTCAAAGAATATTTAGAAGACACAGTAACTGAAAACTGGACATTTACCTATTGAATAAGTTTAGTTTTTTTTTTTTTGGCGCAGGGTTGGGGGAGATCCAAGATTATGTGATGCAAAAAGATGAATAAGACCTGTCATACAATTCCTGCTGCATTTAGTTTCGTATTTTGTGACTCGGATCTGTCAAAGAGCCAGATAAGAGGTGTTTGTTTGATTTCTTTTTTCCTTAAAGTGTGTTACTTCTTTTCTAGATTGGCCAGGTGAAACAGGAGCTGTCCAGAAAGGACACAGAACTCCTCGCCCTACAGACAAAGCTGGAGACGCTCACAAACCAGTTCTCAGACAGCAAACAGCACATCGAGGTGCTGAAGGAGTCCTTGACTGCCAAGGAGCAGAGGGCTGCCATCCTGCAGACAGAGGTAGAGAGAGTTCGGGGGTTTGTGGGGAGCTGATTTCTTGGCACCTTTTCATAAGCATTACCTGTGCTGTTTTTGTTATGTTTAGAACTGGGAAATATGAGTAATGTTATGATTAATTCTTTAGCAGCATGATCAGTTACTGTGCTAAAATGTCACCATCTCATTTCAGTCGTTCTTAGATCTAACAAGTTAAAATGGGTGCAGTTTATGTTTTTAATTATTTAAACTTTCACCAAGTCTGTACTTCAAAGTATACTCTAACAGTATTAAAAATAAAAGGATAATTGTTAAAGAGTAATCATTGATTTAAAAGCTTCAGTTCAACCCCTGGTGAATTTTCCAGTCATGAATGACAGTGAGCTTGGTTACACTGTATTTGGAGTACATTTAAGTGTTTTTAAGTTGTGATATTATGAATAACTGTATATAGGAAACTGGAATCTGCTAAAGTTCTAGATAGTCTAATTTTAAACCACAGATTATTAGACAGTGTGTCTTCATATCCTGTTTGAAAATAAAGTTAGTGTTTTTAGAAATTTTTTTTTTTGAAATGGAGTCTTGCTCTGTCACCCACGCTGGAGTGCAGTGGCGTGATCTCGGCTCATCGCTACCTTTGCCTCCTGGGTTCAAGTGATTCTCCTGCCTTAGCCTCCTGAGTAGCTGGGATTACAGGTGCTGCCACCACGCCTGGCTAACTTTTGTATTTTTAGTAGAGACGTGGTTTCACCATATTGGTCAGGCTGGTCTTGAACTCCTGACCTCTTGATCTACCCACCTCGGCCTCCCAGAGTGCTAGGATTACAGGCGTGAGTCATCATGCCCAGGCAGTGTTTTTAGAAATCTTAGATTATCTAGACTATTGGCTATGACTTCAGTTAGGTATTGACCATCTTCAGATAGGTATATGACTTCAGATAGATATTTAATGTGTTGCTAAATAATCCCAGATCAATTCTTATCTATTTTATTTTCAATGATCAAAGAGAAAGAGTTGATGATGCCATGTGGATTTACTGTCTTAATATAAATATTTTTTTAAAGGTCGCAGTGAAATCGATAATTTAAGAGTAGATAGAGTAGTTTTGCTTTATAGAAGAAACAGAAGGCATATGATGTAGATTAGTTTTTTTTTCTTTAAAGAAAATTAAGAACGTAATTTGATGGAAAAAAAGAATCAGGAGGAAAAGAAAGAATAAAAACATCATAGTCCTAGAAGACAAGAGTAAGGAAGAATGAAGAAGGAACCTAAACTGTTTCATATAATATTTTTATCTGTACAATTTGGGGCTTTGTTAAAAATGGGAGATTTTTGCTGACGTATTTGTCATTTTTCTTATTAACTTACACTTTTTCTATTTTAATTATGTTTCATTTTGTTATGATATCAGCTCCATTCTACATCACAGAGATATTTTGGGTATAAAATCATGAGATGCAGTAGTGGCTGAGGCTTTGGCTGTAAAGTCATGTTTACTGAGTTTGGACTTCATCTTTACCACTTACTACGAATTGCGTGATCCTGGGAATGTATTGAACTTCATTACACTTCACTTTTCACATCTGTAAGATGAAGAGAATAGTAGTACTTAACTCATAAGTTTGTTATTAGAATTAAACTCGTTTATTTACTGCCAGTGTTCGGCACATAGTAAAGTCTTTGCATATTCGTCATTGTTATCATTTTATAATTCTTGTAATAAAATCAACTAATACATACACTGTTGAGATGTTAAGAGAACATAGTATTTAGATGATCTGCCTTTTCTTTTATTAAGTTAAACTTAGTTTTATTCAGGGAATTATAAATATGAAATCATGTAGATAATGTTACCTGCAAAGTTATTCATTTATAGCTTTATTTTTAAAACTTTTTGTGGGTACATAGTAGGTGTATATATTTATGGGGTATGTGAGATATTTAATACAGGCATGCAGTGTGAAAATAAATGATGGAGAATGGGGGTATCCATCCCCTCAAGCGTGTGTCCTTTGAGTTACGAACAATCCAATTACACTCTTTATTTTAAAATGTAATAGCTTTATTAATAGTTTTTCATTTCAGTAGCTTGAGTGCATGCAGTACAGCGGAAGGGTCAGAAGAGGGCGCCAGTGTTCTAGAGGTCAGGCATACTTCCGGGTTTGCTACTGTAGTAGCTTTGGGTGGGGGTGGCAGGTGTGCAAACCGGAGAACCAGGCAGTTGGCTAATGATAATGCAAACATTTAAAAGCTTGTCACAGTCTAATAAATGACTTTTCCCCCTTGGCAATCCATGCTTCTCTTTGTACCCCTCTCAAGTAATGTTCTTATTAGCCAGGTCTCACCCAGATGGGCTTGTGATTGGTTTCTTGTACCATGGAGAATAGATTGTATTTGTTGTCATTCACGAATGGTTTTTAGTTTTTAGCCATTGCAGGAGTAGCTGAGTCTCAGTGATTATTTCTGTAAGTTACCAGGGAAACTGCTCAAATGGAACCGTCTCATCATAAAAGATAAAAGAGTGAAAGCTTACTTCTGAATTTGGGATGATTTTAAGAATGTAATATGTCTATTTATTAGCATTACTTAAAAAATTACTCTGGTGACACTTGACAAGGGTCACCTTTTCCAACGCAACTTGCCAGTGTTAGAGCCCAGTAAAAGGCAGTTTATACCAGCTCTTTGAAAGTTTTCATGTATTTCTATAATTTGCTCTTAGCTGATTTCATCTTCTTTTCTGCAACTATCCTAGACTTTGATCTAACACTCAGATTACTAAATTAAGTATGTATGAAAAAAGAACATGGATCATGGAGTTTTTCTTTCATTTTTATTTTTAGAGATAGAATCTTACTCTGTCACCCAAGCTGGAGTGCAGTGGCACGATTATATTAATAGCTCATTGCAACCTGGAACTCCTGGGATCAAACGCTTCTCCTGCCTCAGCCTCCTGAGTAGTCAGGACTTACAGGCATGTGCCATCACACTGGCTAATTTTTAAAATTTTTTTGTAGAGACAGAGTCTCACTATGTTGCCTAGGCTGGTCTAGGACTCCTGAGTTCAAGCAGTCCTCCTTCCTCTGCCTCCCAAAGTGCTGGGATTACAGGCGTGAGCCACTGTGCCTAGCCTGGAGTTTGAACAGTTTTAAAAATCCTTTAAGGAAAATAGTTACATTTGAAAAGACCTGGTTTTTTTTCCCCTATTCGGGGTACATGGGATGAGGCCCTCTGGTGTTCGCAAGGTACAGTATATATGGAATTGCTCCCGTTTTGTAACCGTCTCTTTTAATCTGATGACTTTCACAGAGGTGGTCTGGATTTAGTGATACAGTGGTTAAAAGGATGGTTTTGGAGTCAGACACAGGCTTGAAACCCAGCCCTCTACCTTTACTAGTTGTGTGACCTTAGAGGAGTTACTTTACTTCTGTGTGTGTGTGTGTGTGTGTGTGTGACGGAGTTTTGCTCTTGTTGCCCAGGCTGGAGTGCAATGGCGCAATCTTGGCTCACTGCAGACTCTGCCTCCCGGGTTCAAGTGATTCTCCTGCCTCAGGCTCCCGAGTAGCTGGGATTACAGTCATGCGCCACTACGCCTGGCTAATTTTGTATTTTTAGTAGAGATGGGGTTTCTCCCTGTTGGTCAGGCTGGTCTGGAACTCCCAACCTCAGGTGATCCGCCCTCCTCGGCCTCCCAAAGTGCTGGGATTACAGGCGTGAGCCACCGTGACCATCTAGGAATTACTTCTTTAAGCCTCCCTTTCCTCATCTATAAAGTAAGGATAATGATAATAACAACTTAAGGTTTTTTTGGCCAGGTGTTTAATTATGTTCTCTTTTGAATTTGGAGGGACATTTAGTTTATTAATTATTATTATTTTTTGCGACAAGGTTTCACTTTGTCATTCAGGCTGTAGTGCAGTGCCTTGAGCATAGTTCACTATAACCTTGAACTTGTGGGCTCAAGTGATCCTCCCACCTCAGCATCTTGAGTATTGAGGACTATAGATGCAGGGCTACCACTCCTGGCTAATTTTTTAATTTGTATTTTTTGTAGATATGAGGTCTCACTGTATTGCCCAGGATGTTCTTGAACTCCTGGCTTCAAACAGACCTCCCGCCTTAGCCCCCAAAGCGCAGGAATCACAGGCAAGAGCCACTGTGCCCAGCCACGGAGGAAAATTTGAATTCAATAGGTTCAAACAATTTTGAAACACCTTACAGTTTATAACACTTTGATTTGATTTGGTCTTTATTGTTTTATTTGCTCTTCATAGTAATGGCATGGGTTTGACAACATAAGTATTGTTGTTTTGCTTTTATAATTGAGAATTTTATGAACTGCTTATTAGCATACCACTTTTGATTGGCACTTGAGGCTACTCTCGCTAGTAACCCTGGGACTTTTGCTATATCAGTTACAGCATTCTCAAGAATTAAAGTTATTTTCTTGTTCCAAAATCATGATGCTATACTAGGGAGCTACCATTAAATGTATTTTCAGGATTAATTCCCAATGTGCAGAGCAGAGCTGATTTTATCAATAAACCAAAATAATGTGGACTTTACTGCTTCAGAGTATTCCAGTTTTTTTCCCTTACTTCTCCAGGAAATTGTGTTTTGGAATTCTGTTTATTATAGGTAAGGAATATAATCTATATCTTAGTAACAGGAAGAGGAAGTGGTTCTTTTTTCAGAGGTGCTTGGGAGATCAGCCTCTAGCACAAGGTGAAGAACTGCCCTTGCCCTGGGATGTTTAGGCACTAGAGCTAGGATGCTGCTGTTTGACGAGCACCCTCTGCTTGCAGTCCCAGCCCCGTGCCACTTGAAGCTAGAGTCTGGCTTCTTCAGCATACTTAGAGTTAGTCGTACGTTCTTAGAACGAGAGGGCAGTTTTAGAGATCATCCGGTCTTTCCGTAATTTAAAGAATATTTATGACAGTATCTAACCTGAGTGCTTTTTGTGTACCATGGCGGGTTTGTATACTTTCATTTTCTCAGTTAATTCTTAGCGTAACCTTCCAAGAAATAAGAATTGCTATAACATTTTACAGACAGGGAGCTAAAACTTCGAGAGATTCAGGTTACATGACCTAGTGCCCGATTGATTGAAACCCCCAAACTTTTGTTCTTGATCATAATGCTGCAATTCCTCCCTGTGCAGAGAGAGTATAAACAACCTGCTGAAGGCCTATCCAACTACTTGGTCTTAGTTTTAGGACTGGAATTCATCATTTCTGATTTTGCGAATTACAATATGCATAGATGACCATGACTCTTGTTTGATTGGTAGGTTGGGGACTAGCCACAAAGAAAGGTGGGGAGAAGAAGAAACAATTCATGTTGGTAGAGAGGAGAAAAGGATTTAGGTTGATGGAATTATACAGCCTCAGAAAGAGATAGGCATCTTTTGTGACAAGAGACTATGAGAGAAGAGAAAGATGGATTGGTTGATCTCTTCATTCATTCCACGGGGTTTTGGGAGTACCTGCTGAGAACTCTCCTGAGCACTGGGGATACCGTGGCACATAAAACAGAAAGGCTGATGATCTATATCCCTATCTGTATCTATTAATGTATCTGTATATGTCTATCGATATCTCTGAAATAGCTGCTCAGAATAAAGGAGAACTAGGTACCGTGACAGAGATAGGGCTTAGAATCTTTTCAAGTGAATGTGTTTTTGTCTTCCTGTTGTAGGTGGATTGTGTGAATTATGGGGTAGGGGTAGGGGTTGGGGCTGGGTGCTGCAGGGCGACATTGTCATGATATTCAAGTCTGCTTGTGAAGGTAGACTGGCTTTGGAGTGCTCCTTCCTCTTTCAGCATCCTCTCTATAACTGGGCAGAGCATTTCTTGTAGAAGCGGTGCAGATGATCCTACCAGAGGCGTTCTGATCGGGGAGGCTTGCTTCCTGCCACAGCCACTCCCCCAGTTCCAGCTGGTGAGATAGCACTGCTTACAGAGGTGATGGGGTGATGTCTGGTTCGCGGGAAGATGTAGATAATGATAAGCTTAAGAAGTTGACAAGAAAATATAAGCATAAGTATGTCTCTTAATACACTAGAAAAATCAAAATGGAATGTATAAGTTTCAAACCATCAGAGTGAAACTCAGTTTACCCAGTGGAGAATAGAAAAGAGTAGGGAGGGGAGAGAAAGAAATGTGATGGTATGTGGACATCATGAACAAAGAAGGCTGAAATCAGTACAAATAATGGGAAAGTCAATACATACAAATAAGTACTTGGATTAAAATGAAAATATAAATCTCAGTTGGGCTAAAAAGATACAGAAATATACTGTCAACAAGAGTTAAACAGAGACAAAAAGTAACAGCAAAGTTAAAAACACACGAGATAGAAAAAAATTTAAAAATAAAACATCAGGAAAATAGGCCTTCCCAAATATGATTTATTTTAATATTAAATTATCTTTTAAGGCACACAGAACAATGTTATATGCTGATAGATCAAGAAAATATAATTGTGTCAATTTATGCATCTAACAACATGGCATTTAAATATGTAAAGCAGGCTGGGCACAGTGGCTCACACCTGTAATCCCAGCATTGTGGGAGGCCAAGGTGAGTAGATCACCTGAGTTCAGGAGTTTGAGACCAGTCTGGCCAACATAGTGAAACCATGTCTCTACTGAAAATACAAAAATTAGCTCAGCATGGTGGCACGCACCTGTAGTTTCAGCTACTTGAGAGCCTGAGGCAGGAGAATTACTTGAACCCAGGAGGTGGAGGTTGCAGTGAGCTAAGATTATGCCCCTGCACGACAGAGCAAGATTCTGTCTCTAAACGAATGAATGAATGAATGAATGAATGAATGAATATATAGCAGCAATGAGGTGAAATAGATAAATCAACAGTTGTAGTTGGTCATTTGGATGTGCTCCTGTCAGAATTAGATCAAATAAACAAGCATCAACATAAAGTTTTAATAACATTAACAAGCTCAAGTTCATAGATGTGTATACAGAATTTTGTACTAACAAATAGAGAATAAACAATATTTTTAAGAACTTACTGAACAGCCATAAAAACTAACCATGTACTGGATCATAAAGGAAACTTCAAAATTCCCAAGAGTCAAAGTCACATGACTTTGTACTCCTAATGCAACAAAATTAGAAATCAGGAGTAAAGATAGTAAAGTAGTTATAAAGATAGTAAAGAATAGCAACAGAAAACCAAAATAAGTCTGCAATCTTGAAACATACTACCGAAATGACTTGTGGGTTAAAGGAGAAATATAAACATTTTAGAAATGAGTGGCCGTGAAAGCTCTCTATATAAAAATTTATGGAACATAATTAGAAAAAAAACTATGGGGTATAACTAAAGCAGTATTTAGAGGGAAATTTCTAGTTTTTAACATATTCATCAGAAAATAAGAAAGAAGAACAAGTAATCTAGGTGTTCAAATCAGGAAACTTAGAAAAAAGTAACAGAGTTAATCCAAAAACAATAAAGAGTAATAAATAAAAGGTGAGAAATTAATAAAGTAGAGAATAAAACAACACCAAGAGGTAGTTATTTGAAAAAGGTTAATAAGACAGGAACAGCTCTTACAGATGATAAAGGAAAAGTAACTGCTAGTACTACAGAGTTTAAAAATAATACAAGACAACTCTAAACAATTATATTCGAATAAGCTTGAAAAACAAGAAGAAATAAATTTCTGGAAAAATATAAAATGACAGAATAAGTTCAAGAGTTAAGAGAAAACATGAATAACAGTCATTATAGAAATTGAGCCGGGCGCGGTGGCTCAAGCCTGTAATCCCAGCACTTTGGGAGGCCGAGACGGGCGGATCACGAGGTCAGGAGATCGAAACCATCCTGGCTAACACGGTGAAACCCCGTCTCTACTAAAAAATACAAAAAACTAGCCGGGCGCAGTGGCGGGCGCCTGTAGTCCCAACTACTCGGGAGGCTGAGGCAGGAGAATGGCGTGAACCCAGGAGGCGGAGCTTGCAGTGAGCTGAGATCCGGCCACTGCACTCCAGCCTGGGTGGAAGAGCAAGACTCCGTCTCAAAAAAAAAAAAAAAAAAAGAAATTGAAATGGTAATCAACCTCATCCCTTTTTCCCTCCCAAATCCTAAGGCCCAGATGGCTTTTGAGGAGAAAATATTTGATAGTTTCTTTTTTTTTCTTTTTCTTTCTCACCTCTCAAGTTCACGTGATTCTCCTGTCTCAGCCTTTCGAGTAACTGGGACTGCAGGAGCATGGCACCACGCCCAGCTAATTTTTTGTATTTTTAGTAGAGACGGGGTTTCACCATGTTAGCCAGGCTGGTCTCGATCTCCTGACCTTGTGATCTGCCCACCTCGGCCTCCTAAAGTGCTGGGATTACAGGCTTGAGTCACCGCACTCGGCCCAATATTTGATATTTTCTATCAAATATTTAAAAATAGTCATTTTCATCAAGTTGTTCCCCACTCCCCAAGAAAAAAACAAGAAAGACTAATACTCTACCAGAGGATATGAGGAAAAATAAATAAAAGAAACTCCATATCAATAGATGGTATAATTTAATCCTGCAGGGATATCAGTTTTCCTGAAATTAATGTATATATTCTTTTGCATTTCCAATTAAACACCAAGCAGTAGGCCAGGCACAGTGACTCACACCTATAATCCCAGCACTTTGGGAGGCTGAGGCAGGTGGATTATCTGAGGTCAGGAGTTCAAGACCAGCCTGGCCAACATAGTGAAACCCCTTCTGTACTAAAAATACAAAAGTAGCCGGGCATGGTGGCGGTCGCCTGTAATCTCAGCTACTCAGAAGGCTGAGGCAGGAGAGTCACTTGAACCTGGGAGGCGGAGGTTACAGTGAGCCGAGATCACGCTACTGCACTCCAGCCTAGGCGACAAGAGCGAGACTCCATCTCAAAACAAAACAAACAAAATACCAAACAGTATTTTTTAGGAATTCATTTTATTTTAAATTTTGTAAGGATGAGTTACAAAAAGACAAATACTAGGTATGATTCCACTTGCATACCTAGAGTCAAATTCATAGAGACAGAAAGTAGAAAGGTGGTTACCAGCAGCTGGGAAGGAGAGAATGTGGGTTTAATGGGTATAGAATTTTAGTTTTGTAAGATGAAATGAGTTCTGGAGATTGGTTGTACAACAGCATGAATATACTCAACACTATTGAACTGTAGACTTAAAATGATTAAGATAGCAAATTTTATGTCTGTATATTTTACTATTAAATTTTAAAAAATTTATATGGATGAATAAAGCTATTCTAACATTAAACAAAAAGAGAAGAGAAAATGGGAGAACCCTGCCCTGTGATACATGAAAATGTAGATACGTAACCAAACGAAACCAAACAATACACCTCAGAACAGTGCGGTAACTAGCACAGGAAGGAGCAGGTAGTGAAAAGAACAGGGAGTGTGAAATCAGAAACATTTATGTGGAGAGGGAGTCAGTCATAAACTAGTGCAAAATTAAGCAAGCATGAGAAAACTGACATACCATGTAGAGAATAAAGTTGGCCACCTACTTCATTCTAGATGGAAACAGTGAACTCTAGATTGATTAAAGACCTCAGTGTTAAAGAGAAACTACAAAGCTAATCAATGAAAATGTTTAGTAGGTATATATTGGGGTAAGAGAGCTTAAATGATTCTATCAAATTTAAGCATTTCTCTTCAAGAAAGAAAACCATTGGCAAAGCCAACATATGAGACTGGGAGAAGAGTTTTTTTTAGAGCCTCTTAAAATAGTAAGGATTCAGATAAAGAATAAAAAAGAGATGCTTGAGGCCAGGCGTGGTTTCTCATGCCTGTAATCCCAGCACTTTGGGAGGCCGAAGTGGGCGGATCATTAGGCCAAGAGATCAACACCATTCTGACCAATATGGTGAAACCCCATCTCTACTAAAAATAAAAAAATTAGCTGGGTGTGGTGGCACGCGCCTATAGTCCCAGCTACTCAGGAGGCTGAGGCAGGAGAAGCGCTTGAACTTGGGAGGCAGAGGTTGCAGTGAGCTGAGATCATACCACTGCACTCCAGCCTGGCGACAGAGCGAGACTCAGTCTCCAAACAAAAAACAAAAACAAAAAAACGTGAAAATCATTAAGAAATAGAGACTAGGCCGGGCGCGGTGGCTCAAGCCTGTAATCCCAGCACTTTGGGAGGCCGAGATGGGCGGATCACAAGGTCAGGAGATCGAGACCATCCTGGCTAACATGGTGAAACCCCGTCTCTACTAAAAATACAAAAAACTAGCCGGGCGAGGTGGCGGGCGCCTGTAGTCCCAGCTACTCGGGAGGCTGAGGCAGGAGAATGGCGTAAACCCGGGAGGTGGAGCTTGCAGTGAGCCGAGATCCAGCCACTGCACTCCAGCCTGGGCGACAGAGCGAGACTCTGTCTCAAAAAAAAAAAAAAAAAAAAAAAGAAATAGAGACTATAGGGAGAGGGAAGGATTTGAATAGACAGTTAACAGATAAACTTAAGTGGTTAACAACTATGCCATGATATCGTCGCTTTCACTAGTAAATAAATGCAAATTTCAAAGATGATGAAATATTCTATTTTGTTCATCAAATTGATAAAAATTAGAATATGAGATAACATTCAGTGCCTGTGAGGATTTGGGCAAACCGTAACACAAATGATGTAGGTGGTTTCAGTAATCCCATTCCTTGGTATATTTCCCAGAGAAAGTTTCCTGCTGGTCCACAAAAGGACATGTATAAGGATGTTCACCACAGGATTATTTGTGGTAACAAGGAATTAAAAGCAGCGTAAGTGGTCATTACTAGGGGGTGGGATAAATAAAAGTATTGTGGATATGTACCATGGAATACTGTACAAAAGTCAAAAGCAGTGATGCAGAAGCATGTATACATTAGACCATGGATAGATACAAGTACTATCCATGTTTCCCTTTTTTTTTTGAGACAGAGTTTTGCTCTTGTTGCCCAGGCTTGAGTGCAATGGCGTGGTCTCGACTCACTTTATAGTGCTTGTTATATGAGTAGTATATTGTTTAAAAAACAGCATCCATCCTGTTTTTTAAAAGTAAAAACAGGTTGAGGTATATAGCATTAATATAAATTGAAAAACATGTATGAATATAAAAATCACCCTCTGTGTTTCTAAGATACATATTCAGGAACATATTAAAATGTATTAGAATAGCTGCATATTGAAGGAGGGTATGGGTATTGGACATAAATGGAAAAATAGTAAAACGAAACGAGTAGAACTTTACCTGGATCAACGATAACGCATGGACAGCAGATAGACGCTGGTCCTAAATGAGATAGGGATCTGAAGCCAAGACCTCTGCATACATCTAGTACTCTCCTGAGAAAGGTTGGACGAGAAAAAAATTCCTCCTACCAGTATTAGTGGCAATATGAGAGACTGACTGATTCTCTTGGGCTTTGATTTTGTGGAGAAAGGTCTCTCATCATGCAGGTTTGAGTTTTAATAGACATAACTGCTCTGAAGGGACATTCTTTCAACTTAGTACATGTAGATTCCCACAGATAAAAGCATTGCTTAGAATGAATTTACAATTCCACATTAGTCCATCACTTGTGGATTGTGATCTCCCCTGAACCAATAACGGGAGTAGGAACAAATGGAGCGATCAGACGCTTAGGAACGTTGGATAATAGAGCGAGACCATACGTTAAATGATTAAAGGATGGACTAGGAGGCATGGGAGCACCCTCCAGAGGGATAATCAGATATAACTTGTTGGATGTTGTTTCATGACTGTTGAGAGCAAAAGCTGAAGTAGCACTAGGTATTTAATTTTTATTTCCTTAATTTTTAATTTTTATAGAGACAGAACCTCCTTATGTTGCCCATGCTGGTCTTCAGCTCCTGGGCTCAAGCGATCCTCCCAACTCCGCCTCCATTAGTGTTGTGATTGTAGGTGTGAGTCACCGTGCCCAGCTAGCACTAGCTGTTTAGTATAGTGTCTTTGAATCTTGGCTCTGCCACTTGCTGTATGAGTGTATACTTTTTTGCCTCAGTTTTCTCATCTGTGAGAAGAATAATAGCCTTACCTCTTAATGTTGTGAGAATTAAATGTTAATGTATGTATATAGTAACACTCAGTAAATATTAGCTGTTATAATTAATGAATGCATAAAGGAATGATTTAAAACATGAGGAAAAAACAAAGGCACTGTGTATAAAACCAACCGGGTTATAAAATATCAAAACAGGATTTTAGACATGAAATATATAGTAACTAAAGTGGAAAACTCAGTATATTAGTTTAATTGCAGATTATAGAGAGCTGCAGGAACAGTTAGTGAATTAGAACATAGATCTGATGAGATATTACCCAGCAAACAATAGGAAAGATAGGAAGACAAATTATTAAAAAGAACTCTATGGAAATTGAGCCCAACTTATATCTGTAGGAGTTTCAGGAGAGGATAAAGAGGCAATCTTAAAAGAGAGAATTGCTGAGAATTTTTCTGATTTTGGTGATAGGAATGGATCCTTCAATTCAGGAACAAATTATTCTTGAGCAGGAAAATATCTACACCTACATACAACATAGTGGAACCATAGGTAACCTGATCTTAAAAACTGCCAGGTAGACCGGACATGGTGGCTCACACCTGTAATCCCAGTACTTTGGGAGGTCAAGGTAGAAGGATCACTTGTGACCAGGAGTTTGAGACCAGCCTGGGCAACATAGTGAGACCGTGTCTCCACAAACAACAACAACAACAAGAAAAAACGAACCCGGCATGGTGGTGTGTACGTGTAGTCCTGGCTACTCAGAAGTCTGAGGCAAGAGTATCCCTTGAGCCTAAGGGCTTCAGGGCAGTAGTGAGCTATGATGGTGCCACTGCACTGCAGTTTGGGCAGTAGAGCGAGACGCTGTCTCTAAAAAAGGAAACAAACAACCTGCTAGGGAGAAAAAATACGTTACCTACTAAGGATTAACAATTAGTCCAACATCAGACTTTTCAGTTACGACAACAGTAGTGAGAATATGGTAGTGTAAAATCTTCAAAGTTTAGTGAAAAACATTGGCAACGCAGAATTCTGTACCAAGCTGAACTCTCACCATTCTTCAGTAAAGAGAGAAGAAAGACTTTTTCTTTCAGATTAATACAAATGAGAGTTGACTACCCAGGATCCCTATGGAAAGTACTGTTAAAAGATGTATGTTAGAAAGAAGGGAAGAATGAGATGCAAGAAAAAAACAGGAGACAAAAAGGCATTAATGTAATAGGAAAAAATAATCTAATGTCAATATAATAGTATGGCATAGACCTTACAGTAATAATGCCTTTAAAGCCAAAACTCGCAAGTCAACTGAGGTTTATTCGGTAAAGGTGAAGAATTTCAGAGAAAGGTCACAAAAGGAAGAGCTTGTCTGTTGCTTCTCCTTGTTGATATAATGTTGCTAAATAATAGAACAGGTGGAATTCTGCATCTAGATTGTTTCTACCTGTCAAGAGCACAGGAATGAAATAAAGGAATATATATTTCAACAGTGGCAAAATGAAAATGAAGCTCAAGGTGTGTGAAGACAGAAATTGTAAGAAAGCATAAAGAAAGACCTCTGCAGTGGCCGGGCAGAGTGACTCATGCCTGTCATTCCAGCACTTCGGAAGGCTGAGACAGGAGGATCACTTGAGCCCAGGAGGGTTTTCACATAGAGAAAGCTGTAAGGAATTCTCCCTTTCTGGGAGGGTTTTCACATAGAGTTATAAGGCTTTGCTGATCTTCGTTCTGATACCAGAATGAGGAAGTGTTACGTTATGTGTTGGCTTAAAGGGGTCACACACAGTAGGTTGGCTGACTGCCATGCTGTATCAGGTTTCCAGAGGCCAAGAATTTCTTGGGCTGCATACCTGATACCACTTATTGCAGTATACTTGTATAGCCAATACTGTGTCATCTTTGCTATGAATTTTCAAGCGAAAGTGAGTGAAGGTATCAACATTAATTTTTCAGAATATAAATTTGCGAAATGTCTTTTTTTTTTTAAACTGGGTACTGTGGAATGACTCATTTCTACCTTGACTATTTTGATATCTGAGCTTTTCATCTTTTTGTTAAGTGTGGGGCATCAAACAGAGCTCAATGCAGTTTGTTGAAATAGTGCTCTAAAAAGTTTACTTCTGTCTGGTCTGTAATGCTGTCAGTCCATGGCTCAGTGCCCTTCACCTGGCATTCAGCCTTCTGTCTAGGTGGGGACAATGGGAAATGCAGTCATAAGATATATCGTTTAGAGTGGATTTGAGCAAGTCACTTAATTAGTTTGGGCCTTGATTTTTCTCAGCTTTAAAGTTGGGAGTTTAATTTCAGTTATTTAACTCTTTAAAAAATTTTATGAAATACTGCAGAATACAGGAAAAATGTAGAAAATATAATAGCAGTCAGATTTAACATACATTAAAAAGTTCTTAAAAATGTCTTTTTCTAAACGAATCAGTGGAAGATGTGGTTTAAATAAAAATTATTAGAATTTTAGGTTTTTAGAACTCGTTTGGGGCCAGGAATAAAGATGTGGAAGCTGTGGAGATGGTGGTTAAAGCCATAGAATTGGGTTAGTTTCTCCAGAGGAGGTTCCATGCAGTGAGTGAGATGTGAGGAGGGGAAATGACAGAGGATGGAGAACACTGAAAAGATGTGATCACAGAGTTAGAAAGGGAAAGTGTCATGTTGGCAAAGCCAAGAGAGGAATGATAGGAAACAAGCCACATTTCCATGCAACTAATTATTACTACTAATGTGCCTTTAGATAGATCTGTTTCTTGATTTAAAACAAACGAAAGTTAAGGTAGGTTGAGAGACTTAATTGTTTTCTTTTGAGATGGAGTCTGGCTCTGTAGCCCAGGCTGGAGTGCAGTGGTCGGATCTCAGCTCACTGCAAGCTTCGCTTCCTGGGTTCATGCCATTCTCCTGCCTCAGCCTCCCGAGTAGCTGGGACTACAGGCGCCCGCCACCATGCTTGGCTTTTTTTTTTGTATTTTTAGTAGAGATGGGGTTTCACCATGTTAGCCAGGATGGTCTCCATCTCCTGACCTCATGATCTGCCCGCCTTGGCCTCCCAAAGTGCTGGGATTACAGGCGTGAGCCACCACGCCGGGCCAGAATTAATTGTTTTTTGATCAGAAGTGAAAGGCCAAAACAGTAGGGTAGCCATTTTCTGTTCACTTCCACTGGTAGAGAAAACCTTGTGGACAAAAGCCTTCTGTTTTTATTGAAGTTGGCATGACCTGTTTGCCACAGACAACCTTGGCAAGTTGGGTGAATGCTATTCCTCCAGCTCCACCGATGTGAATAAACAGGTTTGATTCCTCCTGCCAGGATTGGTGTTAGGGTGATGACTGTGTGTCCTGCTGGTCTTCGAGGGGTTTTCCTGAATATGTTTTTTGTGGTTTGTAAAATATGGACCTCACGCAAAATTATACTACAAATTTAGTTCACTCCAAACCACAAGATCAGTGTAGAATTCAGAGCAATTAATCTAGTAGTGGCAAAGTGGTTTGCGTGGCGGTTTTTATCTCAAATCTCCAGACCAGCGTATTTGAATTCTGTACTGCACGAAAAAGCAGACTAAGAAAGAGTGTACACAGGTGATTTGAATTGAATACTTAGTAAAGAAAAGATCATTTAGTAATTAGGGGTATGGACTTGGGCAGTTTCTGTGTCTAATGTTTATAATATGAAATATTTTTGGTATCAAAGCTTGTGTTTCCAGCCACACTTATGCTAAAGGTTGGTATGTTTATAACAAGAGTTCTTATTCTTCACCTTTTTCAGTCACTGATTCATACTTGACCCTCTCTCAGTGCCATGAGGGTGTTTATGTCAGGTCAGCATTGGCACGTTTCCAGGTCCGTTAACGGAACCGTGGATCCAGTATGAAGCGCAGCTTGGGCATCTGGGTACCTTGCATAAAGAAGCGGCAATGTGGGGTCTCACAAATGTTGTCTTATGTGGTATTGGTACCATCAGAATGAAAAACACTTAGAAGTGATGAGGGATGTTTTCCTACATACAGGTCCATGGCCTGCAGAGGGAATGGCTTTTTTTCTGAAATTAATGCTTAGAGGAACTGAGACACAGGAAAATTAGGTTTGAGACTTTAGGTTTGAATGCCTTAGCTTTTCACCTTTATAATAAGAATTTAATTATGTGTTTAGGGGATGTAGGATAAAATAATTTTTTTTTTTTTTTTAAATTGAGACGGAGTTTCGCTGTTGTTGCCCAGGCTGGAGTGCAGTGGCACAATCTTGGCTCACTGCAAGCTCCGCCTCCTGGGGTCAAGTGATTCTCCTACTTCAGCCTCCTGAGTAGCTGGGAATACAGGCATGCACCACCACGCCTGACTAATTTTTTTGTATTTTTAGTAGAGATGGGATTTTACATAGTTGACCGGGCTGGTCTTGAACTGCTGACCTCAGTGATCCGCTCACCTCGGCGTCCCAAAGTGCTGGGATTACAGGCATGAGCCACCACGCCCGGCCAGTTTTTTTTTTTTAATGAGTTGCTTTGTTTTTTGCTTTTGGTTAGAGGTAGTAGAATAATGTATAGTATACAAAATACAGATTAACGTGTAGTAATTAGATACAAATGATTATGTGATTTATTTATTTTTCAAATTTCTGACATGTATACTTTTCTAAGGCGTTGACTTCCTTAACTGTGTAGAAGGGTCACCAGATTCGGTAAGCGCCTTTACCATCACTGATGGCCTGTAATGGGTTCAGCTAATAGGAACCAAATCTGATACTGTCAAATAGGATTAGTAGCGACACTGACTGGCTTGAGCTGCGCCTGAGTGCCAGTGGATAAGGGTCCATGGGTTCTTTGGCATCTTGAACAGTCTGGTTGCTGAATTTCATATTCCACTAAGGTCTTTACTCTGTGGTTGCAGTCCTTTTCTTTTAAAGGAATCAATATTCAGTCTGTTCTGACACTTCCCTTTTGGACCTTTTTTGTTTGCGTGGTGGAGTGTTGTGATTTTTACTCTCTTAGCAAATTTCAGCTCTATAATACAGCATTATTAATTACACGCTGCTGTATGTTAGATCCCCAGAACTTACTCATTTCATAACTGAGGGTTTGCACGCTTTGATCAGCGTCTCCCCATTCCTCTCCCTGTTCCTATCCCCAGCCCCTGGTAACCACCATTCTATTCTGTTTATTTGAGTTCAACTTTTTTTAGATTCCATATGTAAGTGAGATCATACCATAACCTGTGTTATTTCTGATTTCAGTTTTCATTGAACGCTTTTTGTCCTTATTATGAGTTGTGTTTTTCTGCTTCTTTGCATGTCTGGTGAGTTTGGATTGGATGCCAAGCATTGTGAGTTTTACCTTGTTGGGTGCTAGGCATTTTGTATTCCTGTAAATATTACTGAACTTTGTTTTGTGATGTGGGTAAAATACTTGGAAATAGTTTCATTCTTTTGGGTCTTTCATTTAAGCTTTGTTAGATGGTACCAAAATTGCATTTATTCTAAAGCTAGTCTTATGCACCCCCTGCTTGGTTATAAGCCAGATATTAAAGAGATTTGCAAAAACTTAAAACAATTATATTCTTCTTACTGTTTTAGGGGGAACATACAGGTTTTTGAAATTTTTTTTTTTTTTTTTTTTTGAGACGGGGTCTCGCTCTGTCGCCCAGGCTGGAGTGCAGTGGCCGGATCTCAGCTCACTGCAAGCTCCGCCTCCCGCGTTCACGCCATTCTCCTGCCTCAGCCTCCCGAGTAGCTGGGACTACAGGTGCCCACAACCGCGCCCGGCTAATTTTTTGTATTTTTAGTAGAGACGGGGTTTCACCGTGGTCTCGATCTCCTGACCTTGTGATCCGCCCGCCTCGGCCTCCCAAAGTGCTGGGATTACAGGCGTGAGCCACCGTGACCGGCCGAGGTTTTTGAAATTAAAATGTTACTTTAAGTATAGAAATATTGGTAAGTTCTGTATGATAATGTTACTAAGTTCTATAAGAGGAAAAAAAGTGTTAAATTGTATAACAAAATACCCTGGGAAAGGATGAGGGTGACAGCACTTGTCTGTTGGGGGATTGGAACATATTTATTAAATGGCAGCATAGGAAGAGGGTCTTGAAAGATGTGTTCAACAGGCAGAATTGTTTGTAAGTGATAGGGGTTAAGGATATTACAAGCATAGGACAAGATGAACAATGACAAGAAAGGATGGTATTTATTCAGAGAATGGCAGTACTGCTGGAACAGAGAGCCACTGGAAGTGGGGCAAAGGGGCATATGGCAAAGGTTAGGCAGTGCGGGTACATTGGGCCCATCTGACCATGGAGGGCCTCGAATTCCCTGCTGGGCTCCTGTGGGTTAGGGTGGTATTAGAAAATTAGTGGTTAAGAATGTGGGATCTGGAGGCAAGACCGCTTGATCTTAAATCTCTGCTCTGCTGCTTATTTGTAGCTGTGAGATCTTGGGCCTGCTGTCTTCTCTAAGGCCCAGTTTCCCACATTGCTATGAGAGAGAGTGAAATTTTCCACAGGGAGAATGCAAGGGAGGAAAATACGATACCTGAGAACTGTGAGGATTTTAATGTATATACAGTAGTCCTCCCTTAACTGCTTTTTTGCTTTCCTTGGTTTCTGTTACCTGTGGTCAACTGTGGTCTGAAAATATTAAATGGAAAATTCCAGAAAGGAACAGCTTACAGATTTTAAATTTATGCTTTTTTTTCTAAGTAGTGTGATGAAATCTTGTGCCATTCTGCTCTATTCCACCCTGGAGGTGAATCTTCCTTGTGTCCAGTGTATCCATGTATCCACACTACCTGCCCCTTAGTCACTTAGTAGCTGTCTCGGTTATTAGATCGACCGTTGCAGTATCTCAGTACTTGTGTTCACATAACCCTTATTTTATTTAATAATGACCCCAAAGCACAAGAGTAATGATGCTGGCATACTGTTAAAATTGTTCTATTTTGTTACTAGTTATTGTTGTTAATCTCTTACTGTGACTAATTTGTAAATTAAATTTTATTATGTAATAGGTATATATATAGAGGAAAAACAGAGTGTGTGTAGCGTTTGATACTGTCTGTGGTTTCAGGCATCCACTGGGGGTCTTGGATTATATTCCTTGATGATAAGGGGGGATTACTGTATATGGTGACAAAAATACACATGAACACATACAGGAAGGCCCAGAAGACTGTTTAATTCAGAAATAAAGTAGTAAAGTAAAACAGGTATGATTTTCTTTTTTTAAGGAGTTGATATGAGACTGAAATCATTGCTTAAGCTGGGAGGAAAACAAAACAAAACAAAAAACAGAATAGAGACGAATGACAGAACAAGAAGGTATGATAGATCAGAGGTAATGCTGTGGACAAACGGTAGATTTAGTAGGTGTAGGAGAAAGAAAAGGATAGTATTTGTGATTCAGAAAAAGATTTTTTAGAGTTTGAAAGTTCTCAGGTAGATCTTTCCAGATTATAATTAGATTAACTGTGTATATTTATTAAAGTAGAATAGAGGTAAATTACAGATGAAGGAGTCTTTTGAAGGAGCACGGTGGAACTTGTGGTGAATAACTACAAATGGGAGCTCGAACAATTGTTCTTTACTTTCTGACTTGGTGAGATTGGTTGCATAGAAGTAGTTGGTAGAGGCCGGGTGCGGTGGCTCACGTCTGTAATCCCAGCAGTTTGGGAGGCCAAGGTGGGCAGATCCACGAGGACAGCAGATCGAGACCATCCTGGCTAACACGGTGAAACCCCATCTCTACTAAAAATACAAAAAATTAGCCGGACGCGGTGGCGGGTGTCTGTAGTCCCAGCTGCTCGGGAGGCTGAGGCAGGAGAATGGCGTGAACCCGGGAGGCGGAGCTTGCAGTGAGCTGAGATCGCGCCACTGCACTTCAGCCTGGGCGACAGAGCGAGACTCCGTCTCAGAAATAAAAATAAAAATAAAAGAAGTAGTTGGTAGAAATGTAGTTTAGCAGAGTGAAATATGGCTTATCTGCATGTTTTTCCTTTCCAGTATGGTCCAGCATAATTTGTAAGTACTTACAGTAGTAGCAAGTACTTATTATAGCAATCTCCAGTGAGACTAGTCTTGTTAAGAAATTTTCCATACTCCTTAACTGAGCAGGAAGTACCACCATACACACAGTATTGGTTCTCAGATACCTTGTAGTTTAGATACACTACACATTGGATATTGCTTACCTAAAATGCATGGGACTGGGGGTGTTTCAGAGTTTGAGTTTGGGAATATTTGCCTTACACTTATGCTTACTGGTTGAGCATTCTTAATCCGAAAATCCAAAATGTTCCATTGAACATTTCCTTTAAGTGTCATGTCAGTGCTGAAAAAGTTCTGGAGTTTGGAGCATTTTGGATTTTGGATTTTCAGATTTTGGGATGGTCAACCTGTATTAGATCTTCCTGAGTGCTTTGATGTACCCTAAATATGAAACATTATTTATATTTTCTTTGTGGTTTAATCCACGTTCAGATAGGAAAAATAAGATAAGACAAGTTAAAGATGAGAGACCATAGAACCATACTTGATTTCTTAGATTTGCACTATTCTCTGTGGTAGCCACCAGCCATTTGTGGCTATTAAGTACTTGCAATGTGGCTAGCCCAAATCGAGATGTGATATAAAGGTGAAATATACATTAACTATCAAAGAGTTAGTATGAAAAAATATAAAATAGTTCATTAATAGTTTTTTGTATGGATTATATGTTTGAAATGACAATAATGAAAAAAGAATGTAAAACAGCTTATTAACAATTTTCGGCTTGAAAATATGACTCACTATTTTCCTGGTGAACAGCCCTGAATCTTAGATAAAAGAAATCCACTTCCTTCTTTTCCTGTAATCAAATGTTTAACTATTTGTTATTAATCCTTGGGTGGAAAAGCAAAAAGCAAATTTGGTGTGCGAATATGTATGGGGTGCTAAAAGCTTAATAAAATTTTCTGTGAATGGATTTTAAAATAAATGTCATTAGATTTCTTGTTATTTTAAAGTTATATCTAATGAAAGGCATTAAACTTCAGGGATAAAGGTAACTAGTTACCAAACTTTTTAGCTGGTTAGTCTTGCCATCTAAAAGTAGACCTTTGCTTTTGTACTAGTTACCAAACTTTTCAGCTGGTTAGTCTTGCCATCTAAAAGTAGGCCTTTGCTTTTGTACTAGTCACCAAACTTTTTAGCTGGTTAGTCTTGCCATCTAAAAGTAGGCCTCTGCTCTTGCTTCGTATGGATATCTAAGTGCATTATGGGGTTGTTTTTCATAAACGCTTCATAGCCTGTGGCTAGATTGTATTATCTGAGATAGCCAGTGTTATGCTTGGTGATGCTTTTTTTCCCTTTTCCTAGTTTTAGATTTTCTAAAGCAGTGTAGCTTCATTTGGGAACTTGTTAGAAATACTCATTTTGAACCCCAATGCTGTTGAATCAGAAACGATGGACTTGATTTAGGCCTCCAGATGATTCTGATGCACATGAAGTTTCAGAAACAGAGTCGTAGAGGTTCCGTTGTGTAATGGTGAGTACGCTGGACTCTGAATCCAGAGAAACATAGACGTAGATGATACTTACTTTTATAGAGTAACAAAACTCAACCTCTTTATAACCTTTATAACATATCTATTTGAAAGGAATTACATTCTTTTCTTTTTAATTCATCACTTGTAAAACTCTTACATTCTTAGGTGGATGCTCTCCGGTTGCGTTTGGAAGAGAAGGAAACCATGTTGAATAAAAAGACGAAGCAGATTCAGGATATGGCCGAAGAGAAGGGGACGCAAGCTGGGGAGATCCACGACCTCAAGGACATGTTGGATGTGAAGGAGCGGAAGGTTAACGTTCTTCAGAAGAAGGTAGGGTGCAGGTCTTCTGAGTTCAGTGGGCCATTCCTCATACGTCCTCACTCCTACCACTAAGTTATATCTAAATGCTGTCAGAGTTTCTTGCTCATTCTTCAATTTATGTTTTTGTGGTTAGTAATTTGGAACTGTTGCTGCAGTAGTAGGTAGATTGTTAAGATTGCTGTTTCATATTCAGTTTTTAAAAATTTAAACACGGTTAGTATCTTCCAGTAGTGCTTTTCATGCTGTTTCTCAAAAGTGCCTTGTAAATTGCCAAAGTGTTTGAACTGACATTCTTTTTCCCCTTCTGTCTTTTATTGCAACTGTACTAAATTGGTTTAGTACATGGACTTGGGATGGTACAGCTTCATTTATGTGTTTAATAAGATGACAATTTTAAGCTCAGACCAGGGGCATCCAGACAAACACGTCGTTCATATATGAGCCAAAAAATGTGTGTGTTTGTGTATTTCAGTACAGATCTTACTGTTCCTTGCCACTTGTTCTTTCTCCTTTTTTCAGTTAATATGTTTTGATATTCTTTCCAAGGGTTTCTTCATTGTTGTTACTAATAACATTGTACGGATGTACTATAATTAGCAAAATTTCTACTGATGGACATTTATTTTGCTAAAAATTTCTTCCTTTACATAAAAGGATTCTGTAGTAAAAAGCATTGTACATATTTAGTTGATACATATGTCAAGTCAAGTATATTTCTAGGATAAAGTCCTTGAACTGCTGAGTGAAAGGATATGCATTTATAATTTTGATGGATTTTGCCAAGTAGCCTTAAAGAGATTGTACCAAGTTTCATTTCTACTATCAGTGAT
Source organism: Macaca nemestrina (assembly GCF_043159975.1). Classification (NCBI taxonomy): domain Eukaryota; kingdom Metazoa; phylum Chordata; class Mammalia; order Primates; family Cercopithecidae; genus Macaca; species Macaca nemestrina. Next base: position 142,211,310 of record NC_092134.1, on the reverse strand, counting down.
GAAAGCGATATATTCCCGCATAGTTGTCTACAGAGAGTGTTAAAAGACTTTTTTACTTTTTGGCAATCTGATAGGTGAGAAAACACTGTCAGTGTAGTTGCAGTTCTTTCATTATAAGAAAAGTTGAACATATTTTTATATTTAAAATCCTTTGTATTTTCTGTTATTTGATTATATGCTTTACCCATTTTTATTTTGAGTTCTTTTCTGCTTTTTTAAAAGTTGGTTTGTAGAAATTGCTTCCCAGTTTAAACATTAGCTCTTTTGTCTGATGTGAGTTCTAAACATTTCTTCCTGTTTGACTTGTTTATTGAGGCGGAGTCTCACTTTGTCACCCAGACTGGAGTGCAGTGACACGATCTCGGCTCAGTGCAACCTCTGCCTCCTGGGTTCAAGTGATTCCCCTGCCTCAGCCTCCCAAGTAGCTGGGACTCCCGGCGCCCACCACCACATCTGGTTATTTTTTTGTATTTTTAGAAGAGACGGGGTTTTACCACCATGTTGGCCAGGCTGGTTTTGAATTCCGTGGCCTCAAGGGAGCCACCCACCTTGGCCTCCCAAAGTACTGGGATTACAGGTGTGAGCCACTGCACCCAGCCCCTGCGCTTTTTTTTTTTTTTTAAAAGAAAGATGTCGTCCAGGCTGGTCTCAAACTCCTGGCCCCAAGCCATCTTCCCATCTCGGCCTCCCAAGACCACTGCTCCTAGCTCTGTTTGGCTTTTGACTTTGTGTGTGTGTGTGTGTGTGTGTGTGTGTGTGTGTGTGTGTGTGTTCAGACACCTTAAAGTGAATGTTTTAAGACTTCTGGATTTTGAGACATATTACAAAAGTTATATTTTAGAATGTTTCTTATTTTCTAGTGATATTGATCTGTCTATGTATCCATTAACATTGCTTTCATTTTTGTGTTTTTGTGATATATGTTAATAGCTAATTCCTTCCAAGGTACTTTTCTTTTTCAGAAGTGCCCTAGCTTTCTTTTTCTTGGCTGTTTTTCTATTTGAAATTTAGAGTCAGGTTTTATCATCTCCTGCCTTTAATTCTTTCTGTTGTGTTTTTTATTGGGATTACATAAAATGTGTAGTTACTAATTTATGGAGAATTGACAAGAGTAGGGTGTATCTTACCGTGAATTCATTTTTTGTTTCTCAGAAATGTTTTAATGTTTCCTTCATATCGATTTTATACATTTATTCAGCTTATTCCTAGGTTTTCTTTTTGTTACAAAGTGTTACAGTTTTCATTATATCTTCTAACTGCTTGTTTTTTTGTACACATGAAGCCTTGTGATTTCTGTATATCAGTTTTGTACTTAGTCATCATACTGAATTCTCTTAAAGGTTTGGATTTTTTTTTTTTTTTTTTTTTTAGTGTATTCTTTTGGCTTTTCCAAATATGTAGTGATACCATTTCTAAACAACGCTTGTTTTCCAGTGTTCAATTTTAATGTATGTCCCCATTTCCTCTCTTTTCTACGGATGTGTACCGGTGCACCTGAAACCACACCGCATGGTCGTGGGCATCGGCAGATTATACCTGATCTGCATGAGAATGCTGTTAGTTCTCTCCCACTAAAGTACAGTGCTTGCTTTTGTGTTAGAATTGATAGATACATCAAGAAAGTATCCATCTAAATAAAATGAGTTAAAACTTAAACATTTTTTTATTGTTATTTTTTGTTTCAATAGTTTTTGGAGAACAGGTGGTATCTGGTTACATGGGTAAGTTCTTCAGTGGTGATTTCTGAGATTTTGGTGCACCCATCACCTGAACAGTGGGCACCATACCCAATGTGTAGTCTTTCATCCCTCACCCACTCCCACGTCCCCTTGACTCCCCACAGTCCATTGTATGTTTCTTATGCCTTTGCATCCTCATAGCTTAGTTCCCACTTGTAAGTGAGAATATGCAATGTTTGGTTTTCCATTCCTGAGTTACTTCACTTAGAATAATGGTCTTCAGCTCCATCCAGATTGTTGTGAATGCCATTATTTCGTTCCTTTTTATGGCTGAGTAGAATTTTGTGGTGTATATATATATATACATATATACACACACACACACCACATTTTCTTTGTCCACTTTTTGATTGATGGGCATTTGGGCTGGTTCTGTATTTTTAGGAATTGTGAATTGTGTTGTAAACATGCCTGTGCAAGTGTCTTTTTTGTGCAATGCCTTCTTTTCCTCTGGGTCGATGCCAATAGTGGGATTGCTGGATCAATGGTAGATCTACTTTTCGTTCTTGAGGGAATCTCCATACTGTTTTCCATAGTGGTTGTACTAGTTTACATTCCCACCAGCAGTGTAAAAGTGTTCCCTCACATCCATGCCACTATCTATTAGTTTTTGATTTTTAAATATTGCATTGTGGTTTTGATTTGCATTTCCGTGGTAATTAGTGATGTTGAGCCTTTTTTTTTTTGAGATGGAGTCTCGTTCTGTTGCCCAGGCTGGAGTGCGGTGATGCAGTCTTGGCTCACTGCAACCTCCGTCTCCTGGGTTCAAGCAATTCTCCTACTTCAGCCTCCTGAGTAGCTGGGATTACAGGTATCTGCCACCACACCCTGCTAATTTTTGCATTTTTAGTCGAGACGGGGTTTCACCATGTTGGTCAGGCTGGTCTTGAACTCCTGACCTCAGGTGATCTGCCCTCCTCGGCCTCCCAGAGTGCTGGGATTACAGGTGTGAGTGACCACACCTGGCCATTGTTGAGCTTTAATATGTTTGTTGGCCATTTGTATATCTTCTTTTGAGAATTGTCTATTCATGTCCTTAGCCCACTCTTTGATTTATTTGTTTTTCACTAGATGATTTGAATTCCTCGTAGATTCTGGATATTAGTCCTTTATCAGATGCATAGTTTGTGAATGTTTTCTCCCATTCTGTAGGTTGTCTGTTTACTCTTCTGATTATTTCTTTTGCCATGCAGAAACTTTTTAGTTTAATTAAGTCCCATCTATTTATCTTTTTGTTACATTTGCTTTTGGTTTGCTGTTCATGAAGTCTTTGCCTAAGCCAGTGTCTAGAAGAGTTTTTCCAGTGTTATCTTCTAGAATTTTTATGGTTTCAAGTCTTAGATTTAAGTCTTTGATCCATCTTGAGTTGATTTTTGTGTAAGGTGAGAGATGAGGATCCAGTTTCATTTTTCACACGTGGCCTGCCAGTTATCCAGCACCATTTGTTCAATAGGGTGTCCTTTCCCTGCTTTATGTTTTTGTTTGCTTTGTGGAAGATCAGTTGACTGTAAGTACCTGGCTTCATTTCTGGGTTCTCTATTCTGTTCCATTCGTCTGTGTGCCACGATTGGTTTTGGCGACTATAGCCTTGTAGTATAGTTTGAAGTTGGATAATGTGGTGCCTCCACATTTGTTCTTATTGCTTAGTCTTGCCTTGGCTGTGCAGGCTGTTTTTTGGTTCCATGTGAATTTTAGGAATGTTTTTTCTAGTTCTGTGAAGAATGATGATGGTATTTTGATGGCAATTTCATTGAGTGTGTAGATTGCTTTCGGCAGTGTGGTCATTTTCACAATATTGATTCTACCCATCCATGAGCATGGGATGTGTTTCCATTTATTTGTATCATCTGTGATTTCTTTCGGTAGTTTTGTAGTTTTTCTTGTAGAGGTCTTTCATTTCCTTGTTTAGGTATTCTACTGTTTTTTGCAGTTATTGTAAAAGGGATTGAGTTGTTGATTTGATTCTCAGCTTGGTCACTATTGGTGTCTGGTAGTGCTGCTGATTTGTGTACATTAATTTTGTATCCTGAAACTTTACTGAATTCGTTTATCAGATCTAGGAGCTTTTGGATGAGTCTTTAGGCCTTTCTAGGTATATGACCTTATCATCAGCGAACAATGATAGTTTGACTTCCTCTTTTCCGATTTGGACGTAGTTGATTTCTTTCTCCGTTTCATTGCTCTGGCGAGGACTTCTAGTACTTCGTCGAATAGAAGTGGTGAAAGTGGGCATCCTTACCTTGTTCCAGTTCTCAGGGAAAATGCTTTCAACTTTCCCCCGTTCAGCATAGTGTTGGCTGTGGCTTTGTCATAGATGACTTAAGGTATGTCCCTCGTGTGCCAGTTTTGCTGAGGGTTTTAATCATAAAGGGATGCTGGGTTTTGTTAACTGCTTTTTTGGGGCCTATTGAGATGATCATCTGATTTTTGTTTTATTTTGTTTGTGTTCGTTTTGATCTGTAAATAGTAATATTTTCAAGTAATAGACTTAGTAGTTTCAAAACATTTTTCACTTCTCATGCTGTCACTTCTCATGATCTCACTTGATCATTGTGTATTTTTCCCCAATTGTGCTTCTCATGCATTTACTTCTTATTAGGCACAATAGCATGTAGGTAAGAAATAAAACCAGACAACTTTTAGTGGATTAGAAGTTATTTGTAATTTTTACTATGATTCATAATGCGTAAGCCTTTTGGGTTCCGTTTCCTATTAAACTTTTCTTTAAGTGTAGGATATTAGTAAAATATGAATTTTTAAAATTTCACTGGTTATTGCAGTTGTGAAGTTTGTGAGGAGGGGAGTGATTTAATTATTTGGTTTAATACAGTGCAGGTTTCCGAAGGCATCTGGATGTACAAAGGCTTGACTCACCACTGTGCCCACAGCCTGTTTGTCGCCGTAGGCTGATTATACCCAAAATGTTGGTGACATGATGGATTATCACTTTATTAGGTCGTAAGTGTTAGGGGCATGTATTTTACTTTTATAACATTTATTTTTCAGCTCCCATTTTCTTCGCTCTCATTCTATAAGGATTACTTCATTTAAAACCAAAGTGTTGAAAGATTGCATGGGTCTTCAGTCATTAAATTTTGCCTTTCAGATCGTGAGAACATGACAGCAAGCTACTAAAAAAGCCTTAGATGATTAACGTTACAAGAAAAGATAGACTGGTTAGAATTCAAAGGTCGTTTGCAAGTAACGCATTTCTTATTTTTCACTAGGTAAACATTTTTAGAAAAGTTTTCGTATTAGTCCATTTTCACACTGCTATAAAGATACTACCTGAGACTAAGTAATTTATGAAGAAAAGAGGTTTAATTGACTCACATTTCCATATCTGAGTCACTAGGGAGGCTTCGGGAAACTTAAATCATGGCAGAAGGTGAAGGGAAAGCAAGGCACGTCTTACATGGCAGCATGAGACACACACACACACACACACACACACACACACACACACCCCGTGCAAATCTTGAATATATTTTCTTTGTCCTTCCTCTTCATCCTTCACAGGAGGCAGCAGAGCAGAGGATCAGTAATTGTGCTCTCTTCGTACACTACAGCCCCAATAATTCATCATGTTACACACTTTTGTGTGTCTTAAAACTTACCAGATAGTTAGTACAGCTATTTTCAAAATAGGTTTATGTTATTAGTGCTTCTTTTTTTGTTTTATTTAATTAATTAATTTATTTTTTGAGACTGAGTCTCACTCTGTCACACAGGCTAGAGTGCAGTGGCATGATCTTGGCTCCCTGCAACCTCCACCTCCGGGTTCAAGTGATTCTCCTGCCTCAGCCTCCTGAGTAGCTGGGATTACAGGCGCCTGCCACCTCGCCCAGCTAATTTTTGTATTTTTAGTAGAGATAGGGTTTTGCCATGTTGGTCAGGCTGGTCTTGAACTCCCGACCTCAGATGATCCACCCACCTCAGCTTCCCAAAGTGCAGGAATTACAGGCATGAGGCACCGAGTTCGGCCTAGTGTTACTGCTTTGTAGACAATTACCTTTATGCCTGTTGTTTTTCAGTGCTTAGATCCTTCCCATTCTGTGTACTGTTTTTGTTGACGTTACTGTATTAATGTGGTCAGAATCAACATTTTGATGTATTTCCAGCACCATTGTTGGCTGATAAAATAGAGATAGCTTTAAATTTAGTATCCATAAAAAATAAAATGAATACAGTAGATTTAGAGACAGTTTAAACTTCTCAAGGGATCTATGTATTTTTAAAAATTACATAAAAATAACTTTAAAATAAGTAATCCTTTTTTTCTTGGTAAAACATGCAGTTTTATGTATTTTTAGGCCGGAGTAACAACTTTTTCCACACTTCCATCCAGCGAGCAAAGGTCAAAACAGTGTTTATTATTCCAGCCACCGTATTTTTACTGTTTAAACTTTTGAAATTTTGTGTAGGACCGTGGAGAGAAGAGTGGTGCTTACAGCTGAAACTTAGTTTTAATACAGTATCATACGTACATATATATCGGTTGATTTTTTTGTTTTAATATAGTATCATACATATGTATATGTTGGTTGATTTGTTTGTTTTAATACAGTATCATACATACATATATGTCGGTTGATTTGTTTGTTTTAATACAGTATCATACATACATATATGTTGGTTGATTTGTTTGTTTTAATACAGTATCATACATATGTATATGTCGGTTGATTTGTTTTAATACAGTATCATACATACGTATATGTCGGTTGATTTGTTTGTTTTAATACAGTATCATACATACATATATGTTGGTTGATTTGTTTGTTTTAATACAGTATCATACATATGTATATGTCGGTTGATTTGTTTTAATACAGTATCATACATACGTATATGTCGGTTGATTTGTTTGTTTTAATACAGTATCATACATACATATGTATCGGTTGATTTGTTTGAGACAGGATCTCACTGTGTTGCCCAGGCTGGAATGCAGTGGTGCAATTATGGCTCACTGCAACCCTTGTGTCTGGGGCTCAAGCAGTCCTCCTACCTCACTTCCTGAGTAGCTGGGACTACAGGCACATGCCACCATGCCCAGCTAGTTTTTTGTATTTTTTGTAGAGATGGAGTTTCACCATGTTGGCCAGGCTGGTCTCGAACTCCTGGACTGAAGGAATCTGCCCACCTCAGCCTCCCAAAGTGCTAGGATTACAGGCATGAGCCACCGTGCCCGACATCTTTTTTTCATTTTGTGTTATCGTTTATTTCTGAAACTCAGCCAATATGATGTATAGAGACAAATACATAGATATTGACAGGCAAAAAGTCATGGAGATAAAGTGTATTACTTGAACAAGACTTCAGATTGAATATTATTATTATTTAGTTTTCATTCATTTGCCTGCTTTGGGAGGTATTGGGAATGACATGGGTGGCGGTAGATAAAACACAGAAAAATTTCACCTACTTAATATTACTTGAACTAATCTCTGGGACCATAGTCCCTTGGCCATCACCAAGACTGAGAAGAATTGAATCAAGATTTTGCTTGAGGGGAAGGGTGTTTTGAATATCTTAGGGGAGTTTACAGTGCACTCACCTGCAGCTTACATTACAAAGCGTTTTGGCATGGGATAAAATGTTCATAACTGTGTGTGTTATCTTTAAACAGAGTCTTTGAAGCCATTCCCTCAGACAGTACAGGACATTTTCCTACTGAAGGAACTCAGATGCAGTTTAGGTGTACTTATATGTGGAAACGATCCATCTCATAGTTTACTTCTGAATTAGCTGGTAGCAGCAACCCTCTACCGTCTCTCCCCCAGTCAGAGGCTTCTCTTAACAGCCATGGCAGTAAAAATAGAACAGTGGAACTAAAATGTTTTCCAGAAGCAGAACCTATTGGTAGGGAAAGAATAAATTCAAAGTTGTTTACAACTCTTTTATCTTCAAACCATTACATATAAATTCATCAAATAAAAATAGCTAATGTGTTTTGAGCAGTTATTACCATTTTTATTTATTATTTATATTGCTTATTTTTGGATCATGATATTTCAGGCTTTTTATTTGATGAGTCAACATCTTAAGATTCCTAATGAGAATGGGATATAAAAAATCATTGGGTCATTGTTAACAGTGATAGGTCATTTTGACAGTGTGTGCACTTGAAATGGTCAATGATACTTCACCTCTGTGGTTCTCTTCCCCAAAATGCGCAACCCCAGTCCAATTATGAACAAAACAGTAGACAAATCCTAGCGAAGAATCATTCCACCAAACACCTAACTAGTGCTATTCAAAACTGCCAGGCCTCCAAAAACTAGGAAAGTCCAAGAAACTGCCACAGCCAAGAAGAGCCCAAGGAAACATGCCATCCAAACGTAATGACATATCCTAGGCAGTATCTTGGAACAGAAAAGTGACAGCAGACAAAAGCTAAGGAAATGTGAATAAAGCATGGACTCTTGTTAAGAATAATGTGTCCGTGTTTCCGTGTTGATACTAATGTAAGATGTTAACAGTACGGGAATCCAGCCTCTGGGTACACAGGAACTCTCTGTATCACCTTCTCTGTACCATCCTCACCTCTCTGCAAATCCAAAACGATTCTAAACAAAAAGTGCATTTAAAAAATCAATTCCAATTTGGCAGTGTATTAGGGTTAAGAAAAATATAGTAACAGTGATTTTGAGAGAGCTCAAAAATAAAACATTTGGATTGCCATTCTTTTCAAATCTTGGTGGACCCAAAACCTATAAATACTTCAGTGGGGGAGATCAGGGATTTTACCTTCGGAACAGTAAGGTGGTATGAATTTAATGGGGAAGAAGGAAGGGTAGAAAGTAGTCAACTTAATTCTATTTGTCTTCTTTGCCCCTGGCTTCAGGATCTCTCTCCACACCGTCGACCATTTGCCCCCCACTGTTGAATATCTCATGAACAAACAGGACAGATTTGATCTAAGAAAGACTCAATGCAAGAAATCCCTGTTATATTCCAGTGGAGAGTGTTAGTGGAATGGACCCCTCCATTCGAACTCTTAAATTCTGTTTCAATTCAGGTCATTATTCTCCTCTGCTTTCCTTAGAGGTTTATACAAATCTTAGGTACACCGGGAAACCGTCCTCTGGGCCAAGGTTCTTTCTCAGTGCCAGGCACTTTTCCATGTGAATTATATTAACAGGTAGCCCTGTGAGCCATGTTTCTACCTAACACAGTTGACAAATTTCAGTCCTGTTTCATTTCACACAGCTGCCCAACTTCTGGTGGCTCAGAAGACGACAGGTAGAGATACCAAGTAGCCACCAAATAAGACTAGGAGGCTTTCTGCAAAAAAGACAGCTTTCTGAAATGCTTGGTGAAACTGTTCGTTAGACAGAATGTACATCGCTGAATTAATGACGGAGTTTAAAAATAGCTCAGCAAGGCTAGGCGCGGTGGCCCACGCCTGTAATCCCAGCACTTTGGGAGACCTAGGCGGGCGGATCACCTGAGGTCAGGAGTTCGAGACCAGCCTGGCCAACGTGAAACCCCGTCTCTACTGAAAATACAAAAATTAGCTGGGAGTAGTGGCAGATGCCTGTAGTCCCAGCTACTCGGGAGGCTGAGGCAGGAGAATCGCTTGAACCCGGGAGGCAGCGGTTGCAGTGAGCTGAGATTGTACCATTGCTTTCCAGCCTGGGAGACAAGAGCGAGACTTTGTATCAAAAAAAAAAAAAGCTCAGCAACATGAAAATGTTCAGTATGGTTGGGTGTCTTGGCTGGCAGAGACACAATAAAGAGGGGCAGCCAGTAGATGTTAAAATCCCCTAAAATGATCCCCAGGGTTTCTATGGCTTTCCTTGTTGGTAAGTAAATTTCCTGTTGTTCTAGGACACTATCAGCATGCTTGATTTTCATGTGTTTAACAAGTGGAGGACAGCCAGTTAAGCACCTTTGCCTCTCATGGAGGTTGGGGTTGAGGGAGCAGAGTGAGCTGTGATGACCTGGGAGTGGTGCTGTGATGATGGCGCCTGGATGTTCTTGTTGGGCACTGTGTGAAGATGATGAACAACACAGCCAGAATGTAGAAGGTCTTACATGTGGAGTAGGTGCTGCAGGAGATCTAGGAGAAGAGCACTCGGATAAGAGATACAATTTGAGATGGCCCATTTACTGTACTACAGGGCACTGGTGATGGCCCGGTACCTGGTCAGAACAACACAGAAATATAGGTTGGAGGCCATGTAGCACGTGATGCTAGAAGACAGCCAGATGTTGCATAAGAGTTAGCCACATTTCCAGGTGTGTGTGATGGTATATGTGATGCTCATGGATATAAACAAGATGAAAACGAAGAGACTTGCGCTCCAGGGAGCCAGTGAGATAGTTGGCTGGTGTGTGTAGCTTCCTGGTGAGGAAGACGATGGCAAGCAGAAAGGTGTTGGAGAGAACTGTTGTCAGTGTGATGGTGGAAAGGACCACAGCAAGAGATCTCTAGCCCTGGAAGTTCCCAGCTCCTAAGCCTCTGGTATTTTTGTAGCATCAAGGGGTCTGTTGGAGGCCTCCTAGAGGATGTCTTCCATTGGATGGTTTTGTGAGGGCATTCTAGGGAGCTTTCTCTTCCACAGTCGTAGCTTCTCCTTTGACAGTTGTCTGTGAAAGGTCATCTTTCCATTTCATACTACTGGGAACCGTACATCAGAAGAGCAAACCACAGCAGAAAATCCCCAAGGCTTGATTACATGAAGAACATCGAGGTGAGGTGACTCCTAGCTACAGTTAAAGGCTTTTCCCAAATCAGATGAAATCCCAAGATGTCTGTGTGTTCCGGAACTCTGATGGACACGTGCTGAGTATGTTAGACAATTGCAGGTTGTCACACCACTGTGGTCAAAGCTGCACAATTTCTTGCCTTTGGCATTTTGACCCTTTTTAAGGCTTGAGACTTATACATGTTTAACTGTGTCTTCAGAATATTTCCCATCCTATTCCAAAGAGATTGTGGATTTCAGGTTGCTGCCTGGGAGCTTTTAAAGTTAGAGACAAAAGGGAGTACCAGCTTCTTCAGAGAAGCAGTCCGGTCAGCAGCTCACAGTTTTCCTAGGTGAATCCTGACATACGATTGGTACTTAATTTTGGTTCCACTTCCACTGACTGTTTTTGAGCCTGAAAAGACAAACATTCCAGTTACCAAAGCTTGAAGAATGCGTGAACTCGGAGAAGGTAAAACAAACGATCACTGAGTTTGCCAAGAGGTGCAGGTGTGTAGAAGCCCCTCCCTGGCCATGCATGTGGAATGCTAGGCTTGCCCCCCTGGGCTCTCCTTTCTTCACATGGTCTGATTTTGGTCTACATGATCACAGCCCCCAGCCTTGCACCTTCCCCTGGCTCTTTCCCATCCTGCACTTTTGGGATACTCCATTTCTTTTTTTGTTAATTAATAATTTTATTTGTTTGGAGTAGTTTGGGAAGTTCCCTTATACCTCCTCTTCCTTGCTCACAGCTTCCCCTATTAATAGCACTTGTATTAGAATGCTACATTTGTTAAAATCAGTGAGCCAGTGTTGACACATTATTACTGACTAAAGTTCATGGTTCACATTAGGGTTCACTCTTTGTTTTGTGGGGATCTCTGGGTTTTGCTAAATATCTAATGACGTGTATCCACCATTACAGTCTAATACAGAGTAGTTTCACTGTATTCTACAACTCCTCTGCACTCCATCTCTCTCTCCCCCACTCCCTTCCAACCCTTAGTCAGTACTGATTGTTTTATTATCTCTATAGTTTTGCTTTCTCCAGAATGTCACGTCATTGGAATCATATAGTACGTACTCTTTTCAGACTGTCTCCTGTCACTTACAATGTGCATTTAAGGTTCCTTCTTTTATTTTGTGGCTTGATATCTCATTTCTTTTTATTACTGAATAATATTCCATTGTCTAGATATACCACAGTTTATCTAATCATCTGTTGAAAGACATCTTGATCTTGGTTGCTTCCAGTTTTTGGTGATTTTGAATAAACTACTCTGAACATTTATGGGCAGACTTTTGTGTAGACATACATTTTCACCTCATTTGGGTAAACACCCAGGCAGGAGTGTGATGGCTAGATATGTGGTTAGTCTACGTTCAGTTTGTAAGAAACTATATTGCCGTATTGCCCCTATATTGCTGTTGAATTGGAGACTTTGAAACATATTAGCTTTACAAAAGATGTTATACAACTTGAGTATTTTTTTTTCTTGGCCAGTGTACATTAATGTTTTGGCTTGCTGTCAAGCCCTTGGGTTATTACTGCTGTGGATTATTGCTATAGCTTTGCTACTGACTGCTAGCATGCCAGCAGTCTTTTTTTAATAGAAAAAGTAATTGCAAAGTATCCCTTGAGAGAGAGGATTGTACGACCATTGTAAAAGTTTGGCCGCTGAAACTTTTTTCTTTCTGCTTTTTTATGTGTAATCTAGAACTATTATATTTGAAATATAAATGCATTAAACTCTTTTATCTTTTAAATTTTGTTTCAATGACTTTAGGAGTATGAGTCGTTTTTGGTCACATGGATGAATAGTGCAGTGGTGAAGTTTGGGCTTTAAGTGTACCTGTCACCTGAATAATGTACATTGTATCCAATAGGTAATTTTTCATTTCTCCCCTGCCTGCTTCCCCCTGCTCTGAGTCTCCAGTGTCCATGTTACCACTCTGTATGCCTTTGGGTACTCAGCACTTCCTCCCACTTATGAGTGAGAACACGCAGTACTTGGTTTTCCATTCCTGAGGTACTTCACTTAGGATGATGGCCTCCAGTTCCATCCAGGTTGCTGCAAAAGACATGATTTCATTCTTTTTTTCATGGCCGAGTAGTATTCCATGATGTGTGTGTGTGTATGTATGTGTATGTATATGTATGTGTATATGTATATACACACACACACACACGTGTATTTATACACACACATTTTCTGTCTCTTGCCATATAGAAAAACTAACCAACGTGGATTAAAGACTTAATCTAAGACCTGAAACCATAAAAATTCTGGAAGATAACACAGGGAAAACTCTTCTGAACATTGGCTTAGGTGAAGGATTTATGACTAAGATCTCAAAAGCACAACAAAATAAAAATGAATAAATGGGACTTAATGAACTTAATTAAACTAAAAATCTTCTGTACAGCAAAATAAATCAAAAGAGTTAATAGACCACCTACAGAATGGGAGAAAATATTTGCATCATATTCAACAAAATACTAATATCCACAGTCTACAAGGAACTGAAATCAGCAAGAAAAAAAAAATAATCCCATAAAAAGTGGGCAAATAGCATGAATAGACATTTCTCAAAAGAAGATATACAAACAGCCAAAACTGTTTGAAAAAATGCTCAACATCACTAATCATCAGGGAAATGCAAATTAAAATCACAGTGAGATACCACGCTACCCCATCCAGAAGGGCTGTTATTAAAAAGTTAAAAAATAATAGCTGGTATCATGGATGTGGTGAAAAGGGAACTCTTACACACTGTTGGTGCAAATGTAAATTAGCACAACCTTTGTGGAAAACTGCATGGATGCTTCTCAAAGAACTAAAAGTAGATTTATCATTTCAGGCTGGGCGTGGTGGCTCACCCCTGTAGTCCTGGCACTTTGGGAGGCCGAGGCAGACGGATCACCTGTGGTCAGGAGTTTGAGACAAACCTGGCAACATGGTCAACGTGGCGAAATCCCGTCTCTAGTAACAATACAAAAATTTGCCGGGCATATTGGTGCATACCTGAAGTCTCAGCTACTTAGGAGGCTGAGGCACGAGAATTGCTTGGACCTGGGGGGCGGAGGTTGCAGTGAGCCTAGATCATGTCACTGCACTCACAGGGCGAGACTTCATCTCAAAAAAAAAAAAAAAAAAAAAAAGATTTATCATTTCATCCAGCAGTCCCACTACTAAGTGTCTACCCAGAGGAAAAGAAGTCATTGTGCAAAAAAGACATCTGTGATATGGATCAACCTAAGTGCCCATCAACTAATGAATGGATAAAAATAATTAAACTTTTAAAAAGTCTAGGTAAGTTTTTGTTGTTGTTGTTGTTGTTGTTGTTGTTTTTTTGAGACGGAGTCTCGCTCTGTCCCCCAGGCTGGAGTGTGGTGGCGCCATCTCAGCTCACTGCAAGCTCCGCCTCCCAGGTTCACGCCATTCTCCTGCCTCAGTCTCCCGAGTAGCTGGGCCACACCCCGCTAATTTTTTGTATTTTTTAGTAGAGATAGAGTTTCACCGTGTTAGCTGGGTCTCGATCTCCTGACCTCGTGATCCGCCCGCCTTGGCCTCCCAAAGTGCTGAGATTACAGGCGTGAGCCACCGTGCCCGGCCGATAAGTATTTTTTTAAAAGGCCTGAGAAAGGACAATGTAGGATTGTAAAAATGACTAGTATTAACATTATGAGAGTAATATGTGTTCCGGGTTGAAAAAAAAAGAATTACTAAAACATATGGAGTGATACTAAAGTTTCTTCTGCCGTCCTTTGCTCCTCTCAGTGCAATTCTCTAGGGATATTAACAGCTCTTTGTGTGCCATTTCATAAAGTTTCTATGCATATTAAGCATTTATGTGTTATATACCTTTTAAAAAACAACTGGAATCATACTTTTTATTAACTTAAAAATAAACATTTTAATATCGTCTTATATGCAGCTTTATCCCATCTTAAAAAATATCTACATGGTTTTCTGAATCATATTTCTATCATAATTTAACTAAACTTAACGTAAGCTTTACAGTTAGGTGAAGATAGGGGTTTTTCTTATTTATTTTTTTGAGACAGAGTCTCGCTGTGTTGCCCAAGTTGGAGTACAGTGGTTCGATGTTAGCTCACTGCAGCCTCCGCCTCCCGGGTTCAAACAATTCTCTCCTGCCTCAGCCCCCTGAGTAGCTGGAATTACAGACGTGTGCCACCACACCTGGCTAATTTTTGTATTATTAGTAGAGACAGGGTTTTACCATGTTGGCCAGGCTGGTCTCGAACTCCTGACCTCATGATCTGTTCACCTTGGCCTCCCAAAGTGCAGGGATTACAGTCGTGAGCCACCACGCCCGGCCTCTTGTTTATTATAGTAGCGTAACGCATAATGACATGGCCATCTCATTCGTGATTTAATGTTGTACGCATCTAAAATATTGATAGCTGTTTAATTGTCCACCAAAAGTCTTTCACTGGTTTATACTAAGAATGTTTTTCTGCACAGTTTCATTAAACATTTGTTATCAAACCTTTTTAAATTTCCACTGACTTGGTAGGCAATTCTGAAGTGTCTCTTTTCTTGCTTAGTATTTATTTAAAGTTGAGTTCTCATTGCGCATTTTTTCATAGGTTTTTGGTTTGTTTTAATTGGGAAGTATGTGTTCATTTCTTTGCCATATTTTTCTGTTTGATGATATATTTTTTCTTGTTGATTTATAGGAATTTTTTCTCTAGGGAATACATTGGTCTAGTTCCTTTTATGTTTTACAAATACATTTTCCTGTTTTTTTTTTTTTTTTTTTTTTTTTACTTCATTTATGTATTTGTTTTGGGGTTTATGTCACCAAATTTAGTAGTACTTTTCTTTATGTCCTCTCAATTTTAGGTCACACTTTGAAAGTCCTTATACATGCCAAAGTCATTTTTATTTTTATATTTTTTTGAGACAGGATCTCGCTCTGTCACCCGGGCTGGAGTGCAGTGTCGCAATCTCGGCTCACTGCAACCTCTACCTCCCAGGCTCAAGCCAACCTCGCACCTCAGACTCTCGAATAGTTGGACTACAGCCACACACACCACCATGCCCAGCTAATTTTTTAGCTTTTTATAGAGACAGGGTTTTGCCATGTTGCCCAGGCTGGCCTTGAACTGCTGGGCTCAAGCAGTCTGCCCTTGCCAAGGTTATTAAATAATTTATACATGCTTTTCTCTGGTACTTTTAAAGTTTCCTTTTTTACACCTAAAAACTGGTTTATACAGTTTATATATTGCTGTAATGATTCAGTTTTATGTTTTTACATGTGGCTGGCCAGTTGTCATTATAGTATGTGTTCAATAATGCACCCTTTCTCTTCTGATTTGAAATGCCACAAATAAATTATCAGATTAGATCGTTTTGCTATATTAATTTTATTTTTGCAGGAATTTCTCACTCTTCTCACTCATTTACTTTTTCAGATGAACTTTAGTACAATTTTGTCAAATTTTCCTCTTCCAAAAAATGACCTTGTAACTTTTTTTATTGAATATGGTATCTCAGAAGTCAAGTGAAGAAAGGGTTTCAAAGAGGAGAGGATGATCAGCTTTTTCAAATACTGCTGATGAGTTACAAAAAATGAAAATTGACCGTTGGCTTTAATAAAGTGAAGATCCAAATATCTAAAAAACCATCATGCAGAAGACAGATTAGACTTGTTCAGTATGACCCCACGTTAATTCAATCAGCAGGTGCTCTAAGGAGTCCATTCTAAAGAGGGTCAAGCTGTCCTAAACTGAACCACACTACCTGGGAGGAAATCCATTCGTTCATTGTAATTGGATGCATAGCAGAATTAAAGTGTGATCCTTCGTTTCCTCTAATTTTGCTGTATGTACAGTAGAGTGGGGAAAGTTTATAGTTTGTGCCTGGTTTCTCCTGTGATTATCTATTACTTTAAACAGTATTTTAAAACTTTCTGTGTCTTGATTTAACACGTTTAAAAATGAAGCCACGTTTACTGACTATTTATTAAAAATAGTTTATTTATATTACCAATTCCTCTTCTTGATTTTTGTTGATAAACTTTTGTTGTATTTTGCTGAGTTCATAGTACTTTTCAGTTTTATATTGTGTTGTTTTTTGTAAAGGAAAAACACTTACTGTAATAATGATTCATATTTAGCTTTTATTTCTGAATTTCAGTGTATTTAATGCTCATCACTAGTCGTTAGAAACAGCTTAACTGTTCCCAGGATTTTTTTTTTTTTTTTTTTTTTTTTTTTTTTTTTGAGAAGGAGTTTCGCTCTTGTTGCCCAGGCTGGAGTGCAGTGGCATGATCTCGGCTCACTGCAACCTCCACCTCCCTGGTTCAAGCAATTCTCCTGCCTCAGCCTCCCGAGTAGCTGGGATTACAGGCATGCACCACCACGCCCAGCTAATTTTTGTGTGTGTGTGTATTTTTAGTAGAGATGGGATTTCTCCATGTTGGTCAGACTGGTCTCGAACTCCTGTTCTCAGGTGATTTGCGTGCCTCAGCCTCCCAAAGTGCTGGGATTATAGGCATGAGCCACCGTGCCCAGCTGTTCCCAAGTTTTAAACCTTAATTTTTGGTTGCCCAGGAATTTCTTTGAATTGTTTTGTATGAAGGGTTGTGGGTGCTATCCCAATTGCTTGTTTGTTGACCATGTGTTTATGTTATCTTTTTATATTTTAAAAATTATCTCAGAGATACAAAAATGTATAGAGAATAATATACTGAGTGTAATCACTCAAGTTAACATTTCAAATATTGTTGAAGTTCATTGGCATATCTCTCCTTGATAGTATTCCTTTTTATTCTGTCCCAGAGATTAATACTTGATTTTAGTATTTATGCATGTTCCTATACCTTAGGTCAATGAGAGGAAGTACATATGGCAAATAAATATGAGAAATATGTCCAGTTATGATGAATGAATTGATTTCCTCTCAGGTAGCATGTATCAGTTTTGGACAGTTTTGACCCTCTTTTGTTTAACCAGAATTGACTCCTTAGAGCCTTTGGCACCAGGGACCAGTTTTGTGGAGTACAATTTTCCACAGGCCAGGGAGCAGGGGACGGTTTTGGGATGAAACTGTCCCACGTCAGATCATCAGGCATTAGAATCTCATAAGGAACATGCCACCTAGATCCCTCGAACGCGCAGTTCACAGTAGGATTCACACTCCTGTGAGAACCTAATGCTGCCACTGATCTGAAGGAGGTGGAGCTCAGGCGGTCCTGCTCACCTGTCTCACCGCTTACCTCCTGCTGTGCAGCCCAGCTCCTGACAGGCCACAGACCAGCACTGGTGCATGGCCCAGGGGTGGGGACCCCTGCCTTAGAGGATTTGCTGGTTGGGGTTAAGTTGGAGCCATACTGAGTAAGTCAGATCTTTCTTCCGCACGATATTTAGATATTTGGAGCTCGCTCTTTGGCAGCCCTCAAGTCTTAATATCCTGCGTGAAATATTTTTATGCCCCTCATTGTTCTTATTTGCTTTTGTTATTTTTTCTGATGACTGTTATTTGTTTAAACTCATTTTTCTTCCACCTTGACTTGTTTAGTTAGAATTTTGGATCTAATCGCAAGAGAGATGATTAAAATGGGATTCATGTTCCGTTCATGGCCCTTAGCTGAAATGTGGGCTACTCAGTGAAACTCAGTAACGTTCAGTTTCTTCATCTGTAGGGTGAATGTAATAGCTGCCTAAGGAGGTTCTTGTTGAATGATGTAATGTGTATGAAATCATGCACCTTGGAACCTGTAAAGTGGTATATACATACTCAGGATGTGAGGTATCAGGATAATTTATTCTCATTAAATTTTACTTTGCTAATTTAAATTCAGCCAATTATTCTGAATTTAGAATCATGGAGAATCTTTTGACTCTTGATTTGATTGTTTAGTTTAACAGTTGTTTAGTCTAACAATCAAATCTTGATTTGACTAACAAATTGTTTAGACTAACAAATTGTTTAGTCTTGATTTGGTTGAAGGATTGTCAATCCTTCAATTTCATGCCTTCTACCCATTTATAAACGTACTCTTTATACTTTAATATAGGCAATAAAATATTGAACAAGCCCCCAAAAGATGTAGGTGATACGTTGTAAGAAACTGCTGATCAGATTGATATATCCATCACAACAATTCTAAAAGCTTTTTTTGTTGCCTGTAGAATTTTTTTTTTTTTTTGTAAGCTCACTTTGTTTGCAGGTCCAGACTTCTATAAATCTGTATTCCTATTTGTCTTTCATGTATGTTCTTCAATAAGACCCTTAAAAATCTAAGATCAGGCTGGGCATGGTGGCTCACACCTGTAATCCCAGCACTTTGGGAGGCTGAGGAGGGTGTATCACCTGAGGTCAGGAGCTTGACCCTGTCTCTAGTAAAAATACAGAAAATTAGCTGGGCGTGGTGGTGCACACCTGTAATCCCAGCTACTGGGGAGGCTGAGGCAGGAGAATTTCTTGAACCCAGGAGGTGGGGATTGCAGTGAGCTGAGATCACGCCACTGCACTCCAGCCTGGGCGAAAGAACAAGACTCTGCCTTAAAAAAAAAAAAAAAAAAAAAAATCTAAAATCAGCCTGTACAATTCCTTCTTCTTTATTTTTATTTTTGTAGAGACAGGGTCTCACTGTGTTGGCCAGGCTGGTATCAAACTCCTGGTCTTAAGCAATCCTCCTGCCTTGGCCTCCCAAAGTGCTGAGATTACAGGCAGGAGCCACTGTGCCCAGCCTGAAATTCCTTCTAATGATGATGCCTTGATAGGGAGTCAGCATACCCGACCGTTTCAGGTTTTTCAGGACCACCACCTACACGTATTTTCCTAGCGTTCTAAGCAATGTATGCATGGGAATAGTCTTTGCTGTTTCTTCTTCTTTTTCCCTAATGAGTACATTTATAGTTGTACAGTCACAATTATGTTCTCATGGGTCTCCCAGTCTTTCTAAACTGTCCTCATTCCACATAATATTTTCCACTGTGTGCTAGGCACTGTGTTAAGTACAAAGACATATAGATGTGGTCTCTGCTCTCAGGAGTCCGAGAATTATGGGAGGTTAGAAAGTTATGATATGAATGATATACGGTGGGGCAAAAAAATGAGGAATTTTAGATTTAGCCCTGTATGAAAGGAGTCTAAGGAAGTCTTAGGAGCTGAGTCTTGAAAGTTTGCGAGGTAGATGGAGAAGGGGGCATCTGAGCCTAGGGAGCGGTGTGAATAAAAACGAGGATGAGTGTTCCTTTTCAGTGTGTCATGCCCTGGCATTTCACTTCTGCTCTTTAAACATTTGTCATAGATGCTCTTAAAATTTCTGTTCTGCATACAAATGCCGTTTCTGTCTTAGGAACTTTGAAGTCACCTGCTCCCTGAGAAAATGATCCCCAATTTTTACAGAATGAGAAAGATTTCAGTGAATGTAGTCATCTTTATCGTCCTGGTTATTTAGGAAGCAGTTCAGTTCAGTTTTTCTTTCCTCTGTCCCAGAAGATTTTCAATCAAAAACTGTAGAAATGTATCTTCGGTGGGATATTGTGGTAAAACTTTTAAGGTAGAACTTTAGGTATCCCTGTAGAGATGCCTTAATTCTGTACAAAAAGCCTTAATTCTGTACTTTGCTTCTTGATTCAGACACTTGTCCCCTAAGGAAGAAGAATAAGGTAACACTACATTTATCCTTTTCTTGTTCTTTAGTGTCTACATTCTCTAATCATTTCTTTCATGAATATTGTTTATACTTGTATATTTAAGTAATATTTAAATATTGTAATATTGAGGGAGGAGTCTTGAGAAGCTATTTATCTAGATATGCTTAAACTAAATTTTTGCTTCCAAGCACAATGGCAGTTATGGTATTGGCTGGGTTATAAGTTAGTCACATACTGTGGACTGTCTGGCTGTGTCTGGGCCACCTCTGTCCGCCCACAGTCTTCCTTGCTTTCTAGGTAGTTTACATATTTGTATGCACTAGGGTAACCCTGTGCTTAGAGAATGAAACGAGACAATAGCAGATGGCCAAGCGTGCAGTACAATGGGATTAGTATTGGGCTCCTCCTTCCCAGGGTTCTCCCCTGTGGTTTAAAGTAGTTTTGTGTTACAGTAAATTTCTTATCTTTATAATAAATCACTGACCTGGAAAATGTAATTGAGCATTTGAATCTGAGCTGCATTCAAAATCCGTGTTAAAATTGTACAGCTTCTTGCTTGATTGATTATAAATGATAATGTAGCTTGGAGTTTAATTTGCTTACCCAGATGCTATCAGCATTCCCTTCCATGCTTCTGTAACTTCTGTTTATTTCATTTTGCTTGCATCGCCAGTTTCCTAGGTTTTGATATTTAGAGTTTTAGATTTAGCAGGAGCAGAAAGCTGATGGAGATATAGGTTTGGTTTTGTTTTGTTTTTTCTGTCCTAGCTGGTTCTGTGAATCTCTTCTGTTTTGTTTTGGGTAGACGCCAGAGAGAAGGGTTCTTTGTATGTTCTGTTCGTTTTCTGTGAAGTCTTGGATGAGACACTTGTTAGTTTCTTCACTTTTTCCGTATCATAAAATCGGACAGGAGAGTAAGGTTGTTGTTTTCTTAATTAAAGACAGTGTTTACTAATATATTCTGAGAAAACATTTTATTTTTAAAATTGTGCCTTTTTATTTTTAATAAAGATCAGTTCCTGTATTTTCTAAATGGTATTATTTTAAATGTTAACCCAGCTGTGGAACAAGCTAAGTTTAGAGAAGACTGTGTCAGGCCTAATTGAATTTTACATCTGAAACATAATTTAGTTAGACATTAGAATTTTTTCCTTTCCTTTACTTGTAATTGTCTAATAGAACTCACTTTGCAGTTCTTTGTTGATGGAGAATATGTACAGTTAAACTCTTGAAATATCATTTTATTGCAAAAACAATGCACAGTAAGTGAAGTTTGATTTGATGATGGTATTTTTACTGGTAGCTAAGGAAATATACTCTGTGTACATTTATTTGCTTCATGCAGCTTTTTTCCCCTCCCTTTTTAGAAGTAAACCTGAAGGAAGTAGAGAGTTTAACTTGCGAAGTATGATTTAACTTCTATATGTTGACAGGTTTCTGGTTTTAAATGATGTTGACCCTATACAAGTGGTATTTTATAATTATTGAAGAATTATTCTCTTAGAAAGGGAAGTTTTTTGTTTAACCTTGTTACAATGTAAATCTTTTAATTATGATGTGTTCCTTAGCAGTATTCCTTCCACTTCCAGAGCACTCCGTTCCAAAAAATACTACAGATTAACAAAATACCCGCTTATCCCTACATTTTGATAATCTAGGAATAATAAACTTCAGATATAAGTGATTAAAACAACAATAAAAATTGATGTATTGTGATAGATCTAGCAAACTCCATTGCTGCGTAATAACTACCCTAAAACGCAGTGGCATAAGCAGCCGTTTTATTTTGCTTATTTATTTGTGAATCTGGAATTCCAGAAGGGCTCACATAGGTAATTTGTTCTTGATTTGTGTATTTTCTTTTCTTTTTTTTTTTTTTTTTGAGACGGAGTCTGGCTCTGTCGCCCGGGCTGGAGTGCAGTGGCCGGATCTCAGCTCACTGCAAGCTCCGCCTCCCGGGTTTACGCCATTCTCCTGCCTCAGCCTCCCGAGTAGCTGGGACTACAGGCGCCCGCCACCTCGCCCGGCTAGTTTTTTGTATTTTTAGTAGAGATGGGGTTTCACCGTGTTCGCCAGGATGGTCTCGATCTCCTGACCTCGTGATCCGCCCGTCTCGGCCTCCCAAAGTGCTGGGATTACAGGCTTGAGCCACTGCGCCCGGCTGATTTGTGTATTTTCACCTGGAAGTGTCTATGATTGGATGATCTCCTACCAAGATGGCTTATTCATTTGCATATATTCTATCTTTGCTCCTTGGCCTCTGTCTACATGGTGGTTTTCATTTTTTTTTTCTTTATTTTCTGAGATAGAGTCTCACTCTGTCACCCAGGCTGGAGTGCAGTGGCACAGTCTCAGCTCACTGCAACCTCCACCTCCTGGGTTCAAACAATTCTCATGCCTCAGCCTCCCTAGTAGCTGGCATTACAGGCGTGCACCACCACACCTCGCTAATTTTTTTATTTTTAGTAGAGACGGGGTTTTGCCATGTTGGCCAGGCTAGTCTCAAACTCCTGGCCTCAAGTGATCCGCCCGTCATGGCCTCTTGAAGTGCTGGGATTACGCGCCTGAGGCACCACGTCTGGCCTACATAGTGTCTTTTGCCTCGGCTTCTGCAGGTGCCTTGGGTTCCTCGTGGCATGGGGAGAGTAGTCACACTTCTAATGTGGAAGCTGGCTTCCAGATTTGTAGATGTTAGAAGCAGAAGCTGCTTGGTCAGTTAAGGGTTATTCTTGAAAGTGGCTTGGAAGTAGCAGGTCACTTCTATTGTATTCTGTCGGTCATAGTAGTCACAGAACCTGCCCCCCTGCCTTTTTTTTTTTTTTTTTTTTGAGACGGAGTCTCGCTCTGTCACCCAGGCTGGAGTGCAGTGGCGCGATCTCAGCTCACTGCAAGCTCCGCCTCCCAGGTTCACGCCATTCTCCTGCCTCAGCCTCCCGAGTAGCTGGGACTATAGGTGCCTGCCACCACGCCCAGCTGATTTTTTGTATTTTTAGTAGAGACGAGATTTTACCATGTTAGCCTGATAGTCTCCATCTCCTGACCTCATGATCTGCCTGCCTCGGCCTCCCAAAGTGCTGGGATTACAGGCGTGAGCCACCACGCCCGGCCAGAACCTGCCCTTTTTAAAGCAAGGTGGTGGTGGTGTCAAGAATGGGACTCCACCTTTTTCCTGAGAAGAGAAGGGGTCGAGTTCATGGCAGAAGAGTATGTGAGATGGGAGATATTGTTGTGACCATTTTTGGAAAATACCTACTTCAATAGAATAAAACATTGGATAAGGGATTGGAAATCAAAGAGTGAGTTTTTTTGTGCGGTATGACAATAAAATTCTTATTCCTTTTTCTGTCTTATGATGTTGCAGCCTTATTAACCAGAATGGAAGTGGAATGTTTCTGTTTCCATGTTTTGCTCAGTGTTATAATCTGTTATTTTTAGGGTTTCTACTGTTACCTGTTGCTTTCAAACAAGCTACTCCAAACCAGAAAGAATTCTAAACAACTTAAGAGTTGTTTTACCTATTACCACAGGGTATAAATGTAATTTGTAGTAAGAAAGTACAGAAGAATAAGATATGTGGAAAGGAAGAGGACTAACAGAAGGTGAATTAATGCTACTTATTGATTTTGGAGATTCACCTTGGGTGAGAAGCACAACTGTCTAGAAGGAAACTCTTGTGTATTAGTATTCTAACAAGAACCAGTCTGCTTGCTACAAGACTGCCTTTTAGAAGATAGAGGTGTGTATTGATGATACACAGAATGCAGGAGAATTTTAATTTTTTTTTTTTTTTGAGATGGAGTCTCACTCTGCCACCCAGGCTGGAGTGCAGTGGCGCAATCTCAGCTCACTGCAAGCTCCGCGTCCTGGGTTCATGCCGTTCTCCTGCCTCAGCCTCCCAAGTAGCTGGAACTACAGGCGCCTGCCACCACACCTGGCTAATTTTTTGTATTTTTAATAGAGATGGGGTTTCACCGTGTTAGCCAGGATGGTCTCGAACTCCTGACCTCGTGATCCGCCCACCTCGGCCTCCTAAAGTGCTGAAATTACAGGTGTGAGTCACTGCGCCTGGCGACAATTTTTAAGAACATTAAGAAGAGATAAACTTGGCTAAACTGTTTTGTGTTATTTGAGGGGGATAAAGCAAGATACATCTCAGAACTTTCACACTTCATCAGTGAGTATTTTCACACTTCATCAGTATTTTCACACTTCCTCGATGGATATTGCTTTGAACCAGCACTGAGGGGTTAATTTGGATGGAATTTTTTTCCATTTGAGATATAATTCACAGATCATAAAATTTACCGTTTTAAACTGGATGATTCAGTGATTTTTAGAATATTTACAGTGCTGTGCAACCGTCACCACTGTCCAATATCAGAACATTTTCCTCACATCAGAAAGAAACTCACACCTGCTGGCAATTACATCCCCTCATCCTCTGACAACCGCTAACCTCCTTTTTGTCTCTATGGATTCGCCTGTACTGGATGAGATCTTTGACTGTGGACTTTGGAGCTGATGCTGAAATGAGTTGAGGCTTTACAGGACTGTTGGGAAGGCATGATTGGTTCTGAAATGTGAGGACATGAGATTTGGGAGGGGCTGGGTTGGAACGATAAGGTTTGGCTGTGTCCCCACCCATATCTCATCTTGATTGTAATAACCACAATTCCCCTGTATTGTGGGAGGGACCCAGTGGGAGGCAATTGAATCATGGGGTGGGTCTTTCTTGTGCTGTTCTTGCAATAGTGAATAAGTCTCGTGAGATCTGATGGTTTTATAAAGAGGAGTTCCCCTGCACAAGCTCTCTCTCTGTTTGCCTGGTGCCATCCAAGCAAGTCACATGGTGGCTTGCCTTCCTCCACGATTGTGAGGCCTCCCCAGCCGTGTGCAACTGCAAGTCCATTAAACCTCTTCTTCTTCCCAGTCTCAGGTATGTCTTTATCAGCAGCATGAAAATGGACGAATGTGGAAGGCTTTCAGTCTTCACCATGAAGTATGATGTTGACTGTGGGTTTTTCCTAGATGCTGTTTATCAGGTTGAGAATTCACTCCCATTCCTAGCTTGTTGCATGTTTTTATACAAAGATGTTGAATTTTATAAAATTCTTTTTCTGTATCTATTGAGATGATCATGTGGTTTTTCTCCGGTTGTCTGTTTTAACGTGGTACATTATATTGATTGACTTTTGTATTTTGAAACCAACCTTGCATTCCTGGGTAAAGATAGATGTGTTTTTAAATAGCTTTGTTTTTTTTCAGTTGAATAAATGTGGAAACTTGTTCTACCAGCATTATTATGGAGACAATAAAAGTGGACCTGAGAGAATATAGCCTTTGGATAAATGCTTAATTTTCAAGTACTAAGGTGTAATATAAATGGGCGTATGCAAAGGCTTATATTGTAATATTTTTACATCATGGAAATAATTTTGGCTCTTATTAAACATTATTTCTTTGGGCTTTTAAGTAACTGAGTGAATAATTTGAGGATTTGGGCTTATCTGTGTTGTTTTTCATCGTTGTTAGTACACCACATTAATGTTCTCAGAGTCTTGCAAGTTCTAGTTGAGTGTTTTGACTGAGCACACGTTTTAAACTTGAAAAATGATAATGAACACGTCAGTAAGGAAGGGTCCGATCCCTCTTCTGACGAAGATTGTTCTTAGTTGTTTCTCAGGAGATCCTGTAGCAGGAACTTGTCAGAGTAATAAATATACAGACACATATCTAGAGAAAGACAAAGGATTTAGGGAAAAGTGCCTGGTCACAGTTTTAAAGCAGAGTCAGTATTTTTATTCTGCTTAAAAACTGCTTATAACTTGACATGAATTCTCTTACATTGCATTCTTATCTATGGTGATGGTTGTTTGATTAGATGCCCAGGTATCTGTCAACTCTAGTTGAGAAATTGAAGTAACTAACCACGTGAAGAAGTTATTAAATCAGACTCTGATGGATCTGCCTTTTATGCTCTTCCTTTTTCCTGCTACACCAGTATGTATATCCTAACCAGAAAATAGCTTCAAGAATCAGACATGTATTTTGTTCTTTATCTGTTTAATCTTCCTATAATTACCAGACTTTCTCACTTTTTTCTCCTAACAATTTTTTTTTCCTAAAGGAGTTTTTCAGATTAGAAAAATCATGTAATTTTACAGAGAAAAATTGGCAAAATTCTGTAAGATCTTTGGACCTTTTTTTTTTTTTTTTTTTTTTTTGAGACAGAGTCTCACTCTTTTACCCAGGCTGGAGTGCAGTGGTGTGATCTCAGCTCACTGCAACCTCCGCCTCCTGGGTTCAAGCGATTCTCCTGCCTCAGCCTCCTTAGTACCTGGGACTACAGGCGACAGGCACGTGCCACCACACCCTGCTAAGTTTTGTATTTTTAGTAGAGACGGGTTTTCACCATGTTGGCCAGGATGTTCTCGATCTCCTGACCTTGTGATCCACCCACCTTGGCCACCCAAAGTGCTGGGATTGCAGGCATGAGTCACCATGCCCTGTCAATCTTTCGGCTTCTTATATACATTGCATATAGGTAAGGAACTGACATTTGGATTTGTTCTCCTTGCATCCCATTCAGGTTGAACTCTGCCTTTATACACAGCAAATTCAGTATTTTTATTTTTTTTGAGACAGGGTCTCATTCTGTCGCCCAGGCTGGAGTGTAGTGGTGCGATCATGGTTCACTGCAGCCTCAACTTCCTGGGCTCAGGTGATCCTCCTACCTCAGTGCTGCAAGTAACTAAGACTACAGTTGTACACCACCATGCCTGGCTGATTGTTAATATTTTTTGTAGTAGAGATGGGTTTCGCCATGTTGCTTAGGCTGGTCTCAAACTCCTGGGATCAAATGATCTACCTGCCTCAGCCTCCTGAAGTGCTGGGATTACAGGTGTGAGCCACTGCACTGGCCAAATTTGGCACTTTCTTTCTTTTTTTTTTTTTTTTTTTTTTGAGACGGAGTCTCACGCTGTTGCCCAGGCTGGAGTGCAGTGGCGCGATCTTGGCTCACTGCAAGCTCCGCCTCCCGGGTTCCCGCCATTCTCCTGCCTCAGCCTCCTGAGTAGCTGGGAGTACAGGCGCCCGCCACCGCGCCCGGCTAATTTTTTGTATTTTTAGTAGAGACGGGGTTTCACTGTGGTCTCGATCTCCTGACCTTGTGATCCGCCCGCCTCGGCCTCCCAAAGTGCTGGGATTACAGGCTTGAGCCACCGCGCCCGGCCATTTGGCCCTTTCATAAAGCAACTAAGGAAACAACTTTAAATGAAGTAACTGGTTTTTTTTTTTTTTTTTTTTTTTTTTTTTGGAGGAGGAGTCTCTCTCTGTTGCCCAGGCTGGAGTGCAGTGGCGCAATCCTAGCTCACTGCAACCTTCACCTCCCAGGTTCAAGTGATTCTCCTGCCACAGCCTCCCGAGTAGCTGGGATTACAGGTGCACACCACCACTCCTGGCTAATTTTTTTGTATTTTTAATAGAGATGGGGTTTTACCATGTTGGCCAAGCTGGTTTCGAACTCCTGACCTCAGATGATCTGCCCTCCTCGGCCTCCCAAAGTGCTAGAATTACAGGCGTGAGCCGTCACAGCCGGCCGTGACTCATCATTTTAAACATTCTGGATTCTTGGAAAGAATGCCACCGATTAATGATTTGTAACTTCTCTTTTGACAGTCTGATAAAAGCTATGGGCTTTCTCCAGGTAAAAGTGTGCATAGTTCGTTTGTGTGAACTGGGATATAATATACACCTTAAGGTTTATCCGTGAACTTCTGATGAAAAACACCCACCTTTCATCATGACGTGGTGAAGAAAAAAATAAATAAATCAAAGCACCCACCATCTGTGGAACAACCAAGTTGGTGATATACACTGGTTTCTAGGTTTCACAAAATCATAAAATATGTATATCGGTCAAATACAACAGAAATTCAGGGCAACTATAATTTCATGTTAATTATAATTTCACTAGAAAGAGTGATCGATGCAACCTGGTTCTCTCCTGAGTGTTGGAGGACTTACTCCTCCGGATCACTGGAAGTGTTATCTACAGGAAGCCCTCAACTTTCCCTAGAGATTGTCTTGGCTAAAGACACCACCTTGCCCGAGGGCATGCCCCTCCCATGGACATGCAGTGATTGATCCTTGTGAGGGACCATGGCTTGAACTCCTTCCCCCTACTTGGAACGACAGCTTGAGAACTCCTCATGGGGTTGTCAGAATCCTTTGGGACTTCATGGCAACTGAATTGCTCCCTCTGTACAATCCTGATTTTTCTCTTCGTTTCTACTGACACTCATCCCAAAGACAAACTCTAATAAACTTCTTGCATAGTAATGTCTATCTCAGGGTCTACTTCCTGGGAAACCCAGTCTTGGGTAGAATATGGGGAAGGATATTAGTACAAGTTAGCATCTTTCAACTCATAAAAGTAGACCTGGCGAAAATAAAAATTCAGTGAGATGAACTTGAATTTAAATTAAAAACATGTGAAACATCTCGTCATATTTCTTTCAGACCTTATATTCAGGTAGTTTTTGAAAGTCTTGATTTCTTTGAATTTATTTGTGTCTCTCAGTCTTTCTTTGGCATTGAAGAAAACTCCCCAAATCTCTGAAAGCTTGATCTGTTTGGTTACACATTATGACCTTGTGAAAGGTATGGGTTAAATAATACAGTTGCTTACATGCCCCAAAGAAACCCCTAGAGATTTTCCATGTTGACAAGTGAATATGATAAGAGAATCTCCTTTTGCTAAGATTTCTTGGATTGTATTTAGAAAATATTTGGTTTTGTCATTATCATTAAAATTATGGTTGTCTATTCTAAATATATGAAAAGTATGGAAAAGCTATAAAAAAGAAAAATCTATGTAAAAATAAACTTCTCCTCACTTGAAATTGGTATAATATTACTCATACTTTTTGGTGACCTGTCTTATTCATGTAATAGTGTATAATAAACACGTTTTTGTATCCTTAATTCTCAAGAATACGAGCTGTAATGGTATAATATTCTTTCCACCCAGTAGATAGACCGTATTGAATTTGGCCAGCCTTTTATTGTTATGTGTTTAATTATTCCCAATTTTTAAATTATTACAATACAATGGATTTTTTTTTAAATTAAGCCTCTTTTGCCTGCTTTAGTTTTTTAAAAGATACTGGATCTCTCATCACTAAAATGTAGTGAACTGAGACTAGGCTACCTGGATAGCCACTGTAACGCAACAACTTCAGGGGAAGCCGTTCACATAGATGATACGAATTGAGGGCCGTGGTGAAATCTCATCATTGCTAATGCCACGGAAGGATTGCCATTGTGGATTTATGTGCCCTCTTTGTCTTTCGAGCAATTATAGCACAGGGAGGTCTGTCAATTTTATATACATGCCGACTAGATATAAAAAGGAGGGTTTGTGCTGCTTTCCATGATTGTCTACCAGGCAGATTGACTGGCAGTGACCTTTGGTCTTACCAGCTTTTGTGTCATTTTATCCAGTGGTTCTAATGCAAGAGGCCCATAGTTCCATGATCTGTACCACGAACAAATCTGCCAAGGAACTTTCTTTCCTACCAGCAATTAACAAAATCTGCCTGGAGCAGTGGACTCTGAAAAGATATTTTCTTAAGGGCTATGCCATTCCTGTATAATTAAATTTGAACAGTTTTAAAGATAAAATATAGTAGTATTCTGGTGAAGTTTATTACTTTTTAAATGTTCTCTTCTTCCTTATAAGAACATTGTTATATTTTATAATCAAAAGGCATATTAATAGTCTTGTTTTACAGTTAAAGTGATGAGAAAGATTAAGCAAATTGCTCAATGCCACGTAACTAGTCACTCATTACAGTAATTCACTCTGTAGTCTGTACTATGAGAGAACAGCACAACTGAGAGGGAAACCCAACCAAGGAAGTATTAGTTGCTGCCTGACGACATCTTTGCTGGGCTTATTGAGGACCATAAGCAGTAATTGAGAATACTGATATGAAAACTTTTAAAAACCCAAATTGAATTTAAAACATTTCTTAGAGTTTCTTATGGTTTTGTCAGTCTTGCAGCTTCTCATCACTGGAAACAAGTGGAGAAGCAAAAATTTAGATGTCAACATAATAGTCTGGGCAAGACATTCTTTTTTTTTTTTTTTGGTAAATTATAGTTTTGCCTTGTTTGTATATTTTGTTTGAGTGTCTGATGGTAGACAAACTGTTGACTAGAAATCAGGGGACTTAGAACCTGAAAAGGAAAAATTCACTATTAATTACTATAGATCCCTCTTTGCCAACTGATTCTGACCAGTTCATCCAGACTGTATTTCTGCCATCAATACCGAAAGGCATTATTAACCAAGAAAGTAAAGATCAGAGCCTTTTCGAATAACTGACTTCATACAGTAAATTTGATGCTGATGGCTACTTCAAAGAACTGTGGAGGCACCCTCAAAAGTGTTCCTTTAAATGATATTTAAAGTGAACCAGGGGATTGCAAAAAGTGTGTTTGAGCTGTCTGGTCCTCAGAACTGTGTCCTAGAGGAAGTCTCTTCTGCGTTTGCCCAGTGATTTGGGCCTCAAAGGCAGAGTAATCAGTTCCACTTGGCTGGGAATAAATCACCCACACTGAAACATGATAGCTCCTGACAACTGGGCAGTGCTGATAAAAGCCAAAACAAAAGATGTCAATAAATCTGTGCCAGTGTGGAATTAGTATGCAGATTTGATGAATTCACTATGTAGCATTGCAGTCAGCATTAGACTTCCTCTGATTTCATCAGTGTTTCTTTCTTGTTAAAATAAAAATTGTATGAGGACAAGAAAGCCGGTATATAAAGTAACTATTTTATTTCTGTTTCTTTCCACCCTAGTAAACAAAACTGTACCATGATTACAGAGGTCATTTTAAGGAATAATGTCGTCTTTCTCCAAACAGTTAATTTAAAAATATTTCTTCCTTGGGCTGGGTACAGTGACTCACATCTGTAATCCCAGTGCTTTGAGAGGCCACGGTGGGAGGATCACTTGATGCCAGGAGTTTGAGAACAGCCTGGGCAATGTTGCCATACTTCGTCTCTACGAAGATTAACAATTGGCTGGGTGTGGTGGCATGCATGTGTAGTCTCCCCTACTCTGGAGGCTGAGACTGGAGGATTACTCGAGCTCAGGAGTTCAAGGATTCAGTGAGCAACGATTACACTGTCACACTTCAGCCTTGGTGACAGAGCAAGACCCTGTCTCAAAAACAGAACAAACAAATAGGTATTTCTTGAGTTTACTACACAGTGATAATTATCTATGATGGTAAACTGTATATATAAACCTGTTTGATATCACCCCGCTTCTGTTATCATTGAGGGCACAGGTGTGTGGAATAAATGCCAGTTCCTTTGATCGCTACAAAATTTTGCTTGTAGAGAAATTGAATACATGCTAATGGTAGTGATTTCTTTCTATGTCAGGGAGAGTTTATACAAAAAAAACCCCCATGGGATTATAAAATGTATCCTTTTCTGTTACAATTGTTTTATTAATTTTCAATTTTAAAACTAATTTATGTAACAGAAGAAAAACCTTTTAAATGTTTTATTAGCAAGTTCTCCTTGGTCTATCTGTCTGTAAATAAACTAGCTTCCTTTAGCCTTGAAAGTTAGGCTAAACAGATTATTTTAATAACATCGTGGTCCTGAAATCCTTACGTCAAGTATCTTTGGCTCTGCCCACCAGCTTTAGTGTATGGTGATTAGATGTATGCTTCATCCATGAAGAATGTACTTTTCCATTTGCAGTGGTTTGGTACCTCATTCTTTGGGGGTTCTTTTATTCTTTGCTTCAGTAGCGGGTACATTTTAAATACATGATCGTAGTAATGATATACTATATGAATGAACACTATAATCATAAGATCATTTATGGAAAGATGCTTTATGTGATTACTTTTTCAGTTTTTCACCATAGAATGTATTATTTATAGGGTGGTAATTAAGAGTAGATTCTGGAGCTAGATTGCCTAGTGATTTTCTCGTAGTCCTGTAGTGATGCTTCAATCATTATTACATATAAAGTCCTTACACCAGTACCTGGCACGTTTTTAGGTGTTGGCTGCTCCTGTGATCTGCCTCCACACCGCCACTGTTATCATTGTTGTTCTTGTTACTGTTTTCTAGGGATTCTGTGGTTTATAGTCCTAAACAATGGAGACTTTTTAAAAACTAGATATACCGAGCATATTAAAAGGGTATTTTTCCACTACACATGATTCCGAACAATCATTTTGATCTTTATCTTCTAGCATGTGCATAATGGATCCAGTTTTTCTCTTGGCTGTTCAGAGCTTCTTATAAATCTTGTATTTCAGATCCTGTGGATTATTGAACTTAGTGGAGAATAGGCTCTCTGCTGAATATTTTATAAAATGGCATAATACATACTGAAATAATGTGGTATGGGACTGTCAGAGGAAACAACATTTACAACCTCAGCTTTAGCTTGGTGAAAAAGAAGAGAATAGTGACAAGAATAATGTGGTAACATTCATACTTCAGCTGGTTAGTGACTCATATCAACTGAGGTCCTTGATCACAAGGAAAGTGAGGATATGTCACAGGAGCCTTCAGTGGGGCTCAAATGTTATCCATCATGATGCTGGATCAATGGAAAGAGAAGTATTTTTATAGACACACCCACCTCCCACCCCTCGCATGTTTTGGGTTTGTTCCGTGCTTGCACAGCTGGTTTGCACCCATCTGGGTCTATTTCAGGTCTTCCTCACTGATGGCAACTTGCCCAGAGGAGGTAATCTTAGTGTCCACCCTTCTTTTTTTATTTTGTGAGATCCTTTCACTATGAATGTTTGTTTCTCTTCTTTTAGAAGTAAATAAGCGTCTAAGAATAGCCATCCCTTTTCACCTCTCCGACTCAACAGTCTGTCTGTCTAGAATGGGTAATTGAAAAAGAAAGTAGCTTGTCGAGAATTTGCTGATGGGATTTTACCTGGTTCAGCAGCTTCTGCACTTGAGTATATCAGCAGAAATGTTTACTAGCAAAGAATAATGGATTCCTTTAATAGTTTAATTACATATAAGGTATAAAAGTGAAATTGTTAACATTTTAATTCCTTAATTTCTCCCTAGATGCAGATGATGGAGTAGAAAGAAGGGTATTATCCTTATTATGTATGTAAGGGGTGTTTGTATATTAGGTAGGCTCGTAAAACCAATCTGTCGTCTTGTAAAACTTGGTTGGTTCTGTGAAATTTCATTTTAAATAATGTTTCTTGTATTGCCCTTTCTTGACAAGAAAGTCTAATCAGCAGCATGGCCATAGCTTTTCTTTGTGTAAGGCCTGTATGTTAGCAACTGGAATGACCTGCACAGCTGGTTAAACATGTAAACACCAAGGCATTGTGTTCTGTGTATACAGGTATACCTCAGAGACATTGCAGATTCAGTTCTCTACCACAATAAAATGAGTCAGACACATTTTTTGGCTTCCCAGAGCATGTAAAAGTTATGTTTATACTATATTGTAGTTTATTAAGTATGCAATAGCGTTATATCTAAAAATGTGCATAACTTAAAAATACTGTATTGCAAAATACGCTAATGATTTTCTGAGCCTTCAGCAAGTCATAATATTGTTGCTGGTGGAGGGTCTTGCCTCTGTGTTGGTGGCTGCTGACTGATCAGGGTGGTGGTTGCTGAAGGTTGGGGCGGCTGTGGCAATTTCTTTTTTTTTTTTTTTTTTTTTTTTTGAGACGGAGTCTTGCTCTGTAGCCCGGGCTGGAGTGCAGTGGCCGGATCTCAGCTCACTGCAAGCTCCGCCTCCCGGGTTTACGCCATTCTCCTGCCTCAGCCTCCGGAGTAGCTGGGACTACAGGCGCCCACCACCTCGCCCGGCTAGTTTTTTTTTTTTTTTGTATTTTTAGTAGAGACGGGGTTTCACCGTGTTAGCCAGGATGGTCTCGATCTCCTGACCTCGTGATCCGTCCGTCTCGGCCTCCCAAAGTGCTGGGATTACAGGCTTGAGCCACCGCGCCCGGCCAGCTGTGGCAATTTCTTAAAGACATCAATGAAGTTTGCTGCGTCGATGGACTCGTCCTTTCAAGAAAGATTTCTCTGAATCATACAGTGCTATTTGATAGCATTTTACCCACAGTAGAATTTCTTTCAAAATTAGAGTCAGTCCTCTCAACCCTTGGCACTGCTTTATCAACGGAGTTTATTAATATTCTACATATTTTGTTGTGATTTCAGCAATGTTCACAGTATCTTCACCAAGAGTAGATTCTGTCTCAAAAAAACAAAAACAAAAACAAAAAAAACAACTCTTTTTACTCATTCAGAAGCAGCAGCTCCACAGCTGTCAGTTTTGTTTTTTTTTTTTTTTTGGAGACAGAGTTTTGCTATTGTTACCCAGGCTGGAGTGCAATGGCGTGATCTTGGTTCGCTGCAACCTCTGCCTCCTGGGTTCAAGTGATTCTTCTGCCTGAGCCTCCCAGGTAGCTGGGGTTACAGGCGCCCACCCCCACGCCTGGCTAACTTTTTGCATTTTTAGTAGAGATGGGGTTTCTCCATGTTGGCCTGGCTGGTCTTGAACTCCTGACCTCGAGTGATCTGCCTGCCTTGGCCTCCCAAAGTGCTGGGATTACAGGTGTGAGCCACCGTGCCTGGCCCATCTGTTCAAATTTTATCATGAGGGTGCAGCAGTTCAGTCACAGCTTCAGGCTCCACTTCTAATTCTGGTTCTCTTGCTATTTCCACATGTTTAGTGACGACTTCTACTGAAGTCTTGAGTCTGTCAGAGTTAACCAGGAGGATTGGAATCAACTTCTTCTGATCTCCTGTTAACGTTGATATTTTGACCTCCTCTTATGGATCACAAATGTTCTTAATGACATCAGGAATGGTGAATCCTTTCCAAAACGTTTTCAGTTTACTTCGCCCAGATCCATCAGAGGAATCACCAACTATGGCCTTACAAAATATGTTTCTTAAATAGTAAGACTAGGAATCAGAATGGCTCCTTGATCCATGAGTTGCAGAATGGATGTTGTATGAGCAGGCGTAAGAAAAGCATGAATCTCCGTGTATCTCTCTGTCAGAGCTCTTGGGTGACCAGATGCGTTGTTGATGAGCAGTAATATTTTGAAAGGCATCTTTTTTTCTGAGCAGTAGGTCTCCACAGTGGGTTTAATACACCAAGTACACCATGATGTAAACAGATGGGCTGTGATCCAGGCTTCATTGTTCCATTTATAAAGCATAGGCAGAGTAATTCTTTAATTACTAATTTAAAGAATTCTTTAATCAGAATGATAAATGAACATTGGCCTCAACTTTCAGTCACCAGCTGCATTATCCCCTAACAAGAGAGTCATCCTCTTCTTTGAAGCTTTGTTTTCTTTGTGTTTTTTTTGTTTGTTTTTGTTTTTGTTTTTGTTTTTGCTTTTTGAGACAGAGTCTTGCTTCGTTGCCCAGGCTGGAGTGCAGTGGCATGAACTTGGCTCACTGCAACCTCTGCCTTTTGGGTTCAAACAGTTCTCTCGTCTCAGCCTCCTGAGTAGCTGGGATTACAGGCATGGGCCACCATACCCGGCTAATGTTTGAAGGTTTAAAGCCAGACGTTGACTTATCCTCTCTAGCTATAAAAGTTCTAGATGGCATCTTTTGCCGAAGGCTGTTTCATCTATTAGGTTGGTGCAAAAGTAATTTCTATGGCAAAACCTGCAATTACTTTTGCACCAACCAAATGCATTCAAAGTCCATTGTTTGCTGAGGCCACCTTCACTGATTATCCTAGCTAGACCTGGATAAGGTGCTGCAGCTTCTCCATCAGCACTTGCTGCTTTACTTTGCACTTTTAGATTATGGAGACGGCTTCTTTCCTTAAACCTCATGAACCAACCTCTGCTAGCTTGAAACTTTGCTCCTTTAGCTTCTTCACCTCTCAATCTCCATTGAAATGAAGAAGTTAGGGCCTTGCTCTGGATTAGGCGTTGGCTTGAGGAATGCTGTGGCTGGTTTGATCCTGTATCCAAACCAGTAAACTTTTCCCATATCAGCAATAAGGTTGCTTTGTTTTTTGTGTGTTCACTGGAGTGGCAGTTTTGATTTCCTTCAGTGACTTGACTGTGTGGTTCCAGAGGCCTAGCTTTCAGCCTGCCTTGGCTTTTGACATGCCATCCTCACTAAGCTTAATCTTTTTTACTTTTCAAACTCTGCTTGCAGCATTTGACTTAATCATTTCCAAATCTGGACTAGAAGTGAGAGATATGCGACTTTTCCTTCCACTTGACTATTTAGAGGGCATTGTTGGGTTATGAATTGGCCTAATTTCAATGTAGTTGTGTTTTAAGGAATAGGAAGGCTGACACAGGGAGAGAGGAGAGGGAATGATTGATCAGTGGAACAGTCAGAACACATGCAACGTTTCTTAAGTTCACCATCTCATACAGGTAGAGTTTATGGCACCCCAAATAAATTACAATAGTATCATCAAAGATCACTGATCACAGATCACCATAACAGATACACTAATAATGAGAAATATTGCAGGAATTACCAAAATGTGACAGAGATACCAAGTTAGAACGCTGTTGAAAAGTGGCGCTGACAGACTTGCTTAACGCAGGGTTGCCACGAACCTTCAGTTAGTAAAAAACCAGTACCTGTGAAGAGCAATAAAGCAAAGCATAAGAAATGAAGGTATATGCGTATATAGAGTACTGAAGTTTTGAGTGGCGAAATTCTCTTTAATGGTTATGAGTTTCCCTAAATGTTGACCCAGATGCGATTTCAATAGTAGTGTCTGACTATTACTGCTTTCCATCTGGGATGAACTCAATTCTTACAGTAGGCTTTGGTCTCTTACTGGGCAATTCAGTGGTTCACCCATATGATTATCTCTTTGTTAACAAGTGAAAATGTAAGCTTCAACATATCCGTGTACCCTATTCTAAACTTAGCAAATCTCTTTCTTAACTTTTTTGTTCTGCCTGTCAAGTCCTTCTTGACTCTAGAGAGGTACCTTAAAGAGCTTGTACTAAATTTATTAATGTAAGAAACTACCTGACAATTGGATCCAGGATTGTTTTGTAATTCCGTTCTTGGCAAGAGTTTTTGTGAATCCCTAAATGCAGTTTATGAAAGTCCAAACTTATATATTCATTTATTGATTAATGTTTGCTACGATCTGAGATGTACCATATAGGAAGGTACAAAACAGATGGAGGGGCAGGATCCATGTCTACTTGTGGAGACATGTATAAAACAAAGAATTACATATGGCTACATACATTAATCAGTGCTATAATGATTGATAGATGGAGGAATGGAGATGTGTGATCAATATATAGATACCTGGAAGAATGGAGGAGTGTGTATTTATACATAATGTATACATGTATATGTATCATTAATGGGGTACAGACAATGATCAAGTTTTTCTCGTGGGGGTGAGGATAACAGACTATTCCTAGAGGAGATAATGTTTATCTTGCATTTTGAAAACCATGTAGAAAAATCAGGTAGTTCTAGTATCAGCTCAAGAGGAGACGGTGGTTATGTTCTCCTGCTTCATTTTTCTCCATAGAACTTATCTCTGCCCTACGCTATATTGATTCATTCATTTCTTCAGTCACTCCCTCCCTCCTCCCGTCATTCATTTATCTACCTTACTAGAATGTAAGCTCCATGAAGGCAGGAATTTGGTCTGTTTTCATTGCTCTGTTTCCTCAGCAACTGGAAAAGTGCCTGATCTATGGCAGGAATTTGAACTCGTGTATATATAGTGAATGAATGAACTTTGTGAGTAGTTGGTTTATTTATAATTTTCCTTTAGCTTATTAAGGATAGCTCCTCAGAATTTCCTTATAGTTTTGATTTTTTTATTATACTTGAATAATACTTTTTTATTGTACTTGAGTCTCCTTGTACTTGAGTGATAACATGCTGCTTGTTGTGCTTGAGTGATAACGCGCTCTTTCCACAATGTTATCTCACAGTATGTTTAGTCCCCGTAATCTTGCCTGAACTGATACAAACTCTAATGGTTTTCGATGTCTATATGCGAAGTGCTCTTAAATTTTTGTTGAAAGAATGGGTCGGGTCCTTGCATGCTGACACTGCCAACACTGGCACTGTTACTTATTTAAAGTACAGAATTGGCCAGGCCATTTCTGTGCTTAAAAATCTCTAATGGTTCCCCTCTCTGGAATAAAGTCTGTGCTGCTTAGGTTGGTACGCAAGCGTCTTTGCTGCTTAGGTTGGTACACAAGCGTCTTTGCTGCTTAGGTTGGTACACAAGCGTCTGTGCTCCTTAGGTTGGTACACAAGCGTCTGTGCTCCTTAGGTTGGTACACAAGCGTCTGTGCTCCTTAGGTTGGTACACAAGCGTCTGTGCTCCTTAGGTTGGTACACAAGCGTCTGTGCTCCTTAGGTTGGTACACAAGCGTCTTTGCTCCTTAGGTTGGTACACAAGCGTCTGTGCTCCTTAGGTTGGTACACAAGCGTCTGTGCTCCTTAGGTTGGTACACAAGCGTCTTTGCTGCTTAGGTTGGTACACAAGCATCTTTGCTCCTTAGGTTGGTACACAAGCGTCTGTGCTCCTTAGGTTGGTACACAAGCGTCTTTGCTGCTTAGGTTGGTACACAAGCGTCTTTGCTCCTTAGGTTGGTACACAAGCGTCTTTGCTGCTTAGGTTGGTACACAAGCGTCTTTGCTGCTTAGGTTGGTACACAAGCGTCTGTGCTCCTTAGGTTGGTACACAAGCGTCTGTGCTCCTTAGGTTGGTACACAAGCGTCTGTGCTCCTTAGGTTGGTACACAAGCGTCTGTGCTCCTTAGGTTGGTACACAAGCGTCTGTGCTCCTTAGGTTGGTACACAAGCGTCTTTGCTCCTTAGGTTGGTACACAAGCGTCTGTGCTCCTTAGGTTGGTACACAAGCGTCTGTGCTCCTTAGGTTGGTACACAAGCGTCTTTGCTGCTTAGGTTGGTACACAAGCATCTTTGCTGCTTAGGTTGGTACACAAGCGTCTTTGCTCCTTAGGTTGGTACACAAGCGTCTTTGCTCCTTAGGTTGGTACACAAGCGTCTTTGCTGCTTAGGTTGGTACACAAGCGTCTTTGCTGCTTAGGTTGGTACACAAGCGTCTGTGCTCCTTAGGTTGGTACACAAGCGTCTTTGCTGCTTAGGTTGGTACGCAAGCGTCTTTGCTCCTTAGGTTGGTACGCAAGCGTCTTTGCTCCTTAGGTTGGTACGCAAGCGTCTTTGCTCCTTAGGTTGGTACGCAAGCGTCTTTGCTGCTTAGGTTGGTACGCAAGCGTCTTTGCTCCTTAGGTTGGTACGCAAGCGTCTTTGCTGCTTAGGTTGGTACGCAAGCGTCTTTGCTGCTTAGGCTGGTACGCAAGCGTCTTTGCTGCTTAGGTTGGTACGCAAGCGTCTTTGCTCCTTAGGCTGGTACGCAAGCGTCTTTGCTGCTTAGGCTGGTACGCAAGCGTCTTTGCTGCTTAGGCTGGTACGCAAGCGTCTTTGCTGCTTAGGCTGGTACGCAAGCGTCTTTGCTGCTTAGGCTGGTACGCAAGCGTCTTTGCTGCTTAGGCTGGTACGCAAGCGTCTTTGCTGCTTAGGTTGGTACGCAAGCGTCTTTGCTGCTTAGGTTGGTACGCAAGCGTCTTTGCTCCTTAGGTTGGTACGCAAGCGTCTTTGCTGCTTAGGTTGGTACGCAAGCGTCTGTGCTCCTTAGGTTGGTACGCAAGCGTCTGTGCTCCTTAGGTTGGTACGCAAGCGTCTGTGCTCCTTAGGTTGGTACGCAAGCGTCTGTGCTCCTTAGGTTGGTACGCAAGCGTCTGTGCTCCTTAGGTTGGTACGCAAGCGTCTGTGCTCCTTAGGTTGGTACGCAAGCGTCTGTGCTCCTTAGGTTGGTACGCAAGCGTCTGTGCTCCTTAGGTTGGTACGCAAGCGTCTGTGCTCCTTAGGTTGGTACACAAGCGTCTTTGCTGCTTAGGTTGGTACACAAGCGTCTTTGCTGCTTAGGTTGGTACACAAGCGTCTTTGCTCCTTAGGTTGGTACACAAGCGTCTTTGCTCCTTAGGTTGGTACACAAGCGTCTTTGCTGCTTAGGTTGGTACACAAGCGTCTTTGCTGCTTAGGTTGGTACACAAGCGTCTGTGCTCCTTAGGTTGGTACGCAAGCGTCTTTGCTGCTTAGGTTGGTACGCAAGCGTCTTTGCTCCTTAGGTTGGTACGCAAGCGTCTTTGCTCCTTAGGTTGGTACGCAAGCGTCTTTGCTGCTTAGGTTGGTACGCAAGCGTCTTTGCTGCTTAGGTTGGTACGCAAGCGTCTTTGCTCCTTAGGTTGGTACGCAAGCGTCTTTGCTGCTTAGGCTGGTACGCAAGCGTCTTTGCTGCTTAGGCTGGTACGCAAGCGTCTTTGCTGCTTAGGTTGGTACGCAAGCGTCTTTGCTCCTTAGGTTGGTACGCAAGCGTCTTTGCTCCTTAGGTTGGTACGCAAGCGTCTTTGCTGCTTAGGTTGGTACGCAAGCGTCTTTGCTGCTTAGGTTGGTACGCAAGCGTCTTTGCTCCTTAGGTTGGTACGCAAGCGTCTTTGCTGCTTAGGTTGGTACGCAAGCGTCTTTGCTCCTTAGGTTGGTACGCAAGCGTCTTTGCTCCTTAGGTTGGTACGCAAGCGTCTTTGCTCCTTAGGTTGGTACGCAAGCGTCTTTGCTCCTTAGGTTGGTACGCAAGCGTCTTTGCTCCTTAGGTTGGTACGCAAGCGTCTTTGCTCCTTAGGTTGGTACGCAAGCGTCTTTGCTGCTTAGGTTGGTACGCAAGCGTCTTTGCTCCTTAGGTTGGTACACAAGCTCTTCTGTAGCTTGGCTTCAGCTGTGTGATGATGCATTTTCTTACCATCTCATAGTGGAATAAAAACGAGCCTATTCATTTTTCTTCATATCCGTTGTGTCCGGCATGTAATAAAGAATTCAACAAATGGTTTTTGAGTAAATGAGCACATATAAGTGTATATGAATGAATGGCCACAAAAATGTTTGCTGCTTAGATAAAAGATGATATAAGTAAATGAATGCATGTATGTATGAACGAATGGCTGTGAAAATGTTTGCTGCTTAGATAAAAGATGATATAAAACTGACATAACACTAGCCTTTAAGAACAGCCTTTTCTTTATATAGCTGAT
Organism: Macaca nemestrina; assembly: GCF_043159975.1. NCBI lineage: Eukaryota > Metazoa > Chordata > Mammalia > Primates > Cercopithecidae > Macaca > Macaca nemestrina. The sequence continues at coordinate 142,170,049 of NC_092134.1, read as the reverse complement.
TTGTCTTTCTCGCTGTTTAGCTGCTCTATTCTCTGTCCTCCCTTTATTCTTTGTCAAGGAATCCCTCTTGGCATTTACAATGTCATATTAGAAGTAATTCTAGTCCTCATGGCTTTCCTCTCTACGTGGCCATCTCTATACTGGATCTTTTCTGCTAGCTACTTTTCTTATTTTGTTAGGGATTTGTGTGTGTGTGTGAGTGCGTGTGTGTGTGTGTGTGTGTGTGTCCATACACGTGTGTACCTTTTTTTTGTTTTGCCTACAAATTCCTACAAATTCAATTTGCCTACAAATTTAAGGTTTTGCATGTAATTCTGAAACTCTTAGGATTAAATGATTTCTACAGAAGCGCACACACAGACAACCCTGAACTGTTTTCAAATTGAAATGATTTTGATTGTGCCGCTGTGTTTTTATAAATGTCCTCTCTTTTCCCTTAAATATTTATGTGCATTTAGATTGAAAATCTTCAAGAGCAGCTTAGAGATAAGGAAAAGCAGATGAGCAGCTTGAAAGAGCGGGTCAAATCCTTGCAGGCCGACACCACCAACACTGACACTGCCTTGACAACTTTGGAGGAGGCCCTTGCAGAGAAAGTGAGTGACTGTCCCCAACTCCACACGCGTTTTCTGCGTTCTCATTAATCTAAGACTGGGTGTAGAATACAAAAGAAATCCCTGTGGGCAAAAGGGAAAAGAACTGCTGTGTGCTCTTGCTGACATATGTAGTGTGAAGGGGAAAATTTTTTTTTTTTAGGATAGAGTCCCAGTCTGTGCGCAGGCTGGAGGGCAGTGGTGTGATCTTGTCTCACTGCAAATTCCACCCCCCAGTTTCAAGCGATTGTCCTGCCTCAGCCTTCCAAGTAGCTGGGATTACAAGCATGAGCCACTATGCCCAACTAATCTTTTGTGTTTTCTGTAGAGACGGGGTTTTGCCATGTTGGCCAGACCGGTTTTGAACTCCTGACCTCAAGTAATCCACCCACCTCGGCCTCCCAAAGTGTTGGGATTACAGACATGAGTCCCTGCACCTGGCCAAATTGCTCTGATTTTCAAACTTCTTGAGTATCTGTTGACAGAAAGTTCTGATGATTTCTCTTTTCTTTACCTTCCTTTATATTTTAAACTCAATATATCAACATCTTTCCCATTCCCCCTTTTTGGTGTGTGAGTTGTGAGTTGTTTCCATTGCCTTGTAGGCGACGTGTGAGTAATATATCGAGAAGAAATGTTTGATAGTTATTGCCCTTAGGGTGTATATGTAAGCTTTTAGTTACCTGGAAATTGAATAAACGGAAATATTCCAAAAGAATACTTTAGTGGTATCAAATACCAGTTGAGATTATAAGAAAAGAAACCTTGGGATTGAAATGAATAAAGCTATGTCCTTGTTATGGCAAGATGAATAAGAAGGATGAATTATTTAGAAAGTGTGTTCTGGCTGGGCACTATGGCTCATGTCTGTAATTGCAGCACTTTGGGAAGCCAAGGCGGGCGGATCACCTGAGGTCACAAGTTCGAGACCAGCCTGGCCAACATGGAGAAACCCCGTCTCTACTAAAAATACAAAATTAGCCAGGTGTGGTGGCACGCTACTTGGGAGGCTGAAGCAGGAGAATCACTTGAACCCAGGAGGCGGAGGTTGCGGTGAGCCAAGATCATGCCATTGCACTCCAGCCTGGGCAACAAGAGCAAAACTCTTCTCTCAAAAAAAAAAGTGGATTCTTTAAAAACTCACCATTGTCTTTTGAACATAGAAGTTTGAAATTTCATCAGCTAATAGCAGAATTACAGTCATATAAGTGCAAAAGGGAATTTCCTCACATCTTGATTTATTCTCTCATCAGGAGCGGACAATTGAACGCTTAAAGGAGCAGAGGGACAGAGATGAGCGAGAGAAGCAAGAGGAAATTGATAACTACAAAAAAGATCTTAAAGACTTGAAGGAAAAAGTCAGCCTATTGCAAGGCGACCTTTCAGAGAAAGAGGTTAAGCTCACCGAAATGGAATTAGTGTGTTTGCTCAATCATTGCACGTGTCTGTATGTTGTTGGTGTGTTTGCTCAATCATTGCACGTGTCTGTATGTTGTTAGTGTGTTTGCTCAATCATTGCACGTGTCTGTATGTTGTTAGTGTGTTTGCTCAATCATTGCACGTGTCTGTATGTTGTTAGTGTGTTTGCTCAATCATTGCACGTGTCTGTATGTTGTTGGTGTGTTTGCTCAATCATTGCACGTGTCTGTATGTTGTTAGTGTGTTTGTTCAATCATTGCACGTGTCTGTATGTTGTTAGTGTGTTTGCTCAATCATTGCACGTGTCTGTATGTTGTTAGTGTTTGCTCAATCATTGCACGTGTCTGTATGTTGTTAGTGTGTTTGCTCAATCATTGCACGTGTCTGTATGTTGTTAGTGTGTTTGCTCAATCATTGCACGTGTCTGTATGTTGTTAGTGTGTTTGCTCAATCATTGCACGTGTCTGTATGTTGTTAGTGTGTTTGCTCAATCATTGCACGTGTCTGTATGTTGTTAGTGTGTTTGCTCAATCATTGCACGTGTCTGTATGTTGTTGGTGTGTTTGCTCAATCATTGCACGTGTCTGTATGTTGTTAGTGTGTTTGCTCAATCATTGCACGTGTCTGTATGTTGTTAGTGTGTTTGCTCAATCATTGCACGTGTCTGTATGTTGTTAGTGTGTTTGCTCAATCATTGCACGTGTCTGTATGTTGTTAGTGTGTTTGCTCAATCATTGCACGTGTCTGTATGTTGTTAGTGTGTTTGCTCAATCATTGCACGTGTCTGTATGTTGTTGGTGTTTTCATAATGCATGTACAAAGGATTCGATGGAAAATGCTTAGTATTCTTTTAGCAGGCTTTCTTGGATACCTTAAGGAATATTTCAGAAAGCTTTGCAGAGACGTAGTGGATTGGTTCATTCATTTTCTAAGTGTTACTATGTTTTATGTTGGTTTTTTACTTACTAATATTTTTATAGACCTAAAGTAACTGAAGCTCAGATACATTTGGAGAACTAGTGTGCTAAAGATAAGAAAGTTGACAGATAAAAGGAATATGCAAAAGAAGGAAATTTTATGTATACCAACTATCAAAGAACACAACAGCTATTAAATTGGGTGACTTAATCTACTTGAATCTTGCTTTTGGAGAATCCTGTTAGTATGACCTGAAGAGCAAAGATGCCTCATGCTGTGAAATCAGATGGTGATAATGCATGAACTGTAGCATCTTTCTGTGGATTTTCTTTCTGATATCTTTAGGAAATGTTATGGAAGTTTAAATTCCTAATAGAATTTTTCTTTTAATAGGGAAAAATGTGATTTATTTATTTTTTTCTTTTAAGAGATAGCGTCTCACTCTGTTGCCCAGGCTGGAGTGCAATGGCGTTATCATAGCTCACTGCAGTCTTGAACTCCTGAGCCCAAGGGATCTTCCTATGTCAGTCTTCCAAGTAGCTGGGACTATACTTGTGCACTACCATGCCCAGCTAAGGTAAAAATTTTTTTTTTGTGAAGACAGGGTCTTGCTATGTTGCCCAGGCTGGTCTTGAACTCCTGGCCTCAAGTGATCCCCCTGCCTCAGCCTCCCAAAATGCTGGGATTACAAGTATCTGGCCGAAAAATGTATTTTGTTTAAGTTAATGTAGCTACTGAGGTTTGACTACTTACATTCACAAAGCTTGATCTACTTTGGTTTATTTTGTAGAATGGGTATGTATTGACAGAACTCTTTAAATCACTGTTCAATTGGTATTTCTTGAGAATCCATCTTATTTGTTAAGAGTTGAAAGCTAGAGTTAATATTGTTTTATATTTCATGATGAATTTCCTTGAAATGGAAATATGTCAGCATTTGGTAATGGAAAGGAAATTACAGCTACCATGATAAATTTAAAATTTTAAATCTCTATTTTGTTTATAGTTATTTATTCTAGATGTGTGTTGCTTCTTTTAGGCTTCACTTCTGGATCTGAAAGAGCATGCTTCTTCTCTGGCGTCCTCAGGACTGAAAAAGGACTCACGGCTTAAGACACTAGAGATCGCTTTGGAGCAGAAGAAGGAGGAGTGTCTGAAAATGGAATCACAATTGAAAAAGGTTAAAGAAAAATTTTCACATTTTTTTTTTGCTTTGCTTTAAATAAGAGCATAGCCTTGGCATGTTTATATGAAATAATTTACCAATGGAGTAATAATCCCCCAAACTTTAAAATACCATGTATACCTGAATTATCTTAGCATTCTTATCCTACTTTATTTTATTCAAGATAATCCCCCAAGTCTTTGAAAATTGACAGTTCAGAGAAAAATTAAAATATGCAGCTCCCTCGTGGGTGAAATATGAGACGACAGTGTAAAAATCTCAGTTACCTGACATTTTTCTTCCATTAGAATCAGACTTCTGCCGGGTGCGGTAACTCGTGCCTGTAATTCCAGCTACTTGGGAGGTTGAGGTGGGAGGATTACTTGATGTCAGGAGTTGGACACCAGCCTGTGCTACAGAGTGAGACCCCATCTCGTAAAAAAAGAGAAAACGGTGGCTCACGCCTGTAATCCTGCACTTTGGGAGGCCGAGGCGGGCGGATCATGAGGTCAGGAGTTCGAGACCAGCCTGACCAACATGGCGAAACCCCGTCTCTACTAAAAACACACAAAAGATTAGCCAGGCGTGGTGGTGCGGGCCTGTAATCCCGGCTATTCAGGAGGCTGAGGCAGGAGAATCGCTTGAACCCAGGAGGCAGAGGTTGCATTGAGCCGAGATCCCGCCGCTGCACTCCAGCCTGGGCGACAGAGCAAAACTCCATCTCACATACACAAAAAAGAAGAATAAGGGAGAGCGTATTCTCTAATTTAACCTGTGTAGTAAGATCTGAGACTCAGAACAATTGTTAAATATCCTGTTTCAGATTTTATCTCATTTTGGAGAATGTTAATTTCCTAGCATTTTTTTTAAAAAGACAGGGCACATGTTGTCAGAAAGTTTTTTTTACTTGTTATACTTTTAATTTTTCATAGCAGCTTATGAGGCCTAGAATTTCGTTATCTTCACCTTCTACATTAGGCTCTGTTTTTTGGTTTACAGCTTATGTGTAGATTTACATAAAGGACTATTTGGCATATTTTCTTCTTGGAAACTATTACTAGTGTATTATTAGTGTTCTAGTTTACATTTATTCAAAAGCCTGTGCCTATCATTGACATTTTTAAAGTAGATTTCTTCTCTGTTTTGTTTGGAGTGGGAAATGACTGGTCTTGAGGTAATGATAATTGAAGTCATTTTTGACCTATTTATAGCTTAAGAATTTATATCCTGTATCTGAATATTGGCATTCCATGTCTTCAGTATGAGATAATGTCCTCAGAATTTATTAAGGAAAGGATTGAAACTCAACTTTTGAGATACCAGATTTTTTTTTGGTCTTTTTTTCTTTGTTTTTAGGAGACAGGGTCTTGCTCTGTCGTCCAGGCTGGAGTGCAGTAGCATAATCATAGTTTTCTGTGACTTCAAACTTCTGGGTTTAAGTGATCTTCTGCCTCATCTTCCCGAAGAGCTGGGACAACAGACCCATGCCACAACACCTGGCTAAGTTAATTTTGAGACGGAGTCTCACTCTGTCACCCAGGTTGGAGTGCAGTGGCGCCATCTCGTCTCACTGCAACCTCTGCCTCCTGGACTCAGGTGATTCTCCTGCCTCAGCCTCCATAGTAGCTGGGTTTATAGGCGTGTGCCACCGTGCCTGGCTAATTTTTGTATTTTTAGTAGAGACGGGGTTTCACCTTGTTGACCAGGCTGGTCTTGAATTCCTGACCTCATGATCCACCCGCCTTGGCCTCCCAAAGTGCTGTGATTACAGGCATGAGCCACCACACCCCGCCTTTTGTTTTTTTAAAATGGAGAGGTCTTGCCATGTTGCCTAGGCTGGTCTCAAACCCCTGCCTCAAGAGATCCTTCTGCCATGGCCTCCCAAACTGCTGGGAGCAAGACCACTATGCTCAGCCTTGAGTTATCAGAATTTTTAAAATGCTTAATTCTTTTTTTTTCCTTGTAGAGTGAAATACTTATTTCTATACTCTGATTTTTGTTGTTGAAGCTTTTTAAAATGTTTTTAACCATTAATTTTCTTTCCCTTGATTATCCTACTCTTAAAACCATTTTCTCTACTTTTCTGTCTTCTTTTCTCCCTGATGCTGCTTACTGTCTTCAGCATCCTGTAATAGTGTGGAGCCTCTCGTCCAAGCCAGCAAGTGGCCTCGCCAGGTGTTGCCATAAAGTCTCAGTTGATAGTTTTTTTCTGGCTTTTGTGTGAATGATATTTTTATCACCCTATAGATAAATGAATATGCTTAACCTTCTCATCTCTCCCTTCCCGAAACAGGAACTCTAGGTTTGTTTTTTTTTTAAAAATGATTCCTCTCTGAAGTATATTGAGGTGACTACAAAATAGAAAAAGTTCCTCATACTTTGGAAAGTGTTTGCGTTTCTGCTGCTTTTGCTTTGTTCTGTTCCTAGTGAGTTAATTAATTCAGGACTGCTTCTCGTTGCTTTTATTTCCACCATGTTGTGGCTTTTAGACACACCAGTTTAGGGTACAGTTTTGCTAACACATTAAATCGTGTATCTGCCAATAGAGTCTTTTATAAAGGCCATGCTTAGTAACTGAATTTTGACAACTGATGAAACCTGAAACAAAAGAAATTGGTAGAGGACTTAATCTTGAAAGTACCTCTGTTGCTGCCACAAAGCATTTAACAAAATTTACATGAACATTTCTCTTTTACTCAAGGTACTTTGAATCAGAGCTTTCCTAAGTATGTGTGTTTACCCCTTTAATAATTTTTGAAACCATTTTAAGGGACTGAATATGTTTTGTTGTTTATTGAATAAGGAAAAAACTTGTCTTAGTGTTTACTTTCTCATTAAATAGCTTATGTGGTGAAAATGTTGATTTCTATGGGAATATGATTATCTGCATGGTTTTGCAATCTTGCATGTTTTACTATAACATGTATGAAATATGAAAGAACAAAATCTGCCTCCAGTGTATGAGTATGAGTACTGAGGTTTTAATAATGTTAAAGGTAGGTATTTTTCAGTAGAACAAGGCCTGTGGATGGAGAGCTTAACCTTTAACTCAGTATTTTCAGGAGGATTATTCACTGTTACATCAGCTTCTCTTGTCCAAAGGTGACATTTTATACAAATATTGTTATTTCACTAAAGTTTGTAGCTTTTGCTTCTGAATCTTCTTGACCTTTTCACATTCTAAAAGCAAGGTGTATAGATCTGCATTTTTAAAGCATAGGTTAACGTATAGTTAGAACTTAATGGGTAAGAAAGGGGAGAAGAAAATGAAGCCATGAAATTAAACACCTTCATCCAGAAAATACCTTTCATATTGATACCATGATAAGTGACTCTATGGACAGAAGAAATACTTGCATCTTGAATTCAATGTCATATTCCACAATTTAGAAAACCATTTTATTTTTATTTATTTTTGTGACAGAGTCTCACTCTTGCCCAGGCTGGAGTGCAGTGGCACAATCTCGACTCACTGCAGCCTTCACCTCCCGGGTTCAAGCAATTCTCGTGCCACAGCCTCCCAGGTAGCTGGGATTACAGGTGTGTACCACCACGCCTGGCTAATTTTTGTATTTTTTAGTGGAGACGGGGTTTTGCCATGTTGGCCAGACTGGTCTCAAACTCCTGGCCTCAGGTGATCCACCCACCTTGGCCTCCCAAAGTGATGGGGTGACAGGCGTGAGCCACTGCACCTGGCTTAGAAGTCCATTTTAAAGGGATGCTTATAACACTGATTTGAAAAATAATGCCTTTTTTGGAGTTTGTATTGTAATTTATGAAGTTGTAAAGATCATTAAGGTGGTTTAAAATTCTTAGAATTTTATTTTAAAGTACAAATTAACTCAGCAAGAGTTTAGATGTAAACTACTCTGATATAGAATTTGTTGTCATAAAGGAAGGGAAGGTTTATAGTATCTTTTTTTTTTTTTAGCTTGATTTATTTTGTCTTTAAAGATTGTCATTTAGTATTCTTTTATTATCTTTATTGTTATTATTTTATTATTTTTTTGTAGAGGCGAGGTCCTACTGTGTTACCCTGGCAGGTGTTGAACTCCTGGGCTCAAAGAATTCTCCCAGCTTAGCCTCCCAAAGTGCTGGGATTGGAGGCGCGAACCACTGCACCTGGCCTCATTTGATAGTCTTAATCATCTTCTGGCTACATTTAATCATGCACTTATATTTAGTTACTGATTAATTTCTCCTCTTCCCAATCATTTTTCTTTTCCTACCATTTAGACCTAGGGACTGTTTTAAATCAAATGGAAACTAGCCCACTACTTTTGCATATTCATTTTTTCTACAAATAATTGAGTTTTTACTCTGACAGTTACCACACTGTGCACGGAGGATATATAATGGTGGACAAGACAGACCTGTCCCTTGACTCATATAATTTATAGCCTCTGTCAGGAAGATAGACACTTACGAAGGTAATTGTAGTAAATCACACGGTGTGAGGGACGCTTATATCAAAGAGAACTGACCTAGGTCCAGGTCATGGAGTACCTCCTAACAGAAGTGACACTTTCTAAGCTGAGACCTCAAAGTAAGGACTCGCTAGCATGTATGAAGGCCCAGAATGCTGATATGCAGTAGTTATATTTGTGGAGTTACAGTAAATAATTTATAATGAATTATTACAAATCAGAGTTATCTCAGTGACATTAAATGGCAGCTGGCCTTCACGTTTGTTTACACAGTCGTCTTTGTGCCCCTACATCAAGCTGCCTCCTGTTGTCTATTTCATCGCCTTCTTTCTTTGTGGATACTAAGAGTTTTCTCAGTTACTTCTGCTTTTGTTTGCATCTTCAATCTCTTCCCCTTTGTTGTCCCCTCTCTTTATGTGTAATATGATCAGCTTTCTATTGAAATAATCTCCTGATCTTGGTACTCCTTATACTCTTCTTCCCTCTCTCCTTTTCTATTAGATATATTTATAGCCTTCTTCCACCCATGAAGGATTGACTGCTACAGGAATTTCCCTCCTACAATTAACAACTCAAAAACAGAAACCATGTGAAACAACTGATTTCAGACATTGGGCAACATTCAGTGCAGAACAGTGATCTCTTCTTACCTTCCAAACTTACATGATTTTTGTTTCTTAAAATATACTTCATATGTATATCAAGGTTAAGTGTTAGGGAAGCCTATATTTAAGACAGATAAAAGATTTTTTCTACATGTGTGAAGCCTTAAACAAATAAACTTAGGAAATGACTTGTCTTAAAAGTATAGCTGTTGCTTTCACCAAGCGTGTTAATACAATTTATATAGACATTTCTCATTTACTCAAGATACTTTGCTTCAGAGCTTTCTGAAATATTTCCTAAGAATATATATTTTCTCCTTTAATAGTTTTTCACACCATTTTAAGGGACTAAATATATTGTCTATTGAATAAGAAAAAATAAAACATCTTAGCTTTTGTCTTCTCATTAAATACGTTATACATACATGGCTTTAAAGATTCCAGAAGACAATTAAGGACTTGAAAATTAGTTTGTAATTATTGAAACTGTTTTGTATTCCAGATTGCATTAATAATAATAGTTGACTTTTATAGGATCCTGAATAAAAAATTTTTTCTCAGATCTTAGTGTGGTTCTTTTAAAAAAATTTTTTTTTAAACAATTTTTTTTCCAGTAGAGATAGGACCTTGCTGTGTTGCCCAGGCTGGTCTTCAGCTTGTGGCTGCAAGCAGTCCCCCTGCTTGGGCCTCCTATAGTGCTGGGATTACAGGCTCAAGCCACAGAGCCCATCCTTCAGTGTGGTTCTTGATTTCTGAATTCATTTGTTTGTCCCATGTTATTTTGTAAATTCTCTAGTCCTTGCATGAGGGAGGTACCTGTGTGATGGTAGCAGCTATTTTCTTAACCTAACTCACATTTTTATGGCATCACACTCACAGTATCTGTATGACTCTACATGCCCAAGGCCATGTGATTCACACGTTAAGTAAAGCAGCATCTAGGAAATGGAAATGGAAGTTAGGGTCTAGTGGGAATTAGGTCTCTGCACTGGTCCGGCTATACGATCAGCAGTGAGTCCCTGGTGTAGCCTTTTGGTATTATCTTGGAGGGATCAATAACAACAGTCCAATGACTTGTTAGTTTGTCTCAGTAAACTCTGCAGCATCTTTTGGCTTATGATGATTTTTGATTTAATAATATTCAGAGATGTATTATTTAAAACAACTAATCTACTTGGAACCTAAGATAATTCTCCATTTATTACTAATATTTGTCTATATAATACTTAAGCAGATAAAGACCTTATAAATTGCAAACTAGCTGTTAGGTATTTGATAATTCTGTACTTAAATTGGAATATAAATCATTATTTGGGACATGGTTTGCCCATTGCCACCTGTGTGTATCTGATAGGATTGAAATGCTTCTCTCTGTAGGCGCATGAGGCAGCACTGGAAGCCAGAGCCAGTCCAGAGATGAGTGACCGTATACAGCACTTGGAGAGAGAGATCACCAGGTACAAAGATGAATCTAGCAAGGCCCAGGCAGAAGTTGATCGACTCTTAGAAATCTTGAAGGAGGTGGAAAATGAGAAGAATGACAAAGATAAGAAGATAGCTGAGTTGGAAAGGTAAGAAAGGGAAGCTGATTGGGACTCGTGAGGTTAAAGTATGGTGTTAAAAGTACACTTTTGGGGACGTACTTTTTCAATATCTGACTCTGAATTTAGGTTCTCGAGTTCTTGCTATTACTGTATTAGCTGCATTTTTCTCTAGGTCAGTGTACGTTCTCTGTTGCGGTATCTAAAAGGCAACATAGAATGGGAATAAACTGGGAAGCTGTGGACTGTAACATCATTGATTGGCAAAAGAGAAAGTATTCATTAATTTAAAATTAAAGTTTTTTTTTTACTGGCAAATCAAGAGAGGACAGATGTCTACTTTTTAATTTCTGTATGTAATGACCAAATGATCCTCAAGCATAAGGAGTTAATCTTTTATCACTGGTTTAGACCTTTGTTGTTGAGCTAATGCTCTCTTGGGCTATAAATTTTTAGACTTTTCACAGTTTTTATTGTTGAAAAACAAACTGTTACTTCAGTGCATTAGATCAAAATTAGGAGGAGAGACACTTTGAGGACAATTTAGGAGCCACGAATTTTTTTTTTATGAAGCTGTCTCTGACTTGGAATTCTTTAAAATATTCTGTGTTTTAACAGATCTAGGCAGACAGGTCTCCTAGAATTTTTTTGGTGTGTTTTCTTACTATTTTATGCTAAAGGTCAAGCATGTGCCTCTTGACCTCTTCTTTTACACCACATATTTAATATAAATTTAAAAGTATGCAGAAACAACTCTGCCAGTAGAACTTTATTGATCACCTATATTCTGAACAGCCAGAAAGACTGACAGTGACAGAACGGCGTCACTAATCTACTTGGCCTTTTGGGGACTGATCCTTAAGAATATATTTTTTTAATGATCTTGAAGGCTGAGAAGTGTTAGAGTACTTCCATAAATTTTTTACTAAGTTTTAAAGTTTTGGGGTTAGTGGTAGACTTGATATTGTCCTCTGAAGTTATTATTTTTTCCTATTCTGTAGTCATAGAATTTTAATTTTCAAGAAACCAAAACTACGAAGTCTAACCTTCACAGTTCTCCTTCACTGTACTGAAAGTGTAAATAACACGGACTGATTACCTGGTCACTTACTTCCTTTTATTTTGATATTGACTCTACTCATTTTGTTCAGTTCTGGATAAGACATATGGATAAAATTTTTTAAGTCAGAATTTTAAAATTAAAATAGCCTCAAGATTAGATTATGTGCGTTTGTTATGTCTTCATTTTTATACTGCACCCTTCCCCGCAACACACACATGCATGCATGTGTATATACCCCTCACCCCTTATGTACTTACATGAATACATGCCTCTCTTTGCTTGTGGAAAGGCCTGGAATCTGCAGCAGTACTGCATAGATATTAAAATGTGGTGCTGTTGATTGATTAGTGACTTCCCACTAAATATATTTCAGAAAAGAAATTCCCTGAATAAGTTTTATGGTTTAATTTCTTATTAGAAATCTACATTTGAAATTACTGCTTGCTATTCCAGGCAGCTTGCTTGAAAACGTTTTTGATTCATTTTTGGCGCCAATATTGATTTTTGGGAGATGGATGTGAACCGAAGGAGAGTAAGAAATAGGACCAAGTCTGTATTTGATATCCAAAGCACACCAAATAGCAGCTTTTATTAGTCACTATATTTCTCGCATTTTGAGAAAGAGTTGTAAATGATTTACTCTTTCCACAGAATGTAACTCTTATAAAAGTTGGAAAAAGCACTGTACATTTCTGTCCTCTGGCCCTATAGCATTATAATTTTGTTTTAGGATTTAACACAGTTTCTTGGCTACTGGAGGAAAAAAAAAAGAGGAAACAGCTTTCATAACTCAGCTTTTGCTACCAGCTTTGTAATTTGTTACTTGGTAACATAGTTTAAGATGTTAAATAAACAGTAGAATCATAGAATTTGTGAAAGTGATCTAGCATGGCATTTTATGGAAGAGGAAACCGAGGCCCAGAGAAGTTATTGCTGAAGTGACACAGTGGTTGAGCCAGGGCTAATCGAATGGGGTTTGTAAATTCCAAATCAATTTTCTTTCTGTTCCGCCAAGGTTAGTTATGTTCTTTTTGGACTTCCTGGCAACTGTTATTTGAAGGCTGCCTACCCTTAGGTGATTTATTCTTTTACCCCGTCTGGACCCAATGTCTTAAGTAGAAGTGGTTATATTTAGTATTATGGCTTGCTTACAAACTAAGGTAGATTGTAGTTTTCACTTATGCCCTTGAATGCGATTTTTATAAACAGAGCTCTGCTTATTTTAGGAGATAATCAGTGCATTCTTTGTCACAGACAGTTGGAGTTATATTTTACCTCTTGTTCCCAGATTTAGTACTGATTTGCATGTGTGTGGCGTTGTGTTTCTTACTAATCATTTGCTTCTTGTGTTGCCATTTCACTATTTCCTGTGTGTATGTCTGGCTGCCTGTAATTTATCATTTGAGTTTCTTCATTTTTCTTTTTGTTTTATCATGGTCCTGTTCCATTGGGGTTTTTGGTGTCTGTGTGTTTATATGTGTATGCTCCTTCTGCCCCTTGTCCGTGGCTGTTTCTCAGAAAGCCAGTCTCCTACAGATTGTACCCTCCGTGCCAGCTTTCTGTCCCTGTACCATCGGGGGTTTGGTTCGGGACTTCCTGGGACAGTGAGCGTTATGTAAGGCTACAGTCTACACTAGAGTGAATTGCTGCTGCTGCTCTTGCTACTCCTGGGGCTTGTTGAATTGTGCTTGATCAGAATTAAAGAACAGCTGATTATATGTCAAGTTGAACTATACCTCTTTAGGTACCTTACTTTTTGATAAAATCGGTCTGTGTTCATTCTGGTAAAGTTCTGATAATGCTGGTTGTAATTGTTTTAGTCTTTGTTCTAGCCCACCTTTTATTTAGTTCTTATGCTGGAATACTCCTTAAATAGCTCCTCAACTAATGTAACTGTAGCGCCACACCGTAGATTCAGCATGTAGAATTAATTTCTTAAGGGTGTTCAGCTACCCATTAAGTGCAAAAATAAAAGGAGACTGTTACAATAATTGAACTCAAGAAAATCCTATTCTTTGCATTTTATGTTGCTTCTTATAAAAGAATCTCCAATATTAAATGGTTCAGATTGTGTTGTGAAGGATTCCCAGGCCTGTTCTTTGTGATCGAAAGAAATAAGTGAATAGTTCCTTCCCATGTTGGCTGTTACAGAAAATAGTAGTTCTTGTCAGAAGATGATTTAGTGTTGTACTACTCTCTTGACCCCCTGAAATTTTAAAAGGAGGATTGGGTAAGCCCACTAATACATCTATAAATATAAAATATTTCCCCAATTAAATCTAAGAAGTAGTACTTCTAAATTCACATTCCGTACTGTGGTGCATATTAGTTGGAATCCAGTGAGAAGCAGAATTAGTAGGTGTATATATATACACACACACACACACAGAGATAAATACGTATATACACACACTCATATATAAACACACACAGAAGCATACATGTATTATGAGATTTATATGTGTATTTGTACATATAGTGATATATGCCTACATATATTAAGAGATTTATTGCAGAGAATAGTCTTGTAAAATCGTGGGGCTGGCTAAGCAAGACTGAAATCCCTGTGGAGGCTACAGGAAGAGAAGATCATGAGCAGGATGGAACCTGTTGCAGGCACAAGCCAAAGCTGTGGTCCACAGGCAGAATTTCTTTTCTCTCCTGGGGAAACCTCAGCCCTGTTTTAAAGTCTTTGCAAAGGATTCATTTATGCCCATTGGGATTATCTAGGATAGTCTTTTTTACTTAAATTGATTAGAGGCTTTAATTATGTCAGCAAACTACCTTCACAAGCACCATCTAGATTAATATTTGATGGAGTAACTGGGCACTGTAACGTAGACAAGTTAATATTTCCAAAAAGTCATCATCTGGTGGTTCTGGATAGTATAGAAAAAAACAAACACATCAGAGTTTGAAAAGTCGTTAGGTAAGTAGATAAATTTAGATTAACCTCAGGAACCCTGCATGTAACTGAGAATTTCTCTCCTAAAATGAGCATATTAGAGTTTCTATTTAGATTAATAGTGAGTAGGCTTTTCTTTGGTATAATGTTAAAAATGCTTAGAGTGACTGGGCGCAGTGGCTCACGCCTGTAATCCCAGCACTTTGAGAGGCCCGAGGCAGGCAGATCACCTGAGGTCAGGAGTTCGAGACCAGCCTGGCCAACATGGTGAAACCCCATCCCTACTAAAAACACAAAAATTAGCCAAGTGTAGTGGTGCATGCCTGTAGTCCCAGCTACTCCAGAGGCTGAGGCAGGAGAATCGCTTGAACTCAGAAGGCGGAGGTTGCAGTGAGCCGAGATTGCGCCACTGCACTCCAGCCTGGGCAACAGCGAGACTCTGTCTCAAAAAATAAATAAAATAAAATAAAATAGGCCGGGCGCGGTGGCTCAAGCCTGTAATCCCAGCACTTTGGGAGGCCGAGACGGGCGGATCACGAGGTCAGGAGATCGAGACCATCCTGGCTAACACGGTGAAACCCCGTCTCTACTAAAAAATACAAAAAATTAGCCGGGCGCGGTGGTGGGCGCCTGTAGTCCCAGCTACTCGAGAGGCTGAGGCAGGAGAATGGCTAAACCCGGGAGGCGGAGCTTGCAGTGAGCTGAGATCCGGCCACTGCACTCCAGCCCGGGCGACAGAGCGAGACTCTGTCTCAAAAAAAAAAAAACAAAAAAACAAACAAACAAAAAATAAAATAAAATAAAATAAATAGCACTCAGAAGTGTACTGGAGGCTGATACAGAATTGTTTGCTGTCTGCTTTTTCACTCATACTGTCCTTTTTAGCTGAATGTGCCCATGTTATAGCAACACACTGGGAACATTGTTCCCTGTGCCATATATTGTATTGTGCCTTATAATTTTGCTTTTTAATGTGCTTTGTTACCTTTTTTCTAATACCGTAATGACTAATGGATTCACAGAGCTTAGTGTTTGCAGCAGAAATCTTCAATTTTACTCTAATATAAGATTGTTAGATTCAATAATGCCCTTCAAAACTTGTATTCAGAGAATGGCAACCATCTGATTTTCGTATAATTTAGATAACAAAGGTTGCCTTTGGTTTATCAAAGTTAGAAATTTTCAGTGATCCAAAGAATAATAGAGTCTTTTATTAATAGTGATAATAGTGATCTAAAGATAGTGATCTAAAGATAGTGATCTAAAGATTAATAGGAATTGGCTGGGCGCGGTGGCTCAAGCCTGTAATCCCAGCACTTTGGGAGGCCGAGACGGGCGGATCACGACGTCAGGAGATCGAGACCATCCTGGCTAACACGGTGAAACCCCGTCTCTACTAAAAAGTACAAAAAACTAGCCGGGTGAGGTGGCGGGCGCCTGTAGTCCCAGCTACTCAGGAGGCTGAGGCAGGAGAATGGCGGGAACCCGGGAGGCGGAGCTTGCAGTGAGCTGAGATCTGGCCACTGCACCCCAGCCTGGGCGACAGAGCGAGACTCCGTCTCAAAAAAAAAAAAAAAAAAAAGATTAATAGGAATTGTAGATTTACTATATTTCCTGATTTGAGGGAATATACGAACCAGGATTTTAATGGATGTATATTTTTTGGAGGGGTGTGTTTTGAAATTTAGCCAAGGGATTATTTATGGAATAGTCGAGAAAGATCTGTCTGATACCGTTACTGATGTCCCCGAGCAGCGATTTGAAGGAGGGGCTCTATAAGAAGTCCTCAGAAGCCCCTAAAAAAACCTCAACAACTTTGAGGTGTAATTTACATACAATAAAATGCACGCATTTTAAGCTGATTGTTTGAGGTTTGACAAATCTGTGCACTTACATGACTACCACCGTGATCAAGATACAGAACATTTCCTCATCCCCAAAAGTTCCCTTTTGCCCCTTTACAGCAAATCTCTTCCCAACCCTAGCCCCAGCCTTTGCAGATCTGAGACCCACTTTTAAAACTAATTTTATACATTAAACTTCAGTTTCTCCCTTTTGCCTTAACATTTAGTTGTCTACTTTCCCATTCCAACACAACCGTAAGTATTTGTCATTCCCTGTTTCCTCGGCTCCAGAAGTAGATTCGGATTTTTAAAGGCAATCAGGAGAATGGCATTCTCTTTCTTGGTGACTAGTCACGCGTTGAGCGTATGTGCGTTTTGATTTGAAGGAAAAGCCACGGGGAGTGTTCTGAGAATGATTTTCTTATAAGAAGAACGATGACCCCTTTCTCCTGAACATTATCTTGTCTGGATACGACACCCGTAATTGCTGCAGCTACTTCTGCCAACCTAAGATGAAACCAGTATCCAGAGAGTGACAGTCAACAAAATCCCAGCACAGCAGAGCTGGAACTGAAACGGACTATTCCTGAAACTACCTCTGTGCTGCTTGTGACATGAGATAGGACAATTTATGACTGTTTCAGCCAGTTTGAGTCAGGATTCTCCGTTACTTGCAACCCAGTGCATTCAAATGGATATAGATAATTATGTACTTATTTCCCCTCCCCGCTTTTTTTGTAATGGAAGCCATCATTTTGAAAAGAGTTAACGTTTTTTGATAAGTCAAATAAGGATCAGTGCTGCTGAAAGCAGGAACAACATAGGGGCCCTGACCAAATTGGAGTTTCTTTGTCTACCTAATACCTTCCAAATCAAGAAATAATTTCCCTAGTATTTTAATTACTTCCCCAAATCAGGAATAACTTCCTCACTGTGCCCATTTTGGTTCTTTTTAAAATAAGGTGGTAATTTGAGGGTAAGAGTTAAACCAGTCATAGATTATTCTATGCCATTCTTTTCAAATCAGCCCACTCAGGTATCAGTCCTGCTTTTCCTTTGCTTTAGTCCTCTTTATTTTCCTCGGTCTCTGCCTCCACCTCATCCACCACCCAAATGCCTAGAACAGATCTCACCCTTTCATCTTTTGAGAGAAATGCGTATAGCAGATTTTCGCCTCCGACTAGGCAACTGCTTAAAGAGGAATGTATTTTGAATCTAAGAAAGATATCCAAATATTTTAATGCAATTTGTTTAGTTATATTTGTTCATTTTAGCTACCCCTTCTACGTCATGACTTTTTGGGTTGATGGGGGTGTGTGTTGGAAAGCTATCTAATACAGGTTTTTTTTTTTTTTTTTTAAAGACAAAATGTCACTCTTTTGCCCAGACTGGAGTGTAGTGACGTGATCACAGCTCACTGTAGCCTAGACCTCCCAGCCTCAAGCGATCCTCCCACCTTGGTGTCTTGAGTAGGTGGGACCACAGGCACACACCACCATGCCCAGCTAATAGTTTAATTTTTTTGTAGGGATGGTGCCTCACTATGCTGTCCAGGCTGGTCTTGAACTCCTGGGCTCAAGTGATCCCCTTGCCTCGGCCTCCCAAAGTGCTGGAATTACAAGCATGAGCCACCACACCTAGCGCGCATGCTCTCTCCTCTCTCTGTCTCTCTCTCTCTCTCTCTATCTCTATCTCTATCTCTCTCTATCTCTCTCTCTCTATATATATATATATATATTTAAGACAGATTTTCCCTCTGTCACCCAGGCTGGAGTGCAATGGTATGATCTGGGCTCACTGCAACCTCCACTTCCCGGGCTCAAGTGATTCTCGTGCCTCAGCCTTCCGAGTAGCTGGGAATACAGGCATACACCACCATGCCCAGCTAATTTTTGTATTTTTAGTAGAGATGGGATTTTGCCATGTTAGCCAAGGTGGTCTCGAACTCCTGGCCTCAAGTGATCTGCCTGCCTTGGTTTCCCAAAGTGCTGGGGTTACAGGAATGAACTATTGTGCCTGGCCTAGATTTTTGTTATACAGATGTTTGAGGTTAAACGCCTGGTCCTGTATTACATAAGTAGGCAGCAGAGTCTTTTGCCTAACAATTCCAGTGTCTGTCTTCTTCCTGAAAAGAAATCCTTTTCAGGTGTTCAGTTTTCATTAATGACCTCACCTCCTAGAAGAGGAGGCTGTAGACAGCTAGATGATCCAGAGTCTGTTCACTGGAGGATCGTATTGAGGCCACAGTCTTTTCCCACATGCTGGAATGCCCACGTAAAGGACAGGTACTGTGGAATTGGCCTGTATGTGGGTTGTTTGCTGCTAGGGGCCAGTTTTTCTACACATGTACTTTTTAGTGCTTCTCTCAGTCTGGACTCAGTTAAAGGGTTACGTCTGGCTCAAAGAGAGTAAGACTCAATCAGTAAGCTGTTGTCATTTCATTTGTAGATTATGCTAGCATTGGTGTTTGTCTATAGCCTGTCCAATGGCTAGAAATTCTGGTGATGAAATTTTAGTTCCTTAAGGTCTGGTTGAGCGCTACTGGAAGGTATTACTTACCATAACCACAGAGGCTGGTCATCCCAGTTATCATGTGCCCAGAATGTAGTAGTATCAGAAAGAAACTCTCATCCAGGCTAGAGTGCAGTGGCACTGTCACAGCTCACTGCAGCCTTGACCTCCTGGGCTCAGGTGATCCTCCCACCTCAGCTTCCTGAGTAGCTGAAACTAGAGGCACGTGCTACCATGCGCACGTAATTTTTGTAATTTTTTTGTAGAGATGGATTTTTGCCATATAGCCTAGACTGGTCTGGAGCTCCTGGACTAGAGTGATCCATCTGCCTCTGCATCCCAAAGTGATACTATTACAGAGGTGAACCACTGCACCCAGCCCTGAACTTTGGACTCTTAAGTCTTTGATCTTTCCATTTTTGAAGCCAATATTAAATGATAGTAGCTTGGGAGGTTATTTGGTTGGAAAGCTAATAAGTAATTTTGGATCCTAAACTATTAATACTAATTTCAGGTCTTCCAACTCTAGTACAGAGACACAGAATACAGAGGGAAAGCCAGGGTGTTGCACTGCAACAATTATTCCGAGAAAGATAGGAGAACTGGAGATCAGTTTTGTTGTTCATATATACATAAAATTCTCAGGGCTAGCCTTGTGAGTAGTTTTGATGGAGGTAACTTTTTCTGGTTTGTGGTGGTTAATTTTATCTTCTTTGCTAACCATCTTTTCCATGCCTCATTATATTAGTTTGTTCTCATGCTGCTATGAAGACATACTTGAGACTGGTTAATTTTTAAAGAAAATAAAGAAAATTGTCTCATGTTTCTGTGGGCTGTACAGGCTTCTGCTTCTGGAGTAGCCTCAGGAAACTTACAATCATGAGAAGGTAAAGGGGAAGCAGGCACTTTTTACATGGCTGGCAGGAGGGAGAGAGCCAGCAAAGGGGGAGATGCTACAAGACTTTCAAACAACCAGATTTCGTGAGAACTCTATCACAAGACAGCACTAGGGGGATGATGCTAAACCATTAGAAACCACCTTCATGATCCAGTCACTTCCCACCAGGCCCCATGTCCAACACTGGTGATCACAGTTCAACATGAGATTTGGGTGGGGACACAGAGGCAAACCATGTCACTCATCTAGCACTATTAGCGCTTGGCTTTTACATCATGGTTAAACTTTAATTTTGTGGACTACCAAGACAACCTAGTCTGTATTTGTAGTATGGTTTTTAAGGGAACTGTATTTTGATTTATAAACAACTGGCTTTGTTAAAAAAAAATGTTATGGCCAGGCGTGGTGGTTCACGCCTGTAATCCCAGCACTCGGGATCCGTCGAGGCGGGTGGGTCACCTATGGTCAGGAGTTTGAGACCAGCCTGACCAACATGGTGAAACCCTGTCTCTACTAAAAAAAAAAAAAAAAAAAAAAAAAAAATTAGCCGGGCGTAGTGGCAGGCACCTGTAATCCCAGCCACTTGGGAGGCTGAGGCATGAGAATTGCTTGAACCTGGGAGGCAGAGGTTGCAATGAGCTGAGACCATGCCATTGCACTCCAGCCTGGGCAACAGGAATGAAACTCCCATCTCAAAAAAAAAAAAAAGTTACGTAATCTGTTCATAGGATTTGGGCTAAATTCTGAGCATACTAAGAACAACCTTGATTAAAAACAAAAATGAACAAGATTAGCCCAAATTTTATGAACAGATTACATAACTTTTTTTTTTTTTTTTTTTTTTAACACAAAGAATGAGGTCATTTTCCTGTCATGCCAGTAGTGACTTTTAATCTGGGAGTGTTACTTGCACATGTGCATGTGTAAGAGAAAGAGAGCCTTTCTGATGGCATTTGGGAAAATAGCTGCTAGGCTTCAACTTACTGCCTAAAGATTATTGCCTTTTGAGTTTTTAAATTTTCTTTTAAAGATTTTACAAGTAGTTTCTAAAATTTTTATACAATGAAAATGGAGGGTTTTATCTTTCATAAATCTTGTAAAATGTGTTGGCAAACTTGAACTAGTTTATAGAGTGATATTACCAATTGTTGGCTTGATAGTCTGAGAAGAATTTGCTGTTTTCTTGAAAATAGAAGTCAAAATTTTTAGATGAATGCTTTTTTCTTATCTGCCTTTTCTTATTCTTTTCTCTTTGACTAAAAGTTTTGTTCTCTTTGTTTATGGGAATCTGACCTATTTTAACTGTTACTTTTTTCCAAAAAGAAAACTTTACTGACCTCCTTTCACTAGTAATCTCTCTTTCCTTTACTTGTGCTTTTCCAGTAGTAGCTATCACATTCTGTGCTGTGACTGTACATTATTGAGAGACCAATGTGTATATGTTAAAAAAGAGAAGTAGTACTCTTTCCTCATTCTGCTGTCTAATCATCTCACAGAGGTGGAGTCTCGCTCTGTCGCCCAGGCTGGAGTGCAGTGACACAATCTTGGCTCACTGCAAGCTCCACCTCCCGGGTTCACGCCATTCTCCCGTCTTAGCTTCCCGAGTAGCTGGGACTACAGTCAGCCGCCACCACGCCTGGCTAATTTTTTGTATTTTTAGTAGAGACGGAGTTTCACCATGTTAGCCAGGATGGTCTCGATCTCCTGACCTCGTGATCCGCCCGCCTTGGACTCCTAAAGTGCTGGGATTACAGGCATGAGCCACTGCGCCTGGCCCACATTTCCTTGTCTTAGCATTACCCATAATATTCAGACCTTTAGAAATTCAAAAGATAGATTCAGTAGTCTCCCGTACCTTGATATTATATTGAAAATATTTTTGTTTCTTTCATATGTACATAGTATGTTTACACATGTACATGTTTATATATTCATACATATATATTTACACATGCTTTTCCTTCTGTAAAAATGTAAGTACATTCATATGCCTAAAATATTCTTATACAATTTAATGTAATTCAGTCTAATTACTTTTAGATTGGTAGATTAAACAAAAGTGTAGATAACTTTCCCTTTCTCCTTTTTGTCACAATGAAATGCCAGTTCTGACATTATGTTTGTATTTTAACATCTCTGAAATTTGGATACACATACAAGTAAATGGCATGGTATAATCTAATTGGTATAACTTTTTTTCTTAGTAATATAAAATCGTTTTTACTATGATGCATCTTCTATCCTTGGTGAATTGATGTTAAGAATACGTTCAAAGAGAGTGAATAAAATTGTTTTGTTGAATGTGGGAGTAGGAGAAAATAGTATTTCTTAATTAATATTATTTTGTCATATATTTCATTTTAAATGTATGTGTAGTAACCAAATGAATGTATTTACTAGTGTAAATTGTAAATTAGATATTTGACTGGTTTACCTATATCCTGAGTTTATTAGGTTGACCCAAAATGGTTTCTTTTGGACCATCTCATTGGGAAAATGGGCTTTATGATATTAATTTATGTTAGTATCACATTGTATTCAGGCATCTATTGCATAGTGTAACCCGAAAATGTAAACCTAGGTATTTAGTCTTTATTCTTGTAAATATTTTTCCTTAAATCTTAAATTGATACTCATTTACAATGTCTTCAAAGATCTACCATATAGAAATTAAGCCATATGCAAGTTTGACATAAACTGCTACATAATTCATGAGGAAAGTGTCTCTTTAGAGAAAAATATTCTTCCTTTTAAATTTATGGATACGCATCTTCAATCCATGAAGTATAGTGTCAGAGAATATGCTCTTAATGTGGTTAGAGTGGAAGAGAGATGACTGGGGCTGCGAATGGTGGCTCAGAGTAATTATATAATGTGTGTTATTGCTTGAGGGAGGATGGTCTGTGTTTAAAAAATGAAAAAACTGAAAAGGAAAAGAAAGATGCCAGCATATTACAACTGAAGGTGACTGGTTTTTTATCTGATCCTGCTTGCTTCAGCTTGCTTTCTGGGGAAGCTGCTGGTTTCTTTCTTCTTCCTCCTTGATGAGTATCATAGATTTCCTGTGAAAGAAGAGTAAGTTACAAAGCTTTTTGTAGTCATTCTGTTAGGTTGTCTTCGCCAAGTTTCTTGTGGGCACAGCACCTTATAATTTGTTACTGTGGTCTTATAGAAATCTGGGTTTAATGGCTACTGTAATGTTTTACCTAAAAGTATAAACATTAGGATTACATGTAATTCGATGTACAGATTTTTTCTCCTAAAGTTATTTCCCAAGAGTTATAGTTTAGCTGGACGTGGTGGCTCGTGCCTGTAATCCTAGCACTTTGGGAGGTCAAGGTGGGTGGATTGCTTGAGCCCAGGAGTTTGAGACCAGCTTGGGCACATGGTGAAACCTCGTCTCTACAAAAAATACAAAAATCAGCCAGGTGTGGTGGTATATCCCTATAGTCTCAGCTATTTGGGAGGCTGAGGTGGGAGGATCACTTGAGTCTGGGAAGTAGAGTTTGCAGTGAGCGGAGATTGTGCCACTGCACTCTAGCCTAGGTGGCAGGTGAAACCCTGTCTCAAAAAGGAAAAAAAAAAAAAGAGTTGTAATTTGATGTTAAAGTGAAATATGATTCATGAATAATAAAGTAGGTAAAAATTAAATAATTAAAGTTGCTCTCTGGCAGGAATACATTCAGTTTTTTCCCGTGGATTTACCCATGTGTTATATAAAAACTTGCATACAAAGGAGATTCAGTTAATGTTCTTGTTCATCTACAACTGTTTTGACTTCCTATGTCACGACCAATGAAATAAAAAGGATCATTGGGAGCAATCATTTAGAGATTGGCTTCTTTCTGCCTTTGAACATTTTGAACATTGTCTGCATTTTACACTGCATTATAGATGCTAAAGGTTCATGGAGTTTTATAGATTCCTGAGGAAGCATCATCAAACATACAAATTGTGCCCAGGTGAGATGTCAGCAGACCTACATTCTCACTCTTTTTGAGACGGAGTCTCGCTGTGTTGTCCAGGCTGGAGTGTAGTGGCACAATCTCGGCTCACTCAACCTCCACCTCCTGGGTTCAACCGATTCTTGTGCCTCAGCCTCCTGAGTACCTGGGACTATAGGCATGCGCCACCACGCCTGGCTAATTTTTGTATTTTTAGTAGAGATGGGGTTTCACCATGTTGGCTAGGCTGGTCTCGAACTCCTGACCTCAGGTGATCTGCATGCCTCGGCCTCCCAAAGTGCTGGGGTTACATGCGTGAGCTTACCCCCGCCCCCACTGCCCAGCTGCTACATTCTTACTCTGTATCTGCCAGTCACACACCATGTGATTGTGAGCAAGTGGTTGTGTTTCTGTTTTTCATCTGTTCATGTTACAAGGTAACAAATCTTGTCCCCCTTATCTTTTTTTATTCTCACAATGAGTTTTTAAAACTTTTAGATACCGAATTATACTTGTGCAATTATACCGAATTATACTAAGTTTTAGAAGACATTAAAGTATAATTGGAAGTGGTGCTTGCATTCAAGAAATAAATATTTTGTTTCAGATTCTTAAGGTAAAATTTAGACCATGAAGATAATCCAGATGATACTGGTCATTGGAAGCCCTGACTATTTGGAGGATCATACTAATTTCAGTGAAACTGATTACTTTTTAAAAAAGAAAAAAAAACCCTGCTTGTTATAAAAGGCAGTCATGAACTGTAAGGGCTACATGCTCTGCTGGAACATTAAGCATGACTGCTTTAAATCTCCTACTGCTAAGCAGCATTGGAAATGAATTGATGTAAACAGACCTGTGCATTCTTGTTCTTTATTGCTTTTAGATTGCACCATTTGAGGATTTTGGTAGATTTGGAGTGAGAAATACTGGTTATTATTAGGAGAAAATTATGTCTTAACATTTGAGAAAATTATTTCAAGTTCTTCCGAGTGGAGTTCTATATTCCACAGAAGCTGTGTTTTTCTGCTTTTGCTTTTGGGTCACTTGGATCCTCTTAATGGAATGGGGACGTTAAGGCAGTTAGTTATAAGGTGCGTGTCAAAAAAAACTAAGCCCACTAAAATTGTGCAGTTACCTAATGCCAGTTCTAACTACTTAAGTGAGAATGGGATGGCTGACCTTCTCTATTTTTCTTAGTGTTTAAGAAATTATGTTTTTTTCGTGCCCCAAGAAATGTTAAATTTTAGACAATTTTTTTTTTTCTTTAGAAACTTTCATTAAACTACAATGGTGTAATCTAATAAGAAAGTAAAGTTGTTGAGAGTTGAAAATCTGCAATGATTCTTTTTTAGTGCCTGCATAGAATTTGTGACTCCTTCCCTTCTCTAATCCTGCATTTTATAATGTCCACGAATAATATTTCTGAATATTGTCCTTATTAATTCTTTCTAACTTTCTTTTTCACATTTTCTTCCTGGATTTGCTGTTTCCTTCAGTCTCACCTCAAGGTCAGTATGCTTGCACTAAAACAAAGATTATGTGGTTGAGCATGGTTTGTGAACATTATCTTGAATTCTTATAGGAACTGAACGTATTTCAGGAGAGAGATGTCTGTCTAGGAATCTGGCTGTGAGTATAAAATGTCAAGAGTATTGGGTTTGTCAGAAGAGTAGGTTCAGATTTTTGTGCTTTGAAATGGTGGTGTGAGTAGTCAGAGAGCAAGAACCAGATGGCCAGGTTTTGACTGAGAGAGAAGTGGAGATGAAAAGAGCCATCAGAGGAAAGAGGAGGGGAAAACATTGCGTTAATTTAATTCAACATTCAATAGAGACATTCTGGCTATTAAACAGGGTAAATAAAGTGCAGCAAAAATGATGGAGGGAAAGTCACACCTGTCTATGGCTTTATAGAAGAAACCTTGAATTATTTACTGAGACAAACTTTCAGACACATACACACCCACATCCTTTAAATTTTGGTTTCATTTTTGTGATTCTGCTGGGTGGTGGAACCTAGTGATAAAAAAACAACAACCATTACTGCTGTTTATATGTGCCAGAGGCACTGTAGCAGAACATACTTTGTTTCAGTTGATCTTAGCAACTATGAAGAGAGATTTATTATTTGGATTTTTTAGGTGAAAAAGCACAAGTGCAGAGACCATTAAGTAACTTGCCCATCTTCATTAGTAAGTAAATAGTAAGAGAAACAGCACAAAACAATCAAACCTGCATTTAAAAAGTTACTTATTTTGCATATGAGCCATGTCAATATAAAGTGTGAGGATTTTTGATAGGATTCAGAAATGAGCCTGTTAATATCATATGTGTTTTACTTAGCAGCTACCTAATAATAATAGTGGTTACGTGTGTGTGTATATGTGTGTGTGTGTGTGTGTGTGTGTGTGTATTTGCTGTTTATAAAAGGACTTCTTTGACTGTCAACAGCTAGCATATGGGTTACACTGGGATAAGTGTTAAAGAGTTAGCCTCCCAAAAAAGAAAACAAATTGAAAAAAATTTGTGACCTCCCCTATTTTGAGAAAGCTATATTCGTTACAGAAGAAATGTTACAGTGTTTGTCATAAAAATAGCAAACACAAATGCTGCATTTAAAAAATAGATTTTCCCATTTCTACATTTTCTCCACATATTGTAGTAAAACAGTATGAGTACCACTTAAGTAATTCCAATTATGACACAATCTGAAAGTAGTTGAGTTTTAGTAGAAAAATTTCAGAAGTGTTTTGCCTTGTGTTTCGAGAACTTTCATCTCTAACTGAAGCTTAAAGCTGACTCATATTTTAGTGGAAAGTTTTACCATTTGTCCCGTAGTTAGTCCTTTGCATGACTGGTTTTGCTCTCAGTCTCTCTAAATGAAACCCTGGGAAAAGCTTCAGAAGAATTTGACCGTGAAGCCATTGGTTTATACATAATTCACTGAGTTACAGGTTATATTATAATATTGTTAGCTGGTTTATTTTAGTTAACTTTTACCCAGCAGCAAATGCCATTAAATCATACTTATTTCTAAATAAGTTTATTTTCCAAGGAATACAAAAAAAATAGTCATTGTTTTTTCAGTGGCAAAGATCATCTTAGCTGCAGTATGCTAAGTTTCAAGTCTCTCTTCATTCCAGATTATGATTTAGTGCAGTATTTTTTTTCTAGATAGAAACATTTTACCATTTTAATTATGGTTTTGCCAAGTCCAGTTGAATAGGTCATAAAGAGAGTATAATTTATTACTGCTTTGATACTGGATTGTTTGGGTGACTTCATTATATGACCTTGGGCAAGATACTTAACCTTTCAGTGTTTATTTTAACCACTTGTTTTGTGTCAGTAGTGATGCTTAGCTGTAGTATTTGTATTTTAGTGTCTCTACTAAACATTTCTATTTTGTAGAGGTTTATTTTTATTCCTCTCTTCTCCCTTGTCTTCTTCCCTTGCTCTCCTCTGTCTTCCTTTGCATTCAGTACAGAGTAGTGAGATTTTATTTAGAGTGATACTGACCAAAGACTCACATTTTCTATCTTCAGACATACACATCTTTTTATTTCCTGTTCAATGACATTAGCACCAGAGAATGAATACAAAGAAATTATTCCATGTATAGATGAAAATATATGATTTGGTTCAGAATTCTTCTTTTGGCTAACGGTCATTCAGAGGTGAGAGCTATAAATGTCATCTCTTTATTCTCATTAACACTTAGGTCTAAAATTGAGCTCGATATTATTAATATCTATGTTTTAATTATCAGTTACCA
Source organism: Macaca nemestrina (assembly GCF_043159975.1). Taxonomy (NCBI): domain Eukaryota; kingdom Metazoa; phylum Chordata; class Mammalia; order Primates; family Cercopithecidae; genus Macaca; species Macaca nemestrina. The sequence goes on along the minus strand of NC_092134.1, from coordinate 142,142,442 downwards.
TTGTAGACTTGTTTTTAAAACAAATGTTTGGAATGTGTGTGATAGTTCCTACCAACTTCATTAACCCATTTATGCCAGAGGTTGCACATTTTTTGTGTGTGTGAAAAATCAGATCTCCGTGATAACCTTGAGCAGCAGGATGTAAATAACTCCCACAAGCTTAGCGTTCCGATAATAGAACACTAGGCATAAATGGGTTAAGACAGCAGCAGGATGTAAATAACTCCCACAAGCTTAGCATTCCGATAATAGAACACTAGGCATAAATGGGTTAAGACCAGAGTCCCTGTGTTGTTAAAAGTTAAAATACTTTTCTACTTTGCCCAAAAAAAATCCCATTGTTATAGTCTCTTTTATATAGTTTGATGAAAACATTTCACATTGGTTTCTAAAATCTAACTTAAATAGTTATTTCTCTGATAACACACTTTAGAAAGATTTTTTACATTATTGTCTGGTTTCATTAAGAAAAAGCACTAGTTGCTAAAACCTCATAAGATATGTCACTCACAAAAATGGATGTAATTGTATTTTTGAAAGGGTTAGTTTCTTATTTTTTTAGCTACAGCTTTTTTTTTTTTTTTTTTTAATAGGCCCTAGAAAATTTCTGACCCCATAAAATCTATTTACAAGGAATTTGACTTATGGGCAAGAGTTGATAACCCAGGAGAATGATCTGTTGTTATTTGCATTTTTAGCTCCCACTTTTCATTCCTTTAGCTTTCTTAAGCAACTCTGTTGTTCAAGAGTGTACTTTATTTATTTTTCTTTCAAGTAATAGTGCCTAGTGGTTTTGTAATAGCCTGCACAAGCAAGTGTAGCATCTTCTCTGTTAAATGACATCTGCTCATGTAGTAGTGTACTCTTGAATAATTCGTTGGTAGGAAAAAACAATATGTGAATACAGACTTGTGTTGATCTTCCTAACTCTTTTACTGAAAATGATAGTTTATACTGTCATGCATTGATCAATGGTAAATGTTTTTCTAGATAGCGGTTGTAGATCACCACAAATTCTGTAAATGAGCTGAAGATGGCAAATTCAACAGAGAAGGGAAGAAAGAATATATTTAAAATTAGCCAAAATTTGAGTTTTTATAGAGTTGCCAGATTTAGCAAATAAAAATATGGATGCCCAATTAAATTTCATGTAAACCACAAATCATCTTTTAGTATGTCTTACAATAAACATTGGGCCATACTTACTCTGGCATCCACCCCCCATCTCAAAAACCACAGAAACACGTCTAATTTCTAATTACAGTTTGACGCTGTTAAAAATGCTATCACATTCTTTATCTCACTTCAACTCATAACGACTGTATGAATTGGATGACATTTTCCCATTCCACACATCAGAAAATTGAGTTTAGAGAGATTGGAGGATTTACTTAGGGTCATAGCTACTAAGTGTCAGAATCTAGGGTACAAATCTAGTTTGTCTGATTTCGAGTTTACCTCACACTTTCCTTTCCTCTGTATCAAGCTTGTCCAACCCACGGCCCACAGCCCAGCGTGCAGCTCAGGTCAGCTTTGAATGTGGCCCAACACAAATCTGTAAACTTTCTTTAAACATTATCAGCGTTTTTTGTATTTTTTTTAAGCTCATCAACTATTATTAGTGTTAGTGTATTTTATATGTGGGCCAAGACAATTCTTATTCTTCCAATGTGGCCCAGGGAAGCAAAAAGATTAGACACCCTTGCCCTGTATCTTGTTCTGTTACGTTTTTGTGACATCTAGAGATGACATCTAGGTTATAATACATTTTTAAATTTATGATTTTTAGATCCTGGAGCAGGGGGTGGAGGGTTGGATTCCTGGTGTCATTTGTGTGCACAGTGCCCAGAGAAGCAGAAGGTGTGGTCTTGGAGTGGAAACTGCACGCAGCTCTTTCTCTTATTTGGCAGCTGTTGGCACTGGTGTTCCAGTTGTGTCTTCTTTTGATTATTGTACACTAAGGCTATATATATACAGTGCTTCTCAAACTTAAGTGTCATACAGATTGGATGGGAGCTTGTTAAAATACAGTTCTTATTTGATGGATTTGGTTGGGGCTTGAATTTTTCTACATTTCCAAAAGCTCCCAGTCGGTACTGATACTGTTGGTCTATTGAGCATGCTTTGACTCACAAGACTTTAGTGTATTAACGTTTTTGGAGTAGATTTTTCTCCTTTTTTAAAAAATTCACAAACATTTAACAATATCTCTGTTGATTTATTTATACTAACTCATATTTGAACTTGTTATAAAAACCGACCTTTCCTTGGGTTTAGGATATCAAGGTGACCGTTTGCCTCTGTTAAAGGACGTCTGAGGTTTTCTATTGGCATGGGTACAAGAGTCAGGTTGAAATATCAGGAGGTTAGAGCAAAAGCATTGTTTTCACTGGCACCTGTTGCCTTGTTACTTCAAATGTATAAAAACATATTGAGCAGTGGAACAAAGTGACAAGAAATTTAGGGTGAGGCAACTGGAGAAAAGAGTCACAAACTTCAGAACTGTTGAACTGGCTTCTTGGGTATGGCTTATGTTTTCACAGAAACCTTCCTTCCAACCTCCAGTTTCTGTTACCCATGTATGTGGCTTTAAGGTCTCAGAATTTGAGATTGTACTTGGGGAGAAACAGATGAGGAAATCAGTGGCGTTAACTGGCAGCTAGCAGACCTATAAGTGATTTGGTTTAATTGTGCACACATTGGGATTGCTCTGTCTTTAAGACGATCTTTTTAAGCTAGAGTGTTTATTCACTGTTGGCATTTTCTTTGTTGGTGAAGTTGGATTATTTTGTTTAACCTTCCAGCCCTTGTCTGGGTTGTCAGATGTTTGAGCATGATAGCAAAGATCGCAAAACTAGTTCTTTTTACAAGCAGATCTCATCTTTAAGGTATAGTGTAATGGGATTCAGAAACTTGACTTCTGTCATAGGCAGGAGGGAAATGTATGTTTAATTTTTCTTTACTTCGTGTTCCCTAATTAATATGGGATTATTATTTTTCTTTCTTTCTGGTGTGTTTGGGATAGTTGCTCTCAATGGCTACAAAAGACAGTTTTAACATTCTTTAGCTAGGGCTGGGCGTGGTGGCTCACGCCTGTAATCCCAGCATTTTGGGAGGCTGAGGTGGACGGATCACGAGGTCAAGAGATCAAGACCAGCCTGGCCAACATGGTGAAACCCCTTCTCTCCTAAAAAATACAAAAATTAGTTGGGTGTGGTGGTGTGCGCCTGTAGTCCCAGCTACTCAAGAAACTGAGGCAGGAGAATCTCTTGAACCTGGGAGGCGGAGGTTGCAATGAGCTGAGACTGTGCCATGCCTGGCAACAGTGTGAAACTCTGTCCCAAAAAAACAAACAAACAAAAATATTTAGCTAGCTGTTTGGCCTAGGTATTACAGATTTCTATGTTATTGTAAGTTTCTATATTAAAAAATCACTTAAGTATGTTACACAACTATTTTGAAAGTGTTAGTGAAAAATAATCCCCTTCAAATGCAATCTTTTAAATTGAGAATTTTTTTCTTTGAGACAGAGTTTCGCTCTTGTTGCCCAGGCTGGAGTGCAATGGTGCAGTCTTGGCTCACTACAACCTCTGCCTCCTGGGTTCAAGCGATTCTCTTGCCTTAGCCTCTGGAGTAGCTAGGATTGCAGGCACGTGCCCCCATGCCAGGCTAATTTTGTATTTTTAGTAGAGACCGAGTTTCTCTGTGTTGGTCAGGCTGGTCTCGAATTCCCGACCTCAGGTGCTCCACCTGCCTTGGCCTCGTAAAGTGCTGGAATTATAGACGTGAGCCACCATGCCTGGCCTAAGTTGAGATGTTAAAAGGAAAGTTCTTTGCAGATGACTTTCCAAGAAAACTAGAAGGAACAATTGGCTTGGGGAAGTGATCGTAATGATATAGCTTGGATATAATCAGAACCTTTTTTCTGTTTTTTGAGATGGAGTTTCTGTTCTTGTCACCCAAGCTGGAGTGCAATGGCGCGATCTCAGCTCACTGCAACCTCCGCCTCCTGGGTTCAAGCGATTCTTTTGCCTCAGCCTCTCTAGTAGCTGGCATCACGCCTGGCTCATTGTTTTGTGTGTGTGTGTATTTTTAGTAGAGACAGGGTTTCATCATGTTGGCCAAGCTGGTCTCAAACTCCTAACCTCAGGTGATCCATCCTCCTCGGCCTCCCAAAGTGCTGGGATTACAGGTGTGAGCCTCTGCCCAGCCATAATCAGAAGTTTTATACAATGTATTGTGAGGGAAAAACTCACCACAGGCTATCTTTACCTTATTTAAAGGAGGTCAGTTAAATATAAACCATAGTAGCTTGCTTATTGTCATGATTAGTTTATTGATGCAGCAGTAGAGGAAGCTGACTCTTTCCTGCATTACTGCAAAAGCTGTCTAATGCTTCCTCCTATCCACTCTCATCATGTTTCCCTGTCAGCTTCTTCCGAATTCTGAGAAATCTGATTATATCACTTCCTTATATAAGTCCTATATACTTTGGGTAAGCTACAGATTCCTTGCTTAGCGTATGATTGTTTGGCTTTGCTTACCTTTAGCTTCCTTTTTCTCTACTCTCTCCTCCAACTTTAAGCTATAGTCATTCTGAACCGTGAGGTTTTCCCCAGGATAACACATTCTCCTTTTCCTCAGGTTTTTGTTCATACTTCTTCCCTGCCTAGTACTGGATCAGCTGCCTAGTAACTGGACTTAATCCCTTAGGAAAGATATTGGTTTTCCGGGAAGCCTTTCCTGATCGTCACCGCCACCCCCACCTCCAGACTAGCTTAGGTCTCTTTCATGTCCACTCTAACAGCGCTTATTATATACTGTATTTCCTTAGATGCCTGGGAGGTATTTGAGAACACGAACAATTTCTATTCATGAAATTGTTGCAGGAATTTTTCTTAGTTCAGCTAAAGACGGGGTCCTTGTCACACGACCACGAAAATGTAGGCTTGCAGACGATTCGAACGTTGAGTAGGATAGGGTTTTATTGGGTGAAAAGGAAAAGGGGGAAACAGGGACTCTCTTTAGGCCAGATTCCTTGCTAGAGTGCTTCTCGCCTTGCAGATTGCATCCCAGGTTACACCGATGAAAAGGAAGGGCCAGGCTCCTCCCTGCTGCACAAGGTGCCGGTTTCTGTGGCTCCATCCCAGGGTGTGCTCCTCCCAGCGCACTGCTGGCTCCATCCCAGGGTGTGCTCCTCCCAGCGCACTGCTGGCTCCATCCCAGGGTGTGCTCCTCCCAGCGCACTGCTGGCTCCATCCCAGGGTGTGCTCCTCCCAGCGCACCGCTGGCTGGAGTTTCTCTGGGGACCCCTTCCTACCTGGCTCTCTCAAAATTACATCCTCAGTGTTTGATATATAATAGTAGTATTTAATGAAATATTTGTCTGTTTAATGAGTAGTGAATATGTAAAAAACTTAGCAGGCTGTCAAAGCTTAGATAAATGTAGATCCTCTTACATCCCAGAGTCTGTTTTCTCCTGGGCAATGCCTAAAGCGTATTTTTTAGTTGTCTAGTAATCCTGATTCTACCCTTTGTGAGGTTAGTCTTCTTCACCTTTACTTGTAAGCTAGCATTTAGTTCAGTTTTCTGACTTACCAGTAGTTTTTTTGTAGATGTAAAATTATTTCCTTACTGTTTCTGCCTAAATCCTTTAGCTTCCATTTTGACTATTCACATAAAGAGGGAAAAAAAAAAACCCAAAAAACCCATAGTGTCTTGCATTTATATAGTACCTAGTAGCTTACAGTGCACTTTCACATTCACCATCTAATGTGAGTGAAGAGAGAAATTCTATGGAAGAACTAAACTCATCCGGTCATACTCATCATTTCAAGTGGAAAGAAAGTGGTAGCTTTTAAAAGGAAAAGTGCGCAGAAACACTGTTTTAGAGTTGAAGCTTGCTTTCAGAGGAGTTGAGTTTTAAGGCCGGGTGCGGTGGCTCACGCCTGTAATCCCTGCACTTTGGGAGGTTGAGGTGGGCGGATCACTCAAGCTCAGGAGTTTGAGACCAGCAGGGCCAACGTGGTGAAACCCCACCTCTACAAAAAATACAGAAACTACCTGGTTGTGGTGGTGGGCACCTGTGGTCCTAGCTACTCGGGAGGCTGAGGCAGGAGAATCTCATGAACCTAGGAGGTGGAGATTGCAGTGAGCCTAGATCGCTGCCACTGCACTCCACCCCAGGCGACACAGCAAGACTGCATCTCAAAAAAAAAAAAAAAAGAAAATTGCCAGGCACAGTGGTGCATGCCTGTAATCCCAGCTCCTCAGGAGGCAGACACACAAGAGTCGCTTGAACCCAGGAGGCCGGAGGTTGCAGTGAGCTGAGATCGCTGCCCCTGCACTCCACCCTAGGTGACAGAGCGAGACTCCATCTCAAAAAAAAAACAAACACCAAAAAAAAATAGTTGGGTGTGGTAGTGCACGCCTGTAGTCCCAGCTGCTCGGGAGGCTGAGGCACAAGAATCGGTTGAACCCAGAAGGTGGAGCTTGCAGTGAGCCAAGATCACGCCACTGCACTCCAGCCTGGGTGACAGAGTGAGACTCCGTCTCCAAAAAAAAAAAAAGGAAAAGTTGAGTTTTTAAAAAAGGAAATGAATCCATATGAGAATGCCAGGGTACTTACATCATTGGATATGCTTCTCTTCTGGAAAGAAGAAAGACACTGAAAGATGCAGTGTCCTAAGAACAGAGGAATGCATGCAGTTAACCATGGTAGTGGAATCCTGGTAAGGTAACAACTGTGTGGAGCAGTGGGTTTCTGCCTTCTGATTTATTTTATGTACTGTGGACGCCATCTTCATTTAATATTTGGTGTCAGAGATCTCCCAGATAAACAATATTTGCTCATAATTTCTGTAGTAGAGAGGTTAAAAGTATCACAGTTACAGTCAGACAGACCTGAGTTTAAGTACTAGTTCTAGGATGTTTAAAACTGATTTGGGGTAAGGATTAAATTTTATTGAAGGTTTGCTCTTTTCATTTTTAATGTGGAGTTAATAAAACCTTATAAAGACATTTTGAATAAGATGATAAATATGCTATGATAACCATTAAGGTGCTTGGTATATGATAAGTACTTATAAAGGTTATTATAGTATTATATTTAGCATAGTGCTAGAGTTAGATATAAACATGTAACACATAACTTCAATAGTATCCTCCTTCCCTCCACTCCCCCCCCCCCCCCCGCCTCCCCTCAAAGAGTGAAGAAGAAGCATATTCCATGTTTCTTTGGATCTTAATGTGTGGGCAAATTTAGGTATTTAAATTTCTATATTAATATATAAAACAGATACGTATGTATGTGTGTGTATATGTATACACACACACACACAAACACACATATATTTGGACTAGGGAGAAAAAGGATATGTTAGTAACCTCTTGCAGTGTGCCAAATCTTACACTAAGCATTTTTCATGCATTATTTTATTTACTTCTCACAATTCTGTGATAGATGGGCATTATTCCCATGTCATCCATAAAAAAGATAAGAACACTCTGAAGCTTAGAGAGGCTAAAGATCATAATGAGTAGTGAACCAGTATTTAACCTAGAGCTCTTTAGCCCTTCAAACTTCTGCTTTTAACCACTCTACCATTGTATTCCTGTTAGGGGTCCTCACATCCCTTGGGAGACCTTGAACATATTCTGAGATTTGCAAGTTACCATGTAAATTTTATGATTTTGCATTTTCATTTCAATGACAATAAAAAAGTTTATATACATATTCTGGATCACCTGGCTGAATAGCTTACAATGAAATACTGTATATAGTTTCATTGATATTTATGGATATCATCTCACTGTCTTCAGGTATTACTGTTGTAATTGTCATGGGCCAATGAGAAAAGAACAGTGGTGGGCCTAATCCATACTGTTGCTTTTTCACTCAGCAGAGTTCAAATGATGCCATACCGTACTTGTAAGCAGCAAACTTTTTAAAAAAGTAACCTGACAAAATTTCTGAGACAGTTGGATCATCTTATGGCTCACAACAAAACAACTTGGACCATAGTCATAAGTACCATGAGTGTACTGTGGGCAGCATTTAACAGCATGTTCAGTTAATACTGGTACTTTGCATTATGTCTTTTGGTTTGAATTGCATTTAATTTGGGAACTCTAGATATAATATTTGCATTTTTTTACAGTATTACAATTTATCAGTGGATCTAGAAAATATTTTCTTTTACAATTATACTATATTATACTATAATCTGGATACAGACCCTTTAGCTCATGGAGATGAAGGAATTAGTTCTGTTTAGGGGAGTCCTGGAAAGCTTTTGCCAAAGCTTAGACTGCCATTTAAGCTTCTTCTTGCAGAATGAGTGCATGTATGCTCTTATGCTCAGCAAAAACAGGGGAAGGGAAAGGGTAAGGATATTAAGACATCTGAAAAGGCAAAAAAAAAAAAAAAAAAAATCTATTCCTCATGCTTACTGCATGAGGGAATATTAAAAATACAGGTGATTGTTAAAGACCTTTGGTGCTAATTAAGGGAATATGGGTTTTATTACGTAGTTAGTATGAATCCAAAAAAAGCAAAAAGTATGGGAATATAAACAACTTTTATAATTCAATTGTGTGCATATGGAATCTTTGTAAATTAAGTCATGTTTTACATAAAATCAGAATCTTATTGGTTAAAGACTATTTGGAAATAGTATGTAAATGTTTTTGTATGAAAATAAATTGTCCCCAAATTTTCAGATTTATGTTACCTTTTTTTTGGCCTCCCCCTCTCCTTCCTTCCTTTCCGTTCATCCCTTTTTCCTTCTTTTCCTCTAGGCGCATACTTTAAAACTTGTAACTTTATTCTTCTCTCTCATCTCACTGGGATACTTTAGTGATTAATAGTCTTCTACCCAATTGATTTATTGATTTTTATTGTATTTTAACTAATGTTTATTGAGAAAACTACGCATGAGATTTTCTGATAACTAGTATTTATTTGCACAGAAAAAGGTGTTATTATTTACTTAATAGATCTGCTTTTATCAATGATTTTATTTATGCCTTGATTTCCCACAGTTAGCCTCCAGCTGTTACTTCTATATTATGCGTGTTAGAGTGAAATGTCCAAGTTAAATTAGTTTTTAAGCTGAGCCCTGTGAAATTACCAGCTGGAGAAGTATGGGTGGCATATTACTCCTGCATATACATTTTCATATGTTATTGGTGCAGTGTGATTAAACTGTAGCATTCACAACTTTCATCATTGACACAGCCTTGGCGGGGCGGTGGGGAGCGGGAGTGCGTGGAATGATATCTACAAAAACACTTTTCGGTTGGGAAGAGTGAAACAAGATAACAGGAAATAAAAGGCCATATTGTCTGTTCAGACTGGTACATTACTTTTCCAAAGTCACGGGGCTAGCAACTGCTATATGTCTGACTTCTACCAAGAAGGGTTGGATCCCTGGTTGATCCTGTGAGGCCTGAGGCATATAAACAAGAAACATGAAAGGGAGAGGAAAATTAAATGAAGTAGGAGTGTTGGAGAATAATAATACAATCAAGGGAGAAAATAATAGAAGTAGAGGAAGAGGCTGTATACACTTATTTCTCTTACTATGAACATTTTACTCAGAAGTGTAAGGTTGCATGTCCTGTTTTATGCGGTGATGAAAAATTATGATAATGCTTAACATAAATGGATGCTTTGCCTCATAAAAGTGCTCAGCGCCTTCCTCTGTCATCATGAGTTAATCAGCAAGAGGTCCAGAGATGAGCAACATAGAAGTGTTCCCTCCTCCTCTTTTCAAACAGTGAACAAAGTTGACAATATATTTATTCTGTCATAAATCCAAAAAGCCAAGACCGCGTTTTAAGGCAGGGGTTTTCTTTGGTTTTCTATTTCTCAACCACGCCTTCAAGTTTCTTGGCACAGCACAGCCACAGCATTGTGTCATATCCTTGGTCTGTTTTATCAGACTGTATAAATTGATTCTGACTATACCAGCAGTACTAGATCCTTATCTTTACACAGTTTGGGAAATGGACAATGACTGTTTTAGAAAAGCAGCTCTATAAATTGTGCTCTGGTGTGTGAGAGGAGGTCCTCTGCTTTGCTTTTCCTCTAGTCTGCTGCCGTTCCTAGACAGTGTCATTTGTCTGATTTGGGGCATTGTGTAGCTGTTCTGGGTAGAGTAAACCTTCCTGTAAATGTGGAATGGATTGTTACCCGCCAGAATTCTCCACCTTGGAATGGTGATGCTGAAAGATACAGTTCAGCTCTGGCTGACACCTCCTGTCTTCCCAGGTCACTTACTTTCGTCTCCACTCCGGTTATTCCATCTGATTAGGACCTTGAAATAACAACCTACTACTTTGCTTGTTTGTTTTGAACCTCGTGTGGCCTCACGCTTCCTTCCTTACCTGGGTCAGATTTCATGGTCCAGCACTGTAATCACTCCCTTCTAAATCCCCTTGACTTACTTGCTTTCCTCTTCTGTTGCTTGCAAACCTCAATCCTAATTTAAAGCAAGTGTCTTCCTACACTGCCTCTGCCCTGAGCAGCTGCATATCACCGGGCAAGAAGAGTCACAAAGCTTTGTGGACTGGTCTCACATTGAATTTATGGTCACAGATCTCAAACTGCTCCTAATTCTGCAGGCAGTCCTAATAAAGAGGACTATTAGATTTGATTTCCCATCCTCAGAGGTGACCGTATCATTGTCTTCTCTTATCAAATCTGCAAATCCTTCCCCTCCACTCAAAGTTTCTGGCTTCACTTGATATAACTTTGAGAAAATTGAAATAACTGGATGCTACCCAGTGTGTCTCCTGGTCATTAAATCTACCAGCCTACTTGCATCTATACCTGTATCCTTTGCCTGAGTAGTGCCACTATTCCTTAATTCACCTCTGCCACCTTTTCTCTTAATCCTGTCCCAGTTCCCCAACCTAAAGATGGTTTTCCCTCATTATCCTTCTCCCTCCTTCATTTTCAAATTTTTGCTTTCTCCTGGTTCGCAAGTGTACTAACCTGTTTTTAGAGTTCCACTTAACATCTTTAAAAAAAAATCCTTCTTGATGTGATGTCTTATTCTAGTTGCCACCCTGTTTCTCTCTTTCCCTTCTCAGCAAATCTTGTTTAAAAAATTGACTGTAGTTGCTATCTGCCTTTCCTTACCTTTCTTCAAGTTTAATCAGGCTTCTGTTTTTAGTGCTCCTACGAAACTGCTGTTGTCGAGTTATCGTTAATATCCATGTCACCAAATACAAAATCACTTCCATGACCTCATCTTAACTTTACCTTTCAGCGTCATACCACGCACTTCCTTCCTTGAAACACTATTTTCTTCGGGTGTCTCTGATACCAGGGTCTCCTTATTTTCTCCCTCTTTCAGCTGTCATTCCTTTTGTGGTGGTTCTGCTTCTACCACTTTCCTCTAGACCTCTAAAAGGCTCCACTCTCAGTCCTATTCTCATATATACATACATACATATATATATTCTCATACTTCTTTTCTTTTTTTTGAGATGGAGTCTCACTCTGTCGCCTAGGCTGGAGGATAATGGTGCCATCTCAGCTCACTGCAACTTCTGCCTCCCAGGCTCAAGTGATTCTCTGACCTCAGCCTCCCAAGTAGCTGGGATTACAGGCGTGTACCACCAAACCGGGCTAATTTGTATATTTTCAGTGAAGACAGGATTTCACCATTTTGGCCAGGCTGGTCTTGAACTCCTGGCCTCAGGTGATCCACCCGCCTTGGCCTCCCAAAGTGCTGGGATTACAGGCGTGAGCCACCGTGCCTGACCTCAGACTTCTTCAAGTCTAAGGCATTCATTATCAAAAACGCAGCAATAGCTGCCAAATTAATAATATACAAGGTGCTCCAGGACTCTCCACTTCTTACTTACACAGTGTCTTTAGTTAAATATCAAATTTAGTTTTACTCAGATCTCTTGATCTGGCCCACCGCTTTCCAAACCTCTTCTTCCCCAGTTTCCCACCCTCAGTAAATGGTACTACCATTCACTCATCATGCAGGCAATAAATCACCAAGCAATCCTTGGTTTTTCTTACTCCCTACATTAAATCTATTAGCCCGATCACACCTCAAAAATGTATCTTTAATTCAGTGATTCCGTTCTGCTCTGTGAACCATTATCCCTTGCTCAAACAACTGCAGCAGTTTTCCAAGGGCTGTTTCTGTATCTTACTTCTGTACTAGTCCCATCTCCATAGCAATCAGACTGAACTCTTTTTTTTTCCTTTTTCTTTGTTGAGACAGGGTGGTCTCACTCTGTTATCCAGGCTGGAGTACCCTGGCATAATCTCAGCTCACTGCAACCTCTGCCTCCCAGGCTCAAGCCACCCTCCCACCTCAGCCTCCCAACTAGCTGGAACTACAGGTGCAGACCACCATGCCTGGCTAATTTTTGTATTTTTTGTAGAGACGGGGTTTTGCCATGTTACCCAGGCTGGCCTCAAACTCCTGAGCTCAAGTTATCTGCCCACCTCAGCCCCCCAAAGAGCTGGGAGTACAGGCGTGAGCCACCGCACCTGGCCTGAACTGAACTCTTAAAGTAGACGTTATCACTCCTTGGTTAAAACCTTCCTGTGCTCTCCCATCATACACAGTGAAACCCAAGCTCCTTCCACAGCTTAGGCTCTGCATCCTCTGGCTTCTTGCCACCGCTGTAACCCCACCACAACCTCCGCTTCCATATACTCCACCTACCAGCTTTGTTGTTGTTAAAACAAGCTAAGCATTTTTCTATCCTCAAAGCCTTTGTAGGTATGATTCTCTGGGCCTCTTCTCCTGGAGCATAATATGTCTCTTCCCTGACCATTGTAGCTGAAATACACTGTTTGTCACATCCAGTGTCTCCATTACATTGCCTGTTTTAATTTTTTTCCTAGGACATGTCACTGTGCTGTGACATCCTTTTTTGTTAGTTTATGTTCCCGCCTCCCCCTTGTAAAAATAAGTTCAATATGTTTGTTGAGGGTGGGGACATTGTATTCTTTTTTTTCTTCCTTAGCTGTATTTAACTCTTGGCAGGCATTCAGTAAATATTTGCTGAATAGATGAACGAGAGCCGGCTGTTTCTGAAAATGCTGACAATTGAGAATGCATGCTAGTTTTAAATTATGGACAAATATGTAGCTTTACATCAGTTGAGAGAAACATGAATATTTATTAGGTTACTGTTACTTTTATTCATGTTTTTGAGCAATTCTTTCATACTTTGTGATAACAAGTAATTGCTTCCAAATGCAAAAGACTTTTCCAGTGGCCTGCAGAGCTCTTCAGCAGGGATTGGCAAACTTCAGCTTGTCGGGCACCTATTTTTGTAAAACCTGCAAGCTAAGAACGGGTTTTACATTTTTCAAGGGTAGCACAAAAAGAAAACTATATGCAACAGATTTTACATGATTCACAAAACGTAAACTGTTTGCTCTCTGATCCTTTATAAGGAAAGTTTACTAACCCTTGTTGGGGGCGGTGGCCCTCCTCACCTGCCTTCCCCATCTGCCGCTCCTGTCTGCGTCTGCTTCACCTGGGCCTCGTGCCCATTCGCATTTGCTGTTTCCTTCGGGAGGAACACTCAGGCTCAGTCCCTTACTTCCTTCACATCTTTGCTTAGCTATTGCCTGTGCAGTGGAGCCTTTCCTGAGCACTTATTTAAATTCCAATTCCACCACCCGTTCCGACACACCTCATCTCCTTTCGTCTTTTTATTTTAACGTTTGGGCTTATCACTGTTTGACCTACCATGTATTTTACTCATGTTCTGTTTCCTTCCAGCGGACAGTAAACTCAGTGAGGACTGAGGTTTTTGTCTGTTTTGTTAACGGCCATATTGTCAAAGATAGCACCTGGCCCATAGAAGCTTTTATTAAATATTTGTTGAATTAATGGTCATAGATTAAAGTTTTATCTTGAGAACCAACCTTAAAAAAAGTCAAAACACTTCAGTAAACATTGATTAATTGCCATAAGACAGTCCTCATCTCAGATCTATGGAGTTGTATAAAATCGGGTCCTTGTCTTCAAAGAAATCAGTGTAGTAGTGAGAATAAGCATAGAAATAAAAGACACTAAATGTAAGATGAGACTAGTTATGCAGTTTCCTTGCTGATTAAAAAAATGTTGAATTGATTATTTAAAATATTTTTGCAGAAGTTAAAAGTGTTTATGTAAAACTCCAAATAATTAATAGTTTTATGTTCTGTGTTGACATCTTTTCTCCTTTTCATTATGGCTTACTTTCTTTAGACAATTAGGGATATGGTTCCATGAAAATAAACCCATATTTAAAATGGCTTTGAAATAGTCAAAATAATTTTAATTAGGTAAATAACAAGTGAAACTATTAGCATTTTATTTTTAGTTTTTTGGTTACTTTTTGGGCAGGTATTTTTTTAAGCTACAATTAGGTATTTAGGTAGTACTGTAAAATTTTATGTCTTAATTTTTATGTTAACTGTGAGTGGAGCTCTTTGGGGGAAGGTAAAATGAGACAGAGAGAGTGTGTGTATGTGTGTGCACGTGTGCAATATATACAGTCATGAGTCACTGAACAATGGGGATGATAGGTTCTGAGAAACACATCACTATGTGGTGTCATTGTACAAATATTGTATACTAACCCAAACCCAGACGGTCTAGCCTACTGCACAGCTAGGCTGTAAGGCATAGACTGTTGCTCCTCGGCTATAATCCTGTACCGCATGTCACTGTACTGAATACTGTAGGCTGCGTCACACCGTGGTATTTGTGTACCTAAACATGTAAACACCAGTAACAATACAGTATTATAATCTTATGAGACTGCATTGTATATGCAGTCCATTATTGACCAAAGCATTATCATTATGTGCTGTGTGACTGTTATGAGTGTACATATTCCCTGTGGGGTTTTTTTGTTTGTTTTTTGTTTTTTGTTTTTTTTTTAGGAGACAGGGTCTTATTCTGTCATCCAGACTGGAGAGCAGTGGCGCGATCTTGGCTCACTGCAACCTCCGTTTCCTGGGTTCAAGCAATTCTTGTGCTTCAGACTCCCAAGTAGCTAAGATTGCAGGTGCCAACTTGCCCAACTAATTTTGGTATTTTTAGTAGATAACGGGGTTTTGCGATGTTGCCTAGGCTGGTCTCAAACTCCTGACCTCAAGTGATCCACCCATCTTGGCCCCCCAAAGTGCTGAGATTACAGGCGTGAGCCACCACATCTGGCCCATATTCTCTGTATGTAACATTTCATAAATATTATAGATGTTTATATGTAACATGCACAATGCTTCAGCAATGTCATTTTATTTTTAATTATTGTATATTTAAGCCCTAGCTTAAGCTTCTCTTCTTGAGTGAAGACACAAATACCTGAGTGAATTTGATTGATAATATTTTTTTAAATTTGACAATAGAAGCATCCTATTTCTTCTTAAATTTGTGTGGGAGATTTTATGGTATAGTAACATATAGCACTAACTATATGTATCTTTCTTTTTGGTAAAGCAAAACAGCCAGTAGAAATGTAGCCTCTGACAAATGTTGTTACTTTCTTAATAGGAAGGAGTAAGTTAAAGACAGATAATAAAAATTCCTTTCCTAGTTAATTTTGCTGGGTGTTTAAGATATAAGGAAGTTTTTATTTTTTAGTGAGTCCATTGTTTTAGAACTTCAAACAAACTGTTTTCCCTCAGAGTTTTGTTTTGGGTGGACTTGTCAGTAGGGTATTACTAGTTTCCTTTTTATGCATTTGTTCAACAAATGTTTAATGAGCACCTATAGACCACAAGGAACCGTGCTAGGAATTGTGAATTTTGAAAATGTATCAGAGAAGGACTTTAACCTCTAGGAAGGCGTGTTCATAAAGTATCGTGAGACAGGTATGTAGACCCCCTCCCCTAATGTAGAGAACAAGTTCACATGTCGTAAGAGAGATTCAGTTAAACTGATACTGGAGTTGGGAGCATTCATAATAGTTGTGATCTAGTAGATTTACCTAAATTTGAGTTTAGATTTTAAGAGACAGAGTCTTAGGGCTGCAATAACAAAATAAATATGGGCAAAGCCTGCCTGACATAGTCTGCACTGACTGTTGTTCCTTAACATTGTGCATTTAGTGTGCATTCATATCCCCTGGGAACCTTGTGATAGTGCAGATTCTGACTTAATAGGTCGGGTGTCACCCTGAGTTTGGGTGTTTCCAGCAAGCACTAAGGTGATGCTCGTGATGGAAGTCCATGGATCACGCTTTAAATACCAAGGTGGTGGACCACATTGGGTAAAACTTCTGGTGGCAGAGACGAATACAAATTCAGCTACTGTTTTCTTTCCCATCTTTGTTTTCCTCTCTTCTTACGCTTCTGTTTGCTTACATCTGTGTGCTAGTGGAGAGAGTTAAATCTTTTATTCATCATTTCGTTGTTTATTATAATAGTTGGGAGCTTAGCAATTGTGCGTCTAATTTTAAAGCATTAATTTATTTATGAATTACTCTAATTTCTCCTCTTCCTGCTTGAAGAATGGTAAAACATCTACATTCACTTTGAATTAAATTCAGATTAGTTCAGGCAAAACAGCAGTTGAGAGTTTTAACAAATCTACTAAACCATTAAATCTATGGCACCTCACGACAGGAATTTACTAACATCTGGGTTTTCTTGAGAATTTAGATTTAAATCAAACTAGATGTTAATCTATTTATAAGGAAAAAGAAAGAAATTCCTCATTTCACAGGTTCTGTTATGTCTCAGAATGTTTTTTCCTAAATATACATTCCAGAAATAGCCTCCTTGTAGTCTTTTAATGTATATTTAGATGATATTCCCTTTTGTGTCTCTTCCCAGGGAAACAATATTGAAAAGGGTAATAATGAGGCAAGAAAATCATTGTGTGTTTTCATCTTTTCTAGTTAATTCATGAATTCAGAACTATACATGCATTCATAAACACGTGCTTGCACACACACACGTACACAGACACAGACACGCATACACAAGACAAGAAGGTGGCGGTAAGAAAGAGATTGATTTAACTCTCTCACAATTTTCTATACTTTTCTTGGTTGCCTGTCATAGATAAAAACATTTTATCTTGATATTTAGTCATCCTTTAGCCTATAGAGTGAAGATGTAGAAATAATACTGGTAAAACTAAAGACAGGAGATTTAAAATATGAAAAGAAAATGGATTAAGAAAAACAAAGACCAAAAAAAGTTCTATATACAAGTACTATTTTGTATACCTAGTCTGATATAAGAACCTATTTTGAGATACAACCGTATCTCTTTTTAAAAACAATTTTTAAAGAAAAATTTAAAATATTTTATGTCTATAGCAGAAAATTTAGAAACTATAATTTCTCATATTAAAAAACTATAATTTTTTCATATAAAAAATGAAAAAAAAATAGCCTGGGCACTGTAGCTCACTCCTGTGATCCCAGCACTTTTGGAGGCCGAGGCTGGAGGATTGCTTCAGCCCAGGAGTTTGAGACCAGCCTGGGCAACATAGTGAGACCTTGTCTCTACGAAAAATAAAAACAATAACAAAATTGGCCAGGCCTGGTGGCATGTGTCTGTAGTGCCAGACTTGGGAGGCTGACATGGGAAGAGCACTTCAGCCTGCGATGTGAGCTGTGATTGTGCAACGGCAGTTTAGCCTAGGTGAATAAGTGAGACCTTGGTAAAAAAAAAAAAAAAAAAAAAAAAAAGAAAAGAAAAAAATGAATTTTCCTCAGCACCACATCACACTTACTCCAAAATTGACCACATAGTTGGAAGTAAAGCACTCCTCAGCAAATGTAAAAGAGCAGAAATTATAACAAACCGTCTCTCAGGCCACAGTGCAATCAAACTAGAACTCAGGATTAAGAAACTCACTCAAAACCGCTCAACTACATGGAAACTGAACAACCTGCTCCTGAATGACTACTGGGTACATAACGAAATGAAGGCAGAAATGAAGATGGTCTTTGAAACCAATGAGAACAAAGACACAACATACCAGAATCTCTGGGACACATTTAAAGCAGTGTGTAGAGGGAAATTTATAGCATTAAATGCCCATAAGAGAAAGCAGGAAAGATCTAAAATTGACACCCTAATATCACAATTAAAACAACCAGAGAAGCAAGAGCAAACACATTCAAAAGCTAGCAGAAGGCAAGAAATAACTGAGATCAGAGCAGAACTGAAGGAGATAGAGACACAAAAAACCCTTCCAAAAAATCAATGAATCCAGGAGGTGGTTTTTTGAGAAGATCAACAAAATTGTTAGACCGCTAGCAAGACTAATAAAGAAGAAAAGAGAGAAGAATCAAATAGACACAATAAAAAATGGTAAAGGGGATATCACCACCGATCCCACAGAAATACAAACTACCATCAGAGAATACTATAAACACGTCTACGCAAATAAACTAGAAAACCTAGAAGAAATGGATAAATTCCCGGACAAATACACCCTCCCAAGACTAAACCAGGAAGAAGTTGAATCCCTGAATAGACCAATAACAGGCTCTCAAACTGAGGCAATAATTAATAGCCTACCAACCAAAAAAAGTCCAGGACCAGATGGATTCACAGCCGAATTCTACCAGAGGTACAAGGAGGAGCTGGTACCATTCCTTCTGAAACTATTCCAGTCAATAGAAAAAGAGGGAATCCTCCCAAACGCATTTTATGAGCCCAGCATCATCCTGATACCAAAACCTGGCAGAGACACAACAAAAAAAGAGAATTTTAGACCAATATCCCTGATGAACATCGGTGCAAAAATCCTCAATAAAATACCGGCAAACCGAATCCAGCAGCACATCAAAAAGCTTATCCACCATGACCAAGTGGGCTTCATCCCTGGGATGCAACGCTGGTTCAACATACTCAAATCAATAAACGTAATGCAGCATGTAAACAGAACCAATGACAAAAACCACATGATTATCTCAATAGATGCAGAAAAGGCCTTTGACAAAATTCAGCAGCCCTTCATGCTAAAAACTCTCAATAAATTTGAGAGTATTGACGGGATGTATCTCAAAATAATAAGAGCTATTTATGACAAAGCCACAGCCAGTATCATACTGAATGGGCAAAAACTGGAAGCATTCCCCTTGAAAACTGGCACAAGACAGAGATGCCCTCTCTCACCACTCCTATTCAACATAGTGTTGGACGTCCTGGCCAGGGCAATCAGGCAGGAGATAGAAATAAAGGGTATTCAGTTAGGAAAAGAGGAAGTCAAACTGTCCCTGTTTGCAGATGATATGATTGTATATTTAGAAAACCCCATCGTCTCAGCTCAAAATCTCCTTAAGCTGATAAGCAACTTCAGCAAAGTCTCAGGATACAAAATCAATGTGCAAAATCACAAGCATTCTTCTACACCAGTAATAGAGAGCCAAATCATGAGTGAATTCCCATTCACAATAGCTTCAAAGAGAATACAACACCTAGGAATCCAACTTACAAGGGATGTGAAGGACCTCTTCAAGGAGAACTACAAACCACTGCTCAACGAAATAAAAGAGGATGCAAACAAAGGGAAGAACATTCCATGCTCGTGGATAGAAAGAATCAATATCGTGAAAATGGCCATACTGCCCAAGGTAATTTATAGATTCAATGCCATCCCCATCAAGCTACCAATGACTTTCTTCACAGAATTGGAAAAAAACTTACTTTAAAATTCATATGGAACCAAAAAAGAACCCACATTTCCAAGACAATCCTAAGTAAAAAGAACAAAGCTGGAGGCATCACGCTACCTGACTTGAAACTATACTACAAGGATACAGTAACCAAAATAGCATGGTACTGGTACCAAAACAGGTATATAGACCGATGGAATAGAACAGAGCCCTCAGAAATAATACCGCACATCTACAACCATCTGATCTTTGACAAACCTGACACAAACAAGAAATGGTAAAAGGATTCCCTATTTAATAAATGGTGCTGGGAAAATTGGCTAGCCATAAGTAGAAAGCTGAAACTGGATCCCTTCCTTACACCTTATACAAAAATTAATTCACGGTGGATTAAAGACTTAAATGTTAGACCCAAAACCTTAAAAACCCTGGAAGAAAACCTAGGCAGTACCATTCAAGACATAGGCATGGGCAAGGACTTCATGTCTAAAACACCAAAAGCAATGGCAACAAAAGCCAAAATTGACAAATGGGATCTAATTAAACTAAAGAGCTTCTGTACAGCAAAAGAAACTACCATCAGAGTGAACAGGCAACCTACAGAATGGGAGAAAATTTTTGCAATCTAGTCATCTGACAAAGGGCTAATATCCAGAACCTACAGAGAACTCAAACACATTTACAACCCTATCAGAAAGTGGGTGAAAGATATGAACAAACACATCTCAAAAGAAGACATTTATGCAGCCAACAGACACATGAAAAAATGCTCATCATCACTGGCCATCAGAGAAATGCAAATCAAAACCACAATGAGATACCATCTCACACCAGTTAGAATGGCAATCATTAAAAAGTCAGGAAACAACAGGTGCTGGAGAGGATGTGGAGAAATAGGAACACTTTTACACTGTTGGTGGGACTGTAAACTAGTTCAACCATTGTGGAAGACAGTGTGGCCATTCCTCAAGGATCTAGAACTGGAAATACCGTTTGACCCAGCCATCCCATTACTGGATATATAGCCAAAGGATTATAAATCATGCTGCTATAAAGACACATGCTCACGTATGTTTATTGGGGCACTGTTCACAATAGCAAAGACTTGGAACCAACCCAAATGTCCATCAGCGATAGACTGGTTAAAGAAAATGTGGCACATATACACCATGGAATACTATGCAGCCATAAAAAAGGATGAGTTCATGTCCTTTGTAGGGACATGGATGAAGCTGGAAACCATCATTCTCAGCAAACTATTGCAAGGACATAAAACCAAACACCACATATTCTCACTCATAGGTGGGAATTGAATAATGAGAACACTTGGACACAGGAAGGGGAGCATCACACACCAGGGCCTGTCATGGTATGGGGGGAGTGGGGAGGGATAGCATTAGGAGATATACCTAATGTAAATGACGAGTTGATGGGTGCAGCACACTAACATGACACATATATACATACGTAACAAACCTGCACGTTGTGCACATGTACCCTAGAACTTAAAGTATTAAAAAGAAAAAATTAATTTTCAAAAAACAAAAATATGCTTAATTTTTCCATCTTAATAATCTTCCTTATACATGTGTATATACATCCATTTGGGATCATGCTCTGTATTCTTTAGTTAGCATTTTATTGTGTTTTTCTGGAGTTGATGGAGGTAGTCATGAGTGTGTCTGTGAGCCCGGTGGAATGCTCACGCCTGTAATCTCAGCCACTCGGTAGTCTGAGATGAGAGGATCATGTGGGGCCAGGAGTTCAAGACCAGCCTCGGCAACATAGGAAGGCGCTGTCTCTACAAAAACTAAAAAATTAACTGGGCATGATGGTATGTGCCTATAGTCCCAGCTACTTGGGAGGCTGAGGCAGGAGGATCACTTGAGCCCAAGAGTTCAAGGCTATAGTGAGCTATGATCACACCACTGTACTACCGCCAGGACAACAAAATGAGGCTGTGTCTCTTACACACACACACACACACACACACACACACACACACACACACACACACACACAGTGGTTGATTGGATAGGATGAGGGCAATGAATTTCTTGAATTGTTTTTTTCTGAAACATGACTAAAAATGCTATAACCTAGTTTGGTGATTTGTAGATAAAGTAGGATTTTTAAAATCACTTTTCTATATAATTGTGCTGAGGAATGAAATTGGCTTTGATTGGATTAAATATCTGCCTTCTAACCAAAACATAGTCTAGTAGTTTTAATTCAATTATTTATTCCATGTGTCATAATGCCCCAAATAACCAGGCCACTGCTACTGGCATTAAGGGTTGCCAGCACCATGTGGAATAATATACAAATGCAAGGTGAAAGGAATTTCTGCACCATTTAAATTTTTTCCTTTCTCTTAAAGCAGAGCAAAATTTTTGCATCTAGTAAATGAATGTTATGAGAACTTAATTTTGAGAAAAGGCAAGCTTTATTGAATTATAAATTGTAGTGTGCATTTGAGTAAGGTGTACAACGTGATTTGATACATGTATACATTGTGAAGGATTACCGCAATCAAGCTAATTAACACATCCATCACCTCACATAGTTACCACTTTTTTTGTTTGTCGTTAGAACCCTTAAGACCTGCTCTTAGCAAATTTCAAGTGTACTGTACCGTATTATTAATTATAGACTACCATGCTATACACTGAATCTTCAGAATTTACTCATCTCATATAACTGAAGGTTTGTGCCCTTCGACACAAACATCTTCCATGATCTCCCCCTTTCCCAGCCCTCTAGAAACCACCATTCTACTCTGTGTGAGTTCTGTGAGTTTGATGTTTTTAGGTTCATTCATGTCACAAGTGGCAGTATTTCCCTTTTGTTTTTCTGAGACAGGGTCTCACTTTGTCACCCAGGCTGGAGTGCAGTGGCGCAATCTCAGCTCACTGCAGCCTCTGCCTCCCGAGCTCAAGCAATTTTTGTGCGTCAACTCTTGAGTAGCTGGGATTGCTGGTGTGTACCACCATGCCTGGCTAATTTTCCTATTTTTAGTAGAGATGGGATTTCGCCATGTTGGCCAGGCTGGCCTCAAACTTCTGGCCTCAAGTGATCCACCCGCCTCGGCTTCCCAAAGTGCTGGGATTACAGGCATGAGCAACAGTGCCTGGCCTCCTTTTTGTTTTATGGCTGATAAATATTCCATTTGATTATATATGCCACATTTTCTTTATCCATTCATCCGATGCACACTTACGTTGTTTTCACAGTTTGGCTATCGTGACAATACTGCAGTGATCATGGGAGTGCTGATGTCTTTCTTGAGATTCTGATTTCAGTGTTTTTGATACGTAGCAGAAGTGACATTCCTGAGTCACACGGTAGTTCTGTTTTTAATGTTTAGAGGAACCTTCTTACTGTTTTCCATAATGGCTGTACCAGTTTACATTCCCACCAATGTAATGTGTATCAGGATTCTCTTTTCTCCACATCCTTGCCAATACTTGTTATCTTTTGTCTTTTTCAATTGGTGTGCCATTTAGTTCTTTTTCTTGCCTAATTGACTAGGACTTGGAACATTCTGTTAAAGAGAGGTGGTGAGAGTGGACTCCCTTTTCTTGTTCCTGGTGTTAGGGGAAAAGCTTTGAACTTTTCACCATTAGGTATATTGGCTGTGGACTGATCATATATGGCCTTTATTGTTGTGTTGAGGTACATTCCTTTACCTAATTTATTGAGAGTCTTTGTCATGAAAGGATATTTAATTTTGTCAAATACTTTTTCAGATGATTGTGTGATTTTTATCTTTCATTCTGTTAGTTTGGTATATGACATTTATTAATTTATATATTTTGAACTATCCTTGCAAATACCACTTGATTATAGTGAATGATCCTTTTAATGTGCTGTTGAATTCAGTTTCCTAGTATTTTGATGAAACTTTTGCATCTAGTTTCATCGGGAATATTGACCTGTAATTTTCTTTTCTTATAGTATCCTTATCTGGCCTTGGTATGAGGGCAATACTGGGCTTTTAAAATGAGTTTGGAAGTGTTCCTGCCTCTTTAATTCTTTGGATGAATTTGAGAAGAATTGATACTAATTTGTGCTCAGGTGTTTGGTGGAAATCACCCCTGAAGCCATCTGGTCCTCAGCTTTTCTTTGTTGGGAGGTTTATGACTACGCTTTAGTCTTCTTACTTGGTTTTGGTCTGTTCAGCTATTAATATTTCTTCACTTGTCCAGGTACAGTGGCTTATACCTGTAATCCCAGCACTTTGGGAAGCCAAGGTGGGAAGATCACTTGAGGCAGGAGTTGGAGACTAGACTGGGCAACATAGCAAGACCTCGTCTCTACAAAAAATAAAAAATTAACTAGTTGCAATGGTGCATGCCTGTAGTTGTAGCAACTTGAGAGACTGAGGCGGGAGGATCCCTTGACCCCGGAATTTTGATGAGCTATGATGGTGCCACTGTGCTCCAGCCTGGACAACAAAGCAAGATTGAATCTCTTTTAAAAAAGTCTTGATTTATTTTTGTTTGTTTTAGTGTTTCAGTCTTGTTAGGGTACATGTTTCTAGAAATTTATCTATTTCTTCTTGGTTATCCAAGTTGTTGGTGTATTAATTTTCATAATGTTCTCCTTGTATTTCTGTGGATCAGTTGTAATGTCTTCTCTTTCATGTCTGATTTTCTTTATTTGAATTCTCTTTCTTAGTTATTCTAGCTCGAAGCTTGTCAGTTTTGATTATCTTTTGACAAACAACTATTATGTTGATTTTTTAAAATTTTCTTTCTGGTCTCTCATTTATTTCTTCTCTTTATTATTTCCTTCCTTTAGCTAACTTTGGGCTTAGTTTGTTCTTTTTTCTATTTTTTTGAGGTGTAAAGTTAGGTTGTTTGAGATCTTTTTTTTCTTAAAGTTTATTGCCGTAAACTTGTCTTTTTGAACTACTTTGCTGTATTCTATAGGTTTTAGAATGTTGTGTTTTCATTTTATTTGCCTGAAGATACTTTTTGACTCTCTTTTTTTTTTTTGAGTTGGACTCTCACTCTGTCGCCCAGGCTAGAGTGCAATGGCACAGTCTTGGCTCACTGCAGCCTCTGCCTCCCAGGTTCAAACGATTCTCCTGCCTCATCCTCCTGAATAGCTGGAATTACAGGCATATGCTACCACACCCGGCTAATTCTTAGTATAGATGGGGTTTCACCATGTTGGCCAGGCTGGTCTCAAACCCCTGACCTCAAGTGATCCGCCCACCTCCATCTCCCAAAGTGCTGGGATTATAGGCGTGAGCCACTGCGCCGGGCCTGACTTTCTCCTTTTGATTTCTTCTTTGACACATTGGTTTTGTCTAGAGTATATTGTTCACTTTCCATGTATTTGTGAATTTTTAAATTTCTCTCCTATTATTGATTTCTAATTTTATACTATTGTAGTTGGAAAACATACTTGATAGGATGTTAACATAGTTGGATTTAACACTTAATTTGGTGGCCTGACATATGATATATTCTGGGGAATGCTGTGTGTGTGCTTGAGAAGGATATGTCTTCTGCTGCTGTTGGATGGATGTTTCATAGAGTCTGTTACTTGCTCTGTAACTCTTATTCAGGTCTGACGTTTTCTTACTGATAGACTGTTTGACCTATCCATTGTTAGAAGTGGGGTAATAAAGTCCTCTCTTGTTATTGTATTGCTGTCTGTTTCTCCCTTCAGTTCTGTTAGTATTTGCTTTATATTTTTAGGTGCTCTAAGGTGGGGTGCAAATATACTAATACATTTACAACGGTAATATTCTCTTGATGAATTGACCCGTTTATTGCTGTATGATAACCTTCTTTGTCTCTTGAGACTGAAAGTATATTGTGTCTGATATAAGTAAGCCCATTTCTATTCTTTTTTGATTACCATTTCCATGGAATATCTTTTTCTATCCTTTTATTTTCAGCCTGTGTGTGTCCTTAGAGCTAAAGTGAGTCTCTTGTAGGCAACATATTGTTGGATACTTAAAAAAAATGTTAGTCACTCTCTATCTTTTGATTGGAGAATTTAATCCATTTAAAGTAATTATTGATAGTTAAGGCCATTTTATTGTTCTCTGTTTTGTAGGTCCTTTGTTCCTTTCTCTCTTGCCGCCTTCCTTTGTGATTTGATGATTTTTTTTTGTAATGGTATGATTAATTCCTTTCTATCTTTTATATGTTACTGGAGGTTAGTTTTCTTTGTGGTTACCATAAGGGTTACATAAGACATCTTATAACAGGCTGTTTTAAGGTTATAATAACTATAATTACCTACAAAAATTCTACAATTTTACTTCTCCCTCTTTCATAGTTTATGCTATTGATGTCACACTTTACATCTTTTTATATTTGTGTATCCATTGACAAATTATTGTAGCTGTAGTTATTTTTATAATTTTGTCTTTTAACTTTTATACTAGTTAAAATTGATTTATGTACCTCGATTGCAGCATTACAGTATTCTGAATTTGACTGTATATTTATTTTTACCAGTGAGTTTTATACTTTAATGTGTTTTCATGTTTTTATTTACTGTCCTTTAGTTTCAACTCAAAGAACTCCCTTTAGCATTTCTTATAAGGCGGGTCTAGTGCGATGAACTCCCTCAGCTTTTGTTTGTCTGGAAATATCTTTATCTCATCTTTTTTTCTGAAGGACAACTTTTGTTTTTTGTTTTTTGTTTTTTTCCATCTGATGGCACCTCTGACTCCTTGACATTGTATTATTTGTTTCTCAGAGAAGTAAAGCAATTTTTTTTTTCTTTTGAGACGGACTCTCGCTCTGTTGCCCAGGCAGGAGTGCGGTGGCGTGTTCTCAGCTCACTGCAATCTCCGCCTCCTGTATTCCAGCGATTCTCCTGCCTCAGCCTCCCCAGTAGCTGGGACTACAGGTGCGTGCCACCACGCCCGGCTAATTTTTTGTAGTTTAGTAGAGATGGGGTTTCACTGTGTTAGCCAGGATGGTCTCGATCTCCTGACCTTGTGATCTACCCACTTCGGCCTCCTAAAGTGCTGGGATTACAGGCGTGAGCCACTGCACCCAGCAACAACTTTCTTACGTATAATATTCTTGGCTGGCAATTTTTTATCTATTAGCACTTTGACTATATCATCTCATTCCCTCCTGATCTGCAAGGTTTCGGCTGAGAAATGCACTGATTGCCTTATTGATGGTGGTAATGGTGGTGTGTGTGTGTGTTGGGGGTTTCCTTGTATTATATAGGTTGCTTTTCTCCTGCTGCTTTCAAAATTTCCTCTTTGCCTTTGATTTTTCGGAATTCAATTATAATGTGTTTCAGTGTAATTTTCTTTGACTTGAGCTTTTGAGCTTCATGAATCTAGATGTCCATATTTCTTTCAAGATTTGAGAAGTTCTCAGGGAACAAACATTCATTTAAGTAAGCTAGATATTTCTTCTGTTCTCCTTTTGGGACCTTGATAATGCACATATTCATTCATTTGATGGTGCATCATAGTTTCTGTATGCTTTTGTCATTTTTAATTCATTTTTCTCTTTAGTTTCTCTGGATAATTTTAAACAATGTGTGTTTGAGTTCAGTGATGCTTTCTTCTGCATAACTGGGTTTCCTGTTGAAGCTATTAATTTTTTTTTTTAGTTGTCAGTGTATTCTTCAGTTTCAGGATTTCTGTTTGGTTCTTTTAGAGTTTCTATTCCTTTATTAAACTATTTGTTTTGTTCATGTATTGTTTTCCTGATTTTTGTTGAGTTTCCTGATTTTTGTTTCTGGGTTCTCTTGAATCTCATTGAGGCTCTTTAGGATGATAATCTTTAATTCTATCAGTCATTTCATGAATCTCCATTCCTTTGTGATCAGTCATAAGGACTTTATTGGTTTACTTTGGTGATGTATTATATAATTGTAAACCGAATATATAGAAAACCGAAAAAAAATCTGTAGAAAAATAATTAGAATTAGCAAGAGCATTTAGCAGGTTTTCTAGATATAATACCCATATATGGGAATCATATTCCTATTTATATGCCAGCAAAAAGCCACTAGAAAATGTAATTTTAAAAAGTTATTAGAATGATTTATTTGGGAAAAGTCCATTAGCGCATCGAGTCATTAGATGGGAGGTTGAGGAAGGTGAAGTCTACACACAGGAGAGGCTGGGCTGTCGCTGCCTTGACGTGCTGGTTAATCTTAGCCTCTTTAAGAGTGAGAAAACCAAGGACCAGGCACAGTGGCTCACGCCTGTAATCCCAGCACTTTGGGAGGCCAAGGCGGGCGGGTCACTTGAGGCCAGGAGTTTGAGACCAGCTTGGCCCACATGGTGAAACCCCTTCTCTACTAAAAATACAAAAATTAGCCAGGCGTGGTGTTGCTTGTCTATAATCGCAGCTACTTGGGAGGCCGAAGCACCAGAATGGCTTGAACCCGAGAGTGGAGGTTGCAGTGAGCCAACATTGTACCTTTGCACTCCAGCCTGGGCAACAGAATGAGACCTTGTCTCAAAAAAAAAAAGAGCTAGAAAACCAGACATTATATTATATGCTCTCAGATGTGAGGCAATGTCAGTTACACAACACCATTAATTATTATTTTTACCTAAAAATGAAAATTGAATATATTCAAGTCTGTAAAGCTAATATTCAGTATCAGCACAAACAAAAAGCAAGAGATACAGAGAAACAAGTTGAATTTTATCATGAAGAAGCAAACATACAATCCAGAATGTGAGTCATTGTGTGGAATAATGGATTTCCTTTAAAAAAAAAATCACTGGCATTCAAAAAGTGTACATTGGAGGAGGTAAGAGACTTTTCTCTAGATTAGTAGGGGATGAAAAGATCTAACAAATAAGTACAAAGTATGGGCACTTTTGTATTTTGATTCAAATAAAGTAGCTGTAAAAACTAAACTTTGATACGAATGGGGAAATTTGAATATGGGCTATATTGATATCGAGAAATTAGTTAATTTTGTTACAGTTTACATTGTTGAGAAGTGCTCTTTTTTGGAGATGCATAAGGAAGCATGTATAAGGATGTAATGACATGATGTATGGAATTTTAAATGATGACAAAACGTATAATGTACATAGGAATAAAATATATACACATCTTTCATGGAGGAAAATATAACGCTTTGTTAGAAGCCTTTTAAGGAGACCTAAAGAAATAGATAAACACACTGACAAGTTTTCGACTTAACAATAATGCAAAAGTGATACACATTCAGTAAAACCATACTTTGAATTTTGATCTTTTTCTGTGGTATGTAGTATGATACTGTCTTGTGATGCTGGGCAGTGGTAGTGAGCCACAGATCCCAGTTAGTCACACAACCAGAGAGTAAACAACTGATATTTTCCAGATTAGGTGCTTTAAATGCATTTTGAACTTAGGATATTTTCAACTTATGGTGGGTTTATTGGGATATAGCCCAATGGTAAGTTGAGGAGCATCTGTAGTATGTTAATGAATTGAAAGATCCAAAAGCATGAAGTTTTTCCCAGACTGATATTGCTTCAGTGTAATTGGAATCAAAATCCCAGAGGCTGCTGTTGGGTTTTTTGTTGCTGTGGTTGGTTGGTTGGTTTGGTGGAACTTGACTGGCTAGTTCTGAAATTTCTATGAGAAGCGTAAAGCGCCAAGAATAGCGAAGACAGGTTTGAAGAAGGAAAAGGTAGGGAGCCTTGCCTTACTAATTACTTCTTGTAAAGGTATAGTAATTAAGGTGGTATAGGTCTGGCACAGAAATATACAAACATAGCCACAAAACAGGTACACATGTATATAGAAACTTTGTACATGGCAATGCATGTAAATATTCCTGGGAAAATTCATTCTAAATACTTGTAAAAGAAAGAAATTTTATTCTTATCTTATACCAGACCCCTCAAAATAGAAGTATGTTCTTACCTCATAATATATACAACGTCAGTTTCAGATGGATTAATGACTACAACGTGAAAGACAAAGTTAACGTCGTTTTAGGGGAGTATCTTTATGAACTTGGGATGGACAAGATTGTGTGGAAATGTCACAGAATTGTATATTGTAAAGGAGAAGATTGATACATTTGAAACAATTAAAAATTTTAAGCTGGACATGGTGACTCATGTCTGTAATCCCAGCACTTGGAGGTGGAAGCCAGTGGATTGCTTGAGTCCAGGAGTTCAAGACCAGCATAGGCAACATAGCGAAACCTCGTCTCTACTAAAAATTAGCGGGGTGTGGTGGCACGTGTGTGTAATTCCAGCTATTCAGGAGGCTGAGGTGGGAGAATCACCTGAGCCTGGGAGGTCAAGGCTGCAGTGAGCTGAGATTGTGCCACTGCACACTAGCCTTAGCGACTGAGAGCCCATCTCAAAAAAAAAATAAAAAATTGAATTCTGTCAATGAAAAGATGTAAAGATATCATAGACTAGAAGAAAATACTTATATAACATATAACAGACGGATAAAGTATTATTATCTATAATGTATAAAGAATACCTACAAGTCATTAAGAAAAAGATACCTTAATTTTAAAAATGTACAAAAGACACAAATAACTATTTCACAAAAGTGGAAACAGGAATGACCAAAAACTGTATAAGATATTTAGCCAAGGTGGTTAAATGCATTTGACATTGCATTTTAAAAGTATAATGAAGTACTATTTTTTTTTTATACCCGGTTGGAAACCTTTAGAAAGTACCATGTGTTAATGGATGTGAAGAGTTATAATGGCCACTGTTAAGCACAGCTAGCAAGAGTATAAATTAATATAGCTTCTTGGAAAATAAAATAAGGTATACCTACTGTGTTTCCTAGCAATTTAGTTCCTAGGCCTATACCTTAGAGATCTCCTTGCGCAGGTAAATCAGAGTGCACCTAGCAGCGTTATTTAAAATAGCAAGAAAATGGAAACAACCCAGTTGTGATCTTTGGGGGAGTGGATTAAAATAATTGCCATGTATTATTTCACACCTCAGTGAAAGTGGAGAGGATTAAAAGATACATTACACTCTGAATGGTCTAAGTCTCGAAACCTATTGAAAGGGAATAATACTGAATATTCTGTACTAAAAAGAAAAAGGAATAATTATTTATCTTTATAAAGCTCAAAAACATGTAAGCTATAAATGAACAGCTCATATATATATATGTAGCAAAACAATAATAAAAGCAAGGGGATTTTAAACATAAATGTCGAGATATAGGTTGTTCTTATTAATGGAGGATAGACCAATAGTAGAGAGAGGCACAACAGGGAGCTTCAGAAGTGAATATAATGTTCCATTTCTTAAGCTAGGTTTCTAGATTTTTATGTTGTTATTTTCATCTACATCTACATTATATACAGTGTATTGCATGTTTGAAATGTTTAATAATGGTAACATTAGAGTTGTTTTACAAAACTTTCTTTTTCTATCAGCCATTCTAACATTTCCGTGCATCGATGTCAGGAGACTGCTTCCCTGTTTCCAAAATCTCTGACTTGGTTTCTTTTTAGTCATTTCAGATTATCCCATGCCTTTCTTTTGTTTTATGCTTTCATTGTTCTTCATAGAGTACATGCTGAAATACATGTTCTTTATGGGAAAACTTATTTTTGTAAACAAATATGCTCCCGCTGACAGGAAAGAATTTGGAATTGTGGAAAAATTTTACAGTATATATTTATTTGTTGTTTTTCAATGACTCCTTATTGTCACTGGTGTAAGTCTCTAAATAAACATATTGTTTCTATGCATGCATATGCAAAGCTTGATTCTTCTCCTTCTGTCATTAGGCAAGTGAAAGACCAGAATAAGAAGGTAGCAAATCTGAAGCACAAGGAACAGGTGGAAAAAAAGAAGAGTGCACAAATGCTGGAGGAGGCTCGGCGACGGGAGGACAACCTCAACGACAGCTCTCAGCAGCTCCAGGTTAGAACACAAGGAGAACCGGAAAGGATGGGGTGAAGAGATTTGATCCATAATCGCGTGTTGTTTTCCTCTTCATCTTTATCCTCCTCTTTTTTCTCTGTCTAACCCTGCTTGCTGCCTTCCTCTCAGACCAACTGTTTAGCAATGAAGGAATGGCTTTAAATAGAAAATGCAAGTTTTATTCCACAGCTTTATGAGGACACCTCAGCATAGGAGAAAGTTCATCTTGCTTCAAGTTGATGACACGTAATTGGTAAGTTCAATGACAGTGTAATGAGTGGGTTATATTAGGCTTCAGGGTTGTCAGTGTACTTCTCTGCCAGTTCCGTCCATTACAATGGATTGCTAATCTTAGTTTGTGTCTTTCTTCCTTTTTTCCATTCTTCCTCTTTTCCTTCTAACCTCCCTCTATCTTTCCTTCCTTTCCTCTTTTTAAATATTCAATTTAGCAAGAATATTTTACAGTCATACAGAATGTGACATATAAACTGTATTTTTTCACTTCAGTGGAGTGATCATTGATGCCTAAACCTAATTATTCACAGATTAATTAAACCAGGCTCAATAACAGCAGTAGCAGCTATCATATCATAAGTGCCAGTTAGGTCCTCAGTATTTGAAACTAGGCTCTGGTCATTGGTTTTGTTCTAACCTTCACAGTAATCCAAGTGGAGCAGGTGGTATTGTATACATTTTGCACCGGGTAAAATGGATTCAGAGACATTGCGTTACGTACATAAACGCACACAACTTCCGAATGGCTCAGCCATGATTTTAACTGGGACTTCCTGAATCTGTGGACTGTCCTCTTTGTCTTGATCCTAATGCTTCAGAATGCAGGTTTAGATTATAGGGAAGAATACCGTAGACACGCTGGAGTCTCTGAAACTCATGCTGAGTCTAAGCCACTGCCAGATTGTTTTTCTCTAGTTAACAGTTTCTGATTGGGTCTGATACTGTGTATGTGCCACAATTACAATCTTTACTGGAGAGATTCGGAAGAGTTACTATGCAGAAGCCATTTTGAGGCTTTACAGCTAATTCATTTAACATATGAAGAAGACTCTACTTTTTACTTATTTTTCTCATTCCTCTTTTATGTAACTTTTACTGATTATATTTATAGAAAAAGTCTAAAATTTCCTCAAATGCACCAAATTTTGAAAAAAGCAGCACACCAGTTTTTCCTCATCCTTGCCAATAAGTTAATATTGGCAGTTTTCTCCTCTTTCTGTTATTCCTCCTTTTTTTTGGTTAACAAAATACAAATCTGATGAGTGGAAAATATTTCATTTTGTGTTAATTTACATTTCTCTGATTACCAGTGACATTGTTTTTTCAAGTGTTGAATTTTCTTTTGTTTGTTAATGTAAGTTAAATCTCTCTTCCATTGTTAGCTTTTCCTCCCATAAATGTTTTGCTTAGTTCATCCCCATTTTGAGAGTATGTATTTACACATAAATACTTGTAAGTTGTTCTGTGCTTTCGTATTTTTACCTTTACTTTTTAATTCATTTTATGGTATTTGTGTGGTGAGGATATTTTTTCTTTATTGCTAACAACTTCACTAGAATGTTTATAGGGAATTATTTCATTGCTCACAAACTTGAATTGATGTCTTTATATTTTATGAAATTGATGATTAGTCTGTTTCTAGGATTTCAGTTTAACCTTCGTTCTTGAACTATGGCCACATTGTTGTTTAATTATAGAAAATATTTATTTTATGATAAGGCAAGCCCCTCTTTATGTTAACGCCTTAACTGTTTCATTTATCTTCCCCTCTCATCATTTAATGTTTTCTGTTAGCAATCTGTCTTTATGAACCAAAAATACTCTTCTAATCTTCTGTCAGTTGTTTTAACACCAAAAGTGCTTTCATATGTAATCTCTTATTTCCTTTTTATATAAACTAAAAGATAAATAAGATAGATTATATTATTTATATTTTACATATAAGGAAAACTAATTTAGAGTGGATGACTGACTTCCCCAAATTGTCTAAGTAAATGATAAGTATCAAAGTTATGAAAAAGATAACTGATGGCCATGTGCAAGTTACACAGAGATGTAATTCATTCAAATACCGTGAAAAGAGCACTGGACTACAAGTTAGGATACTTAGGATCTGATCTCAGTTCTTTTACTAACTACTCAGTTACTTAAGTATATTTCTGTTTATTTATTTATTTACTTATTTTACAGACAGTCTCACTCTGTCACCTAGGCTGGAGGGCAGTTGTGTGATCCTCCTGTCTCAGCCTGCCGAGTAGCTGGGACTGCAGACCTGTAATTTTTAAATTTTTTGTAGAGACCAGGTCTCACTATGTTGCCTTAGGCTGTTCTCCAACTCCTGGCTCCACACAAACCTCCTGCGTCAGCCTGCCAAAGTGCTAGGATTATAGACGTGAGCCACTGTGCCTGGCCCCGTTAATCATATTTAGAGATCACAATCTGGGTATTAGGGGTACTCCCTACCACTGGATTGTCATTTACAACAACATAATTAAGAAATACAGCCGGGCATTGTGGCTTATGCTAATCCTAGCGACGCAGGAGGTGAGGGATGGAGGATCACTTGAGACTAGGAGTTCAAGACCAACCTGAGCAACATAGTGAGACCCTGTCTCTAAAAAAATTTAAGAAATTAGCCTGGCAGGATGGTGTACCTGTACGGTCCAAGTTACTTTAGAGGCTGAGGCTGGAGAATTGCTTTATCCGAGGAGTTCAGGGTTGCAGTGAGCTATGATTGTGCCACTGTACTCCAGCATATGTGACAGGACAAAACCCTGTCTCTGAAATAAATTAAATAAAAATAAAAGAAGTTAGGAATTCTTGGAGAAATTACTCATTCCAGGATTAGAGCAAGAAATGTATGGGATAAACCTAAATTAGTAGTTCTCAAACATGTGTGCATTGGAGTTCCATGGAGGGCTGTTACAGATTGCTGTCTCCTATCCCTAGGGGTTTTGATTCAGTAAGTTTGGGGAAAGCCCCGGGAATTTGCATTTCTAATAAGTTCCTGGGTGACGATAACATTCCTGGACGAGGAACCACATTTTGAAAAATCACTGCCCTATAGCATCATGTGATACGAAAAATTGAGAACCTGTCAAAGACTGCTGGGGTCATGTAAGGATGGACACAGGAGCAAGAATGAAGGGGCTTTCATTGGCCTAGGACAGACAGCTGGAGCATAAGAAAGACTGATGAGTAAGTTGTTTAAAACAAAGTATTTTTAAATCTGCCAACTTCATGATGAGACTCTAAAAGTACTTTGGAGATTGCTGGGGCACCAGTGCCCTAACACTGGGATTTGCTTTTTAAAATTCCGGTGGTAGTAGGGGAAGCGTTGGCCATTTTTTGATAGGTTATTGAAGCTGAGTGACGGTGACATGGGGTTTATGATATTATCTTCCCTATACTTTTGCATGTTTGAAATTGTCCCTAATAAAATGCTGAAAAAGAAAGATATCACTTAACCACTTGAAACTTTCATATCTCTAAAATGAGTCTTAAGAGAGATAAGACTTCACTCCTTAGACTTTAGTGTGCCTTTCAGTTCTGAACTAGCTTTTTAACCATATTTACATAGCCCTGGAATGGAGCCTTTGACTCTGGCTTCATTTCTTAGCCAAACTCCTTATTTGTGTTTTCCCTTTACTTGAGAAATATTTCCTATATTTTCCAAGTAACTTCTTCTTTCATATCTTTGCTTGAATTTCATGGAGTTGGTTTCTTCTGTTTTTAAACTGAAGGTCATATACCTTGGCTTTTGTTTAAAAATGATAACTTTTAATTAACGTACTAGAAAAATAATTAATTCATAATATTTATTGTTTACATCCCGCTACATTTTCTTTTAAACTTTAATTGTACTTACTTGTAATACTAATACATATATACACTCTTTTGTATTTTGCTTTTTAAAAACTTTTTATCGTTTAAGCATTTCCGTGAGTTATATGTTTTATATTGATGCTTGTACTACTATTCTCAGCTGACTCCAGAGTTCAGTAGCTTTACACACGTTCCTCTTTTTCTGGACATTACCTAATTTTCAGTTTTCACCGAGCAAATTTGTACAGATGAATTGTACCCAATTTGGTGATTTCCGTTGGTGATTTCTCAGAGCAAACTTAAAGTATATGAAGTGTTGTAGCTTTTCTTAAATTTCTGTTACCAAAGATGAGCTAATTTAGAGAACCCCCAGCAGTTTGCAGGCGTTCTGTTTTCCCCATAGCCACTTCGGTTCTATTTAATTTTCTGCTCATTTTACACATGTATAATGGCATCTTCAAGTTGTCATATTTCATTTCTTCAGTGACACTGTCCGTTTTTCACATGTAATGATTTATTATCTGAAATTTCCGTGTCACATTTTAATTAAATTTGCTACCTATCATGAAGATCTTTGCATATCACCTACTTTGGATTGCTATGTTATAAATGACATTGAGGAATGATGATTGTTGCGTATTTTTTCTCTTTCAGTCATCTTTCTTTTGAAATTTATGATTGTGTTGTTTAAACCTCTTTTCAAAAAAAATCTTTTAAATTGCTTACCTTGTCCTTTCTAGGCTGTTTCTTCACTTAATCTCCCATTTGCAACACAGTTAAACTTATTAGTTTCTTTGAGTTCTTTAGCTGTGTGTATGTGTTTGTTTCTTGTAAGTGTTCATTGCTTTAATGCATATGGAGTTTATTTTATATATCTTATAAAACATAAATTTAAAGTACTCTTTCTTTACCCTGATACCCAGTTCTCCTGGTAGCACTTAGTAAATAGGTATTCTTTAAAAAATATTTTTAAATCTACTTAATCATATGCTAGATAATCACATAGAAGTTTCCATTTCATTCTAGATTCATTGTTTTGTCTTTAATCCAATTTTTTTTTTTTTTTAAACAGAGTTTCTTTTGCCCTGTCCCCAAGCCTGGAGTGCAGTGGTGTGATCTCAGCTCGCTGCAGCCTTCACCTCCTGGGTTCAAGTGATTCTTCTGCCTCAGCCTCCCAAGAAGCTGGGATTACACACCTGGCTAATTTTTTTGTATTTTTAGTAGAGATGGGGTTTCACCATGTTGACCAGGCTGGTCTTGAACTCCTGACCTCAGGTCATCCACCAGCCTTGGCCTCCCAAAGTGCTGGGATTACAGGCGTGGGCCCAGCCTTTCTGCATTTCTTTTGCACTTTGTTTACAAAGTCAGTAGATCATCTTCAACATCATTAACTTTATCTCCAAACTTTTTTTCTAGGTAAATTTACCAGTTTTTTCAACAAGCTTTGAAATATCATTTGAGTCTCTTTAGTTTGTTAAAATAACTTAAAGAATATTATCACTTGTAATTTATTCAGTCATCTGTAGCCAGGAACTAAATTCATTCCTTTTTTTTATTCCTATCTATGTTTATTATTTATCATGTTAAAGATTTAAGGAATATAAAATATTTTCTAAAGAAAGCTAATATCCAGATTACAAAAAAGAGCAAATGAAACTTCAAGGCATAAAATAGTTGAAAAAAGTATTAGCAAATGCTCTTTATTGTATTTGCCTATAAAATAATGTTTCTCCGGATGAAAACTGAGACAAATTCCTTACAGAGCTCCTGTCTCTAAAGGTTGTGAGCATTAATGAGATGACACATGTAAAAGCTTCTGTAAGAGCAAATGTTAACAGGACTGGACTAGGTAGTAGTAGCATAACAGGTACAGTGGGCCCTCCATACCCATACTCAGCCAATGGTGGATTGACAATATTATGGAAAAAACCACCAATAAAACAGAATAATAAAACAATAAAAAATAAAATAATATACCAGCTGTTTACATAGTGTTTACACTGTATTGGGTATGAGAAGAAATCAAGAGATGATTTAAATTATATGCGAAGATGTGCATAGATTATCTGCAAATACGATAACATTTTATATCAGGGACTTGAGCATCTGTGGATTTTTATATTCCAGGGGAGTTTTAGAACCAATCCCCAGAAGATACTGAGGTGCTACTGTAGGGATGTAATGAAACGTGAGAGATTCTAGAATTTTCCTATAAAAGGAGGCATTCACTTCATTAGGAGGGAACTTTTAATTTTTCCAGTAGAATTTTGTGAGAAATTTGCCTCATGTTACTTCATTTCGAGCAGTGGTTCTCAATTAAGGCTCAATTTTGGCCCTAAGGAGTATTTGGCACTGTCTGGGGACGTTTGCAACTTGAGAGGTGCTGCTGTCACCTAGTGAGCAGAGTGCTGGGATGCTGCTAAATATCCTGTAGTTTGCTGGATAGCCCCCACAGCAAAGAGTTATTCGGCCCACACTGCAAATAGTGCTGAGTTTGAAACCACATTTAGAAACACTTTGAACACCAGTTCTTTATCCAGAGTGTTACTGTGGATGAAGTTTTCATGATTAGCTTTGGAAACCTAATACGTATGGCCATATTTATATTTTTTTCTATGTAGAGCTAAGACCAGTGCTATTAAGTTAAAACTCTGTAGTGGCAGTGCCACAGTACCAAATAATATTGCCCCGGTACATAGTTTTCTGGTACCATACGCTAATGTGATGTGAAATAACGCTAGGAGCGTTGTGGTGAGTGAGTAATTTACATAACATACACATTAACATCATTCTCAGGCACATAATTCCAGATTGAAGTTAGCATACCATGTGATTGAAGTATTCTGTATTACTGTGAAAGAAGACTTGGTGCTCTAGAACTATTTAATATTTGTCACACCAAAGTTGTAATCGAATGACTTTGGTTATATTTGGTGTGTCATAGAATAGTAGAATAGCAATTAATTCTGTCTTCTTCTTTTAAACATTTTTATCACAATGTTTTGTGTTTTAAATTTCTGGCTATTTAGGTGATCTGTTGATGTTTTCATGAAATAGGAGAAGTAAAGGGAAACATTACCACCTTATTTCTGTTTTTTGAAGGAATTATTTTAGTATTTCTATCTTAAGTATAATAATTCTGGGATTAAAATATTTATTAAGTGTTTTATACTTAATGGTTGTTGGTTTATTTTATTTTATTTTATTTTTCTTTTTAGAGAGGGTCTTCCTCTGTCACCCAGGAAGGAATGCAGTGGTGTGATCTCAGCTCACTGCAGCCTCTTTCTACCAGGTTCAAGTGATTCTCATGCCTCAGCCACCCGAGTAGCTGGGATTCCAGGCATGTGCCACTATGCCTGGCTAATTTTGTGTGTTTTTATTAGAGATGGGGTTTCACCATGTTGACCAGGCTGGTCCTGGCATCATGTGATCTGCCTGCCTCGGCCACCAGAAGTGCTGGGATTACAGGCATGAGCCAGCACACCTGGCCCTGTACTTAATGTGTTTGTTTGTTTTGAGACGGAATCTCGCTCTGTCGCCCAGGCTGGGGTGCAGTGGCGCAATCTTGGCTCACTGCAAGCTCCGCCTCTGGGTTCACGCCATTCTCCTGCCTCAGCCTCCCTAGTAGCTGGGACTACAGGCACCCGCCACCACGCCCGGCTAATTTTTTGTATTTTTAGTAGAGACGGGTTTCACCGTGTTAGCCAGGATGGTCTCGATCTCCTGACCTCGTGGTCCGCCCACCTTGTATATTTTGTACTTCAATAAATGGAATTATATTTATTCTTTTTCACTTCTTTTGTTGATTATGATTTGTGAGATTCATTTATATTAGTTATATGTATCATCCACACCTTTATTGTCCTTGTACTGTGTTTTTTATTTAATTCAGAATTCCACATTTATATTGAAAGTCTTCTGAAAAGACAACTTCATTTCTTTTCAATTTTCCATTCTTTGAATACTTCAGATGGTACCAAGAGTAATTCCTTTTGACAGAAAGTGAGTTTGGAAGTAAGTGGTTACTTTGCTGTTTGTTTTTGGTTCAACACATTAATCATGTTCTGATTAGATTAAACACTGTCTTACATGTGGAATGAAAATGATACCTAAAAAATTGAGAGAATCTGAGGATCCCAGAGATTCTAAACACCTTTTTGTCATTTATCATGGCCTTCGATGTGAATACTCTTCCTTATGATGTCACATTGCCACTGAGTTGTATCCTATTTGTACCTTTGTGTGTTGGACAGTTAGTTACTGTGATTTGTAGTGACTTATTTCACAGTTTTTGGTCTCAAAAGCCTCTTTATATTTAAATATTATTAAAGTTCCCAAAGTGATTTTTTTTTTCTTTTTTTAAATAGAGACTGAGTCTTACTGTGTTGCCCAGGCTGGTCTCGAACTCCTGGCCTCAAGTGATCCTCCCACCTTTGCCTCCCAGGATGCTGGGATGATAGGCATGAGTCACTGCACCAGGCCTCAAAGTGATTTTTTTATATGGGTTATATATGATATACATGTGTAGATCTTTAGAGGCAGCTATCCCATGTCTAGATTTATATGCATATACATGTCCAAAAATATAAAAATACATATGTACAAGGTGACTTACAACATTATTCCTAATTGCAAAATTTTGAAAACCTAATTGCCTATAGGTAGGAGAGTGCTTAAATTCATCGTGGTGAATCTACACAAGAGACTGGCAGTTTTAAAAAAGAAATGAAATGTGTGAGCAAAAAAAGATAGTATTTTAATCGTAGAATAAAATATATATCCATGAGTTTATGCTGATATAAACAAGTAATCAAATACATAAATAAATGGCATATGGACAGACAGCTTTCTCATAGAAGAATTTCAATTAATATGTATAGATGGGAATAAACCAAAAGAAAATCACCATGAGACAAACTGATGGTTGTGAAAATTAGTGTGTGAAAGTTTGAGGTTAAACATGACTTTCATAGTCTCAAAATGTTTTCCCCAAGGTGTTTGTTTATTTTAACAGAAGACTGTAACTTTTCAGTGAAGAAACCTACCAGGCCACCTTAACAATGTGTTTAGAGTTAACATTACCAGTTATACAGAGACATGAACCTCCCAAACCCCTTGATACAAGGCACTGAGAGGGACACAGTATCATTTCTGTGGTATTCTCTCTGAAAATGTGTAACCTCATTCCAATAATGAGAACATGCCACACAGACGCAAATTCTGGGACATTTTACAAAATAACTGAGCAGTACACTTTAAATATGTCAAGATGATGAAAGACAAGGAAAGACTGAGCAGTTACAGATGGATTTGAGGGGAAATGTCAGCTAAATGAATTGTGGGGTCTTGGACTAAAGCAGATTTCAGGAAAGGGAACAGAGAATTGGCTGGGTATAGTGGTGCATACCTGTAGTCCCAGCTACTGGGAGGCTGAAGAGGGATGGCTGGGTATAGTGGTGCATACCTATAGTCCCAGCTACTGGGAGGCCGAAGAGGGAGAATCACTTCAGCCCAGGAGTTTGAGGTTGCAGTGAGCCCTGTTTGGACCACTGCACTTCAGCCTACAGGACAGAGTGAGACCCTAAGAAAAAAAAAAAAATCCAGAAAGAAAGGACACTGGTGGAAAAACAATGAAAGTAAGGTTCGCAGGTGGGTAAATAGCATTGAACCGATGTTAATTTCCTAGTTTTGATCATTTTACTATAGTTTTGTAAGCTGTTAACATTACAGGAGCCTGAATAAGGAGTAGATGGGCACTGTTCTGTTTTTGCAGCTTTTCTGTATGTCTGTAATTCGTTCAGTATAAAAGTTTTATTTAAAAAATGTGTTGACACTCTATTTCTCAGCACTTTTAATCATCCACTTCACTTTGCCATCCCTTTGAAATAAGTACGCTTTTGAATTTAAAGATGGCTTACTACCAAAATTAACGTTACAGGGTAGTTAGCTCAGGCATTTTTCCTGAACTTAGGAATGCAGATATTATGTTCTCATATTGTTGACTTCCTAAACCCATAGTTTAATTAAGAATGTAGCTGATCAGGCTGGGCACGGTGGCTCATATCTGTAATCCCAGCACTTTGGGAGGCCGAGGCTGGCGGATCACCTGAGGTTGGGAATTCAAGACCAGCCTGACCAACATGGGGAAACCCCGTCTCTACTAAAAATACAACATTAGCCGGGCATGGTGGCACATGCCTGTAATCCCAGCTACTCGGGAGGCTGAGGCAGGAGAATTCCTTGAACCTGGGAGGTGGAGGTTGCGGTGAGCCGAGATCATGCCACTTCACTGTAGCCTGGGCAACAAGAGCAAAACTCCATCTCAAAAAAGGAAAAATAAAAAAGATGTAGCTAATAAAGTTGATCATTCTAAAGATTTGACTCAAATCCTCAAGCCATGATGATGTAATATGGCTATTATCAGTAGAGTTATACCTAGGCCTAGAGATGAACCTTGACCTGTCTGTATCCTTCAAGTATAGAAGGTTTAATTTTACTCATTTTTAGACATACTTGAGATGTCTTTCATTTTTTCAATATAAATTTATCGAATGCTTTCTAAGTGTCGGGCACTGTTGCTAATCTTTGGTTATACAGTGGTGAAAAGACATGTTCTCTGCCCTTCTGGAACATTGTCTCATGGAAAAACAATAAAACTAAACAAATAAGTAAATATCAACCAGGGTAAGTACTACAAAGAAATAAACAGGACCCTGTGATAGATGATGGGGGAGGGAGATGTTTTGGACGACAAATTTAGGTAGTGACATCAGAGGAGTCCTCCCAAAGGATATGACATTGAGATCTGAAAAAGCCATATAAAAAGTGGAGAAAACAGTTTTTAAAATTGAGGTTATCCATACGGCAGTGAAAAGCTTGGCATTTTCAAAGTAGAGAATAGGTAAGGATTAGGTCAAAAGGGACCTTAGAGGCCATGAAAAGTTATTTAGATTTTACAAGCAGTGAAACATTCTACGCGAAAAGTTGACAGGATCTGATTTGCATTTTCAGGATACTGTTTTTTGCAATATTTGGAGAATGATTGGAGTAGGACAAGAGTCATACAGAAAGTGTTTGCTCACTATTTCATGCCTTTTTGTGCTGGGCAGTTTTCTATGCTAGAAATAATGTTGCACAAGACAAGCTTCATACTCTCAAGAAGCTCACATTCTGGTAAGGGCTCTGTGAGAGTGGTGGAGAGCGGTTTTTATTTATATTAAAAAAAATTTTTTTTTAGAGACAGTCTCGCTCTGTCACTCAGGCTAGAGTGCAGTGGCATGATCATAGTTCACTGCAGCCTCACACTCCTGGACTTAAGCAATTCTCCTGCCTCAGCCTCTGGAGTAGCTGGGACTGTAGGGGTGTGCCACCATACCTGGCTAATTTTTTTTTTTTTCTTATTTTAAGTAGAGACTGAGTCTTGCTATGTTGCCCAGGCTGGACTTGAACTCCAGGCCTCAAGCAGTCCTTCTGCCTTGGCCTCCAAAATGCATGGATTATACTTTACATTACTTACTACAACTTTTTATTTCTGCTGAATGTCAAAAGATGTGTTATAATACAAGTACAGTAATTTTAATTATAGTAATTGCTTTACACAGAACTGAAATTAGGTAAATTCCAGCAACAGCAAGAACCTTTAAAACGTATAGAAGCCTAGTCTTAGCTGATTGACTGTTGGTGATTTGGGGATTAAAAAAAGCTTTCTCTTGAAAGCCTACCCATCTTTTAAGGGTCAGATGCTTTTTCTTGTGAAGCTGCTTAAATCCTCACAGTTGGAATTAATCATACCTTCCGTTGTAATTTCATTCGTTTGTGTCTGCATTGATTTTGGGATTTATTTTATATTACTTTGTATTATATACTACTTGTGTGCTGGTTCCTCCACATACTTGAGCTT
Source organism: Macaca nemestrina (assembly GCF_043159975.1). NCBI lineage: Eukaryota > Metazoa > Chordata > Mammalia > Primates > Cercopithecidae > Macaca > Macaca nemestrina. Next base: position 142,099,210 of record NC_092134.1, on the reverse strand, counting down.
GGGAATCATGTCTTGGTATTTTACATATAGTTGGTACTTCATAAATGTTTATAGATTTTAATTGTATCTATCGATGTCAAGAACTTTCAGTCACATGCATCTTAGCCTGGTCTCTTAGTGTGTTTGGGCTGTTATAGTAAAATACTGTAAACTGGCTAGCTTATAAACAATAGAAATTTATTTCTCACCGTTCTGTGCCTGGAAAGTCCAAAATCAAGGAAGCAGCAGATCTAGTGTCTGGTACAGGTGCACTTTCTGGTTCATAGGTAGCACCTTCTTTTTGTGTCCTCACATGGTGGAAGGGGCAAGGCAGCTCTCTGCAGTCTCTTTTATAAGGGCATTAATGCCATTCATGAGGGCTCTGCTCTCATGACCTAATGACCTCCCAAAAGCTCCACCTCCTAATACCATCACATTGGTGATTAGATTTCAACATACAAATTTTTTGGGGGGCACACAAAATTTAGATTCTGATTCTGATTCTGATCTGATCTGATTCAGACCATTGCACCTGGTATTTGGAGCCTCCTATGAAACCAAGCTCTCTGTTTTTAACCTCATCTTTAGGTTGGATGCATGGCTTCTCTGTTTTACACAAGCTGACAGTGTTGGTGTTCTTTGAATATAACACATTGTTTTCCTAATGTATACTCTTCTACTTACGCAGAATCTTTTTCCTGTGGATTTCCAGTTTTACTACATAAAGATTCTGCCTTAAAATTAACTTTTGTTGATGAACTCTACCTGGACTTGTTACTTTCTTACCCATTGTTCCTTAGCCTGTATGTTTAATCGTGCTTTATTGTTGACATACTTTTCAATACATTGTTTTATAATTGCCTGTGTGACTTAACCAATTTAATTTTCCCTTCTCAACTAGTTTATGTCTGCCTTAAGTGAAGAATTGCTTTAAAGTTTCTTTTTAGTTTTTCTTAAACATTGTTTTACATAGGTTCATTAATTATAGCTGTACTTGTTGAGTTATAAATAATAAAATTTAATTTAGTTATAATTTTTTTGAAATGGAATGATATTCAGTTCAGCATCCTAATAAATATTCTCTAAAATTCCGTAGGCTGTCCTTTAAGAGCCTTGTATGTTTTAACACGGGAAATGCCATCTTCCCTTAGTTGAGAATATTAATTCTTTGAGCAGTAACACTCAGATATACCTTTCGGCAAGGCTATAAGTTTTAGTCACATCCTAATAATACAAAGTAGAGTGGACTGAAAGGAGGCTCCTATCAATAGTAGTTTGGGGCTTTGTTTTTCTTTATAACAAAGATAAGTATCTGAATTTAACCTTGAAAGAGGTTGTTGTGAGAGATTAATGGAACTGCTGAAAGAACGCTGTGGTGCTGAGTCAGCTCTCCCAAGACCAATGAATATTAAGAATAAAGTTCAAAGAAAGTGAAACAATGGAAATAGAGACGGGGAAAATCAGCTTTACATATATTTAAGCATATTCTCTTCTTAGATATATAGTCAACGAAACATTTGTGTTTTTCTCTGTAATTTGATTTAACTCTGTCTACAAAAACAGTTTCTTCATTTTGATAAGAGATTTTTTTCCTTTCTGAGATGAACACTTCTTATACTTCATTTTTAGATTTGCCAGGAGGATAATTATTTAAGAAAGCCTTTTATAAAAATTAAGATTGTCTGACATCTTTTTAGAAATACTGTTTCTAGAAATAGTATGTGATTTGTCACATGCTGGGTACATCTAATTTATTAATGTTCTTGTTTTTGCAAAAATAAATTTTGGTTTCCTGTTTCTAGAACTTCTCCTTCACCTATTTAAATGTTTAACCCTGTATCATTTCTTCCTTTTTTTTCTTTTTGAGACGGAGTCTCGCTCTGTCGCCCAGGCTGGAGTGCAGTGGCCGGATCTCAGCTCACTGCAAGCTCCGCCTCCCGGGTTTACGCCATTCTCCTGCCTCAGCCTCCCGAGTAGCTGGGACTACAGGCGCCCGCCACCTCGCCCGGCTAGTTTTTTGTATTTTTAGTAGAGACGGGGTTTCACCGTGTTAGCCGGGATGGTCTCGATCTCCTGACCTCGTGATCCGCCCGTCTCGGCCTCCCAAAGTGCTGGGATTACAGGCTTGAGCCACCGCGCCCAGCCTCTTCCTTTTTAATAAAAATTTTTTCTTAGTAAAACAGGGCTTTTTCTGTATAGAATATTGTCGTAGGTGAGTTTTTATGGTGTTCTTAATGAATGTTAGAGTAACGGATCACAATGGAAAAGTTTGCCTATAAATCAGCATCTGTTTTTACATCCCTGTGGATAGTTGCTGAAATTACGCGTGAAAATTCTCTTTTACTGCAGGTGAAGCATCTATACAAATTGTGTGCAGCTTTTAAAAACTCCTATCTCAAACTGGGCCATTTTTTACCATTTAGAAAAAAAGCAAAATCATGGGTTAACATTATTTTTTTAAATTCTGAAGTGTTTGAAATGGACTCTATAGTACTTTTCCCTCTGACCACATGTCAGTTCAATTTAATAGCAGTGAAATTTATTGAAAGACTGTTTATTGATAGGACTAACGTGCTCTCCATAAAATGATGAATAAAATTACTTTAGGCACTAAAATTATCAAAAAGCGGACACTACGTTCTCAGCGAGATGAATGGTTTACTCCTTTCCTTTGTGTTGTGTGAGATCTTCTTGGTTTGCATTTGGAAGCAAAAGTCTCCAGTGAGATTCTTTTTTCTCTTAAATTTTATTTTTAATTATAAGGGATACATAATAGTTACACATATTTGCGAGGTACGCGTGATGTTTTGATACAAGCTTGCAATGTGTAATGACCAGATCAGGGTAATTAGGGCACTCATCACCTCAAGCATTTATCATTTCTCTGTGTTAGGAACATTATAATTCTGTTCTTTTAGGTATTTTAACATGTACAACAAAGTGTTGTTAATTATAGTTGCCTTATTATGCCACTGAATACTAATCCTTTTATTTTTTGAGAGAACAGAATCAGGTATGTAAATAGTCCGTTTTCTAAGACCTCAGAGGCAAAAGTCAGCCTCTTACGGACTACATCAGTGTCTGTTATTTTAAGGAAAAGTTATTTTGGGGAATTTTCGGTAAAGACTTTGAAAACGTATGCTTGTTCTTTTTATAAGCATTACAGATCAAAGATTTATAGTGTCCTAGGATTAGGTAAACCACATGTCCTTGCCCAAGTTTCTCATACTCAGCTACCATGATTTTCAAGATGAGAACCTTCCCAGTCTATATGGGATATTTGTGCTATATGTTCTGTAAAATTCATTGATATAAAGCATCATTTTTATATGTGTACTTTTCTGTTTATTTAATGAAATACATCTGCTTTTGTTTTGACTTTGGTTTTTAACAATTGAGGTTATAACAGAGCAGCACTCTAACTGAGGGGAGATATTTGAGGAGTTTTAAAGAGAAGGAGGCAGAGAATATTTTTAAATTTTAACCCACAGTATTGCCTTAAAGTAGTTGGTATGTAACCAAGTTCTGTCTCTGTGTTATGCTAGCTTTCACTTCATCAATGCATATGGCTTCAGTATTTTTCCCCACAAAGCATCTGAGAAGTTGGTAAATGAATTCTGACATGTTGAATGATTTTAATGAAATCTTCTGGATGTGTATATATGCTTGGGGGATGGGGAAGAGGGAGGCAGAATAAGCAGTGGGGTTGAGGGTAATAAAGAATTACTGTCTCTTTACATTAAGGATAATGGATAGCAGTTAACATTAATATCGTTCAGAACAGGTTAAAGTCTATCTGGTAAGTGGTGTTTACTTCCAAGGCAGCAGCTCTTATTATTAATTCAAATAAATGACTTCCGTTACCATGTCAGAATGAGAGTTGGGGGAGGGAGGAGAGAATGTGGGAGATTGTTGCTTTGGGTAATCTCTGTGAAATCGGAATTGGCCTCCTTTCTGCTGCAGAAAAAGGCAAAAGCATAGTGAGATCTACCGTTATCAAGTAGCTCTTCTTTACGTTACTATACAGCCTTATTAACAGTTTCTGAGGGAACAACAAATTAAATTTTAATTGTGGTTTCTCCTTTGCCTTTGCTTTTCTGATTGAACGTTTGATTGGAAAGAAAGGCAGTTAGCCGGGCGCAGTGGCTCACACCTGTAATCCCAGCACTTTGGGAGGCCGAGGCGGGCGGATCACCTGAGGTCGGGGGTTCAAGACCAGCCTGGCCAACATGGAGAAACCCCATCTCTACGAAAAATACAAACTTAGCCGGGCGTGGCGGTGCCTGCCTGTAATCCCAGCTACTCTGGAGGCCGAGGCAGGAGAATCGCTTGAACCTGGGAGGCGGAGGTTGCGGTGAGCCGAGATCGAGCCATTGCACTCCAGCCTGGGCGACAAGAGCGAAACTCCATCTAAAAAAAATTTTTTTAAAAGGCAACGGAGGCTAGAGTCTTACAGCTGCATTGCTGTGTAGTTTGGTGTTGACAGAGCTGACGCCAAGAAGTAAAATTCTGAGAGATGTATTGGGAGTGGTATCGTGAGAGTTGCTGTAGAGTCCAGCCTCTCCCGGTTAATCTGCCTGAGTGAAGCTGTAGTTAGGCTGCCCCAACTTCTGCCCTCGTCTCTTTGAATACAGGAGTCTTCTTATTTAAGGAGATGAGGAATTCTTTTTTTTTTTTTTTTTTTTTTTTTTGAGACAGAGTCTCACGCTGTTGCCCAGGCTGGAGTGCAGTGGCGCGATCTCGGCTCACTGCAAGCTCCGCCTCCCGGGTTCCCGCCATTCTCCTGCCTCAGCCTCCTGAGTAGCTGGGACTACAGGCGCCCGCCACCGCGCCCGGCTAATTTTTTGTATTTTTAGTAGAGACGGGGTTTCACTGTGGTCTCGATCTCCTGACCTTGTGATCCGCCCGCCTCGGCCTCCCAAAGTGCTGGGATTACAGGCTTGAGCCACCGCACCCGGCCGAGTTGAGGAATTCTTTGAAAGGTCTTCCTTCTTCTCCCTCTACCAGACCCCTCAAAGTAGTCACACAGACCTCCTGCTGTGAACCCTATACTCTGTGAGGGAAGTATTCTTATTTGATTTCAGCAAATATATGAGATTGGCAAAAGTAGGCTTCAGTTACGTAATCTAGTGGTGGGAAAAATGGTCTGGGTTCGTTTTGGTGAGTGCAAATGTGATTAATAGCAGTTGAAGTAAAACTCTAAAGATACTGCTTTCATTTTAGGTGATATGAAATATTTGAAATGATAAAGCCTGTTCTTTTACTATCTCTAGATAGCTATTACGTGAGATGTCTGTGACACACTGTACATTTCTAAATTTTGGGTTGCCTGAATTGTTTAAGCAGAGTGAAATAACCAAGGTAGGGTAGGTGAATGAAATAAAACTCTCTCTCTACTTAGTCTTATTCCCCTAGGCTGCCAATTTAATGCTTTTTTCTAATTAATGAGTGCTATAAAATGGCTTATCTACAAACAGTACATGTATTAATGGCAAAAACCACAATTGATTTGGCACCAACCTAATAATTCCCCTTTGAAATTTTTAAAATTTTATTTTATTTTATATATTTTTTTGAGCCAGAGTCTTATTCCCTCTCCCAGGCTGGAGTGCAGTGGCATAATCTTGGCTCACTACAACCACTGTCTCCCCAGTTCAGGCAGTTCTCCCTGCTTCAGCCTCCCAAGTGGCTGGGATTACAGGTGTGCACCACCACCCTGGATAATTTTTGTATTTTTAGTAGAGATGGGGTTTCACCATGTTGGCCAGACTGGTCTTGAACTCCTGACCTCAGGTGATCCACCCACCTCAGCTTCCCAAAGTGATGGGATTACAGGCTTTATTTTTAATTGACAAATAATAATTGTACATATGTATGGTGATGTTTGAATACATATATGCATTGTGGAACGATCAAATCAGGCTAATTAACATATCCATCGTCTCACATACTTATCATTTCTTTGTGGTGAAAACATCTCAAATCTACTTTTTTTTTTTTTTAAATACTTTAAGTTCTGGGTTCTGTGTGCAGAATGTGCAGGTTTGTCACGTAGGTATATACGTGCCATGGTGATTTGCTGCATCAATCAACCCATTACCTACATGAGGTATTTCTCCTAATGTTATCCTTCCCCCAGCCCCACACCCCACCAACCGGCCCCAGTGTGTGATGTTCTCCTCCCTATGTCCATGTGTTCTGATTGTTCAACTCCCACTTATGAGTGAGAACATGCGGTGTTTGGTTTTCTGTTCTTGTGTTAGTTTGCTGAGAATTATATTCCAGGACATGTTTTCATCCATGTCCCTGCAAAGGACATGAACTTATCCTTTTTTATGGCTGCATAGTATTCCATGGTGTATATGTGCCACATTTTCTTAATCCAGTCTATCATTGACGGGCATTTGGGTTGGTTCCAAGTCTTTGCTATTGTGAATAGTGCCGCAATAAACATACGTGTGCATGTGTCTTTATCATAGAATGGTTTATAATCCTTTGGGTATATACCCAGTAATGGGATTGCCAGGTCAAATGGTGTTTCTAGTTCTAGATCCTTGAGGAATCACCACACTGTCTTCCACAATGGTTGAACTAATTTACACTGCCAACAGTGTAAAAGGGTTCCTGTTTTTCCACAACCTCTTCAGCATCTGTTGTTTCCTGAGTTTGTTTTGTTTTGTTTTGTTTTGGTTTGGTTTGGTTTGGTTTGGTTTGGTTTTTTGAGACGGAGTCTCACTCTGTCGCCCAGGCTGGAGTGCAGTGGCTCAATCTCGGCTCACTGCAAGCTCCACCTCCCAGGTTCACGCCATTCTCCCGACTCAGCCTCCTGAGTAGCTGGGACTACAGGCGCTCGCCACCAGGCCCGGCTAATTTTTTTTGTATTTTTTTTTTAGTAGAGACAGGGTTTCACCATGTTAGCCAGGATGGTCTCAGTCTCCTGACCTCGTGATCCGCCCATCTCAGCCTCCCAAAGTGCTGGGATTATAGGTGTGAGTTTAATGATCACCATTCTAACTGGCGTGAGATGGTATCTCATTGTGGTTTTGATTTGCATTTCTCTAATGACCAGTGATGATGAGCATTTTTTCATATGTCTGTTGGCTGCATAAATGTCTTCTTTTGAGAAGTGCCTTTTCATATCCTTTGCCCATTTTTTGATGGGGTTTGCTTTTTTCTTGTAAATTTGTTTAAGTTCTTTGTAGATTCTGGATATTAGCCCTTGGTCAGATGGATAGATTGCAAAAATTTTCTCCCATTCTGTAGGTTGCCTGTTCACTCTGATGAAATCTACTTCTTCAAAAACAATTTTGAAATACACAGTTATAATTTAAAATTGGACTCTGTTTTTGGCTTTTTTTTTTTTTTAAACTTTTTCCCGTGTCTACTTTAAGACTAGAATCAGTTATAATGAAAATTCATGAGGAAACAGGAGTTGAAGGAGGGTCTTTATTCATTGGGGGCCAATAGACTCTGAGTATTTCATTCTCATATTTCTTAAAAAAAAAAAAAAATTGATTCCCAACAGTCAAATGTGAGGATTCACTCAAATGTGATGACTAAGCTTATTCATGAACCTCCATTGTATATCTCTTAAAACATTTGCCCAATTTTTTTTCAGTTGAACTTTGATGATTGGCCTATCGCTGAGTAATCTTGGTGTTGAACTATTTATGAATATGTTGAATTACTCTAATTTGTAATCATAGTCACAAGAAAATATCTTATTAGAATTCAGTTCATTCGCAGAGTTTATTCTGAATAATTCCTGATGTAATGCGTGTTTTGCTGGTTTCACATTCAGTGAAATGCTGAGCCATACCTCAATTCTGTAGTGTCCTTAATATCTGCCTTTAGATTTTAGGTATGTTCGGGTTCCATTTTAATACAGTCTCATACCGGCAGCTGTGTTTTTGTAGTAGAGGTCCTGTTAGCCTAACAGGCATTTGTCTTTGAGAAGGAATTTGGTCTTCATCAGTAATCCAGTTTTGTTATACTGGAGCTACATCCTCAGATTGTGTGACACCCTCCTTCCGTTTGACTCCAAGTCATCCTTTACCTCCTGGTGTGCATGCCCTTGTGTGGTCCTCTCCCACACCCTGTCAGGATCGGTCTCATGAACTGTACAGGAAGGCAGAAGTGATGGCGCCAACTTCTGAAGCTAGATCCAAAAGACGCTGATGCAGCTGCCTTGCACTCCTGAGTCCCTGGCCCTGGCGAAGGCCGGCCTCTGTCGTAAGACACTCAGGCCGCCCCGTGGAGAGGAACAGAGGTCTCTTGCCAATAGCTGCGCCACCTCGCCAGCCGTCTAAGTGGAAGCAAGGACTGCAGCCTGGTTGACATCTTGGCTACAACCTCATAAGAAACCCTGGCACCAGAACTGTTCAGCTAAGCTGCTTTTGAGTTCCTGACCCACACAGTCTGTGTGAGATAATCAGTATTCACTGTTGTCTTATGCTGCTGAGTTTTGAAGTAACTCATTAATACAACAATAAACAATGATTACAAGTATTTTATATTTTTAGTATTAAGGTGCTCTACCATAGTCTGATTTTTTTCCCCTAAATCCACAGTTTGGTTTTCTCTGTTAGAGTAGTAAACGCTATTTTAAATTGTTTTATTAATATTATCACCATGGTAATTATCAGGGTTGGGTACTGTTGGAGCTTTTGTTGGTGTTTATCACCTATATAACTCCTATTTGTCTGCTGATAGCCTGTAAGCTGGGAAAAGAGTTAAAAATGTATGTAAAACATGATGTGTCATATAGCCTTTTATAGATTTATTTCATATGTAAAAACTGCTCTAACTACTGCCACATTCTCCAGTAGAAATATAATGTGAGCCACATGTATAATTTTGAATTTTCTAATAGTCTCATTTAAAAAACTAAAAGGAAACAGATGATATTTAATAATGTTTTCTTTATTCAAATATATCCAAAATATTATTTTAGCATATAATCAGTATGAAAATTCTTAAAGAAGTGTTGTACCTTCTTTTGTTTAAGACTAAGTTTGTGAAATTTAGTGTGTGTTTATAGCACATCTCAATTTGGACTAGCCACATTCAATGGCTCAGTAGCTACTTGTTGCTAGTGGCTCCTGCATTGGACAGTACAAATAGTATATTAACTAAAGAAGAACGTTTTCTTCTAAGCTAGCAGCAGATTAAGAATGCCTATAAACAACAGGTATGATTTTCACAGATTAAGTGTGGCATGACATACCTTAATCTCTAGCTACATTTAGTTCCAGTAAGTCAACTTCCTAATTTCCAGATGCTTCAGATCCTTCAAACCTAAGGAATATAGGGAGAGGAGGAGTTAGGGATAGTAGATAGTATATGTAGATTCCTTCAGCATTACAGACTCAGAATGGCTTTTACTGTCTCATAGTTTATCATGAAGGTTGGTGAATGTGGACTTTTTGAAGGAGAAAATACACTTTAACATGTAAAGCATATATTCCAAGCCTCGGGCCACACGTGGTATGATCCCTCTTGCACTTGAGCCACCAGGAAGCACTTTCCAGGGGTTTTAGCACATCCCCTTACTTCAATCAGATGTGGTCCTGAGAGCAGAAGTATGTGAACTCTGTTGCATTTCATACCTTCTCAAGTCTAATATGACATCTTATTGTCTCATTCAGTTTCCAGGAAGCTGGTGATAACTGTCACTTCTTCAACTCAAAGTCTGGCATTGACAGATCAGAGATTTTTCTTTTTAAGTTTGAGATTTATCTTCAGGATCTTCAGAATTTATGGAAGAACTTATTGTGATAATATTGTCCCTTTTTAAAAATGTTCTTATTTAGACTATCCCATGGTTATCAAAAGACTTGAAAGGAATTTCTCATAATTCTGACCCACTTCTGTAAAATATTGCTATGAAGAAATTCATAGGACTTTTGAATAAAAAGCTGAAGAACACAGTGATGTATAATCCATATGTGTTTTGTTCTCTTTACCTTTCTTTTGATCATGAGCACTGCCTGAAGATGTGTTTGCCTGGTCTGCTTTTCTCTTTTCACAGTAAACAGTTCACTTACATATTGAGAGTATCTGTTACCTAAAAATGACAGTTGTAACTATTTCCAGAAGGTCTCTTTATATCCTTACTGATTTCTTTGCAGTGCAAGATGCTCTTTTAAGATATTTTTCAATTTGCTTTTGATTTTATATCAGGACAATATATATTTTATATTATTTACACAAATAATACTTACATGTCTCAGAATAATAGTCACTTCTGTTATCCTTGTGTAACTCTGATTCCTCTTCCTCTGAGATGACCACTTTCATCTCTTTTGGTGGTTTCTACTGTCGTTTATTTTTATCTTTCCAAATGACATTTTTATATTATTGTTCTATTATTTTTCTTATTTGAGCATCATCTGTTGACTTCTTATCATAGATGATGAGGAATTAGTGTTTTTACACAGACCAACACACAATTCCTTCTTTCTATCCTTCCAACATAATTATCTCCAGGTCTACATTATTAAAACTGAGGCACATAATATATTATGATTTACATTTTGGTTTTTCCTAGTGTACCTTAGTTTTCCTTTTTGTTTTTCCTGTCTTGGGTATCTGTTCCCAGATTCCTTTCTACACCCGTAAAATTCCTCCCAGTATCATTACTACTGTAAAAATACATCAGCCCTTATTAATTGCCCTCAGATAATCTGTACATCTGCTTTTTTTCTAGGAAAAATTAATTTCCTTTCTCTGCTAAGTAATGTGTACTTAGTCTCTAGGTTGTGTCATCCTTATGGTTCCCTTCACCACTCACCTGTGATAGAGCTCCTGTTCTCTGGATCCCACATCTTCTTTCCAGGTTTACCTCTTCGTTTTATAGAGTATACCCTAGTAGCTTCCTGAGAGAGTCGCTGAGTGAGGTCCTTTTTTGGGGGGGGATTTTGCATTCAACTCCCATATTTGATTGGTAGTTTAGATACAGAATTCTAGATTGGTAATCATTTTTTCCCCCTTAGAGTTTTGAAAGCATTACTCAAATTGTCTTCTAGTTTCCTGTGTTGCCTTTAAAAACTCCAATGTCTTCTGATTTTTTGATTTGACAAGTGATCGTTTTTGGCCTTTCTAAAAGTTTTCAAGATGTTTTCTTTCCCTTAGTGTTCTAAACTTTAAAAAAAGAGTATTCATATTATCATCTAAGCACCAAATGATGGATTTAATCTTTTCGCAAGAGCGAGGCAAGAAAGAATGATTATAAATGTTACCTAGCAGTGCTATTGCTACCCTGGTATTTGTAGCACTCAAAGGCTTTCCTGTTTATTTCTTACACTGGCTCAACATTTTATTAAATTAAATAGGAGATTCAAGCTGTGGTTCAACACAAGAGAAACTTCCTTGGTTTATTTTAGCAGATCTCTCAAGATTCCAAAACTAAAATTGGTGCCAGATTTTACCCACTCGATAGATTAAGTAATTCTGGACTTTGTAAATAAAGGTGAGAGAGGTATTTGCTGTCTTGATTCTCTTGCATTATACTATCCTAGTTTGATCCAGTTGCCTTAGACTAAGCAAATGATTCCATACTCAGCTTTACATTGAAATGTAACTTATAATATCACCTAAATATTACTTATCAGCCGTTTCCTTTTATTTGTAGTGTCACTTGGCTTTTGTTTTTCATCCTTATTATTAAGAAAGATTTTGAACCAGGCTTTGCGATTAATTCCAGAAATCCTTTTTTAAATAAGGCCGTGAACACTGAGCTCGTGTGGCAGACTCTAGTTTCACTGCTGGTTTCCGATAAAGTTATGAAATGAGTTTCACAATGAAATATTATGAAAACTTGATTCTCTGCATTATGACAAATTACTCATCATTTTCTCCCTAAAAGTTTTTTATTGATACAGCCACAAAGCTATTTTTACCCCACGCAGATGTACAAGTAAAGTTGTTTGCTTGAAATAGATTCCTGGGAAGTTATTTGGAATTAACTGTTTGAGCCTCAATTTAGATAATAGAAGCCTCTCAGGAGACTTCCAAGAAACAGTTGAAGAGTGGGATAGGGTAGACCGTACAAAGACATAGTACTGGGTTCTCCACAAGGAGCTGATGAGAAACATTTTCAACTTTATGTGTTAATAATGTTTCTTTATGCTTCTTTATACTTACAGCAATCTGTATTTTAGAATCCCATATTACTACAAATATGGTCATTCTCATTCATTAGAGGGTTTGAGAAGACTGAACTAATCATTGCATCCATCTCTTACTTCATAATCCTTCTTTTATGTTTAGTTTTCTTTGATTCTGAAGAAGCCACCTTGGCCTTTGTTTTGACTGGCATCGTCCCTTGTCTCTCTGCATGACATTCTTTAAAAACCTCCGCTGTACTCTGCTGTTCATGGCAAGTCAACAGAGGGAACAAAGATTTCAACAGAGAGCGTTTTTTTTGGTTTGGTTTTGTTTTGTTTGATACAGCTAAACTGCCCTGCATAAAACAGAACCTTACTTATGGGAATAGATCACAGTATTTTATAACTGTGAAGAACCACAGTTCTCTGAGAAGAATGAAAACTTTTCTCTTAACGTGAATATAACGTACATCACCAAAATGTGAAGTTTTTCCTAACTCTCATTTTTTAAAGTTTAGAAAAATGAGAGAGCAAAAGATTTATCAACTGTTTATTAAGAAGAATGTGAAATAATGATGCTGTTCTTCCAAAATGGGGAGAAAAATCTGACTTATCTTTGACGGATTTCAAGTTCTAGATTTTTGAAGGTAAAGTTGTCAAAAAGGCCTTACAAAAGTGGACTGCAGTATAATTGAGTTTCTCAGATAAAAGAAAAAATTCTTAGGTATCTTTTCCTGATATGAGTGTTCTGAAAATTGGAGAATGGTTTAGCAAGTCTTGTTCTTTTGTTTTATATATATTTTAAGAGGAAGCACTTTATTCTTAATCCTCTAGTTTCGTAAGAAGTTGAAGAAGGAAGTGCTTCCAATAACCTGATGACTCAGTTCTCCATCCTACTTGAACTCCTCTTAACATCTCTCCTGTCTTACATGAACTCAGCGTTCTGTAGGATTCTGTTTGACTTTCCGAGAGATCAGCATCCGCCTCTCCAGAAGCTGCGTTTTAAACTTGTGTGGAACATCAGGGCTGGGGATTGCTTGGTTGGCTAATAACATGGCTCATTCTTAGCCAGACCAGTCACTTACATCCAGTCGTCGTTTTTGGTTTTCTCATATGAGATTATGAGAAAACCACACATTCTTGAAATATGAGGATGCGTCACTTGCTTTTTAATATCTTTTAAGAAATTGTTTGCCAACAATTGTCTATGAAGAATATAATCTGAAAGATCATGCTGTTTACTGCACTTTTCTCATCTCGGCTTCACTGCAGGAAAAGAGAATGTTTTGATATTCAATCTAATTATCATTTCATCAAAGCTGGCTTTATGCTTAGAGAGTAGTTCGAAAACAACTTTGTACTTTTAGATAATCAAGCCCTTGCCACCTCTGCTGTCTAACATAGTTTTATTCTCTGTTACAGAGGGCAAATTCCTCACGTTTATCTTGCTTGACTAACTTGACGCTTGGCTCTTAATAATATACTACTTCAGCCTCCTTTACTTCTTTTCTTTCCTTGCTTTCTTTATTGTGTCCTCTGTGACGATATCTTGTTGGATTTGCTTCTGATGGGAAGGACATTGAATAAGTAAACAGCCCTTCCTTAAAGGGTTAAGTAATTAATCTACTTCACCTAGTCTTCCATCATTTTCTAGGACAGTCTCCGTAAGAAGGATGACAGGATTGAAGAGCTGGAAGAAGCACTAAGAGAAAGTGTACAGATAACTGCAGAGCGGGAAATGGTGCTAGCACAAGAGGAATCAGCCAGGACCAATGCTGAAAAACAGGTCTGCTATTTCATACAGTTCCAAGCAATGCTGCTGGTTAACCAAACGGTAAAACACAACCAGTATAGTTTAGGTAAACTACACATATTGTATGTTTATAGGGTTTCAAAAGCACTTCATAGAGTGTAAGTCCCAAGGAGTTCCTTCACAGCGGTATTAGATACAAGGATATGGTTTCTTTTCTGTCAAGTGTAGAAAGAAAGACCAACTTTATTAGCAAAGCTGAGAGAGAATTGAACATTTCGCAGAATGAGTGCCTTTCAGTACCCTGTTCCTAGATAAATGCCTTGTCTGCTGTTTCTTAAATAAGAATCGAAATAAAGTTGTATGAGAATTGACTCATGTTAACACAGCAGTCTCTGCGTTAATAACTTAGGTCTGATCCCATATATATTTATGTAGCATGTGCTAATATATTGGATGAGGTGAAATGGAGCTTATCTGTCTGCTACAAGACTGGGCACAACCCTGGCTTTTAAATGGAAAGAAAAACGCGAACTTTTTTTTTTTTTTTTTTTTTTTTGAGACGGAGTCTCACTCTTGTCCCCCAGGCTGGAGTGCGATGGCGCTATCTCAGCTCACTGCAACCTCCGCCTCCCGGGTTCAAGCGATTCCCCTGCCTCAGCCTCCCAAGTAGCTGGGATTACAGACACCTGCCAGCACGCCCAGCTAACTTTTGTGTTTTTAGTAAAGTTGCGGTTTCACTGTGTTGGTCAAGCTGGTCTCGAACTCCTGACCTCAGGTGATCCACCCGCCCCGGCCTCCCAAAGTGCTGGGATTACAGGCATGAGCTACCGTGCCTGGCAAAAAAAAAAAAAAGACACAAACATTTCTGACTGAAAAACGTTAATTCCAAATAGCTAATAGTTTATTCATTTCATACCCTGCCTCACTGAAGAGAAGAGTTGAGGTTGTAACAAGTTGAGGTTAATAGTGAGTGTGAAGGGCGTAGAAACCGTACACGAGTCCCGGATAAGCCTGTCGCAGCCTCGGAGGGGCTTGCCGAAGAGCTCTGCGCGGCAGTTTGTGGTGCTTGTTCGACGTATTTCCTGCGTCTTTTAAGATCTCCGTACTCTTGCTTTTGACTTTTCATTGACTTTTCATGAATAACTACAGATGGGAAGTGTGAATGGAAGAAATAGTTTTAACAAGTGAAGGTTATAATCCCAGCTCCCATTATGAGAATGTGATTTAAGATTTCAAATCCATCTGACACATAGGTTCATAGCACTTAATTTTGCAGTAATTGTTTCCTTTCCATTTCTTAGTGGGAGAAATATAAATGTTAAAGAGGGAAAAAATGCTCAATGAGAGGGTGACAGGAATCTTTCTAGGAACCCCTTGGTCAGACCACTGGTGTTATTTTGAGTTAAGGTAGGTACAGTAAAGAAGGGCACGTTTCCAAGGCAGACATAGCGTGTTCCCCAGGGAGCCCCTTCATAGCTCTGTGGGATGCAAAGATATGGTTTCTTTAGTGTCAAGTGTAGAAAGACCAACTTCGTTAGCAAAGCTGAGAGATCATTGAACCTTTTGCAGAATGAGTGCCTTTCAGTACCCTGTTCCTAGATGAATACCTTGTCTACTCTTTCTTCGGATATGTTCCTAATGCACAGTCACCTGGAACTTGGGTAGTGGAGAGCTCCAGAGAAGGGACGGTGACAGCCATTGTGTCACCCAAGGGTGGGGAGGAATTTTCTTTTATCTTGATTTTACCCTTTTTATATTCTCTCCTTTATTTTTCAAATAAAGATTTTTCTTCTGCTTTGGCCTCATTGTTTATTGACAAGTATTAAACATCAGAGATCATGCAGAGACTTTGGCAATTAATAATAGATCATGTCACTATGGGTTATAGACTTCTGTTATGTGTTTTCCTTTTTGAGGCTATTGTGTGAACTGATTATAATATGCTTTAGGGGTATGTTTTATTTATGGTTAATAGACTTTGCAGTTTTTAGGTTTACAGAAAAATTGAGCAGAAAGTACAAAGAGCTTCCATTTACTCCTTTCTCTACCTCAGTTTCCCCTATTGTTAACATATGGCATTAGTGTAGTATTTGTTAAAATTAATGAACCAGTTTTAATACATTATAACTGTGTGGTCCATAGCTTAGGGTTCACTTTTTGTGGCACACAGTCCCATGTGTTTTGCCAAATGTGTAGTGACCTGTATCTGCCATTACACTATTATACAGAGTAATTTCACTGCCTTGAAAGTATCATGCGCCACCGATTTATTCCTCCCCCGTCTCCCCCGTCCCTGATCTTTTTACTGCCTCTGTAGTTTTGCCTTTTCCTTTACTGATAGTTGGAGTCATATAGTATGTAGCATGTTCAGCTTGGCTTCTTTCACTTAGCATCTGCATTTAAGGTTCTTCTTTTTGTGGCTCGATAGCTCATTTCTCTTTATCTCTAAGTAGTATTCCATTGTGTGGATGCGCCACAGTTTGCTCATTCCTTCAGCTGCTGAAGGACATCTTGGTGCCATTCAGTTTTTGGCACTTAGGAATAAAGCTGCTGTAAACATTCACATGCAGACTTTGGTGTGGATATAAATTCTCAGCTCATTTGGGTAAATAACTGTGAGTGTGATTGCCGGATTCTGTGGTAAGATCATATGGTAAGAGTTTTGGAAAAAGCTGCCAGACTGTCTCCCAAAGTGGCTGTATATCTTTTGCTTTTGATTGCATGCTTTTTTTCCTTTTCTGTTTTCTTGTTTTCTGCCTTTCTGCTACTCACTGCCTATCTGAAGCTGTTGCGTGAAATATTGCATGAGACCAGTTATTTGAACTTTAAGTGGTTCGAGGTATGAAGAAATTGCTTTTACGTTTACACTTCTGAAGCCTTACAACCTTCGTCTACTGTCCTCTCCTCTCCCATTTATTATTATTATTTTTATCTTTTCATGTCTTTTTTTTTTTTCTTTTTGAGATGGAGTCTTGCTCTGTCACCCAGACTGGAGTTGAATGGCGTGATCTCAGCTCACTGCAATCTCTGCCTCCTGAGTTCAAGTCATTCTCCTGCCTCAGCCTCCCAAGTAGCTGGGACTACAGGCATGTGCCACCATGCCCAGCTAATTTTTGTATTTTTAGTAGAGACGGGGTTTCACCATGTTGGCCAGGCTGGTCTTGAACTCCTGACCTCAAGTCATCCGCCCACCTCGGCCTCCAAAAGTTCTGGGGTTACAGGCATGAGCCACCGTGCCCAGCCCATCTGTTCCTGTCTTTTAGCTCCACTGTTAATTTTACTTATGTATGTTAATTATATGTACTGAGATAATCTGCAGATGTTCTTTTGAAATGCCTTAAATGAGGCTTTTTTGTTTAGGAATGTTATTCTTATTTTCTTTCTCAGATTCAAAAGTTACCTGTTTCTCACTTAAATTTAGCTTCTGGGAAAGAATGACTTTCTCTGATAAAGGTAGGGTATCTACATCTCTTAATTCCTCCAACAGCAAAGTAAAATTGTATGGGAGCCGTAACTTTATTAAAATAAGATATAGAACCTTCCAAAGTTCGAACAAGGAAGAACTCCCATAAGAAAACATCTCTTAATGCCTTTTCTTTGTTCTCACAGGATCCCCTTACAGTTTATTTGTTCCTAATACATGCTGCCCCACACTGAGCCCATGCTAGAAATTTAGAGAAGTTGTGTGATGACCTAATGAAGGAAGGTGCCCCTCACCTGTGCAAGCAAATTGAGAGATGAAGTGAATGATCCCCACAGGAGAGAACCCCACAGCTCCTTTACTTTTGCTTTGTCCCTTTCGACATGGGGATTCTGTTTCTGGAACCTTTCTCTGTTTAACTTTTGGTGGGTTTTGTGTTTTATTGAATGTGTCTATTTTCTTAAACTGAGCGTAAACAAGGTCTCCTAAACAAGTCTCAGAATTGCCAGGGGCTAAAGAGCAGTATGCTTAGCTCAGCTATGATGTTATGAACTTTAAATTTTTTAATTTTCTTTTAACATTTTAAAAGAATGATTTAAATATCTTCACTGGGCCAGGATGCAGTGGCTCATGCCTGTGATCCCAGCACTTTGGGAGGCAGAGGTTGGAGCACTGCTTGAAGCCAAGAGTTCGAGACCAGCCTGTACAACAATGCAAGGCCTCGTCTCAACAACAACAACAAAAAAATTGTAATTAGCCGGACATGATGGGGTACGCCTGTATTCCCAGCTGCTTGAGGGACTGAGGTGAGAGGATCACCTGAGCCCAGGAGTTTGAGGCTGCAGTGACCCATGATTGTACCACTGCATCCCAGCCTGAGCAACAGAGTGAGGCCCTGTCTTTAAAAATAATGATAATAACGACATATTTGCACATATGAATTTGATTTTTCTTTTAAAAGCCCCATTTTTAACCGTGATACTCAGTGATAAGCAGTGATATTTTTTCAAATTGCCATTTTGACATTATTTGGCTTGTAAAGTATAAATTATATCTGTGGTTTGCTAGGTAATTATACATTAATGAGCATTTTTGAGGATTACATTTTTTAAATGTATAAAGTTCTTCATTGGCTGAAAATCTCCCCTGTCATATATGCAGCAGCCACCACCGGAACAGCCAAGTTCATTTTCAGAATGGACAGTCGCCACTGCAGAAGCAAACCTGGTAGAGGAGTGTGTCTGTAGAAGACGACGTGCACGGAGAGAACTATAGTTGTTTTCCTTAGTCTTTCTTACTGCCTTTTTTACTTTTAGCGATTTCCAGAGTGCACAGTTTATTATTTACTTTTATAAACATAATTCTTTATTGGTCTGAATATTAAGTTACATTTCCCTCATCGTTTATTAAATGGCAGTGATGCTCTGAAAATAAAATTATACTGTCACTTATGCCTTTTTTTCTGCTAATATTTAAAAAATATCTTGTGCTTTTCCAAATGCCGCATTAAGCACTGAACATGAAAAGGTAATACATACAGCCTCTGTCTTCAAGAAGCTTATAGTTTATTGGGAAAGACTGAAGAATGAACTTATAATTATGGTTCTGTTTGATAACTACCACGATAGAGGTCTGAATACAAACCTTTGAGAATAGAGGAAGGGGGCAAGCCTGAAATCCAAATTTGGGAGGTCTACAGGCTTCCTGGAGGAGGTGTTTATGTGTGAATTGAGTCTTAAAAAGAAAGAATTAGGCAAAGAAGTGAAAGATGTTCAATGTATTCCATGTAGAGGGAACAGAGGTGAAAGCTGGGAGTGTCTAGGAAACCAAGTTGTAGTTAGTAGCTACAGTCGAGTGTAAATAGGAATGGCAAGAACTATGTAAAGAAGAGAAAAAGATGAGAGAGTAAGAGAGATCATTTGTATAGGTGTGCACGATCAGATCATGCTGAATGAAGCATGTTCAAGCTTATTTGTTCAAGGAAGTAGAGAACCTTTGAAGCAAAGAACAATATTTATTTTTAGTTTACTTGCTCATTCATTCATTCAACAGATCTTTATTACTTACTCAGTGGGTGCCGTGGTAGTCCTGGAGAATACATAGTGATAAACAAAGTAGCTTTAGTTTCTTGCCTGAGACCTTACAGTTCAGATGGGGACACAGACACTAACATTTAATTACTAGTTATGACAAAGGAGCGGGTTTTCAGAAATACACAGTCATTTCTTGAAAGTTGGAGGGTTGGCAGCTATTTTAGATTAAGTGCTCAGAGCGGGTCCTCTGTGAAAGTAGCTTTGTCCTGAGCCTGAAGGCTGAGAGGAAGCGCACCATGTGACCAGTGGGACAGAAGCAGCAGTTCTAATGGTAATAAGTGGAGAAGAGCTGAACATGTCTAAGGAAGACCAATGTGACCGGCGGGCAGGAACGGTGCAAGCTGTGCAGGGCTTTTATATGAGCCATGGCAGAAGGTTGTGCTTCGTAAGAGGGATGGAAGAGTTTTAAAGAGGGCATGACATCATCTGATTTATGTTTTTAAAAGATCATTCTGGGTATTGGGTGGAGGATGAATTGGGGGGCGGTAAGATTGGAAGGGGGAGGATCAGATGGGCGATTAAAGCAGCCCAGGCTGGAGATCTTCTAACTGAGGTGTGCCTACACCTGAGAGTGCATGAACGCTTCCCCAAAAGGCACATGGGCACGGGCCCTCAGCCTCTGAACATACGTGTCCCTGAAACTGATCCGCTCAAAAGGCACATGGACACGGGTCCTCAGCCTCTGAACACACGTGTCCCTGAAACTGATCCGCTCAAAAGGCACATGGACACAGGCCCTCAGCCTCTGAACACATGTGTCCCTGAAACTGATCCGCTCAAAAGGCACATGGACACGGGCCCTCAGCCTCTGAACACACGTGTCCCTGAAACTGATCCGCTCAAAAGGCACATGGACACGGGCCCTCAGCCTCTGAACACACGTGTCCCTGAAACTGATCCGCTCAAAAGGCACATGGACACGGGCCCTCAGCCTCTGAACACACGTGTCCCTGAAACTGATCCGCTCAAAAGGCACATGGACACGGGCCCTCAGCCTCTGAACACACGTGTCCCTGAAACTGATCCGCTCAAAAGGCACATGGACACGGGCCCTCAGCCTCTGAACACACGTGTCCCTGAAACTGATCCGCTCAAAAGGCACCTAAGGTGTGCAGATTCTCCTTTGTCATTTTCCCCTTCACAGTTCTGCACTCCTCACTTTACAACAGACAAAACTCTCCTGACTCTTTCTGTGCTCTGTTCCTCAGAGGTGGAAAACTCTGGAATGTTAACAAAGGGGCCGTTCAGCGAATTGGCGTTAAGATAATGGATGGGTCTGTCAGATTGTTTTCAATTCTTTGTTTTCCACAGAATTGAAATAAAACCTAATTAAGTGCCAATTGGTTGATTATTATAAATGATTTTCGATGACAGGTTACTGTCGGGTTTGGGGCATGTAATTCTGAAGGAATGCAAAGGGTCGAGTTATATTGCTACAGCAAAACTCCTTCCATTCCTATCCGTTTATATGATGGAGCTTTCTTAGTGCTTACATCTATAACAGTGAAACATACCAATGGAATTGATGCTGAACCCCTATCTTCCTTTTTTTTTTTTTTGAGATGGAATCTCACTCCTTCACCCACGCTGGAGTGCAGTGGTAGGATCATGGCTCACTGCAACCTTCGCCTCCCAGGTCCAAGCGATTCTCATACCTCAGCCTCCCAAGTAGCTGGAACTAAAGGTACCCACCACCACGCCTGGCTAATTTTTTTGCATTTTTACTAGAAACGAGGTTTCATCATGTTGGCCAGGCTGGTTTCAAACTCCTGACCTCAGGTGATCTGCCCACCTCTGCCTCCCAAAGTGCTGGGATTACAGGCGTGAGCCACTGCGCTCAGCTTGAACCTTTATCTTTCTATTAATAGTAATATTAACAAGAGATATCTAAACTAATAAAAGTATTAAAGTCCCGTTAATCTTGTTAAGATAAATATGTTTAATAAGATACATTTTAATTAAAATGTATTCTTCATGTTTAATAATTATTTTCTCATAATACTTAATATGTATATTGGTTTTGATTGATTGATACTATATAACTAGTGATTCTAATGATAGTCCACAAGAATTCTTAAGGGTTATGACCACAGGAAAATATTAAAATATCAAATTTAAATTTATATAAATATTTTTATTGAGAAAAGTACAAAAGATCCACACAAGCAGTCTAGCACAGAGTAAATTACGTTAGTATAAAATTCTAAGGAGAAGTAGAATGGAAACATAGAGTCAGAAAAAGGAAAATGTAAATAATAATTTGTCCTACAGTTTTTGAATAGATGATGATGGATATCAAGTATGGTATTTGTATTTTATTGGATATTTCCTTTTCTTTAAAAAAGTGATGCTTTTTTAAAAAACAGTCTTTAATACCCAAGAAATTAAATCTTTGCAACTCTTTAAACTTTCAATGTAAAAAATTTATCAAGTTAAAATCATTCTGTCTCAGTACATTTGTGAGCAGAAAAAAAGAAATATAAAAAAAAATTTTTTTAATCATAGTTGTACAAACTCTTTTAGTAGGTATACCAGCACAAACGTGTAGAGAGACTCTTGGTCTGTGCAAGAGTTTGGGCAGATCAGGCAATAGCTGAAAAGATTCCACAGTGCCAGTGGAGATAAAGAGAAATAGGTAGATTTAAAATGTCTTTTGGAAGTAGAGCTAAAAGGATTTGGTGAATTACATGTATGGATCAGGATAGAAGAGAAAACAGAGATGGCCGTTGGATTTCTAGTGGCCAGCTGGGAGAATAGTGGTACAATTTTTTGAGATGAGAAAGCCTGAGGGAAAACTTTGAGGATAAGAAGCATGACATGGTGTTAAAGAAATGTTAGCTACATTATCATCAGTTTAGGAATTGTTATCACATCAGATATTTGTATTATTTATGTATTTAGAGATGGGTTCTTGATACGTTGTCCGGGCCAGACTGTAGTAGCTACTTACAGGCATGATCGTAGCACACTACGGCCTCGAACTCCTGGGCTCAAGCTATGTTTCCACAAAGCTGGGACTGTATGCATGCACAATTTCTATTTTTAGACCAGTTTTCTCTTCTGAGATCCAAACTTATGAAATAGACAGCAGCCCATTTCATATCTTTACACCAATATTTCCTTGATACCTCAACCAGAAACTGTCTAAGTTCAATCTTTTGATTCTTACCTTCAAACCAGTTTTTTTCCTTAGGCTTGCTCATCTCATCTGGGAGGACTTCTTTGTAATCTTACAAAGCTGAAAGTAGGCTTACTGAATGTGAGGGAAGTCGAGTCTGAGAAATGCAGAAGTGATAGGTTAGGTACAGAAATTTGTATACTGTGGCTTTCCAGTTCAGAGGGTCATTCCAGAACCTTAGGGAAGCTGTATTCCGTAACGGCTAAGACAGTGGACTGTGGAGGTAGAAGCTGTGGTTGGAATTAGGCTTCCACCACTTACAAATTATGATCTTAGGCAGGTTACTTGTGGGTTAGTTCTCTGAGCTGTAAAAGGAATAGTTATTACATCTGCCACATTAAAGAGATGATATCTGTATAAAGTACCTTGAACAGATTCTGACACATAGTAAACCCATAGTAAACATCTGCCACTACTGGTACTTCTGTTGTCACCACCACTGCCCTCCATAGTACCAAGGGGAGGCATTGCTCTTCTGGTTGGTTGAAGGCCCCAGAGAAATGTCATATTTATAGACCGTATCTGGTTGATTCAGTAGTGACAAACTTACTGTTAAATTCTAATTTACATATGTCAAGTTTTAATACTGTGACTCAAGGAAATTCTTGTCCTCTCCCCCATCTGGTCTCACATTCTAGAAGTTGTAGATTTGCATCAACTGAGAATAACACAGTCACCTAATATGTTGATGAGATGGACATTGTTCTTGTAACTGGATTATTTATTCTCCGAGAGTCTGTCTTAGATCAATACAGCTTCTTAATCTGTACATTATTTCCCATTTTACATCCACGCTTTTCTCATAAAAAGGCCAGGCGCTGTGGTTCATGCCTGTAATCCCAGCACTTTAGGAGGCCGAGGCAGGTGGATGCGAGATCAGGAGTTCAAGACTAGCCTGTCCAAGATGGTGAAACCCCATCTCTACTAAAAATACAAAAATTAGCCAGGCGCAGTGGTAGGTGCCTGTAATCCCATCTGCTCAGGAGGCTGAGGCAGGAGAATTGCTTGAACCCGGGCGGCAGAGGTTGCAGTGAGCCGAGATCATGCCACTGCACTCCAGCCTGAGTGATAGAGTGAGACTCCATCTCCAAAAAAGAAAAAAAAAGAAAAAAAAAATAACTTGAGTAGCTTTAGTAAACTGCTGGAAATATATGCTATAAAATCCAGTTCTAATGCTGTCTTTCACTTTTACTAAACCAGATGTTCTATAGTTTCCAGAAGGAAGGGAGGGAGGGGAAAAATACTTTCTTAGCATTATTTAAAACAAAGTATTGGTTTTAGAACATTATCCTTAGATCTTATTCCTAGAAGCAAGAAGATATGGAAATTTTAAAACTGTAAAAATGTTTTAAGGGTTTAGTCTTTGTAATCTTAAATTGGAATTGGAAACATTTGTTTAAATTCATGACATTTTTCTCTTAAACACATAGTCACACATGCATTTCCTAGGTACTGCAAATACCTAGAAAACAAATTATCTTCTTAGTAGCAATGCTCACTCCTAGTGCTCAGATATGATTTCTAAATACTGCTCAATATTAGAAGGACTTGAAATCTAAACAAAAGTTACTTTTTTGGCATAAAGTGAATATTATAAGTATACATTTTTCTTCACAAGTGCTTATTGGCTTCTGAAACCTCTGTAGTCTTTATAGTAGCACTGTCAGATAGAACTTTCTAAAACAGTGGTAATGTTTTATGTCTGTTCTACCAAGATGGCAGCCTCTAGCCATGTTTCTATTGAACACTTAAAATGTGGCTAGAGCACCTGAAAAACTGATATTTTGCTTTTATTTAAAAAGTAAATTTTAATGGCCATATCTGCCTAGTGGCTACTGTATTGGACAGTTCAACTCTATAGTATGTTGGACAGATGGATGGGTGGATGGATGGATGGGTGGGTGGGTGGATGGATGGATGGATGGATGGATGGATGGATGGATGGATGGGTGGGTGGGTGGGTGGATGGATGGATGGATGGATGGATGGATGGATGGATGGATGGATGGGTGGATGGATGGATGGGTGGATGGATGGGTGGATGGATGGGTGGGTGGGTGGGTGGGTGGGTGGGTGGATGGTCAGTCGGTCAGATGGTCAGATGGATGGACAGACAGACAGATACATAGATATCTATCTACGTATACATAGTTAACAGATACTAGTTAGTTTTTCCTCCTAAGCCTGACAGAGTTGTGATACTAGGATATTCAAATACAAGCATTTTCTGATACAGTTACTCATTTTTAAAATTTTTGGTTTTGGAAAAACATTTGCAACCCAACACTGTGTTTGTCAAAAGTAATTTTCCCTGTAAGAAGTAATGGTGGGAGCCTAGATCACTTTCAAGGGATATTACAATTGCATATGAGTGTTTTCTTCCATATTCATGTAGTAGCCATAGATGCTTAAAGTTACAACATGAGTGGAGGAAAAAGGAGAAGAATAGTTACAGAAATGAGAGTCGTCTATATTAGATGTCCATAGTGAGAACGTGCCACTCCAGCGTTGTTAAAAGTTTATCTAATGTCCATTCATTTCACTATTGATTCATTGTTTATCGAGATCCTCCTGTGTGCTAGAAACTGAGAATACTTTACTGAACCAAATGAGTGTGGTCCTTTCCTCGTTAGTGGGGGAGAAACATACACTTTAAAATTTGATCGTGCAAATAAAAAAGTATAGTATTTTATAAAAGTATGTAACAGGGGACCTTATTTAGAGTGGTCAGGGAAAGCATCTCTTCTTGTTTTGTTTTGTTTTGTTTTGTTTTGTGTAGTTTAGTTTAGTTTGAGACGGAGTCACACTCCGTTGCCCAGGCTGGAGTGCAGTGGCTTGATCTCGGCTCACTGCAACCTCCGCCTCCTGGGTTCAAGCAATTATCCCTGCCTCAGCCTCCCAAGTAGCTGGGATTACAGGCGCCCGCCACCACGCCCAGCTAATTTTTTGTGTTTTTAGTAGAGACTGGATTTCACCATGTTGACCAGGCTGGTCTCGAACTCCTGACCTCAGGCGATCTGCCCGCCTCAGCCTCCCAAATGCTGGGATTACTAGCATGAGCCACTGTGCATGGCCTCTCATGTTTTTCAAATGCATTTGTACTTAGTCCGGTTTTTTTTTTTCCAGTAACACTGCATTTTGTTTACGTATTTACTACCTATTGCTTTAAGAGACTGTCTCTGTTTTGTCTCCTAGAGTGAAAGCTCCTTGAGGGCAGGAGCTGTGTCTTATTTACTGTTGTATCCTCAGTGCCCACCACTGTGCCTGGTGCACAAGGGCATTCAGTGAATATTTGCTAAGTAATTAAATTAACTTATGAGCAAATAAATGAAATTTTGTTCCGAATTCCTTAATGTTTGTAGCATCACTGTACTTACTAAACAATTTAGGATTTAATGGTAATTTTATCGTATTTTTATACTTACCTAAACAATGTTTTGAAATGTTTTCTTTGTTGCAACTGCTTTTCCACTGGATTTGATAAAATACTTTTTCCTCTGAACAGAAGAACTTAAAGGTGGCAGAATTGTAGATTTAAAGAATTAGAATAGATACTATTTGAAAGTTACTTACATTTTTTGTGCTTGATTTTAAAGCATGGTAGCCAGAGTGGAAAAATAAAATTTAGAAATCATTATTATCCCTGACCTGTTCTTCACTGGGAAAACAGAGAGCTTATATGTCTCAAAAAATGAATGTGCAAAATTCTAGGCCCACTGTTGTTGACCGTTTAGCTAGTGGGAGCTAGCTGAAAGTCTTACGTGGCAGTGAGCCTTCCACTCTGAAATACCAGGCCACCATGTTCATGAAAACATGTAATAATTCAAAACATTCTGCATAGCAGATATAAACTGATGAGAATAGTTTGAAAGTCTTTTTGATCTTACTTTATTTCCTTTTAGTGGGACTGATACTACTACTTTTTTTTCACTCAAAGTATGCAATTTAATATTTTTTGCATATGCACAGTTAGTTGTACAAACTATCACCATAACCAATTTTAGAACTGATTTTCATCACCCCGTAAAGAAATCCCATAGTTAATAGCACTCACTCCCTTCTTTCCCCAACCCCCAACTTCTGGTGACCACCTATCTATTTTCTGTATTTATAGATTGGCCAATTCTGGACATTTTATATAAATGGAATCATACAGTGTGAGAACTTTGTGACTGGCTTCTTTCATTCAGCTTAATGTTATCAAGGCTCTCCCATGGTGTAGCATGCATCAGTACTTTCTTCCTCTTTAGGAACAAATAAGATATCATTGTATAGCTCTGTCACATTCTGATTATCCATGTATCAGTTGACAGACATTTAGGTTCACTTTTTTGCTATTATGGATAATGCTACTATGAACATTTGTGTTCAAGCTTTTGTATGGATGTATGTTTTCATTTTTCTCGGGTATGTATATACCTATCAGTAAAATTGCCAGATCACATGGTAACTCCACATTGAACATTTTGAGAAATTGCCATACCTTTTCCCAAACCAGCTACACCCTTCTACATTCCCACCAGCACTATATGAAGGTTCCAGATTTCTTCCATATCCTCGCCAACACTTGTTACTTGCCACTGAAAAAAATTATACCATCCTAGTGGAGGTACAATGGTATCTTTTTTTTTTTCTATCTCAAATTCTCTTTTTTTTTTTTTATTGTTATTATACTTTAAGTTCTAGGGTACCTGTGCACAACGTGCAGGTTTGTTACATATGTATACCTGTGTCATGTTGGTGTGCTGCACCCATTAACTCATCGTTTACTTTAGGTATATCTCCTAATGCTATCCTTCCCCCCTCCCCCCACCCCACGACAGGCCCCGGTGTGTGATGTTCCCCTTCCTGTGTCCAAGTGATCTCATTGTTCAATTCCCACCTATGAGTGAGAACATGTGGTGTTTGGTTTTATGTCCTTGCGATAGTTTGCTGAGAATGATGGTTTCCCGCTTAATCTATGTCCGTACAAGGGACATGAACTCATCCTTTTTTATGGCTGCATAGTATTCCATGGTATATATGTGCCACATTTTCTTAAGCCAGTGTATCATTGATGGACATTTGGGTTGGTTCCAAGTCTTTGCTATTGTGAACAGCGCCGCAATAAACATACGTGTGCATGTGTCTTTATAGCAGCATGATTTATAATCCTTTGGCTATATACCCAGTAATGGGATGGCTGGGTCAAACGGTATTTCCAATTCTAGATCCTTGAGGAATGGCCACACTGTCTTCCACACTGAATGGTTGAACTAGTTTACAGTCCCACCAACAGTGTAAAAGTGTTCCTATTTCTCCACATCCTCTCCAGCGCCTGTTGTTTCCTGACTTTTTAATGGTTGCCATTCTAACTTGTGTGAGATGGTATCTCATTGTGGTTTTGATTTGCATTTCTCTAATGGCCAGTGATGATGAGCATTTTTTCATGTGTCTGTTGGCTGTATAAATGTCTTTTGAGATGTGTCTGTTCATATCCTTCACCCACGTTTTGATGGGGTTGTTTGTTTTTTTCTTGTAAATTTGTTCTTTGTAGATTTTGGATATTAGCCCTTTGTCAGATGGGTAGATTGCAAAAATTTTCTCCCATTCTATAGGTTGCCTGTTCACTCTGATGGTAGTTTCTTTTGCTATGCAGAAGCTCTTTAGTTTAATTAGACCCCATTTGTCAATTTTGGCTTTTGTTGACATTGCTTTTGGTGTTTTAGACATGAAGCCCTTGCCCATGCCTATGTCCTGAATGGTATTGCCTAGGTTTTCTTCTAGGGTTTTTATGGTTTTAGGTCTAACACTTAAGTCTTTAATCCATCTTGAATTAATTTTTGTATAAGGTGTAAGGAAGGAATCCAGTTTCAGCTTTATATATATGGCTAGCCAGTTTTCCCAGCACCATTTATTAAATAGGGAATCTTTTCCCCATTTCTTGTTTCTCTCAGGTTTGTCAAAGATCAGATGGCTGTAGATGTGCGGTTTTATTTCTGAGGGCTCTGTTCTGTTCCATTGGTCTGTGTCTCTGTTTTGGTACCAGTACCATGTTGTTTTGGTTACTATAGCCTTGTAGTATAGTTTGAAGTCAGGTAGTGTGATGCCTCCAGCTTTGTTCTTTTGGCTTAGGATTGTCTTGGCAATGCAGGCTCTTTTTTGGTTCCATATGAACTTTAAAGTAGTTTTTTCCAATTCTGTGAAGAAAGTCATTGGTAGCTTGATGGGGATGGCATTGAATCTATAAGTTACGTTGGGCAGTTTGGCCATTTTGACGATATTGGGTCTTCCTATCCATGAGCATGGAATGTTCTTCCCTTTGTTTGTGTCCTTTTATTTCGTGAGCAGTGGTTTGTAGTTCTCCTTGAAGAGGTCCTTCACATCCCTTGTAAGTTGGATTCCTAGGTATTGTATTCTCTTTGAAGCAATTGTGAATGGGAGTTCACTCATGATTCAGCTCTCTGTCTGTTATTGGTATAGAAGAATGCTTGTGATTTTTGCACATTGATTTTGTATCCTGAGACTTTGCTGAAGTCACTTATCAGCTTAAGGAGATTTTGGGCTGAGACGATGGGGTTTTCTAAATGTACAGTCATGTCATCTGCAAACAGGGACAATTTGACTTCCTCTTTTCCTAATTGAATACCCTTTATTTCTTTCTCCTGCCTGATTGCCCTGGCCAGAACTTCCAACACTATGTTGAATAGGAGTGGTGAGAGAGAGCATCCCTGTCTTGTGCCAGTTTTCAAGGGGAATGCTTTCAGTTTTTGCCCATTCAGTATGATACTGGCTGTGGGTTTGTCATAAATAGCTCTTATTATTTTGAGATACGTCCCATCAATACCTAATTTATTGAGAGTTTTTAGCACGAAGGGCTGTTAAATTTTGTCAAAGGCCTTTTCTACATCTGTTGAGATAATCATGTGGTTTTTATCTTTAGTTCTGTTTATATGCTGGATTACATTTATTGATTTGTGTATGTTGAACCAGCCTTGCATCCCAGGGATGAAGCCCACTTGATCATGGTGGATAAGCTTTTTGATGTGCTGCTGGATTTGGTTTGTCAGTATTTTATTGAGGATTTTTGCACCGATGTTCATCAGGGGTATTGGTCTAAAATTCTCTTTTTTTGTTATGTCTCTCTCAGGTTTTGGTATCAGGATGATGCTGGTCTCATAAAATGAGTTTGGGAGGATTCCCTCTTTTTCTATTGACTGGAATAGTTTCAGAAGGAATGGTACCAACTCCTCCTTGTACCTCTGGTAGAATTCGGCTGTGAATCCATCTGGTCCTGGACTTTTGTTAGTTGGTAGGCTATTAATTATTGCCTCAATTTCAGAGCCTGTTATTGGTCTATTCAGGGATTCAGCTTCTTCATGGTTTAGTCTTGGGAGGGTGTATTTGTCCGGGAATTTATCCATTTCTTCTAGGTTTTCTAGTTTATTTGCGTAGACGTGTTTATAGTATTCTCTGATGGCAGTTTGTATTTCTGTGGGATCGGTGGTGATATCCCCTTTATCATTTTTTATTGTGTCTATTTGATTCTTCTCTCGTTTCTTCTTTATTAGTCTTGCTAGCGGTCTGTCAGTTTTGTTGATCTTTTCAAAAAACCAGCTCCTGATTCACTGATTTTTTGGAAGGGTTTTTTATGTCTCTGTCTCCTTCAGTTCTGCTCTGATCTCAGTTATTTCTTGCCTTCTGCTAGCTTTTGAATGTGTTTGCTCTTGCTTCTCTGGTTCTTTTAATTGTGATGTTAGGGTGTCAATTTTAGATCTTTCCTGCTTTCTCTTGTGGGCATTTAGTGTAATAAATTTGCCTCTACACACTGCTTTCAATGTGTCCCAGAGATTCTGGTATGTTGTGTCTTTGTTCTCATTGGTTTCAAAGACCATCTTCATTTCTGCCTTCATTTCGTTATGTACCCAGTAGTCATTCAGGAGCAGGTTGTTCAGTTTCCATGTAGTTGAGCGATTTTGAGTGAGTTTCTTAATCCTGAGTTCTAATTTGATTGCACTGTGGTCTGAGAGGCAGTTTTTTAAAATTTCTATTCTTTTACATTTGTTGAGGAGTGCTGTACTTCCAACTATGTGGTCAGTTTTGGAATAAGTGCAATGTGGTGCTGAGAAAAATGTATGTTCTGTTGATTTGGGGTGGAGAGTTCTGTAGACGTCTATTAGGTCCACTTGGTGCAGAGCTGAGTTCACTTCCTGGATATCCTTGTTAACTTTCTGTCTCATTGATCTGTCTAATGATGACAGTGGGGTGTTTAAGTCTCCCATTATTACTGTATGGGAATCTAAGTCTCTTTGTAGGTCTCTAAGGACTTGCTTTATGAATCTAGGTGCTCCGGTGTTGGGCGCATATATATTTAGGATAGTTAGCTCTTCTTGTTGAATTGATCCCTTTACCATTATGTAATGGCCTTCTTTGTGTCTTTTGATCTTTGTTGGTTTAAAGTCTATGTTATCAGAGACTAGTATTGCAACTCCTGCCTTTTTTTGTTTTCCATTTGCTTGGTAGATCTTCCTCCATCCCTTTATTTTGAGCCTATGTGTGTCTCTGCATGTGAGATGGGTCTCCTGAATACAGCAGACTGATGGGTCTTGACTCTTTATCCAATTTGCCAGTCTGTGTCTTTTAATGGGAGCGTTTAGCCCATTTACATTTAAGGTTAATATTGTTATATGCGAATTTGATCCTGTCATTCTGATGTTAGCTGATTATTTTGCTTGTTAGGTTGATGCAGTTTATTCCTAGCATTGATGGACTTTACAATTTTGCATGTTTTTGCACTAGCTGGTACCAGTTGTTCCTTTCCATATTCAGTGCTTCCTTCAGGAGCTATTTAAGGCAGGCCTGTTGGTGACAAAAATCTCTCAGCATTTGCTTGTCTGTAAAGGATTGTATTTCTCCTTCACTTATGAAGCTTAGTTTGGCTGGATATGAAATTCTGGGTTTAAAATTCTTTTAAGAGTGTTGAATATTGGCCTCTACTCTCTTCTGGCTTGTAGAGTTTCTGCTGAGAAATCCACTGTTAGTCTGATGGGCTTCCCTTTGTAGGTAACCTGACCTTTCTCTCTGGCTGCCCTTAACATTTTTTCCTTCATTTCAACCTTGATGAATCTGACAATCACGTGTCTTGGGTTTGCTCTTCTCGAGGAGAATCTTTGTGGCATTCTCTGCATTTCCTGAATTTGAATGTTGACGTGCCTTGCTAGGTTGGGGAAGTTCTCCTGGATAGTATCCTGCAGAGTGTTTTTCAACTTGGTTCCATCCTCCCCATCACTTTCAGGTACACCAATCAGACGTAGGTTTGGTCTTTTCACATAGTCACGTATTTCTTGGAGGCTTTGTTTGTTTCTTTTTTCTCTGAACTTCTCTTCTCGCTTCATTTCATTTATTTGATCTTCAATTACTGATACCCTTTCTTCCAGTTGATCGAATCAGCTTCTGAAGCTTGCGCATTCGTCACGTAGTGTTCGTGCCATGGTTTTCAGCTCCATCAGATCATTTAAGGACTTCTCTACACTGCTTATTCTAGTTATTAGCCATTTGTCTAATCTTTTTTCAAGGATTTTAGCTTCTTTGTGATGGGTTTGAACTTCCTCCTTTAGCTCAGAGAAGTTTATCTTCTGAAGCCTCCTTCTCTCAACTCGTCAAAGTCATTCTCCATCCAGCTTTGTTCCATTGCTGGTGAGGAGCTACATTCCTTTGGAGTGGGAGAGGCACTCTAATTTTTAGAATTTTCAGCTTTTCTGCTCTGTTTTTTCCCCATCTTTGTGGTTTTATCTACCTTTATCTTTGATGATGGTGACGTACAGATGGGGTTTTGGTGTGGATGTCCTTTCTGTTTGTTAGTTTTTCTTCTAACAGTCAGGACCCTCAGCTGCAGGGCTGTTGGAGTTTGCTGGAGGTCCACTCCAGACTCTGTTTGCCTGGGTATCAGCAGCGGAGGCTGCAGAACAGCAAATATTGCTGAACAGCAAATGTTGCTGCCTGATCGTTCCTCTGGAATCTTCATCTCAGAGGGGTACCCGGCCCTGTGAGGAGTCAGTCTGCCCCTACTTGGGGGGGGTGCCTCCCAGTTAGGCTACTCAGGGTTCAGGGACCCACTTGAGGAGGCAGTTTGTCCGTTCTCAGATCTCAGACTCTGTGCTAGGAGAACCACTACTCTCTTCAGAGCTGTCAGACAGGGTCACTTAAGTCTGCAGAGGTTTCTGCTGCCTTTTGTTAGGCTGTGACCTGCCCCCAGAGGTGGAGTCTACCCAGGCCCGCAGGTCTTCTTGAGCTGCAGTGGGCTCCACCCAGTTGGAGCTTCCCGGCCACTTTGTTTACCTACTCAAGCCTCAGCAATGGCGGGCGCCCCTCCCCCAGCCTCGCTGCCACCTTGCAGTTTGATCTCAGACTGCTGTGCTGGCAATGAGTGAGACTCCGTGGATGTGGGACCCTCCGAGCCAGGTGCAAGATACAGTCTCCTGGTATGCCGTTTGCTAAGACCGTTGGAAAAGCGCAGTATTAAGAGTGGGAGTGACCCGATTTTCTAGGTGCTGTCTGTCACTGCTTCCCTTGGCCAGAAAGGGAATTCCCTGGCCCCTTGCACTTCCCGGGTGAAGCGATGCCTCACCCTGCTTCGGCTCACCACTGTTGGACAAGCTCCAGTGAGATGAACCTGGTACCTCAGTTGGAAATGCAGAAATCACCCACCTTCTGCGTGGCTCACGCGGGGAGCTGTAGACTGGAGCTGTTCCTACTCGGCCGTCTTGGAACCGCCCTCTAGTGGGACTGATACTTCCGATCATCTTTGATAAGTTTGACATTAGGTTTTTAAAGATTTGCCTCATCATTCCTGGACTTGGAAATAGGTTCATAATATTATTAAGACTGGTTCATTTTATATAGTGCTGTAATGGGTTACATTTAATAGTTTACAGAAATCTCTTCTTAACATACCCTAAATTCATTTTCTTTACTTGCTCTTATAAGTCGTAAGCTGATTTGTGTGAGGGATTCTTGAAATGAGTCGCTAAGCAGTCCAAAAGTGTTACAGATACAAACGTTATTCAGAACTACGTACAATAATTCTGTCTTACAAAAAAAATATATAGTGTTAAGTTGGGAACATAAGCTGTGCTTGTAAAGCAGTTTACTGGTTTCTGCAGAAGTTCATCATGTTTGGTCAATGCACAGATTGTAGATACTGTTGTTCAAAGATACTCGTTTTAAGAATGTAAGATGTTATTATGGAACATGATATTGATAAGCATATAGAAAGTATATTTTTAATACTTCAGATACCTAAGAGATATGACAGTTAAGTTCACAGTCATTTTCTCTTTGCCATTGT
This sequence comes from Macaca nemestrina, assembly GCF_043159975.1. Classification (NCBI taxonomy): domain Eukaryota; kingdom Metazoa; phylum Chordata; class Mammalia; order Primates; family Cercopithecidae; genus Macaca; species Macaca nemestrina. Next base: position 142,065,353 of record NC_092134.1, on the reverse strand, counting down.
GTAATCAGTTCAGTATTTAGATCCAGTTCTGTCAAGAGGAACCTAGCAAGTTTCATTGTAGACTCTCGCTCTACTATCAAGGAGTTTGAATCCCCTTTGTTATGGTGACTGGTTATGAAATCAGTCACTTGACAGACCCTGAAGTGAGACTGCTGGAAATACGTCATGTCTGCCTTCATGGTGACAGCTGGCTACAAAACAAACCCCACCACAGCCATTCTGCAATTGACAAGGGACTTCAAAGGCCAACGGGGCTGCCACTTCAAAGAGAATTCTGCCATCTCTGGCTTGTTGAAAGAAGTTGTTAAATGGCTGTACCCTGCCCTACCAGAAATCTCCATGTTTAGACTTCTCCTTCTTTTGATCTTAGAAAGATGTATGAAATGACTTAAGTTAGAGGAATGATAAAGTCTCTAGTAATGGTAACCCAGTATTCTGCATTTTGATCCATTTATTAATGGAAATTACCCAAATATGTTCTAATAACAGGAGGTTTAAAAACTCAATGTCTCAGAGAATGAATGTCCAAAAAAAGAGTTGAAATTTCATAGTATTGTAGCCACCTTAAAAAATGTGGAAATAATATGGGAAAGAAAATGAAACTCAAAGTGTTTTTAAAAGTTTCTGTTTCTTTGTGTAATTTTTAGTCCTTTTAATATAATCAGATTCTGAATATTGATAGACTGGAAAACAACACAAGTCTTTAATCATAAGGCTAATTTTCATGGTTAAAACTGACATTTTTCCACTTTTAGTAACTCTGCACTTAAAGTTTCAAGCTACCTTGTACTATATTTAAAGTTGTATTCATCCCTTTCTGCTGGATGCAATTTTAAAATAATTACCTTGTGTTTATATTAAACAACAAAAAAAGCCTCAGAGTTTTAATAGAACCCTTAATAAAAGGTCAGAGTACTAACAATCATCTTCAAGAATAACAAGGGAAAAGGCAGCAACATGAACTCTTTCTTTTAGAATACGGATAGCCCTAAAACATAACCCTTTGATGGAGTAATGTTTAATATGCTTGAAAAAGAAAACAGAAAACTTTATAAATGATATAACAGTAAAAAGAAGTGGAGATTTTATATGTGATATGAACTTGGAGTGTAAATTAGTTGGAATTTAAAATCCTTCTAAGTGAATGGCATGACCTTTTCCTAATTATATGTTTTCTGTCTCATCCTATGTGTTATAGGAAGATAAAGCTAAAGATCTTTAGATTCATTTGTCCTGATCTCATATTTCTTATTTCTCTTAAAATTTCTCTTTACATAAAATTTTTAGAAATCAAGTTGACAGAAGGTTTAACAACTATAACTTCCTCTATAATTTTGCCAGATGGGGTCAGTAGATAACTACTAAAGAAATTCTGAAGCAGAACTGAAGCCCCCAGGAAATAACCCCATGACATAGTATGACCAAAAAATTCTCTAGACACACGAGTAGTCACTCTTCAAGTAATGCATTTGGATTTGTCTTTTTTTGTTGTTGTTATCTTAGTTTCTTCCTCTAGAAAAACCTCCAGAAAGTTTTTTTGATAAAGTAGTACATGATAATACTGTCCTGGAAGTTCAGGAAATATCTGTGCCTTTAAATGTAGGCCCAAGTTTTCATTGTATTCAGCAAAGGGACTATATCTGTGTTTTCAAAAGTTATAGCCATGTGAAAAAAATTAACTACAGTGGAAACAAAATTTTGGCACCTCCACAATGTAACCCCAGAAATGACTGCCAGAAGTCTATGAATACTGGTTTTCAAAGGGACTTTTTTTTTTTTTTTTTTAAGGTGGAGTCTTGCTCTGTTGCCCAGGCTGGAGTGCAGAGGCACTCTTGGCTCACTGCAAGCTCCGCCTCCCATGTTCAAGCAATTCTTCTGCCTCAGCTTCCCAAGTAGCTGGGACTACAGGCGTGCGCCACCATGCTCAGCTGATTTTTGTATTTTTAGTAGAGACAGGGTTTCCCCATATTGGCCAGGCTGGTCTTGATCTCCTGACCTCGTGATTTGCCCACCTCAGCCTCCCGAAGTACTGGGATGACAGGTGTGAGCCCCCGTGCCCAGCCAGACATGTTTTTATACCCTATACTCTTATGTAAACTGCGGAACAACTTCTGTACCAGGCAGCGCTCTTGGAGTCTGTGTGGCGGATCTATAACAAGGGATATATCATTTGCTTGTGATGAGTTCTTGGGGTGTTTGGCTCTTCTTTTCTTCTACTGAGAAGTTTGATAAACTAAGTTATTGATCATAGAAGCAGTCATGCAAGATAGGGCTGAAGGTAAAGCTCTGGGAGCCAGATGGCTTCCCGCTGATTTTTGTAGGCAGTTTATATTCTCCTTGGCTGTGTCCTCCAGGATGTTTCAGTGAAAGATATTTTTTTCTGGAGAAATGTGCATGGTGGGATTTATCCTGTTCAACAGATAGTTTGTGTGTGTGTCATGTCCCAAGCCCGATTTTGACATTCAATTGTCTCTTCCTCTTATCTCCACCCTCTTTAATAAATGAATAAAGGTGCAATAAAATTAGTGTAAAATGCTTTGGATTAGAAGTCAAGTGACATGGATTCTAATCCTTGTTCTGTGTACTAACAGTGATTTGGCGTAAGTTTTGTAATCTCTCCAAGTATCTGTAACCTCAGCTAGATGGAAGAAATTGTTATCCCCACAAGTATTCACTCACTACCTCACACTGAGATAAGTGTTTCCAAGGGTTTTATTAGATTGCAAAAGCAGCATACAAGTATTGAACCTTATTATGGCCAAAATCACACACACACAGCATGCACAAACATACACGTATCATGTATGCACATACATACACATATTATACACACATTTACGTGGCGTTTATGAGTTCCCTCTTGGTGTCCTAGGCTTACCAGACATAAAATCCCATCCTTATACTTTTCTCCTTTGGCTAATAGTATACTTTTGATAAGGTCAAATAAGTGTCATTTTATTTGCCAACACTGTGTTTCTAACAACTGTCCAGGGTTATGTTGAAATAAATTTTCTCCACAAAATGTGTGTCTAATTAATGAAATGTCAACTTTATTTATTTCAATGTGGCAGTTTGATTTTTTTCAGCATTGCAAATGAGAAGAATTAAAATTTCCAGTTAAAATGGCAGTGAACTTTTATTTTTGTTGAAAACTTAAGAGTATGAATCTGTTTTACTCACATTATTTCATTTGATCTTAGAAGAAGGACTGAATCCCTACATGATCTATTTTGTTTGCTGTTTTCCGAATAAAATGATCAGATTATTTCAACTAACAAGGAAATTTCTTTGCAAAACCTGGACAAATTAGCCATTCAACACCTGCTTTATTCTGTTGTCTTAACTCCCTAGCAAAGCAGGAAAAAAAAAAAAATGCCTTTTCAGAAGAGAACTTATCAGAGCTCAGATTTCTAGGGATGGTCTTTGTCATTCCACCTCTATTTGTATTTCATTTCCTAAATTAGACATTTGTCACAAGCCCTAATGAACTATTAAGAGCTCTCAGACCCAGATGCAGAAGAAAGCATAAAATGGTGGTTGCCCCATCTTCTTTGTTACCACTGCTGGAGGAAGAAAGTGCAGTCTGTTACTTAGATTATCTCTGTCCTCCCTTCTTCCAGGAGGATAGAAGAACCGTGGAGCTTATGTGTACCCAGCAGAGCATTAATTTTTTTGTGTTCATTGATTCCATTATGATGTTTGTTGCTGAAATAAGCAAATCTTGGGAGATAAATAATATTTTGCTGTCACAGCATGATGTAGACTGACTTAAAAATAGAAAAAAATGAAATAATATTCTGCTGAAAAAAGTTTGTTTTCAGTGCATTAATTCAGATGTTTATTTTTTAGTTTTGATGCTATGCTGCCAAAGTCACCTAAATAGAATCGGCAGTGACGAAACACTGGCTCCTGTTAGCCTCTTTCTAACATCAGCGACACAAGATCCTGGGAGCAGTAGCAGCAGGGTGATGTTTGCTTTGAAAATGTGCATCCACATTTTATTGTGTCTGATTTTTCAGGCCTTACTTAGGAGTGATGAGTGCTTATTATGGGATTTATCTACCTAAGCCTTCTGAGGTGATTTTTTTAAAAAAGAAAAGGAAAATTGAGATGGCTTGAAAAAGAAGCTTTTCTTTCACACTGATATGTTTCTACCCTCTTTTAAAAAGAGTGGGAATGGGAACACTCCCCAGTGACTCATTAGATACCATTGTGGATGACTGTGGCGAACACGGATACATTATAGCAAAGCAGCGCTCAGTGTGTTTACTGGGATGGAGCAGACT